>NC_068934.1:46744342-47348433 GCF_023091745.1 Budorcas taxicolor
GGACCTGAGTGTGGACAAGCCAGAGGAGCAGGGTGAATGAGAACAGTGCCGGCTGAATGGTGGGTTGTGGCTACAAAATATTCGACCGCCTAGTCTGCCCTGTGCTGGGAGCTGGAGAAGTGAGGGGCGGGGCAGTCGTCTGAGGGACAGTTGGGTGTGCAGGTAGCGGGGGAGACTGGCGGTCTAGCTGGTCCTGGGCTGTAGTCAGTGATCCCTTGCAGCTTCTGTCTTGTGGGCGTCATTAAGAGGCAACAGCGGGCAGATCATCTCGTGTCTCTTCGTCTCCGAGCAGCTGAGGTGACGCTGGGTGGGTGGGTCTGCACAGAGGGGGTGGCAGATCCTAGTCGGTGTTGGTGCACGTGACCATCAGCTGTGTGTTCTTTTCAGCGCCAGGCAGTGTGGCCATGGAAGCCAGCTCTGATGGTGAGGAGGATGCGGAAAGTACAGACAAGGTAACTGAGACAGTGATGAATGGCGGCATGAAGGAAACTCTCAGCCTCACTGTAGATGCCAAGACAGAAACTGCGGTCTTCAAAAGGTAACCAGGCTCGGCCATACTGGCAGCTTCAGGTTGTCGGGAGGGTGGTGGAGGAGAAGCCACAAATACTAGCATCTGTAATTTCGTTCCCCTGTGGGTTCAGACATTAGCCTGACATCATCGTTCTATTATTTCCATTAAATTGATTAAATCTTAACAAAGAGATGGAGTTTGGCTCTCTCGGTGTCTGTGCCCTTCCCCTTTTAATAGTATTTTGAAGACTAAAGGTTGAGAAGACCGATGGGATTCAAAATACATGAGTTTAAAGAACTGACATACCTCTAGAAACAGGAATTGCATTGGGTACAGGCAGCAAAGCTGGGACCATCTAAACCGTAAGTTTGGGTCTTACACAGATCATTTCCTCCAGATACAATGCAACCAGCAGAATTCAGTAACAGAATGATAGCTTACAAAAACATATTTGGAAATTACCCTCACTTGTAAACTTATGTGTCAGAAAAAGGACTCATAATGCAAATTAAAAGCAAAGCTGAAAAACTAGTGAAAAAGATTCTACCAAAACCCACAGACTGCAGCTAAATCAGTGCTTAGAGCTCTGATCTCCACCTTACACAGACCCTTTCATATCACAAGAATAATGCTTCCCAACTTGTGAAGCCGGCAGGAAACAAAGCCTGGAAGAAGAAATTACTGTAGGCTGATGGCACGTGGGGGCCTGTGTGTAGAATGCTTTAAAGTTACAAGGTAGCAAACCAAAGCTAGCAGTGTGTTTTTAACTCATGAGCAAGGATGTATCTCATGAATGCAAGGATACTACAGTATTTTAAAGATTACTGATGGTAATTCATAGATAAAAGGTTGGAAACCTTTTGGACTTTCAGTAGGTGAAAAAACATTTGATAAAAATTAAAGCTATTTGTGACTATTTAGCAAGCTAGGAATAAGAAGTAGCTACTGATAAAAGTGTCTACTGAAAATCTACAACAGACTCTATTCTTAACAATGAAACATTTTGAAGAAATACTCATTTTCAAAGACAAGACAGACAGTGAGCCCTGTAGTTACTGCTTCTCATCAGCACTGTGCTGCTGGTCTTAGCATATGCAGCATGAAATAAAAGGAAATAAAAGACATACAAATTCAAAAGAGGTAAAATGGTTTTTGTTTATTTGCAGGTTCAGCTCAATCACTCAATCATGTTTGACTCTTTGCGACCCCATGGACAGCAGGTTAATTGTAGCTTATGACTTCCTATATAAAAATTCCAGTGGAATCTGTATGTATTGCTAGTAGAGTTTAGCGAGTTTATTGAATACACCCACAAGTCGATTGCGTCTTAGAAGCCAGCACAAGGTGTCTTAGATGTGCCCCTTCCCCTTTAAATGAGAGGTTAAACCTTGTCTGTAACTGAGACCGAAAGACCTCAATGCATAGGGAGAGACGTCAGTGCCGTGTTTCCTTATTGTTGAGTCACTGAATCACGTCAGACTCTTCTGACCCCAGGGACTGCAGTACACCAGCCTTCTCTGTTCGTCACTGTTTCCCAGAGTTTGCCCAAACTCCTGTGTATTAAGTTGGTGATGCTATCCAACCATCTCATCCTCTGTTGCCCCTTTCTCTTCCTGCCCTCAGTCTTTCCCAGCATCAGTGGCCAAAGTACTAGAGCTTCAGCATCAGTCCTTCCAATGAATATTCAGGGTTGGTTTCCTTTAGGATTGACCGGTTTGATCTCCCTGCAGTTTAAGGGCCTCTCAAGAGTCTTCTCCAGCACTACAATTCAAAAGCATCACTTCTTTGGTGCTCAGCCTTCATTATGGTCCAACTCTCTTATCTGTACATGACTACTGGAAAAACCATCGCTTTGACTATATGGACCATTGCCGGTAAAGTGATGTCTCTGCTTTTTAATACGCTGTCTAGGTTTGTCATAGCTTTCCTTCCAAGGAGCAAGCATCTTTTAGTTTCATGGCTACAGATACCATCTGCAGTGATTTTGGAGCCCAGGAAAATAAAATCTGTCACTGTTTCCACTCTTTCCCCTTCTATTTACCATGAAGTGATGGGGCTGGATACCATGATCTTAGTTTTTTAATGTTGAGTTTTAAGCCAGCTTTTTCACTCTCCTGTTTCACTTTCGTCAAGAGGCTCTTTAGTTCCTCTTCACTTTCTGCCATTAGGGTTGTATCATCTGCACATATGAGGTGGTTTATGTTTTTCCCAGCAGTCTTGCTTCCAGCTTGTGATTCATCCAGCCTGGCATTTCACTCGATGTACTCTGAATAGAAGTTAAACAAACAGGGTAACAGTGTATAGACTTGACATATTCCTTTCCCAATTTGGAACCAGTCTTTTGTTCCGTGTCCTGTTCTAACTGTTGCTTCTTGACCCACATACAGGATTCTCAGAAGACAGGTAAGGTGGTCTGGTATTCTCATCTCTTTAAAGAATTTTCCACAGTTTGTTGTGATCCATACAGTCAAAGGCTTTAGCATAGTCAGTGAATTTCCTTGCTTTCTCTGTGATCCAGAGAATGTTGACAGTTTGATCTCTGCTTCCTCTGCCTTCTCTAAGTCCATCTTGTACATCTGAAAGTTCTCAGTTCATGTACTGATTACCTTGCTAGCATGTGAAATGAGTGCAGTTGTACCGTAGTTTGAACATTCTTTGACATTGCCCTTCTTTGGGATTGGAATGAAAATGAAAACTGACCTTTGCCAGTCCTATGGCCACTGGTGAGTTTTCCAAATTCGCTGGTGTGTTGAGTGCAACATTTTCACAGCATCATCTTTTAGAATTTGAAAAAGCTTAGTTGGAATTCCATCACCTCTACCAGCTTTGTTCTTAGAAATGCTTCCTAAGGCCTAGTTGACTTCATACTCTAGGATGTCTGGCTCGAGGTGAGTGACCACACCATCGTGGTTATCTGGGTTTTTAAGACCTTTTATAGTTTGCTGATCACTATGTTTGCCAAAAGGGCTTCCCAGGTGGCACTAGTGGTAAAGAACCTGCCTGCCAGTGCAGGAGGCATAAGAGCTGTGGGTTCAGTCCCTGGGTCAAGAAAGCCCCCGGGAGGAGGGCATGGCAACCCACTCCAGTTCTTGCCTTGAGAATCTCACGGACAGAGGAGCCTAGTGGGCCACAGTCTGTAGGGTCGCAGAGAGTCAAGACACGACTGAAGTGACTTCACACAGCACGTTTGCTAACTTTGGCGTTGCTTCTCGATGGATTTCTCCTCAAAATCCCAATGGGAGTTTTTTATGAAAGGGAGAAACTGATTGTAATTTTCAGAGAGGACTGAGGAGAGCCGTGAAGAGCAGGATCACTGTAAAGAGGAGGGTGAGGGGCCTCACCGTGGTAGCTTTCAGGGCTCACTGTTACTAAGACGATGCCGAGGCTGTGGTGCAGAGCTCTGCGAGCAGGCCCGTACACTGACGTGGTCAGGCGACAGTGGAGAGGCTGGCAGACTGTGAACATCCATGTGAGAACACAGGCTGAGCCTCTGCTCTCAGTACAGGTGGGAAAGACAAAACGTCTAGTCTCCTAAAAGACACGATGAAGTGAAAAGACAGGTCATAACTAACGAAGAAACACAGGATATAGGGGAACCTGATACCAAAGGAAGAGACAACAAATGACTTCTGTAATTTGAGAGGATACAAACAAGGCCTTATTTGCGGAGGGAAAAGGTAGACTGGCCGCTGGGCCAGGCTCGTGTCGGTGACGGCGAGAGTTCAGGGCGTCCACGCGTGCCACACGCTGACCTGTCAGTTCCTCAGTTGTCACAGAAGATAGAAGTGCCAAAACTGCCTGGACCTGTTAATGAAGTAGTGAAAGCCTAATTCCAGAACCAGATGAAGATAATTACAGAAAATGATCAGCTTATGTCACTCACAGGCAACTAAATGGAGAAAACCTATGTGAAATATTTGCTAACTGAACCTAATAGTATACAAAAAAATTTCATAAGGATCAGTTTATCGCTGAACTGTAAAGATCACTGAACTGTTCAGCATCATTAAAGTATACCAGAAATACTTCATAATGATCAGTTAGTTTATCCTTGAATTGTAAAGATGGTTCAACATTAGAAAATCTGTCTGTGTAATTCAGTGCATATTAATAGAATGAAGAAGGCATTTGACATTTTTGATGAAGCGTTTGGGGCGGGGGGCAGAAAGTTGTATATGATTAAAACCGAAAGCACCATGGTTATCATCCCACTTTCCAGATGGGAAGATGTGGTACTGGAATTAAGTGCTGTGGCCAGAGTCTCATGGTAGTCAGAAGGAAACACTGTTCTCACCTGAGGGCAGAAAGGGGCTGCTTTTTCGAAACAAAACAGACTGCCTTTAAAAGCATAAACCTCATGCAGAGAATAGGATAGGGTTGCATCAAAGTGAAGAATTTCTGGTTGATAAGTTACTGTAGACAAAATTAAGAGGCAGATGGCAAATTAAGGGGGAAAAGCTTATAGTTCTAAATCATCCAGAAATTAGCATTTAATACTCAAACCAGTAAGGAAAAGAATGAAAACCCAGATCCGAAAATGGGCAAAAAATAGCAACAGGCAGTTTATAGACAAGGACACCCGAAGGGGCAAAAAGAAGAAAAACTCAGAAGAGATTCTGAGAACTCAGACACATCTTATTAGACCAGCAGGAGGGGGAACGATAGGGATCATGAGTATTGGTGGGTGTGGAGCCGCAGAACCCCAAGGCCCTGCTCGTGGTGGATGCTGACAGGGGCAGTCATTCTCGGGGGCAGTGGGGGCTCTCTTGTAGTTGGAAAGATGACAGTGTTTTCCAGTCCTGGTGTGAAGCCTGAGAGGTGCCCGAGTGGGCCCCCTGGGGCGGAGGCAGGCAGTGGCGGCCGTTGCAGCTTTGTGTCCAGGCTCTGGTCTCTGCGAGGTGTGCTGTGGGATGGGAGGTGGGCTCCTCGGGGTGCTGTGTTCCAGTCAGCGGGGCAGATGGGGCTCCCAGCTATGCTGGGGCCATCCCGAGTGCAG
Organism: Budorcas taxicolor; assembly: GCF_023091745.1. Classification (NCBI taxonomy): domain Eukaryota; kingdom Metazoa; phylum Chordata; class Mammalia; order Artiodactyla; family Bovidae; genus Budorcas; species Budorcas taxicolor. Next base: position 46,749,850 of record NC_068934.1, read on the forward strand.
GGAGGGTGTGATTCATGGCCAGCCGTGGGTCTCAGAATCCACATGGGTAAAATGACTGTACGTTTTACAACAATGAATAACAGGCATGGAACCCATCAGCATAGCTGTGTTGAGCAGGGAATGGAGAGTGGGGATGAATTAGGAGGAGGAATGGGCTAGACTTCGGGTCCCCTCCCATAAATGTATTGTCCCAAGCCATCTGAAAGCCACTCAGAAGTCATCCTAAAATGAGGTTTCTCACAAGCGGATCGAAGATAGGACCCAGCACTAACGATGGTGGGACCTGCAGCTGCCCTCAAGCTCCGTTTAGTGCTGTCTCGAATTGTGTCACCAAAAAAACGGGAAGTCCAGACAGAATAGGCAAAAGTCTCAAGTTTCTAGTCCACAGACAGTAGAGGCGCCAGGAGCATCGAAGGGGAAACCATCCTTTGGTGTTCCATTTCCCCAAGCCTTCTGACCCCTTAAGGCTCACCTTGCCCCGGTCCTGGCCGCTGTTCCCGCTCTCTCCCGCCATGGTTTGTCCTTCTCAGGCCTTGTCAGAGACAGCTCGAGAAGCTGGTCCTGGCTCAGCTGCATGGCCTTCTGCTTCCGGGACCTCAGCCAGCAAGCCGATGGGGGGCTTGGCCCTGGGCGCAAAACCTTTAACTGAAGACTCGTTCCTTCAAACAGGTTCATTTGACAGCTTCTCCGAGCCTGCAGTTTTGCTTGTGTGCGGTCGTGGACATAGTATCCCCCAATGCCTCATTTTAGGGTGTTCTGAAAGTCTTGTCCATTTCTTTTTCCGTTTTGCACCCTTGGCCTCAGAGTGTTGCGATCCTACCGGTATGTACAGTGCCGCGGGGCCGTGCTCCACCAGACACCAGCTGCATCACACCGCCCCTCTCTCAGCTCCCGCGTGTGTGGCCCTCCCCCTCCGTGGTCTCCCCGGCGTGCCCGTGGCCCCTGCCCCCTCCCCGAGCATGCTCAGCCCCGGGGCTTGGCTCCATGACCACCGTGACTTCAGAGCCATCGCATGCGCCCGCATCCTCCGCCTGCCGGTGCCACCGTGGCCTCTCACGCTGCCTGTCGTCCTCTTTATGCAGTGAGGAAGGAAAACTGTCTACCTCTCAAGATGCTGCTTGTAAGGACGTGGAGGAGAGCCCTGAGACGGCGGAGGGCAAGTCTGTGGCCCCCCGGCCCCCCAGCAGCAGCCCAGAGCAGAGGTGAGTGCCTGCTTCCCGCCGGCCGGCTTCAGCCCTGCCCTGCTTTGTCTCCTGGGAGCCGGGAAGGGCGCGGGCCTGGGGGTGAGGGCCATTGCAGCTGTCCTCAGCTGGTCAGTGACTGCTTGGCTCGGTGCTGCTCCCCAGTTCTGCATGGCAGCCAGGTGACTGAGCTGAGAACTTAGGTGTCGCAGCGCGCCTCCTAGCCCAGAAACTGTCTGCTTCTTGGAGGTTCTGTGAGAAGTTGTTGGGGGTGGAAGGGTCTCTCGTGCTGGCATACCCCCTCCTGTTTTTCTTGAAGGGGCACCGAGTTGGGGCTGGTACTGAGCCCCTCCAGGATTGGGTTCCCTCTGTCCTGCAGTCACCCAGCTACCAAGGCAAGCGGCTCCTGTGCCCACTGGTGCAGGTGTGTCCGTGTGACACTCGGGTGGCTTCCCAGAGTGCAGCTCGCCGTGTAAGCTCAGTGTTCTGAACTCTCAATGTGAGTCACTCTTTGGTTTTATTTTTGCAAAATACATGTCTTGTCCAGATGAAGTGTGCAGCTCCTACCTGCAGAGTCGAGGGATTTTCAGCATAACGTTCCCTCTCCAGTGGCTTTGAGCTTAGCCTGAGCCAGTGGTCTGGAGGCACAGGCCAAGCCCCAGCCTCCGCCCATCCCCGAGGGCCACCATAGGCCCCACAAGCCAGGACAGCCTCCTGGGCATCAGAGCTTGCCTTGGACCACACGGACCTCTGCTCAGCCCCGCACAGAGGGAACTTTTTTGATTGAATATATCCAATATATATTGAATATATCCTATGTATATATATAGAATCAAAAATATATCCTTTTTTGATTGTATATTCCTTCCATAAGGAATAGAGGAACCTTAGGAAACTTTCAGGGACGTGCTTTCTGCTCACCTGACCCCCCAAAATCTATGCATTTTAGGGGCAGTATAACCAGTGGTCACCAACAGGGGGCACTCTCAGTTCACAAGTCTATAAACCGAGTGTTCCTTGTGTAGCAAACCCAGCTTTTCTTTCTCATGTGGAAATTACTGCCAGAATGAGGGCTTTGCTTTTGTAAATAATTACTTTGTATAAACTGCATCGGTTATAAGAACTACTTGTACCTGTTGGCTCTAGTGGAGGATTTGGGAGGAAGAGTCGAGGGGCCCTCTAGCTTTGCGGGGTCCAGCCCGAGCTGTGTTGCTCAGGGTCTAGGTGAGTCATTTTTTTTGCCTGGAGTTGTTTTCCTTTGTTTTTCCAGAGGTCCTCCGTAGATCTGACTTCTAATCAGTTACCATCATCTCCGCATTGTCTGCCCGTAAATTTCCTTTGTGTTGTGTGCTGCCTACAAGCCAGCTAACCCGCCTGCTCTGGAGTCGCGGCTCCTGGGTCTGCTTTCTCTGATGCGAGTGAGGCAGGCCTGTGGAAGCAGCTGCTGGGCTCTGGAATGCAGGGTGTCTGCCCCAGAAACCTGCGTGTTCTTCTCCGAGCCTGGAGACATCTCCCAACCTGCAGGCCTCAGGGGGCGGAGGAGCAGGTGGGGAGAGCCAGCAGGAGGGGAAGGAGGGGGGCGTCACACATTGGGAAGCGGTTAGTCCTGGTGATAGACCCACAGATAACACAGGGGCGTGAAGACTGCCTGCCGCCGGGTGAAGGACTGGAAGCGGCACTCTGGGAAGCGGACTCCTGACCACAGGGACAGAGGCAGGCTTGCTGACGCAGCACGCCGCATTCCGAGAGCAGCGTATGTAAAGCGGCGCTGAGGATGGAGACAGCTGTTTGGGACTTCGTGTGCAGTCTTGCCCTTGGGGGTCCATCTACCAAATAGGAGGCTTTAGGTGTGCTGTTGACTTAAAGATGTCTGTTGCCACAAAACGTTATCTTTCAGTGTTGATCGAGTCTCTGTGGTATCGTGCCATTGGTGTGTAGATAGGCATTTTCATACGTTGTAGTCCTACTAATCTCTATGGGGACTTACTATCTCCCTTTTACAGGGGGAAAAAATAAGCTGAGAGAGGTTGAAAACTTTACTGAAGATCACACAGCTCACGGGTGGTAAAGACAGGGCCCATGTCTCTGTGGTGTAATGAGACAGCGTCCAGTGTGGGTCACGTCTGCCATGTGTGTGGAGCTGACTTCACGGGTCTCTGTTGGGACTGACGGGCTGAACCGGTGGACGCTGGGTCAGGAGGCCGTGTGCTGCCCGCTGTCAGCAGTGTCTCCTTTCCGGGGTCTACTCTGTAAGGTTTTGGGAGCACCGTGAAGAATCTCTTACATGCTCCAGTTGTGGTTTCGGCAGGAAAGCCCTGAGTACCCTGTCATCTCACACACACACACACACCCCCCAGCATTACCCTGACCTTTGCCTCATGGGAGTACGTGTTACAGGGCACACAGACACAGACACACAGACACACACACACCCCCACCCCCACCCCCACCCCCACCCCCACCCCACCCCCCACCCCCACCCCCCCCTCATTACCCTGACCTTTGCTTCATGGGAGTACGTGTTACAGGGCACACCTTTGTTCTCAGAGTTGGTCCTTTTAAGACAGACTTCTCTTGTTTCCCTTCACCCCCGCCCCACCTCTTCTCTGAGTAGTAGAATCCTACTTTTCCAAGTGAAATTTCATGTGGATGGCAGTGTATGGAACATGAAAAGCTGTGCTGAAGGAGGGGTGATCAGATAGCTTCCGAAGGCTCCGGGAACAGCGGCTGCAGACCGCTGGCCTGCTGCCTCCGTGCTTCCGGCGGGAGGTGGGGAGGGTCTCCCAGCACCTGCTGCCCTGCAGCCCTTGTCTACCCGAGCCGAAGCTTAGAGCTGTCGGTTAGTTTCTGGAGCTTTAGGAACGTTCACTGAAGAAGCATTTCGTGGAGTGACTCCTGAGTGCAGGCTTTGTTCTAGGCCCACCTGAACAGTATTCTGATGGACGTCGTCCACCCACTCCGGGGTGCGGCACGGCGTTGGTCTCTCTGGGAGTCCTGAGGCCGTCTCTCGCCCCCTGCAGGACCGAGCAGCCGAGCGTGCCGGGCGACGCGGCGGTCAATGGCCCCGTATGATGAGGAGCCCCCCGTGCTGCTGACCGAGGGCTGCGGGCGCCACGCGGGCGGGGCTCTGGGCTGCGTGGGGAGCCCGCCAAGCCACCGCTGCTGCACTCACTCTGCAAGGGATCAGGACCAGCAAGCTTTCTATTCTAGTCTAAGACGCTGTACAGAAAAACCCAGACGTGTACAAATGTTGCACATTGACAAATACCAAGAATTTTTGCGTATGTTTATATTGTATTGTTCTAAATAATGGGTAGCCTGTGAAATAAGATCTTGCCACCCATGTAATAATAGTAGTAATACTATAGTTAAAATGGCTGTAAGAATAGTTTTATAAAAGTGAATACACAGATCTATTGTATTTGAAACATAACTATTTGACAATTATTAGTGTGACCAAAGTATTAGGCAGTTTTCATACATTTTTCACCTTGTACAAAATTCTGAATTCATTTTCTTCCAGGTTGACAAGGAGTTGTAGGATTGAAACACCCTCCAAGTGTTATTTTGGTTGTTCTAACTTACAAAAGTGATTTTGAATAAGAAATATTTGGTGTTCTTTTTATAACCAGTTTTTAATTGGTAACTGTTTTCTGTATTGTTTAAAAACGGATCAAAAAATGTAAGTCTATTGGTAGAGATTAAGTATTTATTGCTACAACTTAGTTGATAAATTGTGTTATTGTAAAGCCATATGTTCTGTTAAAGTCTTGTTTGCTTGAACTGTTTATCCCTACAGGTGAAACACTAGACTGTTTGGAGTGTACATGGCTTGTGGTTTGGGTTTTTTTTGTTTTATGTTTTGTTTTGGTTGTTCATCTGCCTTTTAACCCATTCACCAAAATTTACCTTGTTAATAACAAGCATCACCAATGAACATTTCAGAGCAATCTGCATATGTGACATACCTGAATCATATTAGGCAAGTCAGTGGAAAAATGCTCGTGCTGCTAATGGAATTAGAGTGCGTTCATTTTACAGGCTAGTCTTTTTAAACTAGAAATCAGAGTCCAGCACCTCAGCATGCCCATTGTTTTACTGTACCTTGTGAGATTTTCACTCGTAAATTCTAAACCAGTGTATTTTTTTTTAGAACTGGTTTGTGTACATATATAGTGATTATGGATACTAATTCAATGTAATTTATAATTTTCTATGTCAATATAAAAATACATCACAGCCTTCTCAAACAGCTGAAGCAATATATTGTATATTGCCATGTCGTCTGGTGAAAGGGTTAAATTACTTCACCTCTTGCACTTTTAGATGCAAATCAGTTTTTCATTTCTGTAATAGAAAATTATTCACGTATTTTTACATCATTTGTTTTTCCTGACCAGTATTTAAAACCAAAAGGATATTCTGAAAAATGGCCAACGATTTTTTTAGAAATAGCATCCCAAGCAGCGTGCCTAAACATTACATTGCATATGGAAATAAAAAAAATCAAATGTCTAATGCCTTATTTCTGGTTTACTTTCCCACTGTAAATGGTGTGGAGGCCCTTGGTGAGGTTTCCGGAGGCAGACTAGCCCCCAAGGACAGTGGGGCCAGCCGCGTGCCCTGGGACAGTCAGTGGGGCTGCCGCGCTGGCCTCTGCACCAACTCAGGGACCCTTGCTGTCGGGAGCTCCTATCAGAAGACACTGTCCTCGAGCACGCTCCCCTGGACCCTCAGCGCCGCCCGAGGACAGGCCTCCCCTCGCTGGTCTCGGTGCTGACCGACGCGGCCCGACCTCGGGGACTGCCGGTGGACGGCGCGCCCTGGTCTGGCCTGGTGGAGAGCTCTGTGGGCGCCGCCCGGCTCCAGGGCTGCACGCGCAGTCCCGCACCCTCTGGACCTCCTCAGCCTCTGCACCTTCCCAAGGTAGACCTGGCATCTTGTTCATCCCGCCCGCTGCTGACGGAAGGGCCCTTGGGGCTTCTCCCTGGGGTGGGTTGTGTCCTGCTCGTCTCGCCTGGCAGGGAGGGGACACGGGTGGGCAGTGCAGAGTCTGTTGGGGGTGGGAGTCTGCCAGCCCCAGGGATTGGAGCGAGTACACGCTCATTGAGTTTCTACTTTAATTTTTGTGGATTGGCCCTACTGAATGCAAGACTACAGATGTCTATAATACCAGACCTGTATTAAAACGACAAAATAAAGCCTGGTTCTTTGTTTCCAGAAGTCTCTGTACCTTGCTTGGGCTCTAGTAACCAGACAGGGTTTGAGGCTGTGAGCGAACCACTGCTGGAGTCTGAGGGGTCAGGCTCCCTGGCACGGGATCCTGGGCTGGCGAGAAGGAGCCACGCTGGGTGACGAGCTACATGTGTCCCACCCCTGCGGCGAGAACGGTTGGTGCCGACGGTGGGAGCACCGTGCGAGCCCGAGTCTTCCCTGCTGTGTGTGTCCTCCATGTTTAGCGTCTCCCCAGCCTGGGGCTCTGGTATCTAGACCTGCCAGTAACTTGGAGGTGAAACTTCTCAGTTGTTCCACAATGCTGCCACCACGGCACAGCTGCTTGCTTTCCCTATTTGCCCACGTGTTTGCATGAGAAAGTGTCCCCCTGGTTGGTACCCGTCCCCCAGAGCCAGCTGGTCACCAGGCCCCCGTGTTAGACTGGATGCAGCGGGACCGGCCAGGGCACCGAGGGCACCGGGGCCAGCTGGCGTTGACATAGTCAAAAGCCGCTCCACCCACACAGGACGGAGAGCTTTTCTGTCTCGGCTGCTTTTTCTGTCACATGGGAAAACCACAGCAACGAGTTCGTGGATATAAAACAGGAAATGTTAGTATGAACTCCCTACTTGCTTCTCCACCTGCTAACGTTACCTGCCGGCCTTTGCAAATCTTGGCTTTCGGCCTGGGTTTGAGCTGTTTACAGCCTTCACCTCCAGAGAACTCAAGTGCCTTCACTCCAGAAAGACGGAGTTAGTAATTTTTCCGCCTCAGAGTCAGCTGCCTCTGACGTGCCAGCTCTGGCCCAACACCTGTGTGCAGTTTTGTCGGGACAGCCGCGCCCCTTGGTTTGTCCACTGTCTGATGCCCGTGGACCCCGGTGACAGGCCGGGAGTCGAGTTGCTGGCCTCTCTCCACAGCCAGTCTTCGTCCTTTTCTTTGATTCAGTTTCTTCATCTGCTTCCTGTTCCTGTCCGTACTGACGCCTTTCCTGCTCAGCCCTTCATCTCAGTGGTCAGCCTCTGGGCTTTGCCCTTACCATCTGTACCAGGCTTTCGTTGCTTACCTAGTGAACAGAACAAGCTGCTGCCTTTGAATTTATTCCCTGAGATGGCTTATATGTGCTTAAAGATGAGGACCACTCGGCTGATGGTGTTCCATACCATGTGACATAAGATGCTGGGTGATTCTGTTTCTCCTGTACAGTTCTCCGCTTGTTAACGGAACTGAGATCTCAAAACACTGTCCTAAAAGCTTCATGTGCATTGACTTTCCTTCACAGCAGTTTTACGAGATGGATGGCTGTCCTTGTTTCACACACGGATGAGAGGGTTACAGGTGTTGGTTTTGACAAAGGGTGCCCAGCTAGCAGGTGACAAGAGTTGTGAAGGTTAACTTTTCAGTATTTAAAGAACAATGGTCAGTGTATGAATGCTCAGCTAACATCAGCTGTCAGTATCAGTAACTGTTGGTTACTGTAGTACACTACCAATCAGATCCTTACGGTGTTTATTTTTTTCTTGGAATTTGCCACTTTGGCATCAGAGTAGAGCAGTGAGTGGAGACTGTCAAATATTGTGGAACAATAGAAATGTACAGGCATTGCAGTAGGCAAAGCCAGGTAGTGAACAAGACCGTTCGAACACAGACCAGTGTGTGTATGAGAATCACAGTTGACGGGACTACAAGAACAGTGGCTTTTGAGGGACTCATCCTTGCTCCTGGACCCAACCCCAGCTGGCTGCTCTCGTGATCACTGGCATTGTTGTATAGTTGCAACAGAGGCCATACGGCCTGCAGACCCCAACGTGTTTATCTTCTGGCCCTTATAGAGAAAGCTTGCTGGCCCCTGACGTAGATCAGTGAAATGGAATAGAATCCAAGAGCAGACTCACAGGGACATGGTGTGTTAATTTTCAGCAACATTGCCAAGGCAGTCACACAGGGAAAGGAAAGTCTTTCCAGCTGGCACCTGGCTGTATGGAAAGGGATTAACCTTGAATCCTGTCAAATGCCATATACAGAAATTAATACGGAGGAACTGATTGGGGACTCCCTGGTGGTACAGTGGTTAGGACTTAGTGCCTCCACTGGTGAGGGACCGGGTTCAGTCCCTGGTCAGGGAACTACAATTCCCCAAGCCACGTGTCTGTCACAGTTCCCCCTCCCCCCCTGAAAAAAAAAGAACAAAACAGGTGGTGGGTCTAAAAACATAAGTATTTACATAAGCTTCTAGATGAAGACAATAATTAGCTTTGCAATGGGCAAAGAATTTTTAGGACACAAGTTGCAAGGGAAAAGAAATGAGGCTGCCATCAAAATGAAATTTTTCTGCTCTTCCAAATGAACAGGTTAGACCGTGGAGGTCCAGGACAAGAGCAACCTCTGTGAGTCTGACAGAGGACTCCCATCCAGGAACTAGAAAAATGCACCTGAAATAATGAGGTGAAGTGGAACCAATGGGGAAGAGATGAGCACATATCACCAAGGAGTCACACGCGTGACCAAGAAGAATATAAGTAGTTGTGTCAAGGCACCAGTCACCAGGGACTGCAAATTAAAATCACAAGTAGCTACCCTCTCCCACCTGGTAGAATGGCTAAAATTAAGACCAGCATTACAAAATACTGATGAAAATGTGGAGCCAGTAGAATATATGTCCATGAAAGACATACAAGGATGCTTATTGCCGCTTCATTCATAATAACAAGGTCAAAACCATGTCCAACAGTGGGGAGATCGGTAAGCAGCTTACAGTATGTGAGGTCACAGCTGCTCACGGAGGTCCATGCGGTGGGAGGCTGAGGACAGCAGCTGGGGGGCTCCTGCTAAGTTGTTTCAGAGGTGTCCAACTCTGTGTGCCTTATGGACTGTGGCCCCCCCAGGCTCCTCTGTCCATGGGATTCTCCAGGCAAGAATACTGGTGGGGGGGGCATTGCCATGCCCTCCTCCAGGGGACCTTCCTGGACAGCAGCTGGAAGGACTCACTCGTAAAACAAGTGGGAAAAGGGAGCCAACCTCTGTCGGGTGCTGCAGCTCCCATGGAGCAGCTGGGACCTCATCCTGGATCAGCCTGCCCCACAGTGGGCGACTCCATCCAGAATATTCTAGGATCCCTTACACAGAGCAGGCACTTCGCACCATCACAGGAGATGGTTTGAGGCTGGACAGACTGTCATGAAGCCATTAGACAAAAACTGAACTCAAGGAATCATAACACCTCCAAAGAGCTTACAAGCTGAAATTCCAAGATTGTCATACAGAATTCTAATGTTAACAAGAAATATCCAACTCCGTGACTAGGATCTACTTCAGGTGAAACTGATTTTGTGGAACAGTCTCATAAAGACTATATTGTCATCCTGTTTATTTAACTTCTATGCAGAGTATATTATGCAAAATGCCAGCCTATATGAATCACAAGCTGGAATCAAGACTGCTGGGAGAAATATCAGTGACCTCAGATATGCAAAGGATACCGCCCTAATGGCAGAAAGCAAAAGAGCCTCTTGATGAAAGTGAAAGGGAGACTGAAAAAGCTGGCTTAAAACTCAGCATTCAAAAAACTAAGATCATGGCATCCGGTCCTATCACTTCATGGCAAATAGATGGGGAAATGATGGAAACTGACAGACTTTATTTTCTTGAGCTCCAAAACCACTGTGAGTGGTGACTGCAGCCATGAAATTAAAAGAGGCTCCTCGGAAGAAAAGCTACGACAAACCTAGACAGCATACTAAGAAGCAGAGACATCACTTTGCCGACAGGGATCCATTTAGTCAAAGCTTTGGTTTTTCCAGTGGTCACATACAGGTGTGAGAGTTGGACCGTAAAGAAGGCTGAACTCCAAAGAACTGATGTTTTTGAATTGTGGTACTGGAGAAGACTCTTTGAGAGTTCTTGGACTGCAAAGAGATCAAACCAAAATCAATCCTGAATATGCACTGGAAGGACTGATGCTGAGGCTCCAATACTTTAGCCACCTATGTGAAGAGCCAACTCATTGGAAAAGACCCTGATGCTGGGAAAGATTGAGGGCAGGAGGAGAAGGGGGGCGACAGAGGAGATGGTTGGATGGCATCACCTACTCAATGGACATGAGTTTGAGCAAACTCTGGGAGACGGTGAAGAACAGGGAAGCCTGGCATGCTGCCTATCCATGGGGTCATAAAAAGTTGGTCACGACTGAGCGACTAAACCACATAAGGACTAAAGGATGTTTAGTAGCTCAAGGAGAGAAATAAAGAGACACAGAATGAAGACATTCCTCCCCACCCAAAGAAACAAAATTATTGTAAACAAAATGTCTAGAAGAGAGGAAAACCAGTCAGAAATAGTGTAAACGAAAAATACAGCCAGTAACATTTTTTAAAAAGTCAGTAGACAAGATCAACTGTGGACATAAGTAGAGGGCTGAGGGGTTAGAAGATAGTTCTCAGACCTTCGGCCAGAACCTGGCGTGAATGATGAGAGCTTGCAGGGCTTGGCGGATGGGTCGAGGCTGTAGCATGGTCTGAGGAGAGTTGCAGAAGATTGTGGAGAAGCAATGTTTGAACAAATACTAGCTGGTTATTTTCCAGAATTAGAAAAGACACAATCCTTAGATTGAAGTTGTATTTGGAATTCTAAGCAGGATAAAGAATCATCCCTTAGTACTTGCTCAATTGATTTGAAAGAGTATGCACAGGGTATCCTGAGACAAAACAGCATTTTCTGGAAAGTAAATGAAATTTGTTGGTCTCATTAAAGAACAAATGGATGGCCAAAGGGAAACAGGTCTGTGATGATTATCTAGTTGTGGGAGCATGGAGGCGGGGGAAGCACGCAAGAATATGCACCAGATGGGATGCACCTTGTTAACAGAGTGAGGACTAAAACCATACGGTCTCAACAGATGCATAAAAAGGCATTTGACAGAACTCAGCATCCTTTCGTAAGAAAACTCTGAACAAGAGAGTATAGAAGGAACATACCACTACGTAATCAAGACTATATGACAAGATAGTGGTTCCATTTCCTTCCAGGTATTGTTCGGTCGCCCAGTCGTGTCTGACTCTTTGCGACCTCTTGGGCTGCAGCACGCCAGGTCTCTCTGTCCCTCACCATCTCCCGGAGTTTGCCCAAGCTCATGTCCATTGCATCAGCGATGCCATCCAGCTGTCTCATCCTCTGAGGCCCTCTTCTCCTTCTGCCCTCGATCTTTCCCAGCAGCAGGGGCTTTTCCAGTGAGTCAGCTGTTCGCATCAGATGACCAAAATACTGGAGCTTCAGCTTTAGCATCAGTCCTTCCAGTGAATATTCAGGGTTGATTTCCCTTAAGATTGACTGGTTTGATACTTCTGATAAGTACCCAGAATTGGGATTACTGAATCATATGGTCGTTCTATTTTTAATTTTTTGAGGAAACTGCATACAGTTTTCCAAAGTGGCTGCACCAATTTACATTAACAGTGCACAAGGGTTCCCCTTTCTCCACATGTTCACCAATATTTGTTATCTCTTGTCTATTTGACAATGGCCTTTTTAACAGGTGTGAGATGGTATCTCATTGTAGTTTTGGTTCACACACCCCTGATGATTATTGATGCTGAGCTCTTTGCCATGCACCTGTTGGCCATCTGTATGGCTTTGTAAAAATGTATATTCAGGTTCTTTGCCCACTTTTTAATTGGATTATTTGGGAATTTTGCTGTTGAGTTTATGGGGCTTCCCAGGTGGCACTTAAAGAACCCTTCTGGCGATGCAGGAGATTTCAAGTTCGATCCCTGGGTTGGGAAGATCCCCTGGAGAAGGGAATGCAACCCACTCCAGTATTCTTGCCTGGAGAATTCCGTGGACAGAGGAGCCTGGCAGCCTCCTGTCCATGGGGTCAAAAAGAGTTGGACACGACAGAAGTGACATAATCTGCGTGCGTGCATGTAGGAGTTCCTTATATATTTTGTGGATTAATCCTTTGTCAGATATCTGGCTCACAAATATTAATATATCTTTTCCCGTTTGTAGGTTGCCTCTTCATTTTATCGTTTGTTTCTTTTGCTGCGGAACCTTGTAGTTTGACGTTGTTCTGCTTATTTATTTTTGCTGTCAAACCATAGTCATAAAAAATATTTCATGATTTTGATGTCACACCCAGAAATATTACCAGAACCAGTGTCAAGGAACCTTGTCTCCATGTTTTCTTCTAGGAGTTTTTATTTTCAGGTCTTCCATTTCAAGTTAATTTTGCAAGTGGTGTAAGATAGGGGTGCGACATCGTTATTCTGCGCGCTTCTGTTTTCTTTCCTCGCCTTGCCTGTGTTGTTCCTAATCTAATGAGCACAGTGTTGTTTCTTTCTCTTGAAACTTTCACGGTGTCCTCTTTGGCTTTGCTTTTTAGCAATTTGTTTATGATGTGCCAAGGTTTGAGAAACTGGGGGCACATGTATCTTTTCTGCCTTTCTCTTCCCTTGCATCCCCTCTCCTCTCCTGGGATTCTGGTTACACATGTGTTGGACGGCTTCGTATTCCACAGAGCTCTCAGGCTGTCCCTTTGCCCTCGGTTTTCTTCCTCTGCGCTTTTTTGGTTAATTTGCATTGACCTATCTTCAAGTTCACAAGTTCTTTCTCCTACCATCTCCTTTTTGAGCCTATCTAGTGAACTTTTCATTTATGTTATTTTGCTTTTGGACTCTAGAATTTTCATTTGATTATTTTTGGAGTTCTCTTTTCTCTGTTGAGATCCCCATCTGTTTCCTCATTAAGACTATGTTTTCCTTCAGCTGTTTGGTCATTTTAAAATTTAATTCCTTTGACATATGTATAATAGCTGTTTCAAAGCTTGTCTGCCAAATCTAACCTCTGGGTGCACTCGGGTCAGTTTCCGTTGGCTGCCTTCTTCCTGAATATGAATCACAAGTTCTTGCTGCTTCATGTGTCTAGTTATTTCGTGTTGCTAACAGGACAGCACAGGTGGTATTTTACAGCCACTTTGGATTCTGTTTTGTTCTCAAGATTGTTGGGAGTTCACGTGACAGATCTGAAACTGTAAAGTCTCTCCTCCATGGTGTGTAGCAGCTGGCATTTCTGCTCAGCTTTTTAGCTTCCAGCTGTAGCCTTTGTGGCTTGCCCTCTGCGTCTGCATACTTCACAGAATTTATACTCAGATTTGGAGGCCTTTTGTAGCTTCCTTGTCTGGCAACTTGACACCCAGTTTTCCAGCAGCTCTGCCAGTCCACACGCTGTCCTCTGACACTTCAAGCCAGTGAGGCTTCAGCTTTCTGCCGCTACGCTCTGTATGTATAGAGAGAAGACTCATGAATATCACCCAGAGCGGTTATGTCTTAAGGGTAGATGCCTCTCTCATATCTGTCTGCTTTTTTACTGAGGCCCCTGAGAGCTCTGCTGTGCGTGTCTAGTTTGGTGGTTGTCTAGAGATCTGGGCAGAGTGCTGTCTTGTGGGTGGGGCTCACCATGCGGCTTCTGGGATGTCAGTTCCCCACCAGGACCTGAACCCAGACCATAGAAGTGAAAACGCCAAGTCCTAACCAGCCACTAGGTCACCGGGGAGTTCCTCTGGGCAGAGTTTATACTCAGATTCTGGGTCTCATTCCCTTCTGCTTCCAGGATTTCTCCCGTTTCCAGCTTCTCTGTTACCCTGGGCTGGAAGATTGTGACTTTGCACTGTCGTGACTGTGGAGCATACCTCATTGAGGGGCTGGCCTTTTATGCCTTTGCAGTCACTGACTGTGGCCACCCCTGGGCAGGTGCAGGAACGTGATTTCCATCCGCTGAGGGCATGTCTCCAGAGAAGGGGCCGTCCTGAGAGGTTCACCACCAACATCCACGGCAGCAACCATCCCCGGCCTGGTAAAGTGGATGCGAGGGGCACAACAGCAAGTCACCCCGGGGTATCCCATCGTCCTCCTTTCTGCTCAAATCCTGACATGCTCTTTCTAAACTCAGGGGAAGCCCCAGATTTCTCTCGGAAACACCACCCCCACCACGATTCCAGGCCCCTAAGACACCACCATGGAAGGCTTGCTCAGGGATCTATCTTCCTGGTCAGACGCCTCTGTCCCAGGAACTGTCACCAGTATCCTGCCTCAGGGATGAAATTACATGCTGGCTTCTGTTTCGTATGATCCACTCAGACACTGCCCTGCCCCTTGGAGCTCCCGCAATGCCAGAGTGGATGGAGAGATGATGCCCGCAGAGCAAACACTCAGTGAGAGGTTTCCTTGAGGGAAATTTTATTCTATTTTTTGGCCACGCTGTGCATCATAAGGGATCTTAGTTCCCCAACCTGAGATGGAACCCGTGCGCTCTGCAGTAGAAGCATGGCATCCTAACCACTCCACCCTCCCAATGCAGGGGGCCCAGGTTCAATCCCTCATCAGGAAACGCGACCCCACATGACCCAACTAAGAGTTTACATGTCCCAAAGATCAAAGATCTTCACAAAGATCAAAGATTTCGAGTGCCAAAACTAAGGCCTGGCACAGGCAAATAAATACATAATTTTAAAAAAGCCTATTGAATTTTAGGGCCTTTCTTCTTTCTTTTATTATTTTTCTAACAGGGAGTGACATGATTTCGGACAGAAAGTAACAGTTTGTGTAGACTAGATTGAAAGGCGAAATCTTTTCCCTCTGGTTACAGCATCAGTAGTGGCTCAGATGGTAGAGTCTGCCCTCAGCGCAGGAGTCCTGGGTTCAATCCCTGGGTCAGGAAGATCGCCTGGAGAAGGGAAAGGCTATCCACCCCAGTATTCTTGCATGGAAAGTTCCGTGGACAGAGGAGCCTGGTGGGCCCCAGTCCATGGGGTTGCAAAGAGTTGGACACGACTGAACAACTAACAAGTTCGTCTAACAGGGAGTGACATGATTTTGCAGAGAAAATAATCGAACAGTTTGTGTAGACTGGACCGAAAGGCGAAAGCCACTGTGAAGTAACTGATAAAATTTTTCCCTCTGATTACAGCAGCAGTGCAAGTTCATTATAGAGATTCCAAACATGGAAGCACAGAGGAAGGAGAGCCACCTGCAGCGTCGCCACCCGGCCTTGACGCACTCCTGGAGTTTTAGAGTCTATCGCGCTCCATCACCCGGCCTTGACGCACTCCTTGCGTTTTAGAGTGTCTATCGCGCTCGTTTGTTGCACGGCCTTGTCATCTGTTCTTCCCATGTCAGGAACAATTGATCAAGGCCATTCAAGTGAACTCCAAAACTCTGTTTTTAAAAAGGGCCTTTCTTTTTTCTATCTTGATATTTCTTGGGTGAATCCTGCCTCTGAGTTCTGAGCATCTGTTTCATCATGATACAAAGAGCATGTCCATGTTAATAAACACCAAATCCCAGGAGGTGCTGACTTCATTGGAGCCGGTGTTTTTATTTTAAAATCTAGCCAACACAAAATGTTCTACTTGGTGCTTTTTCCACCTTTGAAAAGAGAACCCGGCTTTTGAGCACCAGGCAGAAAGGGGATCCTTTTCAGAGAAATGTTTAGCCCAGAGTCCAATGCCTGAAAACAGACAGAGGCTGAAAACAAGTAAAGCCGCTCCGTGTAGAAAATTACAGGCCCTGTGGATGCATATGACTAATCACGGCTAATGCTCGCTGCTGCCAATTATCCTTATTAGCACCCGCTTTCGGGCCCAAGATGACATTAATTACCACAAGCAGTAGTTCATTTGTGGGGACGGTGCATTGACAAAAAGGTTACCCTGTCCGGAAATTAATCATAACCTCCGCTTTGTTGGAAATTCAGGAAAACGGGGGAGAAAAGGTAAGTGAGTGAATTTTTTTTTAAAGGTGATGAAAGTTACACAGTAGTTTTTCCTATTATTTTTCTACTATTTTATTTTCTCTGCTAAAGTGGACTAGGGCCATTGTATGCTTTCTATTTTTAATCTGTGAGTGAGAGGCAAAATTACTTGCATTAGTGTTCACCCAAGACATTAAGGCCATTAGGGAGACCACGCAAAAGAGCTCCCCAAACTGAGCGTGGGAGAGGGACCGGGATGGGCCCGGCGATGCTCCTCTACACTGGCCCGGAGCCCCTCACCCAGAACCAGAGCCCAGCCCCCTAGCCAGCTCTGCGTAAGCCCCTGGCCCTTCCATAGGCTCCCAGCTCTGCCCTGAGTGCCTTTCCCTGCCTGCACCTGGAGGGCCCTGTGGCCCTGCCACCCCGCGGCTGATGGATCCCCGCAGGAGGGTGGAGGCTCACGGCGGGGTACTCGGGCGCAGAAAAGAGCCAGGCCCGTCCCAGCACACCCCCAGCTCCAGCCACAGGAGCCCGCACCCCTGACCCAGGCCAGCTGGTGTGTCTCCCAAGACAGTGCCCGAGCCGTGGGCACCTCGCTGGGCAGCAGGAGGTCGGGAGGGGAAACAGCACCCTCTTCCCCCTCCCTTCACCCCCCCATCTCCCATCCCCCATGTCCCCCCAGGGCCCCAGATCCTGAGCTCTGCTCCTTCACCCTCAGAGGCAGAGTCCATGCCATCAAATCCTGAACTTTCTGCAGGCACTTCACCTCTTGGGAGTGGCCTCTGCCATACACAGGGATGGGGTCGTCAAGCCCACCTTCAACCTCCTGTCCAGTCTTGGTTCAGTTTAGCTCTTGCTACACGCCAAGCCCTGGGGACCCTGTTGGCCCCACCTTTTGGAGCCAATACTCTGCAGCAGGGGTGGTCCTGGAGCTCAGAAGGTCAGAATGAGAACACAGAGCGCTTGGTCATCGGGCCCAAACCAGCGTCTCTCAGGGAAGACTTGCCACACGACTTAGATACGGCGAGGTGGGATTTCGTAGGGACCCACTCGGCACAAGGCTGGCTCCCCGAAACCCCCACCACGTCCTGGAGCCTCAGGGATGTGGCGCCCACACCCCCGGCCCTATCGGGTCCAGTTCTGAGTGCGGTTGTGTGTGGCTGAGGGTCACTCACGGGCACTGGTTGGTTGCTCCACAGGTTCCCTTGAGCTAATGACCAGTTTGTTTTTGCAGAAACACAAGGCTGCATACTTCATTCCAGGCGCTGCACTCAGCTGGCCCTGGGCACGTGGGGTGCAGGCCAGCTCTGTCTTTGCCCGCATCTAGGCTGCAGGGTGACATTGGAAGGCCCAGAGAGTGTCGACGAGGCACCAGGGCTTGTGTGGCTCCTGCTCCTGTCCCTGCCGGGGCCCTGGAGCCCAGCTGAAACCCGGCTCTGATCGCAACCCTGGAACACATTCTGGGGGACTTCACTCTGAAAACAAATGGCTGTTGTCTCTGCTGGGGACCCCGGGTCCCAGCACAGCTGGCTCTGATCCCCACCCTGGAACACGTTCTGGGGACTTCACTCTGCAAGCAAAGCATCACCGTATCTACACCCAGAGATCTCTGGCGGCCGATGAGCCGCAGGTGAGGGCTCCGCACCCTGGGGTCGCTCACTCCAGAATGGACTCAGCTGGTGCTCTGCCAGACAGGCTTCGCAGGCCATCGAGAGGCCTTTGCGACCTCCTGTGCCCTCTGACCTTGCCTAGGGTATGTCTCCCCAGGGTGAACGAGCCGAACCTCCCTGGGAAAGTCTCCAGGCCTGGGCCCAAGGGCAGCCTCCTCCATCCTGGGGAGGTGGTGGGACAGGCCCCCACCCCGTGTCCCTGTTGAGGCGGCAGACTCTGTGGCCCTCCGGCCTGTGTCCCCAGCCTGGGAGGAAGGTGGGGTCCTCAGGCCCTTCCTTGCTCTCACCTGGGGGCTCCTGTGCTGTGGGTGTGGGTGTGGGGGGCACGGGCCGCGAGGATGTGCTCGTAGGTCACGGGCCCCTGGCGGCTCTTCTGTGCAGACATTGGTTGGGGCACGGGGGTGCAGGGAGGCTGCCGCTGGCCCCTGGCGGGTAGTGTTCCCACCCTGCGTCAGTGGTGCTGAGCTGGGAACCTGGGCCTGAAGGTCCACTTCTGAGCCTAAAGACAGAGCAGGGCATGCAGAAGGAGATGGGAGACCCCAGGGGGCCTGGTGGGCCTGGAGATGGAAGGAGTGGTGTTCCCCTGGGTCGGGCCCCCTCACTGGGCCAGAGAAGCCTGCCAGGTGGGAGGGCCCAGGCTGGGGGCTCAGGTGGGCGTCAGGGGCACCTGGGGCTGGGGAATGGCTCTGGGGAGGTCGAGGCCCAGGTGTGTGAGGGTCCCCAGAGCTGCGAGTGGGGGGACGCCAGACTGGCGGAGAGCAAGACCCTGGATCCTCAATGGGCTGAGGGAGCTGAGTCCTCCCAGCCCTGGTCCTGGTCCTGGTCCTGGTCCTCCCAGTCCTGGTGGTCCTGTCTCGTGGGGCCTCTGGGTGGGACCTGCAGCTGCCACATCTGGGGACAGCTGCCTGGTCCTGGGTGACGGCTCACAGGGGTGAGGTCAGAGGGGGTGCAGGACATGGCCCTGACCACAGCCCCTCCAGGGGCAGCATCCTGCAGGGGCCCCCACCAGGAGGCTTCTGTGTGTGGCCTGAGGGCTCCCCAGGCCCTGTGCCCGTCCTGCAGGAAGCGGGGGGCTGCCGGCCAGCTGCTTGTCACTGAGAGCCCACGTCGTGCCATCGCATTCGGGCTGTTTCCTGGTTTGGCTGCTACACGGTGCCTCTGAGGACATTCTAGGGTGTGTCCCCAGGGAAGACAGGGCCGCAGTCCCGCTTGGGTGACCCCGCAGCAGAGCTGTGAGCCGTGGACGTCCAGGTTGACCAGAGGATTCCATCCCAAGGGAGCAGAACCGTTTACATTCTACCCGACGAGGCACAAGGCCGCACCGACCTGCCTCCTGTCCCACACGAGCAGCAGCCGCGTTTGTGTTGCTGGCCACAGTCCTGGTTTCCTCTGCCCACTGAAGCTGAATGAAAATATGGAGACGGAGTTTGGAGGAATAGAAAGGTGGCTTTAATTCTCAGCCAGCAGAGAGGGGAGCGCAGTAGGCCCACCCCTCGAGGACTGTGCCCCCGCCCCCGTGAGGAGTCTAGGGGCTCATATAAGATGAGGAATAAAGGTGATAGGATCTCGATTTCTTGCATTGTTTCAAAGACAGTCATAGGCTGGCGTCGGTAAGCCAGCAATTGACTGGCGTTTCGGTGGCTCTGTGGCCTCCTTTCTGATAGCTCCAAGGGGAAGGTGTTGTAAGGGTATAGGATGTGTTTAGCATAGAGTCAAAGGAAAATTAGGTGTGAAGTGTGGCTCCTGCAGAGTTAGGGGACAGGAGAGCAAACTTACAGACATACAGAGTTAGGGGAAGTTAAAGTGAAAAACCAGGCTTTCCAGATAGCTCGGCTGGCAAAGAATCTGCCTGCAGTGCGGGAGACCCTGGTTTGACTCCTGGGTCGGGCAGATCCTCTGGAGGAGGGTATGGCAACCCACTCCAGTATTCTTGCCTGGATAATCCCACGGACAGAGGAGCCTGATGGGCCACCGTCCATGGGGGTCTCAGAGGCGGGCCCGACTGAGGGGCTTAAGCACAGGAAGTAGAGACTGAGGTGCGCTCAGGCCTGCTCACTGCCCCTTTCTCTTCTCTTCTCAGAAAAGGGAAACAGAAAACTCACTCCCCCTCCTTCCTTTTCCCTGCAACGTCTGTGTGTCTTTTTCAGACGGAGTTCCATCAGCCGCCATGGAGCGAATCTCCACGGTGTATCCCTGGCCACACCTCCTGCTCTGTGAGAAGCCTGCTGTGGCCTCCGTCCACTCTGTTGAGTTGACTTTTTTCTCATGAATTTGTGGGACGCCTCCACATAGTTATTCTCGGTGCTGATTCTTCAACAGTTACGCGTTTCACAAACATTCTGCAAGACTGGTTCGTCTTTTCACTTTCGTCAAGACGCCTTTCACGGAGATGTGAACCACTTCATCAGCATTAACCCTCCTTTCCTGCATCTCCTTCAGCAGGGTGTGCCCGTGTCTGGTTAAGGGCGAGGCTTGCACCGCATCCGTCTGAGGCCCAGGCCTCCGTGTGCAGGTTCATCTTCCCTCCAGGGCCTGAAGGTGCTGCTCTTGCCTCCTTTGGTCCCGTGTCCCTGACTGGAAACTCAAATCAGTCTGAGTCTTGTTTCCTAGCTGCTGCTGTCTTCTCTCTGGAAGCTTTCAGAAGAGTGTGCATGCTCAGTCGTGTCCAACTCTTTGCAACCCCACGTTGCCCGTCAGGCTCCTCCGTCCATGGGACTCTCCAGGCAAGAATACTGCGGTGGGTTGCCAGTTCCTTCTCCAGGGGATCTTCCTGACCCAGGGATCCAACCCTTGTCTCTTGAATCTCCTGCACTGCAGGTGGATTCTTTACCTCTGAGCCACCTGGGAAGTGAAAGCTTTTCGACTTCCCCCCCTCACCCTCGGAGCTCTGCAGTTCTGCCGTGTCTGGGTCTAGGTTTGTCCCTCTGGCCCGCTGGTCTTTTCAGTTCCAGAATCGCTGTGTTTCTTCTGTTCTGTGAAATTCTACTCTTATGAAGTCATTCAGGGAATGGAAGTGGTGTGGCCACTTCAGAACAGTCTGGCAGCTCCTCAAAAGATTTAACGTGGAGTTACCATCTGATGTGGCAGTTCCCTCCCTAGGGGTAGACCCGGAGGCAGTGAACACACAGGGCCCCACAAACACATGTACCGGAGTGGTCAAAGCAGCATCATGCATAATAGACAAAACATACGGAAACAGCCCAACTGTCCAAATGAGTGGATAAACAGTGATCAAACCATATACTGGAGGAGCGTTTGACTGCAAAAAGAGTAAATTAAACAACCGCAACAGAACCAAAAACCAATTTAGAAATGGGCAGAGGGCTTGGATAGACAAAGAAGGTGTATGAGTGGCCAATAAACTTGTGAAAAGATGCTCAGCATCACTAATCGCTGCACTGTGTGCCATGCCCAGTCGCTCAGTCGTGTCCGACTCTTTGTGACCCCGTGGACTGTGGCCCCCCAGGCTCCTCTGTCCATGGGGTTCTCCAGGCAAGAACACTGGGATGGGTTGCCGTTTCCTCCTCCAGGGGATCTTTCCGACCCAGGGGTCGAACCCTCCTCTCCTGCGTCTCCTGCATCAGCAGGTGAATTCTTTTACCACTGAGCCACTTGGGAAGCCCCAGTCACTGCATTAGGGAAGTGCAGACTGAAAAGCCAAGGCTGTTTCACATCTACTCAGATGGCTAGCAGAAAGAAAAGACAAGAAAATGGTTAGACAGCATCACCAACTCAATGGACATGAACTTGAGTGAACTCTGGGAGATAGTGGAGGACAGGGAAGCCTGGTGTGCTGCAGTTCGTGGGATGGCAAAGAGTCAGACAGGACTGAGCAACTGAACAACAGCCGTCCCCACCAAAGGACCCCTCCCCTGGTCTCCCACCTCCTTCTCCCAATCATTAATCTTTCCCATCAGCGTGTAAGCTCACTGTAACACAATCATCCTAATGGTTCAAAAGCTTTGCCTGTGAATCAGTCCTGACACCTCTGGCTACAAGTAATAGAACGTTGGACTGGCAATGACGGAAAGTAAAGACATGAATTACTCCTTCTCCTGAGAAGTGGGGAGGAGATCACCTCAGGGCTGGCTTGTGGCACCTCAACCACCCCTCTCACCCTCAGAACATTGACGTTCCCTCCTTCTTGCTGTGACCTCATGGTCTTAAGACAGCTGCACAGCTCTAGCCATCACATCAGGATCCCAAGCAGGGAAGAACATTTCACACAGCTTGTTGAGTCACAAGGGTGCCCTGGGGAATCCATCACCCTTGCTCAGGGCACGACATTGAGTGGCTCCCAGGAGAAATTTGTAGAATAAGGGAAAGAGGAAGAATGGCAATAGCCAGAGCATTGAGAGGGTTGTGAATGTTCTCACGTGGTTGTTCCTGAAAGTTTTTGCTCAGGCCACCGCGGGCACATCCCTGACCCCCGCAGGGAGCGGGGGGCACCTGAAGGCAGAGCAAGTGTCAGGAGGACATGTCCCGCCCCTCAGGGTCATCAGAACCCCAGGAGTCTGCTGTGGGGACTCGCCAGTCCTGGACCTGTTCTAGTCTGCCCACCAGAAGGAGCACTCGGCCTGTCCTTCCAGCAGCCTCCGCGCGCCCCGTCCAGCTCCCACGGCCCTGCCCACTTCCTGACACCCATCGGGTTGGAGCCCCTCGTCCTTCTGGCAGAGTGGCCGGGGTGTGGTAGGGGCTGCAGGGACTTCCAAGAGTGAGAAGGTAACAAAGCTGCGAGAGAGCGGGGGTGCTGTAAATTCCATTTCATGAGAGAGGAAACCACAACACATTACAAAGTTGCCGAAGTAGCTCGATGTCACCCTCATCACCGAGGGCAGGACAGCCAGGATGCTCAGCGAGGCCGGCTCAGCCTGGCACTTGTCGCCCGGCCTCTGGAAAGTGCTCACCCCTCTCCTCTCCATGTCAGGACCGTGCGATTGTTTTCTGTGGAGAGAAGAGGCTGAGGGCACAGCTCTCCTTCGGGCGGCTGACGTGGATTTGTTTCTCATCGTCGATGGTGGAGAGGGACGTTCAGAAGCCTCAGAGCTCGTCTCGGGGATGCCGAGAACTTTCGGGCTCCATCAAGCTCGTTGTCACCGAGGGGCTTTCACGGCTGTGACTCAAGTTGGCCGCAGGAGCTGCAGGAGCTGCAGGCGGCTTGATGAACCCAATTCCCGTCGGAAGAGCAGAGCCTGGCGGTGCGTCTGTACCTGCGTGCTTAGCGCAGCCAGACTGGAGGGAACTGGGTCTCACTGGGCACCAGCACCAACTGACCCACCTCCCTGAGGCTCAGTGCCCTGCAGGCTGGCTTCTGGCCCCAAATCCCATGCCCTGGTCCCCTGCGCTCCCCATACACCCCCAGGGCTGGGCTGGGGAACACCATCACCCCTTGGCCATGCCTTGACCCCGCCTCCATGACAGGCCAGGGCGGCAGCTGTGTCCCCAGGAGCCGCTCCTGTTCGGGGTGGCTGTTGGTCAGTACACTAACCGCGCAGACAGGCCTGCAAGCCACAGGGGCCTGTCGCAGTGAGGGGGTTGAATCCCTTTCCTCGCAAAGACAGGCTCACGTCACATATGCCACGATGGAACTGAATGGTGCAGCGAGCTGCGTGAACAGGCTGAGCTCGGCCTTGTGGCTGAGCGGGGATTCCAATCAGGTCAGCAGACTACGGCCCGAGGGCCAGAGCCCGCCCTCTGCCTGGTTTTGTGGCGTCTCCCTGAAACAAGGCTGCGCTGGCTTGCCCACACACGCCCTCAGTGGCTGTTGCATTGCAGCTCCAGGCTGAGCTGTGTGACGCTGGGCGGCCCGCAAAGCCTCAGTCACTGTCCGGCCCTTTATGGACACCCCTGCCTGCCGGGGTCCAGCCCCGGTGGATCCAGGGAATTCGAAGCGGGGACGGCGTTGGCGAGGAAAGACTTATTTATTTATTAATATAATATTAGATTAGGAAGAAATAGTGTAGTAGGAAAATTAGGTGGAGAAAAGAGGCTGATTAACTGGGTTTACGTGGAAAACCAATAAAGTTCCAGACGAGGAGCTCGCACCGTCTATGTTAGGCTGCCGGCGCCCGTTTGAATATCGGAGAGTGCCCCGCCTTGGGCTCTCTCTTTTACGGATCTTAGAAGCTGGGCCAAGTAAGTAGACATGGTGAGCCTCCACGTTCCAAGGGATCAGCCTGAAAAGGAGTAAAGAGGAGACACGGGGGATACCAGTCCTTCCAAAGACCGGCCCTGCCTCTATTGTCTAGAAAGGCCTTTTATACCTTTTTGATTGTACATAGAGATCAATGGGTAATACAAAATTATGTAGCTTTAGCAGCCCAGACTCTCTGTGTATCTTTGTGTATACAAAAGGTCTCAGGTGATTTACATTATCTTCTGGCCAAGAGGCTCGCTAACACTTTTTGGCTCTCTTCCTTAATGAATGTTAATTTCGTTTCCCCTGAAGTGTTTTTCTGTAATCTGCATCTCCTTAAAGCACTAAAGTTACATCTCTACAGAACAAAGGCGCAGTGGGTTATAACAAAGAAGGTACTTAACTCAAAGATCTAATGTTGCTACTTGTTTTTTCTATTTACCAACTATATCAACAAGTAAAAGATATGAAAATTTGGCAGCAAGCATTGGCTCAACAAATGAAACCTTTAATCAGTCCTATTCTAGTGACTTTGACTCCTCGGAAGCCCCTACATTCCTGGGATGTTCTAAGCTTCCCGTGCCTCCTGCCGTCAGGAGGCCTCAAACAATCACACGCGCAGCTGCACAAGTCCTGCAGGCAGGCTAGAAAGCCATCAGAGGGGCTTTTGGATTGAAACACCCTTTCAAATGCAGAAGACTAAAGCCTGGAGATGACTTTTTCCAGGCAGGCATATTCTTATTTTGGGGGGTACACGCTCAGGAAATACCAGGGGGAAAACCTGAGATCTGACTCGACCTTGCCCATCAGATCTCTGCCGCATGACCTTGTCACGGGTGGGATTCCTCACGCTGGCTCCCGGCACCTGCCGGCCCTCGATGGAGGTCCAGTCGCGGCTCCAAGGGGTGCTCTCCCGTTAGCCCTTACGGGGAAGACAGTCTCCGGGACCAGATCCACGTGAGGCCTGGTCCACGCTGAGCTGGCCCTCAGAGGCCTGTGACCCCTCAACGCCCTGAGCCTCTCCTGCGTCTAAACCACGTCAGGGGTCCAGCAATGAGCTTGTCTCCTGCTGATGACTTCCGTGAGCTGGCCTTCACTCAGAAGGGTCAATTCTCCAGAATATTCTCAGCTCAACTTCTTAATTCTGGCCAATATCCTCGAAATGTGTTTTTAATAGCTTCAAATGAAACTCAAATCTCGTTAGGTGATGCCCCAAGTCAATTCAAATATACGTCTCCATCTCCCTGTAACGCTTTCAGATATGAAAGTTATGAAAGGGAAGGCGAGTAAAGGGATAAAAATGCAAATGAGATGGAGAGACTGGCCCGCAGGCGGCGGGGCGGCAGGTCCCTGACAGTGACACGCGTGGTCTGGCCGGGAGCTGGGCCACGGGCTGCCGGGCAGCCTGTTCACCAGCCCTGTTTCTAGGGCTCTTCGCTCAGCTGCGAATGCATTAAAAAGAAAGCAAAACACGAAAATATAACCTCAGAAACAGCTACTCTATAGAGTCCATCTTCATCCTGTGTTCAGGAAAGGCAGTCATCAGCCCATGAGCTTCAATGGCCCAAATTATCGGTAATTTCGGCGTAAATTAGGCCATTATGTGCTGCCACCAGGGCTCTCTGCCTGCTGATGAAAGTGAGCACAGAGTTGTACTGTCCTCTGCGCCAGAGGCGAGGGCGGGGGACAGGGCCTCGCTGCTGTCTCTGGAGGCGAGGGGCCGCTGCGCTGCTGGCCGGGGCCCCAGGGTGCGGGCTCTGCCGGACACGCGCTGCCCTACTCCCACCTGCAGGCCCCAGGTGCGGCTCCAGGAGGCACCGAGCCCACTGAGAGAGACTCCCAGCCGACTCTGACATACTGACTGAGCCCACGGGCGGCAGGACTGCCCTTCAGGGCTGCCTAGGGTGAGGTCAGGCGTCCAAAAGAGCAGGCACTCCCGCACCAGCATGATGGTATTTGGGGGCGGGCGGGGCCTTTGGGAGGTGATCAGGACGGGGTGGCCGCCTGCAGGCCCGGGGCTGAGGCCCCAGGGTGAAACCACTCTTCCAGGTTTGGAGCGGGGCGGGCTCACCTTCTTCCCGGCCCAGTTCAGGCCTGGGCTCAGCATCGTCTGGGTGGCCAGGAGCGTGGCCCTCGTAGCCATGACCATGACCTGGTCCTGTCACTCTGCTGGGCTGTCCCGCGAAAAAGGAGGCTCCCGCCGTGGGACGGAGGCCCTGGGGTGTTGGCCGGCATCCCTGGGGGCCCCTTGGGCCCTGCCTGATGCAGTTAGTCAGTTCAGTCGCTCAGTCGTATCTGACTCTTTGCGACCCCATGAATCGCAGCATGCCAGGCCTCCCTGTCCATCACCAACTCCTGGAGTACACTCAGACTTACATCCATCGAGTCAGTGATGCCATCCAGCCATCTCATCCTCTGTCGCCCCCTTCTCCTCCTGCCCCCAATCCCTCCCAGCATCAGAGTCTTTTCCAATGAGTCAACTCTTCACATGAGGTGGCCAAAGTACTGGAGTTTCAGCTTTAGCATCAGTCCTTCCAATGAACACTCAAGACTGATCTCCTTTAGAATGGACTGGTTGGACCTCCTTGCAGTCCAAGGGACTCTCAAGAGTCTTCTCCAAACCACAGTTCAAAAGCATCAATTCTTCGGCACTCAGCTTTCTTCACAGTCCAACTCTCACATCCATACATGACCACTGGAAAAACCATAGCCTTGACTAGATGGACCTTTGTTGGCAAAGTAATGTCTCTGCTTTTGAATATGTTATCTAGGTTGGTCATAACTTTCCTTTCAAGGAGTCAGCGTCTTTTAATTTCATGGCTGCAATCACCATCTGCAGTGATTTTGGAGCCCAAAAAATAAACTCTGACACTGTTTCCACTGTTTCCCCATCTATTTCCCATGAAGTGATGGGACCAGATGCCATGATCTTAGTTTTCTGAATGTTGAGCTTTAAGCCAACTTTTTCACTCTCCTCTTTCACTTTCATCAGGAGGCTTTTTTATTCCTCTTCACTTTCTGCCATAAGGGTGGTGTCATCTGCATATCTGAGGTTATTGATATTTCTCCCGGCCATCTTGATTCCAGCTTGTGCTTCATCCAGCCCAGCATTTCTCATGATGTACTCTGCATATGAGTTAAATAATCAGGGTGACAATATACAGGCTTGACTTACTCCTTTTCCTATTTGGAACCAGTCTGTTGTTCCATGTCCAGTTCTAACTGTTGCTTCTTGACCTGCATATAGGTTTCTCAAGAGGCAGGTCAGGTGGTCTGGTATTCCCATCTCTTTCAGAATTTTCCACAGTTTATTGTGATCCACACAGTCAAAGGCTTTGGCATAGTCAATAAAGCAGAAATAGATGTTTTTCTGGAACTCTGCCTGATGCAGAGTCTAACATAAATGAGCTCGTCTGGTCGTGGATACCCCCTGGGAGGTGCTCCGGGTATGTGGAGTGGATGGTGTGAGGGCAGGTGTGGGCCACACCTGGGCCAGGGGTCTGTCCCAGGGCAGGAGCAGAGTCCAGAGGACCCAAGGGCCTGAGATCCTGCTGACTCTCCCCATCTCTCCCCTCTCCCAAGACCAGACCAGCTCAGGGACCACAATTTCTGCAACAGTCCAGCCTGTGGGCAGCTGGGAAGGACGGCAAGGCGTGAGGCTGCCTGGTGATTCCTGATCAAATGAGTCAGGAATCACAGCCCCGGCTTCCCTCGCCCAAGTGGTCCAGCTTGGAAGGTCAGGGACGATGAGAGTTTCAGCAAGCCTCTCCCCTTGCCAGCTGGGGTGACCCTCACGAACCAGCAGCCAAGAGGGGCCCACAGGGGGAGGGTTGACATGAGAGGCCGACCTGGAGTTGGGGGAGAGTGGGGGCCCGCTCTTGCCGGAAGCCCAGCCCTTCTCAGCACACGGCGTGCTGAGGTGGTCTCCTTCTTGCTCGAAGTCCCCTGGAGGCCTGTGGGCTTTGATGTGTGGGAGGCAGTTTTCTCCTGGAAGGAAGGGGCTTGACCAGTGGGAACAGAAGGCAGACCGAAATAGCTCCCCTCTTCATAAAGCTTTTAGGGGTTTTGGTTTTTATTTAAAAAAACAAGTTCATTTGCTATATGTTATTCAATTAGGAAATTTGCCAGGCATGGTGACGGTTTTCTTAAAAAGGGCAAAAATAACTTAATAAGTCAAATTTGATTTGGCAAACTAGCATCTGTATGCTTTCCAGAGGAGTTGAAAGGCCCATGTGGCCCAGAAGAGGAGAGAGGAGTCAAAGGCGGGGGAGTGAGTGGGGAGGTGAGGGGGGCAGAGGGGTACGGTGAGGCCACCCCAACCCCAGCTGGGAAAAGGGAAAAACCCAGTAACTGCTCGGACCAGCTCAGCAGACCCCCAGCCCAGCCCCTCCTCCAGCAGGTCCCTGCCCCAGGTGCCCTGAGTTCAGGGGCAGAGACCCCAGGCCAGGAGACCCCATGACCCCACCATGAGGCCCGCAGGGGCGGAGGACAGAGAGGTTCTCCCACGCAGGAGGAGCAGAGGGGCCTCCAGGTAGAGTCAGGTGGCCGTGACCTAGGGGTCCGGGTCACACCCGGGGACACAGCCCCAGACATGCATGGGCACATTCGAGTGCACACGCACTCTAGGGGGCAAAGGGCAACCAGAGAGCGGAAGTGAAGACCAGGGACCTCGACCTGGGCCCCCTCCCATGCTGATATCCACCTGCCCCCAACTCGACAAGGTCCCCAAATCCTTAAGAAGATGCCTACCCTGAGGGAACAGCACCTGACGCCCCCGGGAAACAAAGGGCGCCCCCTCTCCAGCCCCGCGCTGTGGAACTGCAGGATCGATTACTGATGGGAAGCATCGCAAGCTTTCCAACTCTAAGCTGCAATATTCATTTAAGAATCTTTCCGTCATAATGACCTAGAAATGAAACTTAAAGAAGTTGAGATAATGCCATCAGAAGGGTCATGCCGCCCTCATGAGTCTCTTGACAGGCACGAATTTATATAATAATCAGAAAGCATTTTCGGCATTAAGGGGCCTGGCAGGCCTGTCAAGGACGACGAGACCCTGATTCATGTAGCGTCGCCGCTCCATCGCCTGTCACTTTTCACTGATGTCTCCAACTTTACTGGGAACGCAGCAGGCTTTGGGAGCTAGGCTGTGAAATTTGTAAGAACGTTTTTCCAGGTTACTTTTGGGAGGGACTTTGTGAATGAATCACGTGACTTGGAGGATAATTACAGCTGAACAGCTCGGGCGATGAACACATATTTTGCATGTTATGTTTGTCATTCGTATTATATACTGTATACTTACAATTCAGTAAGCTGGAGAATAAATGCTATTCAAATCATAAGGAAAATAAAAATATGTTTATGGCTCATATATGTATTTATTGGAAAAAAAAAGCCTATATGTGGACCCACAGGTCAAATCTGTGTTGTTCGAGGGTCAGTGGTCTTCCCTCCAGTCATTTTTTCACTTTTTAAAATTGTGATAAAACATAAATAAAAATGTACCATTTAACACATTTTAAGCCTGCAAATCATTGGCATTAAATATACTCGCAATGTTGACAGGATCTATTGTATAGGGAACTATACTTAACACTTTTTACTAACCTATAAGGGAAAAGACTCTGAAAAACAATAGATATGTATATAGTGAGGTATAACTGAATTACTCTCTTGTACATGTGAAACTAATTTGGTATTGTAAATCAGTTATACTTCAATTAAAACAATAGGCTTCAGTGCAATGAATAAATAAAAGATATATAAACCTATGGTTGTATATACCATAGGTATATACCATATACCTATGGTTGTATATACCATAAACTCCCTATGCCCCGCACCCCACCACGGAGCCCTGGAAACCTCTACTTTATGTCCTGTGTCTATGAACTTGCCTAGTCTAGGGGCCTCCTCCAAGTAGAATCATAGAGACTTCGTCCTTTCGCATCTGGCTTATTTCATTGAGCATACCATCCTCAGCGTTCATCCGTGTTGTAGCCTGTGTCAGAATTTCCTTCCTTTTGAAAGCTCTGTTGTATGGATACCGCAGCCTCTTCATACGTCATCCACCTGTGGACATCTGGGTCGCTGTGAACGAGGACACAGGTGTGCACATTCAGTCAGCCTGACAACGCAGTGCTGGGCTGAAGGCAGAGGTCCCACCCCTGCAAGGGCTCAGCTCTACAGGGCTGAGGTGAAAAACCACATGAATTTAGGGATTTGGGTGCAGATTTCAAGAATATAGTCCATGCTCTTGGATCAGTTATTTCCTGGGTTAGAATTCATGCAGACAGAGTCAGGGCTTACCCAGAGAGGTGGCTGATGGTTTTATCTCAAGTGGGAGTACTAGGGACATTAGTTAATGGACAAAATTTAAAAAAATTTTTTATCCGTACAACTGAGTTGGGATATGAGTTAAATTTGCTCTTCGTGGCATCTGTGATCATACATATGAGTATGATTTCAATCATATATAGACTTTTTATAATTCACCTGTGTAAACCATTGGATCATAAAGAAGGCTGAATGCTGAAGAATTGAAGCTTTCGAACTGTGGTGCTGGAGAAGACTCTAGAGAGTCCCTCGGACAGCAAGGAGATCAAACCAGTCCATCCTAAAGGAAATCAACTGAATATTCACTGGAAGGACTGAGGCTGAAGCTGACGTTCCAATATTTTGGCCACCAGATACGAAGAGCTGACTCATTGGAAAAGACCCTGACGCTGGGAAAGATTGAGGGCAGGAAGGGAAAGGGATGGTGGAGGACCAGATGACTGGATGGCATCACTGACTCAATGGACATGAGTTGAACAAACTCCGGGAGATAGTGGAGAACAGGAAAGCCTGGCGTGCTGCAGTCCCTGGGGTCGCAAGGAGTCAGACACGTCTTAGCAGCTGAACAACAACAAAAACCGTCTATGAAAGGCATGAGCTAAGAGTGACAGCCGGACTCACGTTACCAGGTAGAATCACCTGCACGGGGCGAGGTGGGGGTGGGGTTGAGGCTCACCTGTGTGCCTCCCCTCCATCCTGGGTCTGCCCCCAGCTCACCAGGCCCTGCAGGTAAGTCAAGATGACCTCCCAGAGGCGGAGCTTCAGCACCCCTCAGTCCACCTGGAGCCGCAGGCCTGGGAGTGGCCCCTCCAGGAAGGGCATCCATGACCAGGCTGGCTGAGAGGCCTGCCCCCACCCCTAGCCTGGGTGCACTGTCAACTGAGAAGTTTCTCCAAAAACCTGCAAACTGGCAGCACATTTTTGCAGTTGGATGAGCCGTTTCCCACGTGTCCTCTGGGACTAGGAAAGCAGTCCCCTGTCCCTGAATGCTCCCCGCCCACCACCCTGGAGCTTGGCTGAGTCCCTCCCAGGGCGAGGTCCGCCCTCTGGCTCCAGCCCCGCCACCATCGGCCCAGCATCTGCCTCCGTGGCCCCGTAGACTCAGGGACTCTACAGGGCCAGCGAGGGCTTGGGTTCCGAAAAAAATGTCAGCTGAAAGTCCCTCTAATGCCCCTCGCATGTCCCATGGGAGGTTGGAAGAAGGGAAATCAAACCAAAAAGTGGCCAAAGGGGCCAAATTATCACATCGCAGACACATCACAAAGAAGGTCGCCTCTAACGGGACCCCCTGTCCACGCCCCACTCCCGTTCCCGCAGCCCATGCCCCCCGGATCCCACCCCAGTCTTCCTACCCCCTGCCTGTCCCCACCTCCGTCCCCCCACCCCAGCCCCCATCTCAGTCTGCACCCCGCCAGTCTCCCCACGCCAGTTCCCACCCCCTGGCCTCCTTGGAGATGACAAGTCTCTCTGTGTGCTGGTTGTCATTCATTCTGCTTTTAAGAACTTTCCTTTCTGGACATTTTGTTCTTGGTGAAAATACACCTTTATTACCATGTACTGTTTCTTAGGGAACATTTTAAGATAATTTCAAAACATCTTGGCTAAGAGGCGATAATGAAAACAGTCATTTTCACAGCTAAACTATTTCCAAAAAAGAAACTAAATGCACTTTTCTTTCCTTCTTTGTCTCAGGAGACTTCAAGTAAGACAGTGATCTGGAGGTTCTTTGGGACCATCTTAGTTATAAAAGCTAACCACCG
The DNA here is from genome assembly GCF_023091745.1 of Budorcas taxicolor. Lineage (NCBI taxonomy): Eukaryota > Metazoa > Chordata > Mammalia > Artiodactyla > Bovidae > Budorcas > Budorcas taxicolor. Next base: position 46,781,891 of record NC_068934.1, read on the forward strand.
TTCTTAAGTGGTGTCCTGTCGGTGATCAAAGTGAAACAGCAACGTAGGCGCAAATATCTCCAATTACATCAAACCGGTCAATCCTAAAGTCAGCCCTGAGTATTCAATTGGAAGGACTGATGCTGAAGCTCCAATACTTTGGCCACCTGATTTGAAAAGCCAACTTATTGGAAACATTAAGGGCAGGAGAAGAAGGGGGCGACAGAGGTCCAGTTGGTTGGATGGCATCACCGACTCAATGGACATGAGTCTGAGCAAACTCTGGGAGATGGTGAAGGACCGGGGAGCCTGGTGCGCTGCAGTCCATGGGGTCGCAGAGTCAGACACGACCGAGCAACTGAACAATGTTAACCTCATCGTGTTTGGACAATAATGAACGTAAGGACAGCCTCTTCCTGAGCATGTGAGGGAACCCTTCCCTGAGAAGCGGCTGCTCCGCCCACCATGGTCCCTGCATGGTCACTTGATTCCGGCGTGGGGGAGGGGGGAACACATGGGCGTGACTCAGAGCCGGACACGGTGGCCAAACACCGGCTGCCGGGTGACATGGTAAAGGGTGACCCCTCCCTGTCCTCATCCTCCTCTGAGCATCTTCACTGAGGACATGTTACCTTTACAATGACTGACTCCAGCTACTGTTATTTAAATAGATTGATGTGTGGGTTTCTCCCTGTTTCAGGGGAGTAAACTGACTTTCTAACAACTGGCAAGGTGACCCTTACAACAGGGTAAATAGCAAAACAGTGATATCACAAAAAGGTTTTCCGAAGAAAATGTGGACGGATTCCTTTACAAGCTTGGCATAAAATTAAAGACTGATCAATTCCACCACGTTGGAGAAAAGCAGAGCAAGACAAATAAGCATGCCTCTGTCAGTTAAACACAAAAGTATCCGCCTGTCATGATACAGGCCAGGGGCTTATCTTCCCAACACAAGGAGAATCCTTCGAGGAAGAAACACCAGCATGACGATAGTGGGGAGATGCAGGCAGAGGGCAGCGCAAAGGGGGAGAAACGCCGTTAGAGTAGGAAAAAACACCCCTCCACTCCTGCTAAAGAAACTCACGTCAAAACTACCCTGAGTGGACATTTCTCAGCTGTCGGAATGGCCAGAACCTGCCAGCCGGCTCACACTGTTGTACAGGGCTGGAGAGTGATGAAATAGAACTTATATTGTAAGGCAAGACAAGAAAACATCTGAACAAAATTCTGCGTGTGTGTGTGCGTGTTTGGGCCTCCACTCCCTCCCTAAAGTGCCGTGTGCATCCCATTAACCAGAGCTCCTAAAAGATGGTGGTCCTACCCTCCCCCCTCCATAAAGATCTTTTTTTTTTTCTTTCTTCTGAAGCTGGCAGTGTGACTTCTTAAAGGCACTGTGTCCTTTCCCAGCTCCGAGTCGGGGGGTCGTCTTGTCGCTGCTCCCTGTGTATGTGGCCTTGAGTCCCTGGTGAACTTCATGTACAGTATCGACGTGTCATCTTGATGTATGAGCTTTGGTCTGGAGAAGGTGTATCACCGGGCCTTCAACTTCTGAGAATCTGCTTCGCGAGTTGTAATCCTCAGTTTGGCTCAAGTAAAATCCCCTTTTGTATTTCTTACCTTGATAGTTCATTGGAGTTTTGTTGACAAAGAGCAGGCGAAACTGTACAACCCTGGGAAGGCAGTTTGGCAAAATCTATCCAAAGGCCAGAGCTGGCACCTCCGACATGCCCGCCTGCACTCAGGATCCAGCCAAAAACCCCGACCCAGGAATGCACAGCGTACGCTCTGTGGGTCCCCGGTGCAGAGAGACAGGATCCGCTGTGGCCCAGAGGACAGACAGAGGGTCCGGCGGCTCTGCCCGCACGGACTCCAAGGCCTCCTTAGGGCGGTGCCCACTGTCTTTCTTTTCCTTTTTGCTCCCGGGAACACGCTCTTCTCTCCTTGCAGGCGCATTGAAGACCTCCCCCAACCCCTGTTCCTTGTAGGCTGTACCCATGGCGTCTGGGCCGAGACAGCGTTGATGGGTGGGAAAGAGCAACGCCTCAGTGAGTGTCGGTCGTAGTCTTTTTAATTTTTCATGCAGTGCAGGAGACCCGGGTTGATCCCTAGATTGGGATCAACAAAATGGCAGCCCACTCCAGTATTTTTGCCTGGAGAATCCCATGGACAGAGGAGCCTGGTGGGCTACAGTCCATGGATTTGCAAAAAGTTGGACATGACCGAGCAACCAATACACATGTCCGTCCAAATTGTTGTGGTTTTTTAAATAGAAAAGAGAAAGATTTGGCCCATTAGTACCTGAACATCTCCTATCCTTTCTTTAACTTAAAAAGTTTTAATTGAAATGTAGTTGATTTATAATGTTGTATTAGTTTCCGGTGTATGGCAATGTGATTCAGTTATACACAGATTAATATAATATATATAGATTATTTCCTAGATTCTTTTCTATTTTAGGTTATTACATGATAATGAGTATAGTTGCTTGTGCTATACATAAGTTAGTTGGCTATCTATCTTATATATAGTAGTGTGTGTGTGTTAATCCCAAATTCCTAATTTATCCCTCTCCCACCTTTCCCTTTTGGAAACCATAGGCTTGTTTGTTACATCTGTGAGCCTATTTCTGTTTTGTAAATAAGTTCATTTGTACCGTATTTTTTTTAGATTCGATATAGAAGCAACATTATGTGATACTTGACTTTCTCTGACTGTCTTCACTCAGTATGACATTCTCCAGACCCGCCTATGTTGCTGCAAGCGGCAACATTATTTCATTCTTTTTATGGCTGAGTTCAGTTCAGTTCAGTCGCTCAGTCGTGTCTGACTCTTTGCGACCCCATGGACTGCAGCACGCCAGGCCTCCCTGTCCATCACCAGCTCCCGGAGTTCACTCAAACTCATGTCCATCGAGTCGGTGATGCCATCCAGCCATCTCATCATCCTCTTCTGTCATCCCCTTCTCCTCCTGCCCTCAATGACTAAGTAATATTCCGTTGTATATTTGTACCACGTCTTCTTTATCCATTCACCCATCAGTGAACATTCAGGTCGTTTCCATGTCTTGGGCATTGCGAATAATACTGCTGAACACTGGTGTGCATGTGACTTTTTGGCGCATGGTTTTCTCGGGATATGCGCCCAGGAGTAGGCTTGCGGGGTCACACGGGAGCTCTCTTGTTAGTTTTTTAAGGAACCTCTGTACTGTTCTCCATAGCGGCTGTACCAGTTTACATCCCCATCCGCAGTGTGGGAGGGTTCCCTTTCCTCCAGGTCTCCTGCACCGTCTGTTGCTTGTAAGCTTTCTGATGCTGACCTTGCTGACCAGGGCGGGGCAGTGCCTAGTTGTTTCGGTTTGCATTTCTGAATAATCAGTGGTGCTGAGCGTCTTTTCGTGCCTACTGGCTGTCAAAATTCCCTATTCTGTTTCTGTTTTCATTACTGAGAATTAAAACCAGAGGGAGGAAAAAACACCAAAAAGAATTTTATTTTCTAAATGCACACAGAATAATCAGTGGCTGGAGGGGAAGGGCAAGAAGATACCTTTAGTCAACTTGAAAACAGGTTGTCAGGGGGCTTCCCTGGTGGTCCAGGGGCTGAGACTCTGAGCTCCCGGTGTCAGGGGCCTGGGTTCGACCCCTGGTTGCGGAACTACGTCGCAGGTGCTGCAAGAGAGGATCTCGAGTGCAGCAACTAAGACTTGGCATGGCTAAATAAATATTTTAAAAATTGTCACTTCTCATGACCTGAGGCCAGCAAGAAAATATACTGGGTGTGAGAGATAATATTTTTTCAGAATAAGGAGAAGGGTACCCCTGGAAAGGATTTGCACCGTGTGTGGACCAGATGTTTGGAGAATAAATGAGCTGGGGCAGCTGGAGGGATGAACAGACATGTGAGTGTCGGATACTGGAGAGCCTCAAGTGGAGTGAAAGTCGCTCAGTCGTATCTGACTCTGTGTGACCCCCATGGACTGCAACCTGCCTGCCTCCTCTGTGCAAGGGATTCTCCAGGCAAGAATACCGGAGTGGGTTGACACGCCCTCCTCCAGGGGATCTTCCTGACCCAGGGATCGAACCTGGGTCTCCTGCATGGCAGGTGGATTCTTTCCCATCTGAGCCACCAGGGAAGTCAGCACGACATAAAACGTTTAAATTTGTTTACCTGGCAGCAGAGTTACAGTCACATCTGTGTTTGGGGAAGTTCCCACGGCTGCATGGACCAGGAGGAGCAGGAGAAACTGGGTCTGGGCCATTAGAAACAGCCGCAGATCCCCCCCACTTCGCCCACGGAGATGTGGGGGCTGTTTCCCCACCTCCTTGCGTCTGGGCCGAACCTCTGACTCTCTGACCAAGAGTAGAACATGGCAGAAGGGCCACTGTGCCAGGTCCAGGCCTCCTCCCTCTGAGAACTCAGCCTCTATACTCTATACAAGCAGCCACACCCTCCAGCTGAGCTCCGAGCCAGCAGTGGCCTGCCAGCCCACCCTGGGGAAGGCCGCGTGCCGCAGAGTGCTGCCTGTCTTGCAAAACTGCAGGGAATACTGCCATTTTGAACATCTCGGTTTGGGGGCAGTTGGTCGCGCGCGCGCATGCTCAGTCACTCAGCCATGTCCGACTCTTTGCACCTCCATGAACTGCAGCTCACCTGTAGCTACCTGGACAGCTACGTGTCCTGAAGCTCATGGACAGTCTCCTCGGTCCATGGAATTTTTCCAGGCAAGAATGCTGGGGTGGGTTGCCATTTCCTTCTTCGGGGAGCTTCTCAACCCAGGGATCAAACCTATGTGTCGTGCCTTGGCAGGCAAGTTCTTTATCACTGAGCCACTAGGGAGCCCTGGGTAATTTGTTACGTGGCAATAAATACCTGCAGCCTGGGACACGGAGACTCTGGGAAGGAGGATTCGGCTGGACTCTGCGAATAAGCACCTGATGGGTGGAGCTGGGGCCAGCACGGCAGCCACCCCGAGAAGCCCCAGACAGGTCTGACTACTGTTCCCAGGTGTCGCTTCCTGCCGAAGTCACAGCAGCCCCGTCCCCACCTCACCCCCTCGGCAAGCAGCCTGCAGCCTCCCCAGTGATGTGCATGGCCGGGCTGGGGGACCAGCTGTTGGGCCAGGGGCTGCTGCCTGGACAGCTTGCAGGACAGCTGTGCTCCCCGGAAAATGAGGGCCCTGGCGATGGTAATTGGCAATGTCCTTCCTTTGGGAAGTCAGCCTGACTCTTGAAATATAATAAACAGAGTTTGAGAATTTAATTTTTTCCCCCAGGGTCGTGATTTATTCTGCTGTCAACGCATTACGGGGGGAAGAAAGCTCTTACCACAGAGGATCTGTCGACCTGATTTCCTCCTAACTGGCGCTCACATCCACGTCCCTACCAGATCCCTGTCTTCTTTTAACAAAACACGGAGCCCATTTTTCCTCCTAGCAGAGCTTGACCCCAAATACTTATCTGTGGAAATGAGGAAAGTGTCATCCTTGCTCAGCTGAGGTTCTGGAGGACGGGGTCCCCGAGTCCCCGCCTTGCTCTGACCCCTGGGCTTAGTTGCTCAGTGGTATCCAACTCTTGCAGCCCCACAGACTGTAGCCTGCCAGGCTCCTCTGTCCATGGGATTCTCCAGGCAAGAAGACTGGAGGGGGTTGCCAGCCCTCCTCCAGGGGAGCTTCCCGACCCAGGGATGGAACCCTGTCTCTCCTGTCTCCTGCATTGGCAGGTGGGGTGTTTACCACAAGCACCACCTGGGAACTCCAGCTTTTTAGTACAATACATCCCAAATATTTTGCGGACATTCTCGCAATCAAAGTTTGTTGTTTATTTGAAATTCAAGTTTAACTGTGCCTCCGGTGTTTTTACGTAGTAGGAGGCCGTTTGGGATGAAGTGGAGCTGACTACCAAAGCAAGAGGGACCCAGAGAAAGGAGCGACCCAGGGGAGGGGTGATGGGAAATGCAAGGAAGACCCTCCAGGGAGCATAAACTTGGACAGTATCCTGGCCAGCTACACCTGATTGGAAAAAAGAGGGAGCGGAAGAAGCCAGTAAAGAAATGGTGGGAACTGGGTGGCCATCAGTCCTGGCTTGCCCAGGGCTTGCTGGAAACCCCACAGTCCCAGGAAAATGAGACGGTTGGTCACCCCAAGGGGGAAGGACGATACAGACCAAGGAAAGCAAGTACAAGATTATGGGGGCGAGTTTGCCTCCCGGAAACGTGTGAATCCACCCATTCTCCCTGCACTGCCCACCGCCACCCTACAGGGCCAGGAGCAAAATGTAAGGGGGGCCCAAACTCGACGATCAAGATAAAGCCTTCAGTGCAACATCTAACTTAAAAATAAAAATGAATGTGGGACTTCCCTGGCCATCTTCCCGGGTTAAGACTTCACCTTCCAGTGCGGGGGGCAGGGTTTGACCCCTGGTTGGGGGAGCCAAGATCCCACATACCTTGGGGGTCAGAAGGATAAAACAGAAAACAGAAACAATATTGTAACAAATTCAATAAAGGCTTTAAAAATGGTCCATATCAAAACATCTTTCTAAAAGATCCAGATAAATGTAACATATCCGTGATGAGCAAAATATTAAAAATGTAAATAAAATTCCTTAAAATATTCAGTATAGAATTCCTATCTGGGGACTTCCCTGGTGGTTCAGCAGTTAAGAATCTACCTTCCAATGTGAGGAACATGGGTCTGACCCCTGGTCGGGAAACCAAGACCCCACGTGCTTCGGAGCAGCTAAGCCTGTGGGCCAAAATTAAGACCCGAGGCAGCCAAGTAAACACACATATATGTATATATTTTAAAAATAGCAACTACTTAAAAAAAAGAATTCCTATCTGACCCAGCAAGTCACCTCCGAGGTATATACCAAAAAGAACTGTAAATAGTTATTTGAATGAAAGGGCTTCCCAGGTGGTGCTGCCAGTGCAGGAGACATAGAGATGTGGGTTCAATCCCTGGGTGGGGAAGATCCCCTGGAGGAGGGCATGGCAACTCACTCCAGGACTCTTGCCTGGAGAGTCCCATGGACAGAGGAGCCTGGCGGGCTACAGTTCATGGGGTCGCAAAGAGTCGGACACAACAGAAGCGACTTGGCATGCACGCATTTGAATGAAAGCCTGTCCACGAATGTTCCTGGCAGTATTATTCACAGTAGTCAGGAGGTAGAAACAGCTCAAGTGCCCTTCAGCTGATGACTCGGTGAAAATGTGGTCCATCCTCACGAGTGTGCTCCAGAACCGTCAGATGTCACATCTGTGTGTTTGTGCTAAGTCACGTCAGTCGCGTCCAACTCTTTGCGATCGTGTGGACTGTAGCCCTCTCCTATAGTTCATGGGACCCCTCTGTCAGTGGGATTCTCCAGGCAAGAATCCTGGAGTGGACTGCCGCTCCATCTCCAGGGGAATCCTCCCGACCCAGCGTAGAACCTGCATCTCTTATGTTTCTTGCCTTGGCAGGTGGGTTCTTTACCACTAGCGCTACCTGGGAAGATGTTACATTGCTGTCATTTAAGCTGCCTTGTTGGTGGTTTCCGCAGCCCCAGCAGACTCCTGCAGGTCCCCTTGTCAGACTGGCAAAATCTGACCGTGTGGTAGGACCAGTCAGGGGTTGGAGCAGAGGGCAGAGGGTGTCAGGGGACTGTGAATGGGCACAGCCTTTCCAGAAGGTCACTGGTCGCGTCTAACGGAAGTTGAGATGCCCACATTCGGTGCCCCTGTCCCCAGGGCTAAGACTCTATCCCCTGATCCTGGAGGACTCTGCACAAGGACCCCAGGATGCCGTGGCCTGGGAAGGGGAGCTGGGCGACGCACAGTGGAAGGAACGCGGTGGTCCTCGACTGGAAAGCCATCCCAGATGCAAAACGGAAGAACAAGCAGAGTAAAAGTGCACTTCGCTTTCTTTCATCTTTCCAACGTTTTATCTTATATTGGAGCCCAGTTGGTTAACAATGCTGGGATAGTTTTGAGTGGACCTCAGAGTGGTTCAGGCACACAGATGCATGCAACTTTTCTTTAAATTCCTTCCCTCTTTAGGGTGCTACATAATATGGAGCAACAGTAGCACCAACATAATTTTGAGCAGTTTCCTGTGCTAAACCGTAGGTCCTTGTTGGTAAGCCACTTCATTTTTGGTTATCTATTTTAAACAGAACGGTGTGTACATGTCGATCCCAAACTGCCTATCTGTCCTTTCCCCCATCCTTCCCTGCACTGGTAAGCATAAGTTCCTTCTCTAAGTCTGTGAATCCTGTTTCTGTTTGGGAAATAATATCATCTGTAGCCTTTCCTTTTAGATTCTGCGTGTAAGTGACATCATAGACTATTTCTCTTTCTCTGTCGGACCCACTTCACCAGTCGGACAATCTCTAGGTCCATCTTTTCCTTTCTTTTTTAAAGTGCACAGATCACTGCAGTGAAAACACAGACGCGCCTGGAAGAACACATGCCCGTCTGCAGAGGTTTCTTCTGGAGGCGTGGGTGGCAGAACTCGTGTTTCTTATTGTTCAGACTTTAAAAAGTGATACGATTGTGGGTGATTTTTGATTGTGTGCCCCCCAGGGAGCTAAGGCCTGCCTGCCTTGACTCCAGACCATTCTCGGTAACTGGACAGCACCATTCGGTGTTCCAGCTGGCTGATCAGCGTCCCAGCCGAGGTGGGATTTGCACCTGGTGTTCAGCTCTTCTCCTGGCCTCTGTGTGTGTTTACTTAGTTGGCTCTGAACTTGGAGCGAAGGTGGGGCCACGGTCCAGCTCTGACCCAGCTGGGCTCTGGGATGCTGGGGGGTGGGCTATGTCTCTAGCACCCCCACCAGACCACCAGGGCCAGGGGTCCTTCCGCGGGGACTGCCCATCAATACCGATGAGAGGATGAAGCTGTGGAGGACTGGGCGTCCCGGTGAAGCTGATCACAGTGGCCAGTACCCCTGAGTGACTGACCCCGCTCCCGGCCGCCCATGGGCTGGATGCTGTCGCCCTCTGGCAGGACACAAAGCAACTCTGAGGGCGCCCGGGCAGAATGGGAGAGGGACCCTGCTGGGCGGCTCCATCTCCACAAAGTTTAAAACAGGTGAAGTCACTGATGCTGGAAGCCTGCGGGGGCCACCCTGGCGGGGGTTGGGGCGGTGGGATTGGGGAGGGGGGCCTGGGGCCCCGGGCCGGTGCATCCGTGGGCACATTCAGCCAGCTCCACACCCGAGCACCTTTTCGTCTATGGATTGTTCTTCAATTAAAGGTTTTGGTTTTTTCATTTCTTTTTTAACCACTGAAGGTTTTAAATGCTCATGGCTTCATTCCCCTGAAGTGTTCTGGGTCCCTGAGAAGGGGGCGGGGCTCGGGGTGGCTGCTTCCCCAGCCCCCACAGTCCGCCCCACCCCGAATGGAAAAGCCCCTCCCTTTGGGTCCCCCGACCCCGTTAGCCAGGCGGGCTCCCACATGGCCCTGGCGGTGCTCCCGTGGGTCTGACTCAGGGCCAGGAAACAGGTGCTGCTTCCCAGGCCTGCGGCTGAGTCACCAGCCCACCTCCAGGCTGAGCCACCCGGAAAACACCACCCGGGTGAGTCACTCCAGGCCGGGCGCAAGAGCATTCCCGACACCCAGGGGAGCTGGCCCTCGGACTGGCAGCACCACTCCCTGGGGAAGCTCCTGGGGGGAGGGAGGAGGGAGGAAAGGAGGGGCGGTGGGGGGAGGGGAGGGGAGGGAGGGGCAGGAAGGGGGCGGGAACAGAAAGGAGTGGGAGGGGCCGGGGCTGGGGGTGGGAGGACCTAGCTGGGAGGAGGCAGGGAGGGTGGGAGGAGGCAGGGGGGTGAGAGGGGCGCGAGTGGGAGGGGAGGGGGCAGGGGGGAGTGGGCAGGGGCGGGGCTGGAATGGGCAGAGGAGACTTCCTGGCACAGAGCCCCGGGGCAGTGGGGAGCGGGCCGCGGGTGGGGCGTTGCTATGGGAGAGAAGACGCTGAGGGCGGGCTTAAGGAAGAGGAATCCTGCACACCGGAAGGAAGGGCAGGTGGCAGGCAAGGATGGCTCAGACCGCGGAGCCCAGGACTTGTCCCATGACCCAAGCTGGACCACCCCGGAAACATCAGGCCCCTCCCCACTCACCCGGAGCTGAGCCTGCCCAGGAGCATTGAGCCCTGGGGGGTGATGGAGTCGGGGGTGCTGCTGGTGGGGTTGTGGGCCTCATGAGAGGTCCTGATGCCCCCTGAGACGCTGGCCAAGGGTGGTGGCTGATCAAGAGCGGATGGCGCCTTGAAACGCCCCTGTCTCTTCCCCTGGTGACCCCGGGTTTGTACCACCCCCAGCTCCCAGCTTTTGGAGATGTACCAGCAACTCTGTAGGGCAGATCTGAGACCTGGGTGTGGACACTGTGGGCTATTCCACACTGGGAGGGCCGGCCACACTCAGTGGTAAATGTACTTGAGATAGATCCACCCCACTGTAAGTATACCCACCACGAGCCAGAAAAATCTTCCCTCCCACCTGAACCCCAACTAAATGCAACCCCCAGTCCAACCTCCCCCGAGAGCCCAGAAATGCCCTCGGCTTCCCTGGCACCACTTTCCAGGGGGCCATCGCGGTGCAGGGAGAGATGTGGAAGGCGGGAGTCTGGGCTGACTGTGCTTATGTGTGTGTTAGTCACACCGTCTTGCCCCACTCTTTGCACCCCATGGACTGTAGCCCACCAGGCCCCTCTGTCCGTGGAATTCTCCAAGTAAGAAGACTGGAGTGGGTTGCCATGCCCTCCTCCAGGGGATCTTCCCGACCCAGGGATCGAACCCAGGTCTCCTGCATTGCAGGCAGTTTCTTTACTATCTGAGCCACCAGGAAAGCTGTGCTTATAGCTTATTTCAATCTTACAAAAACGTGCAACCTTGAGAACAGTTGTCTTGGGGCCCTGCCTGAGGCTGAGCCTGCTGATCACTAGGACCAGCGTCCAAATTCCTTCCTCTGGTTCAGAACCCCAATTTCAGTGGGCCACCAGCACTGCATATAATTACAGACCCCATTCTGCAGCCTCCACTGTGGCTGACATGACTCTGGGAGGAGAGGTCCCCCAGGAATTGGTAAAGGGAGGAGGGGATCCTTTCACCCAAAGTTCCCAGACCTCTCATCCCTCTTCTCCACTGTCTCTCCCTTCTTCGCAGCCAGCACCCTACTAAAACCACTGATTGTTCCCGTGGACAAAGTAAACAAATCGTCACACATATCATGAGTCCTTTAATGGAGACATATGATGAGCTGAATATGTACAATCAAAAGGCCATTTGAAGAGTTGTAATAACTGCCAGGGTCCAGCCCTGGTGGATCCAGGGTGATTCGAAGGTGGGGACGGAGTCGGCGTCTTTGGAAAAATACATATTTAATCACAGATATAGAGAGATTAGAAATGGATAGTGTAGTAGGAAGATTAGTGGAGAAAAAGAGGCTGAATAACTTGGATTACGTGGAATAGCATCCATGTTCCAGATGGGAATTCAGCCAGAAAAACGGGAGCAAGAAAGAAGCGACATGGGGGAATCAGTCTTTCCAGAAACTGATCCCTTTTCTTTTTTTTTGGGCTTGCTTATATACCTTTTGTTACACATAGGGATGAATACAGAGTCACGTGGGGGTCAGCAGTCCTGACCTTTATCAAAATCAGGTGCTTCATATAAATGTATAAAAAAAGGTGTTAGGAATATTACATCATCTTCTGGCCATGAGTGAGACCTGCTGACATTTTATGATCCTTTCTTTCTGATAACCAAAAAACTTATTTTTTCCAAGGGTGTTTTTTCTTAAACCAGGCACCACCCTCCAAATAAAGTTACATTCCTATAGGGTGAGGGTGTAGTGAGTTACAATCAAGAAAGGAATTTATTTAACCCAAGGTTAACATGATTAGTCTTAAAGGTTAATACTTATTTCTCCTATATGCTAGTTATATTCATTATAAGGGTAGGGAACATGGAGATTTAGCAGCAAACATCAGCCCAACAAATGAAAATCCTTTCACCAATGCTCCCCTTAAGATCTATTTAGTCTTAAGATATGATAAAGTTACATTCTTACATAGCAAGGACACAGTGATTTATAACAAAGTACAGTGATCTATTACAAAAGAGAAAATCCATTAACTCAAAAAGTCTAGTATTGCTAACATCAAAAACTACTATATTTCCTTTGCTATATTCCAAATACATTGATTAATATATTCCCAGGTGCCTAAGGATATGGAGGCCTGGCGGCAATCATTGACTCAACCAGAAGAAAAAGCCCTATGCTAATTAAGACTCTCAAAATACTCCAAAACTCTCTGTGCTGTTTATGGTTGAGAGGTAGTAAACAATCATGTGGCAGGAGTATGGATAATCCTGTCACACAAGCTAGTCGGTCAGCAGAGAGGTTTGACCTGAGACATCCTTGTCCCACCCAGGGGAGGGAATTAGCAGCAATTATTGACACAACAAATGAAGAACTCTTCACCAATATAATTCCTAACCAACCCACTATACTAATAATTTCTAACTCCCCAAAAGAATTTGCCTTTAGTAAGTCTAAAACATCTCGTGCCTCTCAGATTGGGAGGCTGTAAACAATCACATGTGGCCGGACGAACCTATACAGGTGGGCTAGATAACCTTCAGAGGAGTCCGTAAACTGAAACACTCTTGTCACGCCCAGGAATTTTTATTGCCTTGGAGCTGCACGTTTACTCCTCTGAGAGAAACGGTTATGGGGAAGAGCCCCCCGTAAAGTCAGAAGTGTAGGTGAGAGCATAAAACAGACTCTGGTTTTGGGGTTAGATGCTCGGGAACAGGGGGTTTCCTGAGGCTTGATCACGCCTTTGCGTATGCCAAGCCTCCTTCCTCATGACCTTTGCCATGGGCAGAGTTCCTCACGCTGGCTCCCGGCAAATAACCTTCACTTCAGCCAGATCCTTAGCAAGCTGTTATCTTTAGGGAGCAACTGGTTTTTTGGGGTTTTTTTTTCATGATGTCTGTGCCACTACGGGAGGCTGAGTAGGACTGGGACCCACAGAGGGACAGGATCAAGGGCAAATGAAAACCGAGGTTAGACGGTCAAGCCGTTTCCTCATTGCTTTAATAGTAATGAGGCCATTGAGGGTTTACCTGGTGGCTCCGATATAAAGAATCTGCCTACAGTGTAAGAGACCCGGATTCAGTCCCTGGGGTGGGAAGGGACCCTTGAGAAGGGAATGACTGTCCACTTCACTGTTCTTGCCTGGAGAATTCCATGGACAGACGAGCCTGGTGAACTACAGTCCAGGGGGTTGCAAAGAACCGGACGTGAGTGAGCGACTAACACACACACACACACAGACACACACACAGACACACACACAGACACACACACACAGACACACACCATCACAGGACCAGGAGGCGGAGCCTCTGTCATCTCTTGTTGTCCTTCAGTTGCTCAGTTGTGTCTGACTCTTTGCGACCCTATGGCCTGCAGTGCACCAGGCTCCCCTGTCCTTCACCATCTCCCAGAGTTTTCTCAAACTCATGTCCATTGAGTCGGTGACGCCATCCAACCATCTCACCTTCTGTCCCCTTCTCCTCCTGCCTTCAGTCTTTCCCAGCATCAGGGTCTTTCCCAGTGAGTCGGCCTTTCGCACCAGCTGGCTAAAGTATCTTCTCTTGTAAGCCTCCTCTGTGTGCCCCTCTTGCCAGCATTAGCTCCTCACCATCACTGAAGTTGTGCATCCCTTCATTCACTCGTATTCATTAATTCATTCATTAAACATTTGCTATTTTGTGTGAAACACCATGTTAGTAAAGTCATTCCAACTACATATAACGTTAACAGAAATCCTCCAAACAACATTTAGCTTAAATAAAAGAAGTTTGTTTCTCTCTGTAGTAAAACAAGCCTGGAGGTCAGCAGCCCAGGCTGCTTCAGTCCCAGTTCACCCAAAGTCATTCCCTTCTGGTCCAAAATGGCTGCTCAGTTCCAACCCTCACATTCACATTCCAGGCAGCAGGAAGGAGGAAAGGAAAAGGACCAGAAAAGGGCTACCCATGGGATTCTGTTCACCTGGACTGTGCTGGGTCCCACCTGGCCAACCCCGCTCACCTGTCAGGTGAGGCCCTCCGAATATCCTTCTCATGACAATGAAGCCGTTATTTGTATAACTGTTTCTGGGCATCGGGTCCCCACTAGATTGTAATCTCCACGAGGGCTGGGACACCTGCTGCAGTCCCAGTGTGCTGCTGGGGGAAGTGGCATCTCTCCCGGGCTGGAAGAGGGAGAGATGAGACCCAGTGCTGGACCGCAGCCTGGGTTTTCTCTGGATTCTCCTTCCTCTTCTTGCTCGTCAGACCTGGGCTGGTGTTGGTGGTGAACAGGGCTTCTAAGGGAAGATGGGCCAGCTCACAAAGCAGGGGTAAAATTATGCTTTCTGCTTGATTTCCATTACTCTAATGGTGACCCATTTTGTCTGCCTCACACCAGGCTGTCTTCAGGATGACAAGTTGACAGTGTCCCACTGGGTCACTGCTGAGTACACAGAGCCCATTACAGTGCTGGCTGTGGGTCCCGGCACAGCCCGTGCCAGGAAGCCAGTGCCTGCCATCGGGGGTGCGGTCCTCCTCTGTCTGAAGGCATCTGCTGGTCCTGGGAAGTCAGAGCACCCCTCCTCACTTCTGCCTCGCTGTGTCTGCCTGCTTCTGGTGCCCACCTGACTCTTCCTGGCCAGGGTCACCAGGCACACCCAGGTTTGTACAGTCCCCTCACCAGATGGGGAGACGCAGTGACAGTGGGTGTCCCCCTGGCTGGCATCATGGTGGCAGAGCACGCCACCTGACAGGACCCGTATTTGTATACGGCATGTGTCTAATTATTTAATGTAGACTTGGTAAGAGCTTCCCAGGTGGCTTAGAATCCACCTGCAAAGCAGGCGACGCAAGAGTTGCAGGTTCGATTCTGGGTCGGGAAGATGCGCTGGAGGAGGGCATGACAACCCACTCCAGTGTTCTTGCCTGGACAATCTCATGCCCGGAGGAGCCTGGCGGGCTACAGTCCATAGGGTTGCAGAGCTGGACACGACTGAAGTGACTGCGCACACACGTAGCCTTGCTGAGTGGATTCATAACACATGTAAAGACTGCTAATGATATTCCCTGAGACACGTGGGAAAAAGTGACCAGAGGACAGGTCTTTTCTGTTTTTGAAATGTTCTCGCTCTGTCTACCAGTGCCCCTGCTGTTTGCCCTGGCCACGTGCGTGCTAAGTGCTTCAGTTGTGTCTGATTCTTTGCGACCCTATAGAGTTGTAGCCCGCCAGGCTCCTCTGTCCATGGGATTCTCTAGGGAAGAACACTGGAGTGGGTTGCCATGCCCTCCTCCAGGGCCAGGGCCCAAGCATGCATCAGGGTTTGGAAGATCTGGGGGCTGCTGGCAGAATAAAAATCTGACAGCCCCCCTGAAGTGCATCACCAACAGAGGCTCACTCGTGTCTCGCTTATCTGCGGGGCCACCTTCTCCCACTTAGGGACCTGAATGCTGGCTCCGCGGCCAGAGCATTCTGGAACCCAGGATTTCTGTTTAGAACTTCTGCTTCTTCAGACAGACAAAGAGGTTCCTTGACAAAGTAAATTGAGAGCAGAAGTGCCCTCAAGCTCTTGTCGATGGTAAGACTTGCTGAACATGGAAGACAGGAGAAGGCTGACGTTAACCACTTGTCTGGTGCGCCAGGATGCATTCGTTCTCGGAAGAAAAGCCCGCGTTACGAGTGGCACGTGACTCTCCTGCTAAAGCAGTCATTGCGGAGAGGTGGTGGCATTTTTCAGGTAGCCGGGGGCACCCCTGGCTGAGCCCCTGCCTGCTCCCCAGCCTGTCTGGTGAGAGGGCATCCCCATTCTTTTCCGGCGAGTTGCAGAAAGCTGCCCTCGGCTCTTCTGCATCTCAGCCCTCCGTCTGCCCACCTCTGATAGCCTGCCAGAGCGGCAGTCCCCATTCCCCCTTCCTTCCCTCAAAGGCACACACTAGGTTGGCCAGGGGCTTCTGACATCAGTCTGTGATTCCTACTTAGGCCCCTGTCCCCTAGTCCCCTCCCCCACAGGCTGCCAAAATAGGAGCAACTGGTAGTCAGCTGTGCCCTGGAGAACACGCCCCATCTTTCCCTATTGCCCTCATCTCAGCCAGGAGTGTCCCTGAGACCACTTACCAAGTCAGGTGCCCCCTGCATTACCCCCACCCTCCAGTAAGCCAGGGCAGCACCCCAGGTTAGGGCTTTGCTCCTTCCTGACCAGCTAGCTGGCCTGGCCTGGGGGCCTCAGTTGCCCTGTGTCCTTTACCATCCCTGCAGAAGCAAATGGCTCCCCCGGAGATGGTCGGAGCTTTCAGTACTAAGGTTCATGGGACTAAATGTAGGTGACACATAGGTATCATCGTCATGATTCTCTCCTGAATCCTGTTCACTCCAGAGTGCTCAGTTAAGTCAATCAACCTAACATTCAGCTGGGCAGGTGGGGACACGGCTGCACCCTGCTGGCAACCAGCTCGGCCACCGGCTGGCACCTTCCAGCAGGGGCCCCTCTGTCTGCCTCTGCCTGCTGCCACTGAGGACTTCAGAGGCCAGTACTCCCCAGCCAGGTGGGAGAGGAGCTCGAGCAGATTTTCTCTTGATGGCTTCCTCCCTCCTCAGAAGCCTGGAGGTGCCTGGCCTGTGTGTGCCCAGCTGTCTTTGCAAGCAAGGCCTGGCCCAAGCTAAGGCGCACCCTGCAGTGAGCCAGGGACGGCCTTGTTCCCAGGGGACTCTGGCCGCCTGTCCAGGGCAGCCGCACCCTGCTGTCTGCCGCCCACCCACCCAGCCCTTGGCCGCCTCTGGGAACCTTGGCGGGTCTGGTTCCAGGCCCTCAAAGCCTCAACCACTACCTGACCCTGCTCCCAAGAGCGCTGCCTAGTCCGGAAAGGCTGCAGGTACCCCTTCCCGCCCAGCAGCGCAGTGGGATGGAGAGGGGCGCCCACAGCCCTCAGGCCGAGAGCCGACCAGCCCGCAGACCCACAGCCTAAGTGCGTTTGCGGATCCGCCCCCTTTTAGAAAAAGAGGGGGGGCTTCCAGGTGGGGCTAGTGGTAAAGAATCCACTTGCCAATGCGAGAGGCCGGTTCGATCCCTCGGTCGGGAAGATCCCCTGGAGAAGAGGGTGGCTACCCAATCCAGTCTTCTTACTTGGGAAATCCCACCGACAGAGGAACCTGGCGGGCCACAGTCTATGGGGTCGCAAAGAGTCGGACATGACTGAAGCGACTTAGCCCACCCCAGAAAAAGGGGACTGGGGTCTGGGTAGGGAGGGCCACTGGGCACGGGAGGAGGAAGCTGGGCGGGCTTCAGGCTGCTGTCCTTCCCCTGTGGATGGTTCTCGAGGCTGAACCCATAATCCTGCCGCTACAACAGGGTGCCTGGTCGGCGGTGCCCAGGACCCCGCGACCGCGCCCAGCTCAGAGTGAGGGCTTTCGGCTGCGGAGCTCCCTGCGCAGGGGCCGCTGTGCCTGGCTAGGGGGTCGCGATAACAGGCGTGGGGTCTCCGCCGCGGGCTGGGGGCTCTCCGTTCGCGGCGATGGGGGCTCTCCCGCCAGGTGCGGGGGGGGCTTCTCGCCATCCCGGCCAGCCCCACTCGCAAGGCAGGACCACCGCGCGCCCCGCCGCCCCCGCGGGCGCTCCGAGGCCCCCCGGGGACTGAGTTCCGGTCACTCCCGCCCACTCGGGCCGGCGAGGGCGCAGGAGGCGGGAGCGGAGCCCGTGACGCAGCCGAGCGGCTCCGGGATGCGCCGCATAAATAGCGGCGGCGGCGGCTCCCGGCGCGGACACGTCGAGGGAGCCCGGCCGCCCTGCGCTTCCCGCCTCCGCGTCCCGAGGCCGCGCCATGCGGTGAGCGTCCCGGCCCTGCCCCACCCGACTCGACGGACGCGCGGCCCCGCCGACACAGGACCTGCAGACACCCCAGCACCCGCAGACATCCCCCGACCCTCCGGGCCCGCTCAAGGTACCGCGCCCCCGAGCTCACCCCACTTTTTCTCCTCGCTCCCCTCTCCAGAGTGCCGCCTGCCGGTGGACCCTCCCCGGGGCCGGCGCGGCGCCTCCGCCCCTGGCCGGGCTCTCTCCTAGGCCCCCTGGCTCCTGGCTGCTCCTCCCGCACCCGCAGGGGTTGGGGTGGGGGTCCGGAGCCCCAGGCCGACGTGCGCCCTGGGGAGGGAGGCCGGTCTCCCCGCGCCGCCGCCCACCGCCCCTTCCCTTGCAGATGCCCAGAGGCTCCGTCCTCCTGCTCGCCTCCCTGCTCCTCGCTGCGGCCCTTTCAGCCACCCTGGGCCTCGGGTCACCGGTAAGCGCAGGGCGGGGGCAAACGCCCCCCAAGTCGAGTCTCCTTCTCGACAAAGGGGGGGACCGCATCAGAACCAGACTGGGGGTGGGGGTGGGGGTGAGGTGAGTGCCTTGTGCCAGGAACAGAGCCATCGATTCTGCCTCGGGGTGGGAGGGGGTGTGGGGGCTTCGGAAGACTGGGGCGGGCGGCGCCGGGAGGGGCCGAGTCCTCAAAGCAGATGGGTGGCGGGCTCGGATCCTCCAGGGCCACTAAATAGGGACCCTGCGAACCGGGGGGAGGGGGGGGGGGGCGGTAGCGCCTCAGACCGGTGAGGGGTGAACCCCATTTGGTTAAGTTCAGTAGAGCGTCAGTTACCCCGTTTGCCATCTGGTTTTAGCGACACGTGTCTTCAGCATCATTTAAAGCCAGTGGGTGCACTCTGAGTCTGTGGTCTGCAACTCTAAAGGGATTCTTGGACAAGGCAGGCATTGCTGTTCTCCTGTCGAGGGTAGCTTACTGGGGTGCAAGTGTGGAATGTCTTGCAGTTTCCCAAAGTACATGCATTATTCTGATTCCTGTATCCTGCCTGGAAAGTCTGGGTGAATTTCACTTAATGTCTTTCTGATTTCATTTAAAGCTCTTGCTTTAACAGTTTGCCTCTCTCAGCTTATTCTGTGAGAGTCGAGTCTTTGTCATTGAAGCCGTGTGGCTATTTGAAGTAGATGCTGACTTCACAGGCTGCCATGGTGGGTTATATGAGCAGAAGCTGCCGCTGGGGGCTTCTTTGAGCCATCGTGGCCTGTACCAGGCAGGATGCTTGCCCTCTGACCCCTGCCCTCCCGTTTAAGGTGAAGGAGAAGAGAGGCTGGACCCTGAACAGCGCCGGCTACCTTCTCGGACCACGTGAGTGAAACCGGGCCGGCATCTCGGGCAAACCTGCTCTGGTCGGGCTGGCTGCGGCGCTGGTGCTGACCCTGCTCTTCCTGAAACGTGGGGATCGCCGGTCATTGCTCCGAGCCCTTGATTTTCCACTGCAAGTCAGATAAAGGGGCACAGGGGAGTTTTCCCTGAGACTTCGAGGCAGGGTGGGTTTTTCTGTAGGTTTAACTGAAGGGACTGACCCAGGCCCTTCCGAGGCCTCGTCTTCCTCTGGGATTCCCAGCCTCAGCCCCTGTTCAGGCCTCCCCGGGTGAGCGTCTCGGAAGGTAGACACTCCTTGGGGCCCTGTCTCGGGTCCCTCTGTCTCTCCCTGAATGCTCCCGTCCATTTCTTGACCTGAAGAGGCCAAAACATGCTCGTGCCAAGACTGAGTGTCGATGGTTCTCTTTCTGCTCCGAATCTTCTCCTGGAGCCGTCATGCAGGGTGACTGACCCCTGGGGTCTTATCTTTGATGTGACATCGTCTGCACTTGGTGTGAGTAATTTAACTCCGTTCAGGATGCAGAACTCCAGTGAGTGTAGACTAGTGGGGGCCTTCAGAGAGTCCCAGTTCGACCGCTGCGTTTACGGGCAAGCACACGGACCCCGGGGCTCAGTGACTGGCTCAGTGCCGTGGAATTCCTCCGTGGGCGCAGGAAGCGGCAGAGGTGGGAAGTGGCTCGCCTCCAGGCGCTAAAGGGGACGCTGTGGACCCCAGGCTGCATGCCGCCCACCCCCACTCTGCTTCCTGCACGTCCTCTGTCCGCAGTGACCCCTTCAGGTTTTGACCTCAAGGAGGGGTGAGGGGAAACCTTTCACTTCCCATCTCACCCTGCCCCTACTTTCAAACTTGCAGGCATGGTTTCACTGGGGACAGCCATCAGCCTTGAAGAAACTCCTCCTCTGTTTATTTCCTGTTTTCCCACAGGAAAGGAGGCGAACAGCAAATAGCTCTTGTCCCAATCCCTCCAGAGTCACTGGGAAGAGCCATCCTCCTTTAAACGATCCTGGGAAGCTGCTTTTAGTTTTTAACCCCCAAGTTTAAGTACAGACTCTTCTTCCACTTCACATGGTTGTTTCTCTGATCTGCAGGGTCCCTGAGAGCCAGGCTTTGAGAAACGCAGAGACAGAAATGAAAACAAGGCGGGCCACAGGCAGGGTCCCCTGGGCATCTCTGGTCTCAGAACAAAAGCAGCAGCCAGTCCTCAGGGGTCTGGGCACTGTGGGTGGAGTGGCCTTGCCTGCCGGACACTGACTCACGAGTTTTCCTGAGCCCTCTGCAGCCCGGAGTCCCTTCCTCCCAAGAGAGCACCTCATCTCTGGTGCTTCTGGCCCCATAGAAAGGAGGAGCCCGTGTTGAAAATGTGTTTATCAAGGGCATCTGGGACTCCCTGGGTTGTCCGGTGCTTAGGACTCCATGCCTTCACTGTCGGTTCCCCGGGTTTGGTCCCTGGCTGAGGAGCTAACATCCCACAAGCCGAGCAGCGCAGCCAAAAAGTCCTGAGTCAGAAAACAAGCTGTTTTTCACCATCAAGTTGGATCAGCAGAAGCTGTCCATCTAGACCAGCTCTTTGTCAGAATCCCTTACAACTTCGCGCTGTGCTCCTGGCTTCTGTCGTCAGCATGAGAATGTGCTTGCTGCCGAGGCCGGTCTGAGCCTGGAGGCACCCAGTGGCCTCCTGAACCGCCGGGGGCTTGTCATCCCTCCACACTGCAGGCCAAGGACTCCGGGGGAAGATGCATTAGTTCGCGCTTGCCCAGGCTTGGAGGCGACCTGGTGCATCAGGCCCGGCAGCCAGAAACCGTGTCCCAGGTCTCCTTTACCCCGAAGGGCCCCAGGTCAGGCCCTTCCCTTCACTGCAGGCTGCTTGGCGCAGAGTTTGCATTCTTTCTTTCCAGTTCTTTTTATTTTACTTTTTCTTTTTGGCCACACTCTGCAGTTTATGAGACGTGAGTTCCCCGACCAGGGATTGAACCCGGGCTTTCAGCAGTGAAACCGCAAAGTCTACCAGGGAACTCCGTCCAAGACTTTCTTAGGGGATCTCTCTGCTTGCAACCTCAATTCCCGCTTTTCACTCCAGCCAACATGCATGCATGTGCACACACACACGTGTAGACACATGCACACACATAGGCACTCACGTGTACACACACACGTGCACGCACTCCACCTCCCTCCTTCCTTCTCGCCCCCTCCTCCTCCTCCTCCTCCTCTCTGACCCTGTCTCTCTCTCCCTGGCTCCAGACCATCTCCCTCACAGCAGGCAGTGGTCTTAGAGAGAGAAAATCTGCTTTCATCAGAAGGGCAAATCCTGTGGCTCCGCCTGCCCCTGTTTTCAGGGACATAGGACCCCAGGCCCTGTCCTCTGCCTGGGAGGCACCCAGTTCAAACGCCAGCCCCCCTGGGGCGCCGTTGGCACACCCGCGCTGACCAGGCCTGGAGCCAGTGCCCTCCACTAGGCGCATGCTGGCCCCGTCTGGACCAGCGGCTCCCCTCCGGCTCTGCGGGCCCCAGCCCCTGGATGGGAGCAGCGCCCTGGCTCTGGCTCTCTCCTCTGGTTCCGTGGAGAGCGGCCCTCCCTCTTCCACGGTGCCCCTGCTGTGCTTGGTTTGTACACTGTGGTTGTGTTGCGTGTCGGCAGTAAGCAGCCGCGTGTCCTGTCACGGCAACCACACTCAGGTGCTTTCCTCCCTGGTTTGCCGACAGATGCCGTCGACAACCACAGGTCATTTCACGACAAGCATGGCCTCGCCGGCAAGCGGGAACTCGAGCCTGAAGACGAAGCCCGGCCAGGTGAGGGGACTTTAATCCCAGGGCACGGCAGGGCCGTGGGGGTATTGGTCTCCTGCCCGCCCGATCCACAACCGAGCCTGAGCTGGGCCCCACAAGATCTGTCAGCTGCCAGAACGAGGCGCCCCAAACCTGAGAGTAAGATCCTGGGGCGGCCAGGGGGTCTCAGGGCCTGCCCTGAGCTGAAACAGGCTCTGGGAGGGAGGGAGGGGCGTCCCGGTGGTGCCTCCAGGTGCCCAGGTCTAGGACGGGCACCCCGGTTGTCAACCCTGCCCCCTCTGGTTTCTAGGAAGCTTTGACAGACCGCTGGCGGATAACAACGTTGTGCGCACGATAATAGAGTTTCTGACTTTCCTGCATCTCAAAGGTACGTAAAGTACCCCAAGGGGAAACCCCACCTCTTGGAAGCCTGTGGAGAAAAGATTCCATGGACTTCTCCTGGGGAGGAGCCGGGTCCACCTCACACCTAGTCACGCTGGTGGGAGCAGTGACAAGGCCGGGGCTTGGTTCATTTGCGCTGTGGACCCAGACTCCTGGACGTGGGGCCGCAGTCACTACACACAGCCAGGCTCTCCGCAGACCACCTGGAGCCCAGGGTCCTGGTTGCATTTTCACCGTGGGCAGTCTCCTGGGGGGCAGGCTGCGTTTGACCCCCATAGCCCTGTGGCCTGGGATCTAGGCTCTTCCATGGACACTGCAGACGAGGGGGCCTCCCCATGGCCCATCCGACCTCAGCATTTCTGTGCTTGTGACTGCCGCTCTTGCCCCAGTGACCGTCTGGCCTTAATCAAACCCGCCCTGTGGAAGGGGCCCTGAGAGGTCACCGCCGGGGGAGGTGGCCTGGGGACATAGCAGGGCTCCAAGTGACAGTCTGGCCTTAATCCAATCAAACCCGCCCTGTGGAAGGGGCTCTGAGAGGTCACCACCGGGACCTCCAAGGGTGGCACCAGGGTTGTCCCCGTTTTGTCTAGTTGGAAGAGTGAGGATGGTTTCTGGGTTCTGTCTTGATCCACTTGCTCTCAGGCTCCACTGCTTTTAGGGGGGCTTAGCGGGGGAGGAGTTTTGGGGGGCGATTCGAGCTTGCAGCTTTCCCTCAGAACCATCCACGGGCAGCGGCACTGTGGGAGAAGGACTGGGAGACCTCAGAACCAAGAGCCCAGTGGAGCCTCTGGGGAGACCTCTGTGGAGAAAACTGGTGACTCTCCCAGCAAGGGCAGATGGACCCTTATGGGTTTATTTGCTCTGTTTGGAATGTTGCCACATGGAACTTCTTTCCTTAGGGGACATTGATTTTTATTACCTAAATGCATGCCCAGTGTGGGGGTTAACTGTGGCACGTGCCTGATGCCGGGCTTGATGCGGGGGGATCTGAGTGTGGCCCTTCCCCTTGCAGACGCCGGGGTCCTGGAGCACCTGCCCAGTCTCCCCACAGCAGAGTCCGCAGGAGACGCCGAGCGGTCCTGAGCGGGCTCCCGCGCGCATCGGGCTCCCCGTGTCACGCGCAGTCGTGCCCCACGAGGGTGCCCGTCACATGGCAACCGCCCCATCCCTGCTGCCCTGATGCTGTGTCCTTGCCATTTCAGGTTCTTTCCCTTTGGTCATAAGTTTGAGTGGCAAAATTAAAAAAAAAAAACAGCAATGGCTTGTGATTATCATTTCCTTCCAGGTGTCTGGCTTGTCACTAGTGCCACCAATGTGTTTTTAAAGGATGATGCTTGTTTATAATCATGGGTGTTAGATAAAACTTTTACCTTCAAATTCCACCATCTAGAGTATCTCTGAAACACCTTCTGTTGTCACTCATGTTTAGGGAACAAAGTTGTCTTAACATGAAGCTGAGTCAAAGATAATTATGAAGGCAAGTTTGTTTCTGAGACAGACAAAACCACAAACAGAACCCTGCCCTCCTGCGGCTGACATGGGGAGATGGGAACGGCCACAGCAGCCCCGAGCCTGAGGGGGAGGAGTGGCGTGGAGGCGGGCGTGAGGGTTGGGGAGTGCAGGGTGGCGAGGGGCGGCAGTGCCGGGCCGCGCGAGGTGGGGACCGACTGGGCAGCGCGAGTCACGCGGTGGGTCAGGAGGCCACCGTCCGAAGCACGGCAGCCTTTCTTTGGATCAGGAGGTGTGCTAGGCTGATGCTGAGTTAAGGACAGCACGTGGGGACTGAGAGTAGAAGTCTTGGTCCCCCTACTGAAGACCCAAGAAGGAAACAGGCGACGCTGCGAAGCCAGACAGTCGTCCTCAGGAGCCCGAGCGGCCTGAGGAGGCAGTGGGGCGGTCTTCCCGCCATCTCTGCCCCAGCAGCGCCTCTCGGCCCTGGGGGCCCAGGTGGCCCGCACACCCCTGAGCCAGTCCGGGTGCCCACCGTGTTCCCATGCTCCCCAGGTGACTGCAGCACGCGGCCAAGTGTGGCGCTGACTGCCCGCTCCCAGGAAGAAGTAGACACGGCTTAGTTCTCCGAGGCCTAGCCCAGCCCGGCCTCCTCTCCCTTGCGACTCACAGGGCCTCTCCCTCCTGCCCCCAGCCACTCGGCCTGGCACTTGCCACGCACACGCCCGCGTGGGCCATCGCAGCTCAGGGTGCAGGCACACAGCCCGCAGGTCCCACAGGCGCCAGGCCGTCCTTCACCTCCTGCCCTCACCGTCCTCAGGCTCCTCTTCTGAGCTGCTCTAATTCCCCCAGGCTCGCGGGGGCCCCAGCACCCCCAGAAGCCCTGTCAGAGCTTGGGGGCCAGGCCCCTGCCCAGAGTGCTCAGGAGGACCAGGTGCACAGAGTCTGAACTCCCCACAAGTGCCCGGCAGCAGCAGCTGGCGGGGGCCGCACATACCTCATTCACGCTCCCCCCACACCCACCTGCAGTCTGCCTGCCCTGCCTCTGGCCTTGGCCCCTTCCATCCACACCAGGCGCCACCCAGGCTGCTCTGCTAGCCTCCCTGTGCCCTGAGCCCCAGATCCTGCCAACTGCAGCCCCTGGCCCAGTCTCTCTCACTTGAAACCTCTGCACACCTCCCTACCAGTGCCTGGTAAACTCCTACACATCCCACACGGTCCCGCTCGGTGGTGGCCTTCTCCAGAACACCTTCCTGTTCATTCTCCCTGAGCAAGGCTGTGTGCAGGCCCAGCGAGTGTGGCGCCGTCCCAGCCTGTCAGAGTTCTGTCTGCGGCTGTCTCTCCTCACCACGCTGAACTCCCTCAGGAAACCACCCTTGCCGGAGAAACAGAGGTGAGCCGGGGCCAGGCCCTGGCTTCCAGCATCGCACCTGACGGGCAGGAGAGCATCTCAGGGGGCTCGGTGCGGGCGCAGCCATGTGGGCTCCAGGCCGAGCTCTGCAATCTCACCCCCTCTGCCCACGTGGTGTAAATGGAGTGGGAGAGATGGTGGCGGCGAGGGGCGGGGGGCGGGGGGCGGGGGGCGGGGGGCGGCGTGCTGCCATCTGGTGGTCACAAGTGATGGACTCGGTGGCCCTCCTCAGAGGAAGGCTGTAGGGGAGACGCTTTACTTCCCGGGGAGAACGTGGCTGCAGCTGGCCATGGCCATGCCGGGTCAATCAGTTGCCAATTGTGGCCAGTATTTCCAAGGAGAAGAGTTCACCAGACCCCAGGGGAGGTGGAGAACTCACAGACAGGCCTGGGAGCCACCCAGGGGACCGGCTGAGAGGTGGAAGAGGAGAGCGCAGGGAAATTCTCCGCGAGGCTGTCTGTCCCGTGAGGAGCAGTCATGAAAGCTGAGGGCTGCGATCAAGGCCAAGACCAGGTGCCTCCCCCGCCATCTGCGCAGAGACACGCTGCTGCTCGGGCGCACTTGGGGCGGGGCGAGGCGGCGAGAGGGAGACCAGGCCGAGGAAGGGCGAGGAAGTCTGCCTCCCTGGGGAGCTTCAGGAGGGAGGAGAAAGGGGAGGAGAAGGTGATGCCTGAGAGGAGGGGAGAGGTACTGGGAGGCTAAGGAAGGCCTCGGGAAGGGCGGTGAAGTCTCAGGAAGATGACAAGCATCACAGCTCCTGACCGTTCTGACATACAGCTCGACTTTTGTTTTTAATACGTTGCAAAAGAGAGCTACTAGTGGTTCATTTTAAAGTCTGGATTCTACCCTCTTTTATCCATGGTAACAACAAAGAAGGCTCTAGAAAGCAGAAAGCTTGACCACCTCTGATCTAAGCTTAAAATGTGATGTTTGCTGATTTGCAGGCTTGAAAGGAGGTGTCTTTTCTCTCGTTCCCGTCAGTACAGTGAAAAGCCCTGGACATTATGCATAAAACGAACACCAGGAGACTCAAAGTCAGGAGGAAGGCAGGGCAGCAGGGAAATCAGGGCCCAGGGACGACACAGTGTGGGGACTGGGTCCTTTCTTGTCTCCTCAGCAGAGGGAAGAGGTCTACTATCTCTGAAGTGATACACAGACAACACGATACCCATCAAGAAAGAGCGTGAAAAGAACAAGGACTGGGAGAAAATATTTGGAAACCACATAGCCCACCAAGGACTGTTTTCTAAAACATATAAAGGACTCTCAAAGCTCAACAAAAATCCAGTTAAAATGAGCACAATACATGAACAGACGCTTCACTGAACAGCTTACAGAGATGGAAAAAAAGCACCAGAAGAGATGTTCAGCATAATTAATGTTTAGGGGGCTGCACATTAAAAGCACAACCAATTACTAAACACCCATTGGAACAGCTGAAGAGACAGTCACAGCACCAACTGCTGGTAAGGAGGCAGAGAAGGTGGATGACTCACACTGCTGCTGAAAATGTAATGTGATTCAGCTGCTCTGGAAGAGAGCTGATCACATCTTTAAAAATCAAACATGCCACAACCATCCAACCCAGCCACTGCACTCCCAAGCATTTACCCCAGACAAATGAAGACTTACCTTTACACAAGAACCCACACACAAATATTCATAGTAGTTTATTCATAACAACTCAGCTGCCCTCCAACGGGCTATTCTCTTGTCACCCACACCTACTACCGACCGTGAATAGGAACTGAGTATTAAGACTCACAACACCCTGGTGATCTCCAGAGAACTCCTCTGAGTCACACACTGCACAACGCTGTCTATTTAACATTTCTGAAGCGACTAAGGTACAGGTGTGGGCAATAGACTAGTGGCTGCCAGGGTTTGGGAGGGGAGGGGAAAAGGCAGGAGGGGTTGTGAATACGAGAAAGTGACTGGAGGGAGCCTTGAGGCGGCAGAATGCTGCATCTCGACTGTGTCAATGTCACCGTCCTGGCTGTGATACTGTGCTAAAGGTTTGCGAGATCTCACCTCTGCTGCTGCTGCTAAGTCGCTTCAGTCATGTCCGACTCTGTGCGACCCCATAGACGGCACCCCACCAGGCTCCCCCGTCCCTGGGATTCTCCAGGCAAGAACCCTGGAGTGGGTTGCCATTGCCTTCTCTGTGTTACCACTAGGGAAAACTAGATAACGGGTACATTTCTCTCTGTATTATTTCTTACAATTGTATATAGATCACAATTATCTTAAAATGAAATGTTTAAATTTTTAAGAAGCTACTAAAATATATTTTGGGGCCTTGTTATGTTCACTGGTGAATTCTACTAAATATTTAAGGGAAAAATTATTCCAATTCTTTACTATCCCTTCTGGGACACAGAAGCTGAGGGAAAACTTCCCAACTCATTCTAACTCATCCTATGAGTGCAATATTACCCTAAAAAAGAAACATACACACACAAACACCACATGAAAACTACAGACCAATATCTCTGATGAACATAAATGCCAAAATCCTCAACAAAGTGTTGCAAGTCAAATCCAACTGAGTATAAAAAAATTATACACTACAACTAAGTGGGATTTCACCTATGTATGTAAGTCTGGTCCAACAATCCAAAGTCAATTAATGTAAGATTTTCCTGGTGGTACAGTGGATAGGAATCCACTTGCCAGTTCAGGGGACCTAGGTTCACTCCCTGTTCCAGGATGATCCTACATGCTGAGGAGCAATGGAGCCCAGACGTCCCCACTACTGGGCCTGCGCTCTAGAGCCTGAGAGCCGGAACTGCTGAGGCGCGAGCACCCGAGAGGCCACGCTCTGGCCTCAAGAGAAGCTACTGCAGTGAGAACCTGAGCACCGTCAGGAAGAGCAGCTCCTGCTTGCCACGACTAGAGAAAGCCCGAGAGTAGCAATGAACGGCCAATTAGCCAAAAAAAAGAAAAATTTAAATGCAATCCATCACATAAATAGGCTAAAGAAGAAAAACCCCAGGATCTTATCAGTAGATGCAGAAAAGGCATGTGACAAAATCCAATACCTGTAGATGATTAAAAAACAATAAGCCTTTGGTAATCAATGAATCGATAAAGAATATCTACAACTTGGTTAAGAATATCTAACAAAAACCCTACATGCGTGCGTCTAAGTCGCTTCAGTCATTTCCGACTCTTTGCAACCCTATGGACTGTAGCCTGCCAGGCTCCTCAGGCAAGAAAACTGGACTGGATTGCCATGACCTCCTCCAAGGATCAAACCTGCGTCTCTTAAGTCTCCTGCACTGGCAGGCTGGTTCTTTACCACATTATACTTAACAGTGAGAAACTAGAAACTTTCCCACTAAGATAAGGAGCAAGACAAAGATGTCCCCTCTCATTACTACCTTTCAACACCGTACTGGAAGTTCCAGCTAATGTGAAAAGAAGAGGAAATCAAAAATATACAGGTTGAGAAGGAAGAAATAAAACTTCCTTTGTTCAAAGATGACACAACAGACTATGTTAAAAATCAGTCCCCAGACTCCTCGGACAGAAAGACAATTACAGCAAGGTTTCAGGATACAAGGTTAATATACAGAAGTCAATCTCTTTCCCGTATAGCACTATGAACAAGCGGAGTTTGAAATTAAAAACACAATGCCGTTTCTGTTAGCACTCCCCAGATAAAATCCTTAGGTATAAATCTAACAAAACATGTACAAGATCTATATGAGGAACTGCCATGGTGGTCCAGTGGATGAGAATCCTCCTTGCAACACAAGTGACACTGATTCTGTCTCTAGCCCCGGAAGATCCCACACATGGTTCAGATCAGTCCCGTCACTCAGTCGTGTCCGACTCTGCGACCCCATGGACTGCAGCACACCAGGCCTCCCTGTCCATCACCAACTCCCAGAGTTTACTCAAACTCATGTCCATCGAGTTGGTGATCACCAAATGGTTGGTGATCCAACCATTTCACCCTCTGTCGTCCCCTTCTCCTCCCGCCCTCAATCTTTCCCAGCATCAGGGTCTTTTCCAATGAGTCAGTTCTTCGCATCAGGTGGCCAAAGTATTGGAGTTTCAGCTTCAGCATCAGTCCTTCCAATGAATATTCAGGACTGATTTCCTTTAGGATGGACTGGTTGGATCTCCTTGCAGTCCAAGGGATTCTCAAGAGTCATCTCCTACACCACAGTGCAAAAGCATCAATTCTATGGTGCTCAGCTTTGTTTATAGTCCAACTTTCACATCCATACATGACTACTGGAAACACCATAGCTTTGACTAAATGGACCTTTGTTGGCAAAGTAATGTCTCTGCTTTTGAATATGCTGTCTAGGTTGGTCATAACTTTTCTTCCAAGGAGCAAGACTCTTTTAATTTCATGTCTGCAGTCACCATATGCAGTGATTTTGGAGCACCCCCAAAATAAAGTCTGACACTGTTTCCATTGTTTCCCCATCTATTTCCCATGAAGTGATGGGACCAGATGCCATGGTCTTCGTTTTCTGAATGTTGAGCTTTAAGCCAACTTTTTCACTCTCCTCTTTCACTTTCATCAAGAGACTCTTCAGTTCTCTTTTTCTGCCATAAGGGTGGTATCATCTGCGTATCTGAGGTTATTGATATTTCTCCCGGCAATCTTGATTCCAGCTTGTGCTTCTTCCAGCCCAGTGTTTCTCATGATGTACTCTGCATATAAGTTAAATAAGCAGGGTGATAATATACAGCCTTGATGTACTCCTTTCCCAATCTGGAACCAGTCTGTTGTTCCATGTCCAGTTCTAACTGTTGCTTCTTGAACTGCATATAGATTTCTCAGGAGGCAGGTCAAGTGGTCTGGTATCCCCATCTCTTGAAGAAGTTCCCACAGTTTGTTGTGATCCACACGGTCAAAGGCTTTAGCGTAGTCAGTAAAGCAGAAGCGGAGCAACTAAGTGCCTGTGGCACAGCAACTGAGCCTGTGCTCTAGAGCCCGGAGCAGCAACTATCGAGGTGAGAGGGCCCTGGAGTCCATGCTCTGAAGCAAGACAAGCCACTCCAGTGAGAAGCCCACACAGCATCCCTGAGGAGCAGCTGTGCTCCCCACAGTCAGAGAAGAGCCTGCTCAGCAAGGAAGACCAGCAAGGCCAAGTGCACAACAGTCAGATAAACATTTTAAAACATCAAAGAACTAAATAGATATTCCGTGTTCATGGAGAGAAAGACTCAGTATTTCCAAGATGTCAGTTCTTCTCAACTTGATCTCTAGAATCAACACAATGCCAATAAAAATCTCAGCAGGTTATTTCGTGGATGTCAAAAAACTGATTCTAAAGTGATGTGAAGAGGCAAAAGACCTAGAATGGCCAACGTGATATTGAAGGAGAAGAACAAAGTTTGAGGACGGACAGCACCCGAACTTAAGACCTACCATAAAGCCATAGCAATCAAGACAGTGTGATATTTGTGGAAAAATTAACAAACAGATCAATGGAACAGAATAGAGAGACAGAAACTTACCCACATGAATAGAGTCAACTGACAGGGAATTCCCTTGTGGTCCAGTGGTTGGGACTTGGTGCTTTCCCTGGTCGGGGGACTAAGGTCCCACAAGCTGTGTCCTATGGCCAAAAGACAAACAAGGAAACAAAAAAGGAAAAAAAAGAAAAACTATATATAGTCAGCTGTTCTGTGGCAAAGGAGCAAAGGCCATACAATAAAGAAAAGGTGGTCTTTTCAGCAAATGGTGCCAGAACAACCGGACATCCACATGCAGAAAAATGAATCTAGATCCAGACCATATATTCTTCACAAATTTTAACTCAAAGTGGAGCACAGACATGAGTGTAATGCGAAATGCAGGACTAGATGAAGCTCAAGCTGGAATCCAGATTGCCGGGAGAAATGTCAGTAACCTCAGACATGCAGATGACACCACCCTAATGGCAGAAAGCAAAGAGGAACTAAAGCAAGGAGCCTCTTGATGAAGATGAAAGAGGAGACTGAAGAAGCTGGCTTAAAACTCAACATTCAAAAAACTAAGATCATGGCATCCAGTCCCATCACTTCATGGCAAATAGATGGGGAAACAATGGAAACAGTGATTTACTTTATTTTCTTGGGCTCCAAAATCACTGTGGACAGTGACTACAACCATGAAATTATAAGACACTTGCTCCTTGGAAGAAAAGCTATGACAAACCTAGGCAGTGTATTAAAAAAAGAGAGACATCACTTTGTCGACAAAGGTTCGTATTAGTCAAAGCTTTGGTTTTCCAGTAGTCATGTACAGATGTGAGAGTTGAACCATAAAGAAGGCTGAGCGCCAAAGAACTGATGCTTTTGAATAGTGGTGCTGAAGAAGACTCCTGAGAGTCCCTTGGACTGCAAGGAGATCAAACCAGTCAGTTGTAAAGGAAATTAATCCTGAATATTCATTGGAAGTACTGATGTTGAAGCTGAAGCTCCAATACTTGGGCCACCTGATGCGAAGAGCTGACTCATTAGAAAAGACCCTGATGCTGGGAAAGATTGAGGGCAGCAGGAGAAGGAGTAACAAAGGATGAGATGGTTGGATGCATCATCAACTCAGCGGACATGAGTTTGACCAAACTCAGGGAGATAGTGAAGGACAGGGAAGCCTGGCTTGCTGCAGTCCACAGGGTCGCCAACTAGTCAGACACAACTAAGTGACTGAACGACAGCAAATCCCCCCTCTGGTTCCCCGTCAGAGCTAGGCTGCTCCAAACGCAGCTCCACAAATCTCAACCTGCTCCTCGACTTCTCACTGACGTGCCCGGTGACCAGATCTTAGGACCCCACTTCTTTAAGTGGTGTGTGCGAGCTTTTTAAACATTCTCCAAGGGGCCAACACTCTTAATGAACACAGAACATAACAAATACATGTTCAGTTATTAAGTTAATTGCAATAATGGAAGACATTTGAAATTTTTATTCCTCTTTGCTTTTACAATAGAACCAATAGTCAACTTAATAACTTAACTTTCCTGCTGACTTCTGCAAATTAGTTATTTTAACCATATTTTACAAACAATAGAAATATTATAACAGTAATTATGGAGAAGTTAATTGGATAATAGAGCTTTTCCACAATTTAAATGGAAACATATAAGAAACTAGATAATTTCAGCCCCACAACTCAAAATGCTACTGATCAAACCAACCCCACTGTCTGCATTTCATGGTGACCCTAGAGAAGACTAGTAATTTTTGAGACTCCAGGGAAATACTTACACTCAGAAATTCTCCAAGGTATTTAGTAGTTCTCTACAGATTTTACATTGTATCTTAGCAGCCTATCTGGGGAATTTATTTCTAAACAATTTAGGGGAAAAATCATTATGGCTTTTCATAATGAGGAGGAAAATTCCCTGGAGAGGGTAAAGTCAATAGGAAAGGACTTGTATTTCTCTCCAGGGCCTGCTTCCACCCTCCATTACTCAATGGTAGTGCAGACCATTCTCCCAGGATTACAGGAACCCATGCTGTCTCCTTGGGTCCAGACAACAGTAGGGTCATGCACTTCCTCAAAACTGGGGGAGGATTTTAGTCGCCAAATCCCTTGGAGACTCTGAGTAGGAGAGAAACTTTGTTCTTAATGATGAAGCTATTGGTACAGACCCAGCCTCATGCTCCTTAAAACAGTCTTTCTAAACCAGAGATTCCCTTCAGAATACAAAACCTACATGTGTGTGTGTCACCATGCTGTACTCTACTCAATTTTCAGCCCTTTGGATTTAAACTCAATATGGAGAATCTGCGACAAGCATCTCCCGAACTCCTCTAGGACCATTTGCTCCGCCAGGCACTCGGAGCGGAGCTCCTTCTCTGCCTCTTCGCCCTGGGCCAGCAGGCAGGCGCACGTGGCTTCCACCACCTCCCAGGAGATGCACGAGGTCGACCGCCTGTCAGAGTAAACCAGTTGAAGGCCAAGTTCAGTCACTCCACTGTTTTAAATACCTTTCACAGTCCAGGGGACACGCTTGTTATAGCACTTCAAAGAAAGCCACTGGTAAAATCTAATGTTGTTTTCTTAATACTGGAAATTATATGCCCTGTGACCATATATAGGACTGCTTTTAGAAGAAGAATGCAGAGGCCAGATGAGTCTATCATCTCCTAGACATCCTTTTCCCTGAAGATTCTACATCTTCTCAAACTTAGATCCACAGAGGAGCCCGGAGACCTGGGCTGCAGCATCGAGCCTGCCGGCTGGGCAGGGGTTGCAGCAGCAGGAGTATTAGCTCCGACAGGCTGTGGTCTGGGCTCCATGCACAGGTCTGTCTGCCTGAGGAAAGCGGCCACAGCACAGCGGGCTCTGAGGAGTCGCCTCCTGGGGGGCGCACTGTCAGCTTGCCTCCCAACACCCCCTGGATCCCTGAAGTGGTTCTGAAAGTCAGCTGAACCACGTCATACAGGACCAGTCACCTCCTCACTGGGCTCCAGGGGCAACTGTGACTTAGCTAGCTAGTTGCCCAAGTCATGCTCAAAATGAGAAAATTTAGCAAAACTATAGATCATGAAAATACAAACATTTGGATTGGTTTAAATCTGTCAAGGCAATACACGATGACTTCTGTTGCAGATGAATGAACAGGGCTGGCCTCAGGTCGAGAGTCTTAACATTTTGAGACTGGACTCCCGAGTATGGAGTCCCTGTCACATTCCATCAGACACTCAGCATCACCATGTCAGGCAATAATGTTTCCACATGTAATTTCACAGAAGATGCAGCCATGTTTCAGTAAATTTTTACCAGTAAAGGCCTCTGCAGGTCACAGTGATGAGCATTTCTGATATCTCTAACCAACAAAGCATGAATTTGTCTTTTCTACATGCTATCAATTAATTAATGACATCTGGTAGTTTATCATGACATGACCCATCCCATCAAACTCAAGGAAATTTTTTTAAACAGGTGAATCTAGTCCGATATCTGATAAAATTATTACTCAACCTTTGAGACTTCCTAGGAGTATAATAATTACAAATATTTTTGTAATTATTACAAAATATTTTTAAAATGGCCTCAAAATAATTACATGGGATGACATCCCACTAAAGTGGACGCCATAAGCCCTTTAGTGAGGCGCGCAACACACACTGAGAGCGCTTCTCCGCAGCCACTTCTGTGGTGAAGAGCGGTTCAGGCACGTGCGGTCTAGAGACCAGGCCTTTGCCGCCTGAGTCCCTGGAGGCCCTCTGCTCTTGTACAAAACAGGGGTAACTCAGACAGCGAGGACCAAAAGGTTGAGCTAGGAGGACAAAGAGAACTGAGGGGTTTGGGCAGCGGGGGCGCCTCTGGGGTGACACAGTGCAGGATTGAGGGCTGGTCAAGACAGAGGAGCTGGAGGCTCCCTTCCCCATCCCTCATCTCCTGCCCTCCCGCAGACCAAAATGCTTTCTTTCCAGCATGGAAACTATTTTAACTCTCCTCTGACATTTTCTCTTGGCCGTGAGGTGAGGCTTACAGGATCTTAGTTTCCCCGACCAGGGACTGAACCCACGCCTCCTGCAGTGGAAGCGCTTAATCCTAAGCCTTGTTTCACCAGGAAGTCACAACGCCTCTCTCAAGTTAACCTTGAATTCCCTTATTAGGAGGCTGAGTTCAGAGTACCTACCTATCTTTTCTGAATTTTGGCAGTCCTGAAAACTTCGTTGGTGACAAATGATGGCTGCCTTCAAAACCCCCAGTTTCCATGTAGTTTGGCATGTTCATTAGTGTTTTCCGTTCTGGGCTTTCTTCATAATTTTTGCAACCAATGCATTTGCAAATAGAAGAACACATAATTTTGGCCTGGTAACATAAAATGCTTTAATAAAATTAGGTTGCCCTACAATTCATCAAAAACTGACAAAAACTATTTGGACCTTAAATAATGTTTTATATTTGTGTGTGCATACATGTAGTAATCACAATATTCATACCAGAAAAAAAAGGGGAGGGGAGAAGTGAAGATGGATGAGTGACGTGATATAAAGAGAAAGGCACATTTCCATCCACATTGCTGCCACCAGGGGTTGGGGGGGGGGGGCGCTCCTGAAGGCAGGTGGGTGGGTGTGGGCATGAGCCCTGAGCAGAGCTGGGTCTCTCCCTCGCCCAGGGGGCACACAGTGAAGACTCCACCTGATCCTTGTTCTAAAGCCTTGCTCTGGCCGATTCTAGAACTCCAGCCGCCCAGCCACCCTTCTTCATCACTGAGAGTATGGGTAAAACATGAAACCTACCCGAGGCCAGGCCTGTGGTGGGCGTTCTAGGGGAGGGCCTTCTTTCTTCCTTGTGGGGGGGACATTGTTTCTTGTTACATGGTCGTGTGACACTCAGGGCCGGGGGCCAACCCCTTGTGCCAGCTGGACCTGGGGGCAGTGGGAAGACTAGCTCGTTTCTGGCCTTCTCACGGTTTCAGCCCCTGGGGGTTCCCCTCAGGGAAACTCAGACCTGCGTCTAAAGGGGTGTGCTTTCGTCTGCACCTCTGGGAGTTTCTAGTCTGCTGCAATACCAGGCGCTGCAGGCCCTCTGCCCAGCTGGGGAAAGCGGCTGGCACACTGCCCTGGGGCAGCAGCGGGGGCGCGGAGAAGAGCAGATGCACTGAGAGGAGGTTTGAGAGCAGCCCCACCGGGTGAGGCCACTGCCTTCCTGTACCTCCAGCTCTGCAGTGTTTTTGACTCTACTTTCAAAATGTGAGCTAGGGGATTGCTAGGTCTGCTGGATCTCCAGAATCAGGAAGACTTTACTGAAGCCTGACCTTCTATGACAACCTTCTAAAAATAAAGTTCACAGGAACATCCCCGAGAGACCTCAAGCAAATCAGAGTCTTTGCAGGAGGGGCTTCTCGGCTGCTTC
This sequence comes from Budorcas taxicolor, assembly GCF_023091745.1. NCBI lineage: Eukaryota > Metazoa > Chordata > Mammalia > Artiodactyla > Bovidae > Budorcas > Budorcas taxicolor. The sequence goes on from NC_068934.1 coordinate 46,817,949, forward strand.
ACTGACAGGGCCTGAGGGTTCCCTTCCTCCCTCTTTCTTCCTTTCCCTTCAACACAAAGAAAGACAGAGAGAGACAGAAAAGGGAGGTGAGTGAGGGAGAAAAGCAGTCCCTCTACTGCCTCCAAATCTCTTGAGGAAGAAAACAAAGCTCTGTCTGAGAACTGGTCAGCATCTCCCCAGCAGCAAAGGCAACTGTGCATTCTGGTCCCTGTCCACTCGGAAGTTGCCCCCTCAAAGCACCCAGGGGAAGGCTCGTCTGGGGACAAGGCTGTCCTCGCTGCCCCTCCCAGAGCCTCTCTGCTCTGCTCAGCTGGGCAGAAGCCCACCTCAGGGAGCCAACAGATTGCTGGCCCCCGAGGGTGGCTCCAGCATCAGATCAGCAGCCGTAGAGCGGGCAAGGCTGTGGCACTGGGCACCCTCCCGGGACACTCAGGGCGAGCTCAGCGGGGATGACATGCTCCCAAAGGAGCCCTTGCTTCATGAAGTGAAATCTACATTTGAGACCTTAAGGTAGATTGATGAGTGCTCTAGAAGCCCTGGAAGGAAGAAAATTAAATTCTTAATTAAATTTTTAACCACAGAGTTACTTAGGCCATTTACCTGGCTTTAAAAATAACGCTTGGCAATTGTTGACTGACCTCATAGCACTCACAGTAGTTCTTAAGGCAGCCCGACCTCTTGCAATTACACCCTTTGTTATGGCGAGGCTTCACATCACCCAGTTTTCCTTTCCCAATTTTTGGTTGGAAAGCTTCTGGATTTCTATCAAGACATGCCTAAGACAGAAAATGCAAAACTCCATCAAGATATATTTTATTACTTAAAACAATGCTTAGTGCCAGGTATCTGGCTTGCCATAACTGGGTCTAGCTGTAACTTCAGAAGCGGCCACAACGAGCAGCGGGCCTCTACCCACGTCCTGTTCCATTCACTCGAATACCTAAAGGTGGAATAGTGGACGGTAAAGATGCACAGAAAATCACTGTGTCCACGTGAACACAGCTCATTCCCGGCGCCTGTGTGCACCGTTTCCTGAGATGTTAATAGTTGGGATCAGGGCATTCTGCTACCCCACATTTATTAAACGTGCACCGTGTTCCAGGCGTCTTTCTGTGCGACGTACACATTCTCTCACTGAAGCCTCACACAACCCTGTGGAGCAAACACCACCCCTCCTCTTGGTGTCTGATGGGTGAAGAAACTGAGGCGCCGAGGGGTCAGAAGATTGTGGCCCAAGGATGGCATCCGGTGTCTCTGAGTTCACGGCCAGCCCCAGGTCTCAATCACCTCTCTAACAAGACGGCACTGTGCTCTTTATTAAGCTGGGTTGGGGCAATATGGACATCACAGTGGCAGCCCCACGCTTCCTCTCCCCTCACCATGAGTGGGGGGATCCGTCTGACACCAGAGCCTGGCTCTGCAGAAGGGCCTTTGCAGGGAGGATCCTTTGGTGTGTGTTCTACTTTTTAGTGAAGCAGAAGGGATGGTGGAATACGATGAATTTGGGCATTTGTGACCCCTGTGTGACCCCCACCCAGGCCAGGTCAGAGGACAGTCCAGCTTCCCACCCGAGGTCCCTCATGTCTTCCTCGCATCAACACACCTGCAGTGGGAACCCAGCTTCTGCCTTGGGCTGCTTTAATTTGCTGTTCTGGAACTTCAGCTAAGCGGAACCATTCAGCATGTACTCTTTGTTCATCTGACCCCTTTCATCAGTGCAGTGTCTGTGAGGCTCTCTGGGCTGTAGCACAGAGCTGGAGGTCTTCCTTTTCCACTGACATGTGTAACCCATCACCATATACTGCAGACCTATGCAGTCCAGCACAGAGAGGCACCCAGCTTGTTTCCACTTTGGGGCTATTATGAACACAGCTGCTGTGAACATATTTGTACAGGCCCCTGGTGGACATGTACACTCATTTCTAGAGCTTGTATTTTCAGGAATGAAACTGCCGGGTCACAGCACACACAGAGGTTTAGCGTTAGTAGCTGTTGCCAAACAATTTTCCAAAGTGCTTGCACCCATTTACATTGCTACCAGCTTTCCATGATTTTTAAATAAAACTTGTTATACTTTTAATTGCAGATAGTGTTCTTTACCCCTAAAGAAAATACAACTGTGTTGAACTTCAGATGAATCACTATTTTTTCTGTCCTGTGGATCTGCCAGTATCAAAACTGATTTTCAGTTGATTTATCTATTGCTGCTGCTACTGCTAAGTCACTTCAGTCATGTCCGACTCTTAGCGACCCCATGGACTGTAGCCCACCAGGCTCCTCCATCCATGGGATTTTCCAGGCAAGAGTACTGGAGTGGGGTGCCATTGCCTTCTCCATGATTTATCTATAAATCGAGGCAAATTAAATTGTTTTAGAAAAAACCAGACTAACCATGGCACAGTGTGAGAGCCTCGAGTCCAGGTTTCCTCTGGGAAGTGAGAGGCCGCCAAGGCATGGCCTGGGCAGGTGGGCTGTGCTCCCCTCTCCGGTGGTCTTTCGTGACCGGGGGTGCGGAGGGGTGGCGGTTAACCTCTCTCCTGCATTTAGTCTTTAGCAGGTGGCCTGAGGGGCTCTCCAAGGTGCTGTTCACCTCTAGATTCTCTCTTTCGCCCCAAAGCCAAGAAGAATAAAAATCAGCCCAAACTAACAATGGCTGAGGCTTTCATCAAAGTTTCTTCACACAGTGAACCATCTACGCCTTTTCAAACTATACTCTTTGAACTTAGGCTTATCTGCTACAGGACACAATCTAAATTTCTAAACCCCAAATCAAGACAAAATGGATATCTGCATGTCCTTAAACCGGAACTTCTGGGACCCTGCTGCCCCTCTAAGCCTCCTGATACCGGTTGGAGAATGAAGGTCTTTCTCTGGCTGCACTCTCACAGCATGACCAGTGCCCACACCTTCGTGAATAGAATCCCATTTAACGTATATTCTCCAACACTTTCGGGTTTCCCCAGTATTGAAATTAGAAACCTGTAGAGATTGTTTTGTGAGTATTCCTGGAACTTTTAAATGCATTTTTTAATCAGAGTCTAATTGCTTTACAATGTGGTGTTAGTTTCTGCTGCACAACAGTGAGCCAGCTATATGCATACATATATCCCCTCCCTCCTGGGCCTGCCTCCCATCCCACTCCCCGTCCCACCCTTCTAGGTCATCACGGAACACGAAGCTGAGCTCCTTGTGCTACAGAGCAAGTTCCCTCTAGCTATGTGTGTTACACAGGGTAGTGTGTATATGTTGACCCTGATCTCTCAGTTTGCCCCACCCTCCCCTTCCACACTCCCCGTGCCCGCATGTCCGTTCCCCACGACTGCATCTCTATTCTGGCCCTGAAAATGGGTTCATCTGTACCATTTTTCTAGATTCAGCATATATGTGTCAACATGAGTGCATTTAAAGGAAATTTTTACCTTAATGGCCTTAAACCGTTCGATTTCATGACGTAAATTGTTGCAACAATTATTACAATTGCAGTTGTTGCAAAAGTCCCCGCTAGCAAAGCAGTCACAGTACCTGTGGATGAAACAACACAGCGGGTCAAAGGCACCCAGCGAGGCGATGAAAACAGGTGTGCATATACCTATAGGGAGAGGGCTGGCCGGCACGCTGGGTCAGACACGACATTCAGTTACCTGATTCTCCTCTTTCTGTGAAAATAGATCCACTGGGATGATGTTCTCCAGTGACCAACACAGGAGAGAGAGACTCGTGAAAATCATGGGTTTCGTAACATGGCAGTTGGCAGAGCAAACAATATTGCAGCCAATGTCCACAGGCATCCATTACCTCCTTCCCCTAATGCCCACTGCCCTTGTTCCAGGAGAGCTGTAAGCTGGGGAGCACACAGCCATTTCCCCATCAACCATTCCAACCCAGCCACCACCACTGAATGCCAGTTCACTTCTCAGCCAGACCTTGCCTATGAGAAAAACCTAGGGGACCTAGAGGTGGACCCAGGCTTTGTCGCACTTTCATTTCATGTCAGCATGTGGAGGAGGGAGACACGACTGGGGCAGAAACACAGGTGAGTGCTGTCACACGTGATAACACAGGTCTACCACGTGCTCAGAATCCACAGAATGGCAGGCTGAGTAGACCTGTCTGAGCATCCACCTCCCCCCCCGAGGTCCTGGAGTCAGACAGGCAGTACCCTGTGGCTCAAGTGGCCAGCACCTTCTCTGCTGTTTCATCCTTGAAGAACTCTCAGTGTTGATGACCATGAAACCGCTCCACATGCTCCTGGAGGAGCTTCCTCTCGTGCCGCGTGACTGAGACATTTATAGGCCTGAGGTTTTTCAGTATGAAGAGGGACAAGACACTTTCTTCAACTCATGTAAGAATTCAGCATCTGAACAAAGACTCCTAACAACCTACCTGTAATCTGCACCCCTGAGAGGCTTTGGAAGGCTCATTAACCACCCCACGGCTTCAGCTTGTGACTAGAGAGGACCCATAGTGTTCTCTTCCTGAGCACAGTTCATGGAAAAGAGCTTCGTATGTAGATTTAATATCAGCTTTGCTACTAGTTTCTTATGTTACCTGATCCAAGTTATTTATTTCAACATCTAGAGCCAGGACATGAGAATTCTGCCACTTGACTGCCTGGTCTCACAGAGTTGCTGAGGGAAGGCCTGAAGCCCTGGTGTGCTTCCTTCGACAGAGTGCTGCATGAAGGCAGGAGGGCCTCTGAGTCTGGCTATATGGTGGACTAGATGCTTGCAGAAACCTTCCTGTTATAGAATTCCTAAGTATAGTTATTTTAACATTTATTATTTTAATATTTTAAATAATGTGTCAAAATTCATGCCAAACAAAGAGGAGAGTAAAGGAGATTGTCGGGTGTGAAAAGATAAGAAACTATCAGCCCAGAGGGGTGAGTTCTGTAGCTGCCAAGTGTTGTCCTGGGCCCTTTGCTGGTCCCTAGTGGCCCAGAGCTTGGGTTCAAATTGGCCACTCCTGCAGGAGACAGCATCTGGGCTACAGAAGGTGGGAGTCGGATCAAAAGACCCCTTATTAAGTGTGAGTCCTTGAAAGGTAACCTTCCCTCAAATCTACCTCATGGAGATTTCAGAGCACAGGGACCAGAAAGAAGATCCCAGAAGGTTCTAGAAAGAATAATACAGGTTTCATACAAAGGGTGAGAAAAAATTTCATAACAACACCAGAAACTAGAAGAAAATGCAGCAAAGCCTTCCAAATCCTAAAGGAAAACTTAATTAGTTGAAGTTGAAAACCCTACCATCCATCCAAAGTGATCATCTTAGTGTGAGGCCAGCCATGATGCTTTCAGACAAGCACAGTCTGAAAACGCTCTCTTCCATCACTCTTGCTTGGGAAGCTGCTGGAGGACATGCTGCCTGAAAACAATGCAGTCAATCAAGAATGAGGAAGATAATGTTGTTCAGGAGCCGGGGGTCAGACATGAGGAAGAAGCAAAGGAAGCCCTGGGACCGATGCTGGAAGGAGGGTCCATAAGGAGAACTGTACCTAGGGCTGAGAACCAGCCCCTCAGGAGCAGGACCTTGACAGCTACAGGAAAGGCTTCCTCCAGACCAAGTCACTGAACAGCTAGTGTGTTCGCATGTGTTGAGAAAGCAGTTAGACAAGCAGAGGAGAGTTAAGGGTTAAGTTAGTGTTAGATACATTTAAAAACTAATATTAACGTGAGGGAGAAGAGAAAGAAATTGAGGGAGAACATTAATCAAGCCTCAGATGTGTTTTCATAGTCATAAAAACACTACTGATCTAACAAAGTACATCTGATGTCTGGGAACAGGCCATGTGCATGTTGGGAGGGGGTTAGGTGTGAGTAGGAAGAGGAAACAGCTAAATCCACGTCTTTCATGGAACAAAAACAAGAGATCATGCCGAAACTGAAAAGCCATAAGCAGCAATACAGGCATGTTATTTAGATTTATGGAGGCAAATACTAAATGATTTGGTTAAGGGGCTGAAAGCATCTGGAGATCAGAAAATAAGGAACAATTATCAGGAACTACATTTTTTGTCATAAACCTTGTATAATTATTAGACTTTTCTTTTTTTTACTGAGCCACGCAGCTTTCAGGATCTTAGTTCCCTGCTGCTGCTGCTGCTGCTGCTGCTGCTGAGTTGCTTCAGTTGTGTCCGACTCTGTGCGACCCCATAGACAGCAGCCCACCAGGCTCCCCCGTCCCTGGGATTCTCCAAGCAAGAACACTGGAGTGGGTTGCCATTTCCTTCTCCAATGCATGAAAGTGAAAAGTGAAAGTGAAGTTGCTCAGTCTTGTCTGACTCTTAGCGACCCCATGGACTGACCAGGACTCAAACCCATGCCCTCGGCAGTGCAAATGCTGCATCCTAACCACTGGACAGTCAGGGAATTCCCTATTTGGCTCTTTAAACTATGTACATATGACCTGGATAAAAGCAACAATTAAAAGTCAGAAAGGATAAACTGAAAGATAAAGAGTTAGATCCAGATTCAGCATAAAATGACAAAGAAGTTAGAAATACGGGAGAGATGAAGTGAAATGGTCCCTAGTTAGGGGGTAACACGTGTCTGATAAGCATTACAGGGCAGAAAAGAGAAACAGAGGAGAATTGTACTTGGAGTGAGGATACCTGTGCTTTCCAGTTGTGGGTCCTCAGATTTCAGAAAACTAATGACCCTCAAAAAAACAAATAAAAAGAAAAATCAAAGATAAAAAGAAAATTGTAAAACTCCAGAGAGAAAAGACATTACCTAGACTGACCACTGGCTTTGTGTTAGAAATAATGGAAAACAGTAGAACAATATTTTTATAGCATGGAGGGGAGAAACTGACAATCTAGAATTTTATACCTAGTCAAGCTATGTTTAGTGACTGAGATCCAAGCTGGGCACATTTCTTCTCTCGCTCTACACACTTTGCTGGGTGATTTTATTTATTGACTACTTTTTAAAACTTTGGGCTTCCCTGGTAGCTCAGTTGGTAAAGAATCTGCCTGCTATGCAGGAGACCCCAGTTCGATTCCTGGTCCAGGAAGATCCCCTGGAGGAGGGATAGGCTACCCACTCCAGTATTCTTGGGCTTCCCTGGTGGCTCAGCTCGTAAAGAATCACCTGCAATGTGGGAGACCTGGGTTCAATCCCTGGCTTGGGAAGATCCCCTGGAGAAGGGAACAGCTACCCACTCCTGGCCCGGAGAATAGGCCTGCAAAGAGCTGGACATGACTGAGCGACTTTCACTTTCTTTTTAAAAAACTTTATGTAGAAGATTTGTAAATCTGTGTCACCAAAGTCTCATTTTCTTCTTTCCCAAACATCATGAAAGGGTTTCCTCACTTGCTGCTCATCCTTCCTCATCCCCATTCATTCTTTAACCTACTACTCTCGGACCATCTTCTGCCTCCCTCTAACTCTCAAAGGGGGCCAACAGCCTCCTTAAATGGAAAGTGCAAGGGCCCCTGCACTGCGTCCGCCTCACAGCAGCGTGTGACGCATCAGGCTCCAGAACCACTCCCTGCTGCCTGTCAGACATTCCCACCTCCAGCTTAGGGTGTCCGCACCTCAGGTTTCGACCTTCACCTTCAGCCTTCACCCTGCTTTTGCTGCAGTCTCTCTGCATTTGTGGTGTCATCACCCACCCAGTGACATGACCCCGAGTCATTTCTGATGACTGCCTTTCTCTCTTTTCTCATATCCAAGAGGTTACCAAGTCTTCTGACTCTGGCTCAGAAATGTCTTTGCTAATTGTATTCTTGATACAAGAAAATAACATTTGTTTAGCTTTTTAGAATATAAATAAAAAGAATAAATTAAAATAATTCAGAATCCTGCTCCCTAGAGATGACCATTTGGTGAATATATTTCAGAGTTTTTCTGTAAAACTATGCATGTTGTCAATAACTACATGCTGTTTGGTTGCATATAATACATAAATAAAAACAAGATCATATTCTATACAGTTTCAATATGACTTTACTATGTATCAAAGTCAGTAATCAGTATGACAGCTTGCTTTTATTACTTATCAACATGAACGTTAATATTACATGTAAATAGATTTACGCCACTGTAATGACTGCACTGTATCCCACTCTATAGTAACATCACTATAGAGTGATTAATCATTCCCCTTAAACTGAACATTCAGATTATTTTGTATATTTTGGTATAATGAACAATATTACGTAAATGGCACTGGCCTCCTTTCTGTTCCCAGAACCCAGTGCCCTCTCTCTCTTGCCACTTGGCCTTTGTACCTATTATTTCCTCTGCCTAGAATGCTCTTACTGACCCACTTTGAATCCACCTCTGCCTCATTAACTCCTGATTAACTCCTCCTCATCCCAAACCCCTCCCTTCCTCAGGAAAATCTTCCTGGCTGTCATACTTGGTCAGTTCCCCCATTACCCTCTGCCCATTGCTGTTTCTTTGCCACACATCCACCATGCTCTCTGTGTATGTGACTGTTATATTCATGTCTGTCTCCCCAGCTGTACTGTGAGTGTTGAGACGGCAGGGACCATAACTTATCTTGTTAATTTCTGTTTTCTGTATCTCTGAAATCACAGGAATCAAAAATATTTGTGGAACGAATAAATAAGAGTGGAAAATGTATATGTCTCTTTACATACAGTCTGAAATGTCCCTTAAATCTGTGGGTTTTTCCTCATCCTGCCATCTCTGCCCTAGTTCAGGTCATCATCATTTTTGTCTATGCTGTTGTGATAGTCTCCTGCCTATCTGAAGGAAGTCTTCAACTTCCTCCACTTTGCCATTAGTTTTTTTAAAACATATATCAGGCAAAAGGAAGCAAGGAAAAAACAGTAATCAGAAAACACAGAAGTGGTACTCTGTATTTCTGGTGGGAATATAAAATGGTGTAGTCATTGTGAAAACCAGTAATGTGTTTCCTCAAAAAGTTAAATAAAAAGTTACCATATAATTCAAGCAATTCTACTTCTAGGTATATACCCCACAGAAATGAAAGCAAGAACTCAGACGGACACTTGCACACCCACGTTCATGTCTGCATTGTGCACAGTAGTCAAAGGTAGAAACAACCCAAGTGTCTATCAACAGATGATGGACAAACAATCAGTGGATAAACAAATGCGGCCTATGATACAGTGGGATATTAATCAACCTGGAAAAGGAATAAAGTACTAATACATGCTGCAACATGGATGAACCCTGAAAATATTATGTTAGTGAAAAAAGCCAGACCCAAAAGCGCAATACTGTATGAATCCACCTATATGAGGTGCCTGGAACAGGAAAACTACGAGACAGAAGGTAGGACGGGGGTTTGCCAGGGGTTGGGGGCAACAGAAACCTATTCAAGGGGAACAACCTTTCTATCTGAGATGACAAAAGAGTTCCAGAAATGGGTAATGGTGATGGTTGCTCAACATCATGAGTACAGTTAATGCCACTGGATTGTGTACTTAAGAATGGTCAAAATGGTAAATTTTATGTTTTGCATATTTTACCATGATTTTAAAAAAGCAAGGTGCAGATTGCACGTGTGAAATGCTGCCATTTTGGGAAAGAAAAGAAATAAATTTTAAGACTTCAAAAAAAATTTATGAGACTGTCCACATATGTCAATAATGAGACAAAGAATGCAAACAGATTTTAAAGTCTATTGAAACATGGGTTATTAGATTTGCTTTTTAAAACCCAACTATAGGACTTCTCTGGAAGTCCAAGGCTAAGATTCTGTACTTCCACTGCAGGGGGTTCAAACCCTGGTCAAACCCTGGTCACTGGTGGGTTTGAACCCTGGTCACTGTGTGGCATGGCCAAAAGAATAATAGTAATACAATAAGTAAATAAAACAAAATAAAAACCCAACTATATTTAGATGACAGAAGACACACCTAAAACACTACCACACACAGTGTGAACAGAGAAGGATGTTAGGAGCACCAAAGAAAATATGGTGTAGCAACAGTAACACACAAACAAAGAGCACAAGGCAGAAGCACTAGGGTGCAGAGTCACGCTGAACACAGAAAAGACGCGACAGTCAGGACTCTGTACACCTTCCACTATAGGCTCAAAGTATGTAGACTAAAACGGAATTGTAAGGAAAAAATAAGCAAATTCACAATCATAATGAGATGTCTTTATGAACTTTTATAAAAAACAGATAAATCACACAAAATTTAGTAAGGATTTAGCAGATTTAAAAAACAAAACTAACAAACTTGAACTAGTGGATAGTAAATGCATCTAACAAATAGAGAATATACATTTTTAAGTTAATATAGAATATATTAAAAATTGACCAAACATTGTCATAAGGTAATCTTCATTAATTTCAAAGTATTGCTATCATACAAACCATATTATCTCATCACATTATAATTAAACATAAAAATTGACAATAAAATGTTGCTTAAAAATATATATACACAGATACATACACATATATGCATACATATATATCTGATACTTTGAAATGTACACCTAAATAATTCATGCAGTGAAGAGAACATTACAATGAAAATTACAAAATGCTCTGAGTGAATGACAATGGAAGTAGCACATAGCTCCTGGAGGGTGCAGTAAAGCAGTACACAGAGCAATTTATGGCTTTAAATGCATTTCCAAAAAAAAAGACTGTAAATAAATAAGCATTTAACACAAAAAACTATCAAAACAAGGGAATAAAATGATAAAGGTAAGAGGGAGAAAATGGGCTTCCCAGGTGGCACAGTTGTAAAGAACCCACTTATTGATGCAGGAGACTCAAGAGACTCAGGTTAGACCCCTGGGTCAGCAAGATCCCCTGGAGAAGGAAATGGCAACCCACACCAGTATTCTTGTCTGGAAAATTCAATGGACAGAGGTGCCTGGCAGTTTGGTCCATGGGGTCACAGAGTCACATGACTGGGCATGCAGGCGTGCATTGTAATAATTATTATATGAGGGAGAAAAGAGTAAAGAGTACGAAGTAATGTTTTAAAACAGGAATATAGGCAAGAAAATCAATAAAACCAAAAGTTGCTGCTCTGAAATGACTGACAAAACAGACAAATCTCTCATGAGACTGATCAAGGAGAAGAAAAGATACAACAAACAATAGTAGAAATTAAAATTAGAAAAATGTACAGCTCTAACTACAGATAGATAATTTTTAAAAATAAAAAAAGAGTATATGAACAGAGATATACTGAGACTTGAAAATGTCAATAATAATCATCAATAATCTTCAAGAAAATATAAAATAAAATGGACTCAAGAAGAAACACAAACTTGGAGACGGCAACAAGTTGTAAAGAAAGTGAATGAGTACTCCATCTCTTACCCCCACTCCAAATCCCAGACATTAAATCAAACAGCTTTATGCACAAAGTTTAATCAAACTTCAAAGAACTAATAAATCCTATCTTGCCCAACTTTTCCAGAGGCTAGAGAAAAGGAGGGTCCAGTGGGAACTGGGAAGACTGCTAATGCATTTTATTAGGCAATTCCGCACCAACAGCAATTTCAAACAAAGGAAATATGAGAAAGGAAAACTACAGATCTATCTCACTCATGAAAAAGACACAAAGATCCTAATAAAATATTGAAAACTAAATCTAGCAGTGCACATGAAAGATAAAATCAATACATCATGATCAAATCGGGTTTAATCTCTGGCCTACGAGGGTGGATGACCATTAGAAAATGTTATCATAGATCAAACTGTAAGATTAAAAGAGGAAAACAATCTGATCATTTAAAAGAATGCAGGCAAAAAGGCTTTGATAAAATTCACCACTCGTTTATATTAAGAATTAAAAAAGAAAGCCACTTAGGAACCCAGGCATACATAGGACACTTTCTGAGTCTGAGGTGGGCATGCGGCAGAAAACAGCCCACACGCCCCTCACTCTGACCCTTGCCACAGCTCTAGCTGAGAATGTGGTTGACTCCGCTTCACTTCCCAGCTTCCTACACTACATGGTCTGACCACACGACTAGGTTCTGGCCAAGGGACGTTGGGTGGAAGTGGCTGTGGCGATCACGGATTGTGCCTTAGAAGGTAGGGAGTGTGCCTTTACCCTGCTCTTTCCTCTCCCCATGGCTGGAAGGTGAGCCGGCGGCTGGGGCAGCCCTCTTGGCCACACAACGGAGTCACTCGAGGATGGCAGGACGGCTGCTGGAGGAGGCGGAGGCACTGACACCGACCAGCCTCCACAAGAGCCCTGCTTGTCGTTCAGAGTCTGTTACAGCGTCTAGGCATGTCCTCTGTGTACTATAGAGCATTTCTCAAAAACCTACAGCAAATATCTTATTCAGGGAATAAAATTTAGGTAAGGGAATTTTAGAAGTGTTCCTGTGAAAATCAGCAGCAAGGCAGTACCCCGCACCAGCATTCCCTCATCACAGCTGTAGAGGTCCTAGCTAAGACCACAAGGCAAGGCAAAGGAAAGGATGGTAAAGGCACCATCAAAGACACTTTACAGACAAGATGATTGCTTAAATACAAAGATGAAGGAAATTCACAGATGAATCATTGCAACTAAGAAGTGGGACCCTTGCAAGGAGCCGGATTAAGAACCCAGAACCAGACCCACATGTGTACTTCAAACTCTGACAGCTGACAGGGAATGGATGGCAGACCACATGGATGGGTGACCATATTAGGGTTTTGCAATAAATGGTGCTATAAAATTAACTGTACATATGATAAAAATTAATTTCTACCTACTTCCATTCACAAAAATAAATTCCAGGTGCATTAAGGCCTCAATGACAAAAAGCAACCCTTTAAACTTTTATAAATAGTCTAATAGCACATCATTTAACCTTGGGATATGGCCAGATTTCTTAAACAAGGCACACAAAGGCAGTAACAATAAAGACACGTGACAATTTTGACTATATTAAATTGAAAACTTCTGTTCAACAAAAGTCACTACTCATTTTCTGCCATGTGTATTAAGTGCCCAGTAGACATCAGCCTTGCACTGGACACTCCTGTGCAAATAAATAAGACACAGACCTCCTCACCATGAGACTTTCAATCGTGCACACGTTCTCTCTCTCAGGGTTAGAATAAGGGTCAGACAGGGTCAAAAACCCACGTCTAGGGCCAGGACATATACCTTGGCCCCCAACCCAAATTCCACTCCCTTCTGTTACCTCTGTGGGCCCCCCTCTAAGCAGAATCACTTTTCCTCCTAGGAAGCCCAGACTGATCTGCCCCACTGGTAACAGTTATAATGGCAACCGCAAGATGAGAGTTGGAAAAGCATCTCCCTCTCTGGTGTCAGGCTCCTCCACTTGGTGGGTCAGTTGGGACGGACATAAGGGTTCCAGTCTTCAGCGGAAGAAAATCCAGCAGCCTGCAGGTTGATGAGCGAGAGTGGGTGATGATGTCTCAGGGCATGCCGCATTCCTAAGAGCTCATGCTGTCTCACCAGTGCTGTCCACGGTCTGGGTATTCTTGCAGGAGGCGTTTGTATTGTCCTCCTTCTTTAGTCCACTCTCGCCACGGCCCAGGAAACCACATCTACAGCCCTCACTTGAGGTTTGTGGCCCCTCTCTTGGCTATGAAACACCATGCATCATCTGTTAAAGACACTGTCCTCGAGGTACAGACTGCTTCAGTGCTGGCAGACAGCAACGTTCCAGCCCTCTGTGGGTGGTCTCACTCTGTCACTTAACGAGAAAGTGACAGTACTATTCAAGAAGATACCCATGATGCTCTGTGGTACGTTCACTTCCCGCAGGCACATTATATCCTAAAACTTTAGTTGTAGTGCTTGAAAAGACTTGAGATGATATATTCTTTGTTCATTGGCATCCTGGCATATCCCTGGCTACAAACACTTTAAAACTTTTGAACAACAATAAAAACAAAATTTTGAAGTATAAGGTTTTTGAGTTTCAAGGGTAAACAGCAAAGGAACTGAAAACGGTGGCTCCAGCCAAGGGGGCTGAGTGTAGAGTGTTCCCCTCCTCTCCCACAGCAAGATGGCAGCAGATGATCTTTCCAGACTTGGAGGCAAAGTTCGGAAAGCCTGAACACAGAAGTCACTGAAGTGGCGGCCTCTAGGGAGAAGTCTGCGGGGGGGAGGGGTGCGGGTTATGATGCAGTTCTCTCCATCGTATTCAGATATACTTACTGATTTTTACCCACATGTATGCATCACTCGGATTTTTAAAAAATACCATAATGTGGTTTTCTCTTTACTAATGGCCAATTAGTAGTAATCCCTCTTAACATTTATCCAAGAGAGATTCCCAACAACGTGGGACAAATAGGCTCCGAGAAAAGTAGATTCCACTGCTTTGAACATGACTTAGCTGCGGGGAGTGAAAAGCTAAAGGAAGCTAAGAGCTACGACTGGTGCTGATGCCACGCTTGCTAGTGGAGCCACGGTGGTGAATCCACCCCTGACTGGCATCAGGATGGGTACCTGTGGCACACGGAGACACAGAGTGGTGTTGCCCCCAGCACAAGGGCACAGATCTCACCAAGAAGGCCCACTGGGCTGAATATGCCCATCTCTAGCCTTTCCAAGAGCAGTATTTCCGGAGATAATCGCTTTCTCAGTGGTAGACTGATACCAACCAACCAAAGATGAACTGTTCAGAGTGCTATGTGTTAATTTTTGGTGGAAACAACATCCCCTCTGGTGCCTATCATGTTCCCAGCCTTTATTCAGGGCCCCTGCTTCTCAGGATGCTGCTACTGAGGAAGCAAGCTCATCGGAGATGCGTGTGAGTTTAGAGGTGCAGAGACACAGCACACACTGGGAGGGCTGCACAGCCCCTGTGCGCGGCACCCCACTTCTCTGGAGTAGGCGGCCCCCACAGCCCCCAGACACAACACCTTCCCGGGACAGCACCACAAACACTCTGAACCTCCTTTTCATTTGTTCCAATGCTGACCAAGCCCCCTTGTGATGATAAAATCTTTCCTTAGCACGTTAGTCACCGATTAATCTGGAAAGCTGCTTCTAGGCAAGAAGGTATTTCTTGGGCCTTTCCATTATGAGGTAATCAATAAGTAACCCTTCTTCACTTTAGCTTGGTGGCTCAGACAGTAAAGCATCTGTCTACAATGCGGGAGACCAGGGTTCGATCCCTGGGTTGGGAAGATCCCCTGGAGAAGGAAATGGCAATCCACTCCAGGACTATTGCCTGGAAAATCCCATGCACAGAGGAGCCTACAGTCCACGGAGTTGCAAAGAGTCAGACATGACTGAGTGACTTCACTATTCATTAACCCTTCTTCAGTTCAGTTCAGTTCAGTTCAGTCGTGTCCGACTCTTTGCAACTCCATGAATTGCAGCACGCCAGGCCTCCCTGTCCATCACCAACTCCCGGAATTTACTCAAATTCATGTCCATCGAGTCGGTGATGCCATCCAGCCATCTCATCCTCTGTCATCCCCTTCTCCTCCTACCCCCAATCCAGCATCAGGGTCTTTTCCAATGAGTCAACTCTTCGCATGAGGTGGCCAAAGTATTGGAGTTTCAGCTTTAGCATCAGTCCTTTCAATGAACACCCAGGACTGATCTCCTTTAGACTGGACTGGTTGGATCTCCTTGAAGTCCAAGGGACTCGCAAGAGT
This sequence comes from Budorcas taxicolor, assembly GCF_023091745.1. Taxonomy (NCBI): domain Eukaryota; kingdom Metazoa; phylum Chordata; class Mammalia; order Artiodactyla; family Bovidae; genus Budorcas; species Budorcas taxicolor. Next base: position 46,833,503 of record NC_068934.1, read on the forward strand.
CTTCTCCAAACCACAGTTCAAAAGCATCAATTCTTCAGCGCTCAGCTTTCTTCACAGTCCAACTCTCACATCCATACATGACTACTGGAAAAACCATAGCCTTGACTAGAAGGACCTTTGTTGGCAAAGTAATGTCTCTGCTTTTCAATATGTTATCTAGGTTGGTCATAACTTTCCTTCCAAGGAGTAAGTGTCTTTTAATTTCATGGCTGCAGTCACCATCTGCAGTGATTTTGGAGCCCAAAACATAAAGTCTGACACTGCTTCCACTGTTTCCCCATCTATTTCCCATGAAGTGATGGGACCGGATGCCATGGTCTTCGTTTTCTGAATGTTGAGCTTTAAGCCAACTTTTTCACTCTCCTCTTTCACTTTCATCAGGAGGCTTTTTAGCTCCTCTTCACTTTCTGCCATAAGGGTGGTGTCATCTGCATATCTAAGGTTATTGATATTTCTCCCGGCAATCTTGATTCCAGCTTGTGTTTCTTCCAGCCCAGCGTTTCTCATGATGTACTCTGCATATAAGTTAAATAAGCAGGGTGACAATCTACAGGCTTGACGTACTCCTCTTCCTATTTGGAACCAGTCTGTTGTTCCATGTCCAGTTCTAACTGTTGCTTCCTGACCTGCATACAGGTTTCTCAAGAGGCAGGTCAGGTGGTCTGGTATTCCCATCTCTTTCAGAATTTTCCACAGTTTATTGTGATCCACACAGTCAAAGGCTTTGGCATAGTCAGTTTTCATTCCAGTCCCAAAGAAAGACAATGCCCAAGAATGCTCAAACTACCACACAATTGTACTCATCTCACACGCTAGTAAAGTAATGCTCAAAACTCTCCAAGCCAGGCTTCAGCAATACGTGAGCCGTGAACTTCCAGATGTTCAAGCTGGTTTTAGAAAAGGCAAAGGAACCAGAGATCAAATTGCCAACATCCACTGGATCATGGAAAAACCCTTCTTAGAGACATCTTATTTCCAAGTCCTTAAGAGCCGCCTCACTCTGTCCCCAGTCAGTGTACACCTTGCTCTAGGCTTCATGGGTGGTTCATGGGCAACTCAGTGGCCGACCCAGCCGGCAGCATGGCAGCACTTGTCCACAGGAACCCCTTCACCCCCCAGCTCTGTCCACTCTAGTCTCTTCCACCTCGTCCTCCACCGCATCAGAAGTTTCCATCTGGGCTGGCCACTCTGGCTTGACAGTGTCACATGGTCCAGGCTTTTCCCTCTGTCCTCCTTCCTCCTCACCCAGCTGCATTTTTAGAGTTCCTGATCAGTAGTCTCATGGTGTGTCCAGCATTCAGAGAGGTATAGGACTTGCATTCACAGACTAAACCAAAGACAACTCAGTATTTACATACAGGCAACCCTAGATTTTAACATTAACTTAATCAATTTGTTCAGTTTTGTTTTGTGAACCAGGTTCCACAGACTTCTGGATTTTTACCCACTTCTGCACCCCCATATCACTGTCCCATCAATGGAGCTCTCAGTGACTTCAGCAGGAGCTCTGCAATGGAAAAATCATGTGGAGATAGTGGTTAGGGTTGTTAGACATCGGCACAAGGCGGTATTCTCCCCTTCCATCACGTAACTTAAAGCTAGGTGGGCACTCAGGGCAGAAGCTGAGAGCAGACAGACTGCACAAATGAATCTCCACATGACAGGTGGGGTAGGAGCTCAAGGGCACGGTGCCACCAGTCATGGTGACCAGTCCACCTCCTACTCCAGCCACACAGTCCACCCCAGCCTGGATTCTGCTTCACAGCCTGCCCTACCACCCCCCCGACTGAGCCTCCCAGGGCTGGTATCCCTGGGGGAGAACTGTTCTGAGAAGAATTCAATATAGAGTAAACCGATTCATCCAGCTTTTAAAAACTAAGATGCGGAAATGTTACAGTTAATGCTCAACAAGAATGCAGTGTTTAGCACTTGTTGGAGGGGCTGGAGAACGTAAACCAAAATCCAAGAAAATCACACCACTTGAGGCGCAGGCAGAGTCTTTTACTAAGTTAGTTGGTCAAAATAATACCGAAAGACCCCAACCAGGCTTAGGCACTAAGTGCTGTTTCTTGTCGCTCTGGTTTACAAGGAGCGTGAGGACACGGCTGTTGAGTCTTAACTGTAGCATATACACTACTAGCCGTTCATGTTTGCCTGGACCGTGCTCCACTTACTGACTTCTAAACAACCTTATTTCTACTTAATAATGAAGGATTTGCGATTACTTACAATTTCAGACACTGGGATTTGGTACAGTTACATGGCTTTTTAGACTTTGTGTCCAATGAACTAAGAGTTACTCTATAAAGATTAAAAAAGAAAATGTATTCAGATCATTACTCTTTAAAAAGAGAATTAGCTAAGCAGCTGGTGTTTTTGAACAAAGACTGAAAATCTCAACACCAGAGAGTTATAGGTATCATTTATCAGTGCCAGATCATAAGGTGGAGTGGTATGCAAATTCACAATGTGAGGAGCAGGCCTGGCCAGGTCCAGCTGCACGTCCAGAGACCCTATTGCTGCCCCCTCCCCAAGCCCGCACACGTAGTCTCGGGGAGCAGATGGCCAAACTCGAGGGCACAGGCCCCAGGGAAACTGAAAGCGAAAGCGTTAGTCACTCAGTCATGTTCAACTCTTCATGACCACGTGAACTGTAGCCCGTCAGGCTCCTCTGTTCATGGGATTCTCCAGGCAAGGATACTGGAGTGGGTTGCCATGCTCTTCTCCAGGGGATCTTCCCAACCCAGAGACTGAACCTGTATCTCTTATGTCTCCTGCACTGGCAGGCCGGCTCTTTACAACTATGACACACACCGTTTGGGGAGCAGAGGAGGGAGAGGTATTTCATATCACTTGGGCCTTGGACCTTCCCCAAGCTTCTTCCATGGATCTGTTTAAACCTCTACTGTGTGTGGCTCCCCACACCAAATAGATTTTTATTTTTGTATTTTTCAAATCAGAACACTAATGAAGAGTATAAAGAAACAACAGATAAACAGCCGTCCGCTGTGTTAGAGCTGACTAGTATTACCACTAGTATCAAATGAGTTTGGAATGTTATCATGTGGGTATTGGGGACTGCCCTCCTAACTGTTCCTTTGGGGATTAGCCCAGAAGCCATTTTCAGGGGCGTCAGAAGGGGAGACGTGAATGTGTGCTGGATGCTACTAAACCTGAGGGCGACTGCGGGTTAAGAAACGGACAGGGTTCCAAGTGCTGCTCAGAAGCACTGCTGCCTGAGGGGACTTGGGATGTCGGCACTGTGAGACGGCGGGTAGATCTTGGGGTTGAGCAGGAGCACACACGCCCAAACACCAGCTGTGATCGGGGCTCTCCCTCCCTGGGCCTGTGGCCCTCGAGTTCAGCCTCCTGCTCCCCGAGACTGTGTGTACAGGTGTTGCCTCTGTAGCACTGGCTGCTTCTAAGACCACATCTTGGTCTTGGTCTCAGGAGCTATGGCAGTGCTCGGCACACAGTCTTGCTGACAGCCCCCTGGCATCCTGCAGAGCACGGGAGCCACCCTCTGCCGTGCGCTGCGCCCTCACACACACAGCTGTCTTCAGTCAGGGGAGGTCAGTCTAACGTCAGCTCAGGCCCCCGCCCCCATGCTCTGGAAGCTTCCCTCATCAGGCCTCCGCCTCTCTTCTCACCGGTGGTTTCTGTTTCAGGAGCCCTGTCCTCTCTCGTTGGTTGTAAACGGTCCCTGACTCCTGGCTGAGCTACTGTGTGTTGCTTCTTCTGGAGATGTCTCCCATTTTTAAGATTATCTCCCCACACTATGTTGTTGAATCTTTATTAACTTATTCTTCATCTAGTCTAGTTTTCCCCTTCATAGAGAGGAGAGTGGCAGCCTTCTATCCTCACGGGTGCCTGCACGTGTCAGGTCTGGCTACACTACCCCGGTCCCCCAACCTGGATCAGATGTGGGCTGCTCAGAGGAGGGGGACACGGGCACCCACTTCGCCACTCTTGCCCTCGGCCTTGCCTCTAAAATGGGGCATGGTGTGGCCTGGCACGACCTGTCCAGAGGAACCAAAACTCTTCTCTTTAAAAATGGAGTAGGGGCCCATGGAGACACTCCAGTGGTGACCTGCCGTGATTGTGGAAGGAGAGAGCACAGTTCAGTGAGTATCTACAGTGCAGGAAGGTGCCAACAGGCACTGACTATGAGATCACTTTGTGGCTGGACTGTCATAAGTGCTTCAGGGAAATACCAAAATATACATATATACACATATCTTTTAATTTACGTTGCCTGTTCTAGAGGAATCCACCAAATAATTTGGGACATGAGCTATATACAATTGAAAAATTAGAGAACAAAAGATATTATATAATCAACTATCAAATTATATGATATAGATTATAAATGATATAACATCTGAGGACAGTTTAATAGAGATGAAGAAAACAAAACAAACTACTCCTGAAAGAAGTAGAACTAGACATTGACTTTCGAGGGTGTGAAGTTTTTTTGTTATACATCAAAAGGGTGTTTCAGTTGAAATAACAGCACAAGCAAAGACACCGCATCAGGGATGAGCAAACAGTGCCTGAAGAGACAGTAAAGGGGCAAGTTCATTGCAGTGGATTAAACTGGAAAAAAACTCCCATGGCTCTAATATTAATAATATTTGTCTACTCTTCCATGCCAACCTGAAAATTAAAGGGCTAGAGCAGATCTGGACAACTCTGCCTCAGAAAAGCATTATGAACAAACTGTACCACACTGAGATATGACCTCATCTTTAGGAAAAAATTTCCAGAGAAGCAGACTCGTGAATTTTATAATTTTCAGTATGTTACCAAAAATAAAGACATCAGGGACATATCAGAATTCACAGTGACGTCTGATGGACAATTTGATTGTTAAAGCCGTGCAGAGTGACAGGACATGAATTTTTATTCATATGATAAGCTACTTAATAAGTCAGCCAGTTCACCACCTATATGCCAAGAATGGTGACTGGGTCAATTCACCCATATGGACTGCTTGCTGTAAGGCCCAAGCTGGCCTGCATCTAAGTCATCTATCTCAGAACGTTTACACCGTATGGGCTGACAGAACGTCCTTTCTCATGTCTTCACACCTAGGTTAACCTTGTGGTCTGGTGAAAGTTTAAAAAAAAAAAAAAAGCCTAACAAAGCATCTAAAGAGGTCTAGCAAATTAGTCGTGGTTGGGAACTCATACAGAATGAAACAGCCAGCAAATGGTTTTCTGACAGCTTCCTCACCAACAATACCAAGTTGGTAGAGAGTCCAGTATGCCATCAGTGCTGTGGATGTAGAGATAATGATCATCTGGGTGATTCAGTGGCATGACATCAAGTCAAGTAATTATTTGCAGCAAAAAATACAAAAACAAAGCTCATGTTGTTCCTGGCAAACCTTCCTGGCACATCATTTGTAATAGAAAAATATTTTATGGCCTGCATAATTACTTCACAACAGAGAAAACCTTTAGAGACCGGGAAGAAGGCGGGGGAGGGTGGGAATAAGGGGAATGCGCTGAATGAGTTCCCTCGTTGCTGCTCCTGTGGGAAAGCGCATCAGCTGCAATACAGAGAAACGCCAAACGGCACTCGACTCCGAGAGCCACACCTGAAAGAGAGCACCGGACGCACCAAATGCCCATGGATTCGGTAACAGGCTAGAGCACACAGTGTGCAAAACTATGGGCTGGATGCTCCCAAATTGCAAGCAAGGTAAAGTGCATATCCTCAGAATCTGAAAATCCTGGGTCATATGGCGTCACCAAAGATGTAATACCATCAGCAAATCTAGAAGTTGCTCACAGAGTTGTTTTGTCCACAAACATTATGAGCCATGATTACAGAACCAGTCAAACAGCAACCACTGATCCATCATGCCAAGATAGTGAAGCCAGGAGAATGGCTGCCGTAGTCTTAGTCAGTCAAATTAAATGAGAGTCAACAACTGAGGTGGCACAGAATTACAGCCAGCTCCACGACGAACTGCTACGACTGAAGCAGCAAATCATGCGAGCAACTGACATTCTCCAGCGACGACGCAGAGGTCTGTGTTGACTGCATCCCACCGGGCCCCCAGAACTCCACCTAGCGGCTCACCTAAGCCTCTCACACGGCCCCGATGGCTCTCCTCACCCTCATCAAAGTCACAGTGAAGATGTGCCTAAAGGCAGACACTGCAGGAGGCTGGGGGCACTATAGACCAGCCCACATTTCCTAAATTGCTGGCCTGACTTCTTTCAGGCCCTCAAATGTACTTTTTCATTAGGCTGTGTGCCCCAAATTCTGGAGGCAGGAAGAGGTGGCCCTCCATAACCAACTAGATGGCTCCATGAACAAAGAGGGCTGCTCTATTCACTGACAGCATGTGTGAACTCAAGAAAGTTTCAACCAGCTTGGTTAGTTTAATTAGTTACAGTTATAGACATGATTTTAAAATGTCCAGACAAGGTCCCAGAGAAGCGCAGCCATGTCCACCTGTAGACCATGTGCCTTGGACCCTGTCATTGAATGTGAGCAAAGGCAGCAGGCAGAGGCTGCCATAAAGGCACGGAGACTGCGGTCAACGTTAAGTGACTGCCACACCATCACCTGTGTTGGTGACAGCAAAAAAGAAACAGAGCAGCCCGGTTTAAGCCGATGTGCTCTCAAGACAGCTAGGATCGGCAGCAAACCTCCGAAACACTGACACTGGGCAATGGGCAGAGAGTGTAAGTAAATGAAGGTTACAGACCAGGCTTTCAAGCAACCGCAAACCAGACACTCACAGCGGTACTGTTAGTGCCCTGCTGAATGTGAAGTCCTCTTTTAGAAGTCGTGAAGGTTTGCAGGTGAAGCTGACTTTAAACTCAGAAGAAAATCACAAACGTTCCCCAGAGCCTCTTAGACTCTTACATTACAGTGACAGTTGCTTTTAACTCTTACCCAGCCAAAGTTATTTTTGGTGGTGGTCCTGGAAGAGTTGATCCTGAGGGGAAAGCAGGCCCGCTGATTGCAGATGGTAAGGCTCCACTGTCAAGCTGTGTAAAGTCAAAGGCAAGCATAATTTGAATTAGTATACATTTTTAAAGTTTATTATACCTCCCCCCCAGGTATAGACAAAAGTGATTTTCTTCTGGAGGTTTATACCACGATCCCTTTACAACAACATCCAGGCCTTGTTATCACCATGGTTCTGCTAATGCCTGAGCAGGTTCCAGCCAAGGGTTTCAGCAGAAGGGAGAGGAGTCCAGCCCCACTCACCTCACTCACCAGACCACAGGATGCCCTGGGGCGAGAAAGCCTGACTGTGGTCAAAGACTGAGGCAGGCCAAGGATTCAGGGCCAAGCCATCTGCCAGCTGACAAGCAGCTCATAGGGCTGTCAGTCGGTTGCCCAGTGTTACTACAATGGACGTCTTTTTCACTTTTATGAACTACAAATTCGGAAATAAATTCAATAACATATTTCTATAAACTAAACATGTTCTTTAATTATTATTATGTTCTTAGTATAACACAAGAGATCTTGACATTTGAAATCTCATTGGCAACCATTACTTTTTCATCTAATCATAAAAAATTTTGTAATCAGTTTTAGCAAATTCAAAGCCAGTGTCCTACTCTGCAGTACCCATGTCCTTTGCCTTCTTGGTTCTCACGCTCTTTTATTGTATGTTATCCATTCACATGGCTTACAGGGAAAGGAAAGGGTAGCAAAATCAACACTGACCTTTACTATCTTAAAAGAAGCTTGAAGAAATTTCAACTGTTGAATAAGTTTAGATTTTGAAATTATTTGTGTATTCACAAACATCCTATCCTTGTCCCTTCCTCCCTGAAAACTTGAAATTTAAAAATAAGCTTTATTTAAGGAACACAGTGTTGGAATTTCCTGGCAGTCTGGTGGTTAGGACTCTGTACTTTCACTGATAAAGACCTGGGTTTGATTCCTGGTCAGGGAACTTCCCTGGTGGCTCAGATGGTAAAGCGTCTGCCTACAATGTGGGAGACCCGAGTTCGATCCCTAGGTCGGGAAGATCCCCTGGAGAAGGAAATGGCACCCCACTCCAGTACTCTAGCCTGGTGAATCCCATGGACGGAGGAGCCTGGTGGGCTGCAGTCCATGGAGTCGCGAAGAGTCAGACACGACTGAGCGACTTCACTTTCAGGGAACTAAAATCCCACAAGCCACTCAGTGCAGCCAAAAAAAGAGAAGCATGATCTTGGGAAAACACAATTTATCTATCTTCCTTTTCTCTCTTCTGCTTCTTTTACCATTGTGTGTAATCATTCCCTGATGGGGCCTGAAGACACTGAGAAACCACCCAGGGTCCAACTCCTTCATTACAAATCCCCCACCACAGTCTCACAGGGGAGTCACCACCAGAACCACCCCCGTGGGTCTTTCGAGAGCTGGGAGGCTCTGTGTTCCTCTCCCCGGCTTTGCCAGAGGGAAGTGTTCACCAGTGACTGCAACTGTTTCCTTTACAGTCACCCAGACACCCAATTATTGGGCCCGCATCTCCTCGTGGCAGTCCATGAGGAGTAGACTTCTCTGGACTTTTGCCTTCTTTTGAGGAAGTGATTTCACAGTTTTTGAGGTTGAGACGATTCTCAGAATAAACCGATATAATTTCTCTCTTTCTCTTTTGCTTATTTATTTAGCCTCAAAGTAAAGCAGAGAAAAAGAGATGTCTTTTAAGTAAGATGAATTCTGTCGCATTCCGCTTCCTCCTGCTCTCCCCTCGCTTGCTCCACCCCTGCCCCGTCGGCCTCCTGACTGTCTCCACAGCCTGCTGGACCCATACTCTGCGTGCTCTGCCCCGTGCCTGAAAGGCTCTTCCACATGACAGTCACATGGTTCACCTCTTCCTCTCTAGACTTTGCTTGACTGTCACCTTCTCAGTGGCGCCAACACTGACCACCGTGCTTACACTTGCCACCTGCCTTCCTCCTCCCCAAACCCCCGCCTCCAGTGCCCCTCGTCTGCTCTCCTAGCATGCAGTATGATTTATTTATTTACTAGGTTTGCTTATTGTCTGTCTCCCACACTGAAATGTAAACTGTGGGAGGGCAGTCATCTGTTCTGCTTTGATTTGTTTCAGGGGGTTCACTGAACATTGGCTCACTGATGTAACCCAAGTGCTCAGACATGCTGCCCTATTGAAGGCCACCCTCTATGAAGGCCTGATACATGTTAGCTTTGCTCCAGCCCTCAGTCGACAGATATAACCAAGAATTGCAAGATCTCTGCTCTATGGAGCTTGTATTCCTGTGGGTGGATACAGGCAAACAAACAAACTGAAGAACACAAGACAGTAACTGTGTGCAGAGAATCAAACAGGTACTGCGGCAGTGAGTGGCCGTCTACACTGGGGACGTACGGAAGGCTCTTCTGGAGAGGGGACATTTTACATCAAGACTTAAGGAAAAGAGTACATTTGTCTTATATTTAATCTATGCACATTATGGTGTAATCATAAAAGTATTTTAAACTAAAGAGCATTTTCCTGATGTGGACAAAGGTGGGAAATAAATATTCTAGACCAAGTGAGGGGTACGTGCTGATGGGTGTCAGGACCACAAAGGACACATTCAGCAAATGGGGCAGAGCTGGGGTCCAGAGGCCACAGGAAGGGCCAGGTTGTCTCACAGAGCCGGCAGAGAAGGGGGTCTTAGACTCACTCCCAGTCTAACTGCCAGTGCCTAACATGGGGTGAAGGTGTTGGATACTTGGTTTAACCACTGATTGTAAAGCAGAGGATAAATATGCTTTCTGAGTAATTCAAACTTAAACAATTGAAATTTCAAGAGACAATAATATCCTATTGTATTTTTTTTATTAAAGCAATAACTCACTTGTTGTGTAATGAGATTTAACTTTGCCGGTACTGGCAAAAATCTTCCTACTAAAGTAGTCATGGGTTTAGGGACATCTGTAAGGAAGACAATTACAATTAATTGATAGCATATATTGTTCCTTTTCCACTTGCACATGGAAGAAAGTACAAAAATGATAATGTATCATGAATTTAACACGTGCAAAGTCATTTACACGTCTCTTGATCCTATTTATGTTTTCTATAATACCTTTCTGGTCAATGTTTTCAGCTTGGTTTTTTTTTGTTTGCTTGTTTTTACTTATGACACCTTTTTTCTTTGTCATAATGCTACTTTACTTGAGCTTCCAGGGATGTTATGCTAAAAAACGTTGTCAGTGCCCAGGTTCCTAAAGTCTGGGCCACGGTGCCCTCGAGTGCTGCAGCACTCAGTAGGGAGGCACTAGATACTCACATTTTCAAAGAGAGCACAGCGCCACCTGTAGCACAGCACACCAACTACTTTCAGTTTCTGTGTATTCTTCCTCAGATACTAATTTACTGGGATGTAAATACTCGTTAGGCTATTGGGAGCAAACTGCTTAAGATTGGAACCGATAACGTATTTCTTTGGTCTAAGCGCGCCATGAAGAACACCCGTGAGACACTACGGTCCCTGTGAAATTCCATGTTTGAATTGGAGTGACAGGAGAAGTCTCCTGATTGCCCACCTACTGAGGGCTTGTGCCTCCTCTGAGTGGTGGTTCCTTGAGATTTACGTAACTGAATGCATCTCTTTCATGGTGATATTTAATGTGTTCACAGTGGCAAAGGAAACTAGGCCGGGGGCTGAGCAGTTATGATGATATGACAAGGAAATAGACGAGGAGAGCATTATGTAAATCTTCCTTCTGGGGATGACCTAAGGCATTAGGATTCTGTCGTGTTCCAGAAGGAAGGGAATTGGGAAAGAAACCTTCTCTGCCTGTGCAGAGGATCAGAGGAAGCTCTAACCCACAGGGACCAGAGCCAGAAAACCCATGGCTGGTGTGCAGCAAAGTGCTCCTGGAGGCGCTTTGCATCATAGAAAAGTAAATGCCTTAGAAGCATGTTATCTGTCCCTGGGTAAGGAGACTATCAGGATGGAACAGGAGTCACATTCTGTCTTTTTTGCCCTGGGCTCCAAAGGCTCACTGAAATGGCATCAGGACTTAATATTGACTTAAATTATGACAAGGTCAGTAAATCATATGATAATGAAATATTCTGGCTAATTCAAGCTTTAGGGTAACGCAATTATGTACATACTACACACAGATGCCCAGTTTTTGAGTATTAGTATCTAACTTTTGTAAACACAATCTTAAAACTATGTCATTTGATCTTCCTTTAATCATTCATAAGTCATTTGATGGTAAACAAGTAGTTATAGATAATTTATTATTATTGCACCAGTTTAAAGAAGTTTCTGAATAAATCAATGGCAGATAAGTCAGCATTTGATAGTTATTTCAGAACTCATGATGATTAAAGCAGAGTGGTGGTTCTCATTGACTGCATTACAACATTTACATTAAAATGTGTATAATTTTTGCCCCATCTGAACAGTCAACCCCCTGCCTAATCTGGGAAAGTTTGTTTCAACCCAGTTACCTCTGGCCACACCACTCATGGGTACAAGTAGTTGCCTATTAGGATCACAAAGCTCTCTACAGCTGGCAGAAGGAGAGGACAGCTATCTGCGAATTTGGGATAGTCAGAACAATGTACACAAATTAACCTATAAAGATATATTTTTCTAGTCTTAACTCACTAATACGGGCTGTAGGGGTTGCCAAATTGCCTAACTGCCTATTTCGCTTTCACTCTACATACATATTCACAAACATATTCACTTACCAACTTCCGTGTGATATAGGACATATTTTTCTATTAATTTGCTTTGTACCTGACTGTAGATAATTATTTTGGTCTTGATACTGAGGAACCAGATGAAGCGCTTTTAGTTCTCTTGTGCCAGAGTTGTCTATACACAGCATTTGTGTACCCCCTTTCAACTGACATATCACCTAAAATGAAAAATAATGATCAGGCTTCATTTTTAAAAAGATATCCAGTAATATGAATCTAAGTAAACTTAAATCCAAAACACAGTTTTAACCCACAATTTAAGTTTTAATGGAAAATGGTAAACTAGAGATATATTCTCACTTTTTTACTCTACAATAACGTGCTCTCTGGAGGGACCACAAGGCAAAAAAGTTCCCCGGGGAAATGTCTTGTGAGATGTGTTCAGTGTGTTGAGAGAAGTTCCTGCTCACACCTTTCTCTACAGGTATAGGCTTTGGGTAGGGAACAGGTGACTATGAGCCAGAGCTTCTGTCCACCTGTCCATGTACTCCACGGTCTCCAGGAATGGAGAGAGGGTGCTGATTTGCCCAACTGGCCCCACTGAAATCCAGTTAACGATATGAAGGGCTTTGTCCCCCTGACTCCATCTCTGTAGCTGGTAAACTACTTAGAATAATCTTTAATTTTATGACAGTTATTCTCTCCTGCCACATGCACATGTTATTATTTAACATCTAATGTGTTTTTAAGATATCCATTTATTTCATTCCTACAAGCACAGTTTAGAAAGTTTAATCCAAGTACTGGAAAATTCTAAGAAACCATGTCAATCTTTCTGGGCCTGACCAGCACCCTCAGATCACCTAGTTGGATTCTGACCATATATAAGTCCTCAGCAAGCCTGGTGAGTCAGCCAGGCCACCACACCAGTCAAGCCAAGCATGGACTCAGCCCTCCCTGTGGGCAGCCCCATCCATGACAATGTAGCATGGACATGAAGGTGAGAGAAGTCACTGTCTCTCACTGCACACAGCTTCTAATTCTGATGGTAAAATCACAGATACCCAGAGAAACTATGGTTTCTGTCGTTAGGTTGCCTTTGGGTTTCCTAGACAGGAAAACCCAAATAAGCTTAAAGGATCAATGTTACCAAAATAACACACATACAGCCTATATCAATGAGGTGCTGATCACCAGCTCACACCTTCAGATCATCCTGACACTGGATAAGAGGCCAGCATCATGTTCCATTGCTATTTTATTTGTATTTAGAGGATAATTACAGCCACACACACGCAGGTGCACAGACAGGCTGAGTGGACTGTCCAGGCCTCTGCCTATTGCATAATTCTGGACTCCTGAGGGACACAATCCTGTCCCTTCTGTGAGCATTCTAACATTACTCAGGAGTCTGCTGTAATTGGAAGAGTTCTCATTCTGTTCACCTGATCTAAGCATCCTAGGAAAATCTCTGCTCATTCTCAAGTATTTTCCAGTTAAAGTACACACCTTAGGCTTAAGGTCTCCTTTCTTGGAATAGAGAGCTGATGGCGGGGACAGCAGTTGGTTCTTTGGACCTTCTGCCGAATGAATGCTTGGGGCTGGATTCCCTGGTTTCCCTCCCTTTTTGGTCAATACACCACTTACAAGCAGACTATGCAACATCTCTGTTTTCTGATCCATAAAATGTAGATAAAAATGATGTTTACCCTACAGAGTTTGTGTGTATTAGTAGCTCAGTCGTGTCTGACTCTTTGTGACTCCATGGACTGTATCCTGCCAGGCTCCTCTGTCCATGGGATTCTCCAGCAAGAATACTGGAATGGGTTGCCATTTCCTTCTCCAGGGGCTCTTCCCAACCCAAGGATCGAACCCAGATCTCCTGCATTGCAGACTCTTTACTGTCTGAGCCACCAGGGCAGTTGATAGATTAAATAAAATGACAAACATGCAAACCTATCACATAAACCACAAATGTTACTGATTCCTATCTTATTTGAGTGTTAGTTGGTAGGAGGGATTTGGAGGCAGACAGGGAGGAAAGCAGCTTCTGCCCTGCAGCCACAGAACCGCAGCTGCCCCCTCCCACCAGCATGCCAAACCACACCGGTCAGCAGCTGCTCCTTTCCCGGGCCAACGCTGGGTCTGCCTGGACTGAGATGACTTACGGCTTCTCTCTTTAGTGAATACAGCAGTGTCCTAATCTTTGATTTGCTAAGATCGAGTAGAAATGAGAATCTTAGATGTGAAAGAAACATTAGAAAGACTCTAATTATATCCCTCTTTTCATAGGTAAGACAACCAAAAATGCTGACTCAACAAGTAAACAGAATGCAAACCAATGACTGAAAATATTTTACTGTTGACTTAGTAATGACAAGGGTCAAACGTTTAACATCATGTTAGTCAGACACATTTTCTTTGCATAATTACCATTGGGTTAGAGTCTTTCTTATGAGAGCAACCAGAGGCATCCTCTGCTCCTTGAGATGATGGGAACTTGCAACTTGACTCCTGGGCCAGAGGATGTTGAAAGGTTGCTTCCTCCAGATTGTTGCTTGTGACAGAACCACCTGCTTCCTTGATTTCAACCTGAAAAAGTAAATGTTCTCTTTGAAATCACATTGTGGACACTGCACTTTACAGTTGCATAACATAGAAAATTCTTTGTAGAAGTTACATTTTTAAAGTAAAGAACATTCTTATGCTTAGCATCCTCTCTTCCCCACTATTAATTCATCCTCTGGGGCGCCAAGTCATCTGACCATCCTGACTGGGGATTGAGAACATCAGAGAGATCAGGACCATCTGCCCATGAGGTGTGGGGATGTGACTTCGAAGTAACCCTCTTGCTGTTTGAAAAACATGGTGTGGGTAATTTGAGAAGATTCTGTGATTGGGCAGCTCCACCTTGAGCTTCTAGACAACCCCCTACTACAAAAGAGCTGGTTGCCTCTTGAGACCTTCCTTAAAATTGCCTAAAATGCTTCTCCTTAATCATCGTTCTCAGAGCACGCTCATTACGTTGTATTAATGTTCTAGTCTGTTTTGCTTTTTCCTCAAGAAGCCAGACATCTTGATGTTTTAGTGATATTTATATTGTAACTTGGAGCTTCCCAGGTGGTGCTAGTGGTAAAGAATCTTCCTACCAATATCAGAGACAAAAGAGGTGTGAGTTTCCCTGAGTTGGGAAGATCCCCTGGAGGAGGGCATGGCAACCCATTGCAGTATTCTTGCCTGGAGAATCCTATGGACAGGGGAGCCTGGAGGGCTACAGACCATGGGGTAGCAAAGGGTCGGGGGACGTGACTGAAGTGACTTAGCACACATGCACATTGTAACTTACAATGTATTTATAGTTAAATAGCAGAGCTTCCCTCACTGAATGGTAGAACGATAATTAACATGAAAACTGTGAGGGGAGAGAATAACTGCCAGCTTTGTTTTTTAAGCTATCCTCTGCAACAACCCAGCGACACATTAGCAAAAGTGCCAAAACTAGGGAGAAACATCAGTGATGTCACTGAAAGGCAATGGAATTTAAAAAACTAAGTAGTCTCAATGCTTTAAAAACATACCACTCAAGTGTTTCCAAAAAAATTACCATTTAAAGTGTTTCAAAACTATAATTATATATATAGTATATGTATAGTATATATAAATATATTATATATGTATATAACACGTGTACACCCATGGTGGATTCATGTGGATGTATGGCAAAACCAATACAATATCGTAAAGTAATTAGCCTCCAATCAAAATAAATAAATTTATATTAAAAAATATATAATGATAATATATAATAAATATAAATATAAAATAAATTATATAATTATATAATATATTAATATTAGTTATATAATTACAGGGGCTTCCTTGGTGGCTCAGATAGTAGAGCTTCTCTCACCAAATGGTAGAACGATAATTAACATGAAAACTGCAAGCGTAGAGAATAACCGTCAGCTTTGGTTTTTTTTAATCTATCCTCTGTAACAACCCAGTGACACATCAGCAAAAGTACAAAACTAGGCAGAAACATCAGTGATGTCACTGAAAGGCAATGGAATTTAAAAAACTAAGTAGTCTCAATGTTTTTAAAAAAATACCACTCAAGTGTTTTTTTTAAAAATTACCAATATAATTATATAAAATAAAATAAAAAATAATTTTATTTTTATTAAATTATAAATTTTAAAAATTATAAACTTTTAATTATATACATTAATATATAATATATTATTATATATTAACTATAAATATATCTATTATATATTAAATATATATTATATATATAAGTTTGCTAGTTGAAGTCAGCTAGTTGACTATATATATTATATATATTGTAGTATATATATTAATACTATAGATATAATGTATATAATTATAACTATATATTTATATTATTTATATATTATATATATCTTTAGAAGGCAATGGCACCCCACTTCAGTAATCTTGCCTGGAAAATCCCATGGATGGAGGAGCCTGGTAGGCTGCAGTCCATGGGGTCGCTAAGTCGGACATGACTAAGCAACTTCACTTTCACCTTTCATTTTCATGCATTGGAGAAGGAAATGGCAACCCACTCCAGTGTTCTTACCTGGAGAATCCCAGGGATGGGGGAGCCTGGTGGGCTGCCGTCTATGGGGTTGCACAGAGTCGGACACGACTGAAGTGACTTAGCAATTAGCAATATATATCATTATATAATTATATATATTAAATATATACAATTATATACTTATAATATATATGATTATATATATTTATTTCATACATAAAACATATATAATTAGTATATAATTATATTTATTTATATATTCATATATAATTTATATTATAATTATATAATTATATACAGATATATAATGGTAAACACATATTATATAAATATGTATAATTATAAAATCAATATATAATCTTATATATTGATTATATATTATATATTATATAACACAATGTAATATATTAATTTAATTATATAATATATATTGTTATATTAATGTATTATTATATATTTTTAAAGTGCTTCTTTAAAATGTAATAATGTAAGGAGATCAGGAAATAGCAGTCAACCCACAATTTATATGGTCTTTCCCCTTCCTTAACCTCCACCCGCACAGACTGCCTGTTAGAGGAGTACAGGTGAATTTTCCCAAAGGCCAGGAGGCAGATCGTAAAGTCCTTCAAAGAAGATGGTGATTCTAAGGCAACATTCTGAAGACCTTCTGTAAAATCACAACAGAGACAACTATCTTTCAAAGTGTGGGGACTGACTCAGACTTGAAGATCATCTCACTTAAAATCTGGGACCCAGACAATCAAGTATTTTCATGGACTGGCAAATCCCTTAGCACAGCAGACTAGCATCCAGGTGTAAGTCTTTTAAAAGATGTAGGAAAGTTTAGCAACATTTCAAGTTATAACTTTTTTTGGACATTTCAAATTTTATAGAAATGCAGAATTTTTCAATTTTCTCTGCTTTCTGCTTTGGGGAATTTGCCATGTACATGTCTTCAAAGTTTAGATTTTGGTTTTTAGGGAAGAATAATTTTATTTTTAAAATTCATTTTTTAAATGACCAACACTTGGATTTAACTTATCTCCCTGTAATTAACAGGCACTTATACGGCACATACATCAGTTCGTCAACCCCATGCAACTGACACTTGGACTGCTTACAGTATAGTAAAACCCTATTTTTACAGAATAAACCAAGGTCAATATGTGGAAATGAATTTCTAAAAAAAGGAAATTAGCACTGACCCTGAATATTTGCTGAAAAATAATTCCATTCTGTTTAAATGATAAATATGTTTGTGCTAAATCTTTTTCATTTTTTAATAAATTTGGACTGTCAGAATCATGTGACTCAGATGGTAAAGAATCTGCCTTCAATGTGGGAGACCTGGGTTTGATCCCTGGGTTGGGAAGATCCCCTGGAGAAGGGCATGGCAACCCACTCCAGTATTTTTCCCTGGGGAATCCCATGGACAGAGGAGCCTGGTGAGCTACAGTCCAAGGGATTGCAAAGTTCAGACATGACTGAGCGACTAACACTTGGAATTTGTCAATAAAATTAAAAATATATATATTATCCAAGTAGTCCCTCCTTTATTTTGCTAAAGTTGAGTTACATTAAAAGAGAATTTACTATTTTAATGAGCTAATTCCCTTCCCGTTCTGGTGAACACTGAGTCCACTGGGCACAGGAAGGGAACTGCGCTTGGACCAACAGGCAAAAGGTGCTGGGACACAAGTTTGGCCTGGTAGCAAGATGGAATGTCCGACACGTCAAGCTGTCTGAAAAAGGTTCCGAGAAAGACCTCTGCGCTGACTGGACTCTGAGGAACAAGGTGTGCTCTCTGGTTTCTCCGGGCCTCAGCCTCTCTTCCCCAACTTTCCTGTGCACTAAGGAGCAGTGATTTCACTAAAAGAACCCAGAAAACAGGAACGAAGCTCCTGCTGCTATGGCTTACGATATACAAAGTCAGGGTCCAGCCAGCTTAATACCAGCTCAAAAATGTCCACACAGGCTTAACTTATAACTTACTAAAAGTAGTCAGTGGTTGAGTAATCTAATTTTCCAAACTAGATCCTTTTGGGGGGCCAGTACCTTGGAAATCCTTTTCTTCCTTTAAAAATTGATTTTTTAGTTTCAGCAAAAATAAAACAGAAAACGGGAATTCCCTGGTGGTCCAGTGGTTAGGACTCTGTGCTTTCACTACCCAAAGCCCAGGTTCAACATAAATAAATAAATAAGAACAAAGCAGAAAAGTACTAGTGGTTATCCACAGCAAAATAGGGTAGCTGGCTGACAATTAGCATGAATTCATATAGACTCTGATTTATATTACAACACTTGAGGAACAGCTACTTACTAGCAGAGGGAAGCTCTAACATCATGATTTCACGGCTCACGAAACACAAGTACTAACTGTAAGTCCTACCTAGCAGCGAGTCCTAGCTGTGGAAAATTCTTAGAGATGGGAATAGCAAACCACCTTACCTGCCTCCTGAGAAATCTGTACGCAGACCAAGAAGCAGCAGAACTGGACATGGAACAAAAGACTGGTTCCAAATTGGGAAAGGAGTATGTCAAGGCTGTATATTATCACCTTGCTTATTTAACTTATATGATGTATCATGCGAGATGCCAGGCTGGATGAAGCACAAGCTGGGATCAAGACTGCCAGGAGAAATGTCAATAACCTCAGATACAGAGATGATACCACCCTTACAGCAGAAAGCGAAGAACTAAAAAGCCTCTTAAGAGGAGAGTGAAAAAGTTGGCTTAAAGCTCAACATTCAGAAAGCTCAGATCATGGCATTCAGTCCTATCACTTCAAGGCAAATAGATGGGGAAACAATGGAAACAGTGAGAGACTGGTTTTTTTTTTGGCTCCAAAATCACTGCAGATGGTGAATGCAGCCATGAAATTAAAAGACGCTTCCTCCTTAGAAGAAAAGCTATGACCAACCTAGACAGCATACTGTAAAGCAAAGACATTGCTTTGCCAACAAAGGTCCGTCTAGTCAAAGCCATGGTTTTTCCAGTAGTCATGTACAGATGGGAGAGTTGGACTATAAAGAAAGCTCAGCGCTGAAAAATTGATGCTTTTGAACTGTGGTGTTGGAGAAGACTCTTGAGAGTCCCTTGGACTGCAAGGAGATCCAACCAGTCCATCCTAAAGGAAATCAGTCCTGAATATTCATTGGAAGGACCGATCCTGAAGCTGAAACTCCAATACTTTGGCCACCTGATGTGAAGAGTTGACTTTTTGGAAAAGATCTGATGCTGGGAAATATTGAAGACCAGAGGAGAAGGGGATGACAATGGATGAGATGGTTGGATGACATCACCAACTTGATGGACATAAGTTTGAGCAAGCTCCAGGAGTTGGTGATGGACAGGGAAGCCTGGCGTGCTGCAGTTCATGAGGTTGCAAAGAGCCGGACACAACTGAGTGACTGCTCTGAGCTATGAATTACAACCCTTATAAATCTAAAGGGGAAAATATGTAAAAGGCCAGTGCATGAAAACTCACACTGCACTTGTTTGCACGGACACTAGGGCTTCTTTCCTAAAGCTGCTTTTAAAACTTTCTAGGGACTTCCCTGGTGATCCAGTGGTTAGGACTCCCACTTCCATAGCAAGGGGCACAATTTGATCCCCGCCTGTAGAGCTAAAAAAAAAAAAAAAAAACAAAATTCTAGTTGTTTCTCTTCTCTTTTGTTTTTTAATCCCTGCTAGGTCAGGCCATGTATTTTTTTGTTTTTTAAATACTTATTTGGTTGCACGAGTTCTTAGTTGATGCACGTGGTATCTTCGATCTTCCTTGCAGAATGTGGGATCTTGGGATCTTTAGTTGTGGCATGTGGGATCTAGTTCCCTGGCCAACGATTGAACCAAGGTCTCCTGGATTGAGTGTGAAGTCTTAGCCACTGGACCACCAGGGAAGTTCCTGAAGTCAGGCCAGATCTTACCTAGGGACGAAGGACCTAATTCACCATCAGGGAGGATGCTTGGCTGGCTGACGCATCTCGCTTTAGCAAGGGATGCGCCTTGTTGGGAATGGTGAGTCCAATAGCGATGCTACTGACACAGGAAAAATCGAGGTAAAAGCCGAAAGGCCTCCCTCTCTATTGGGGAAGGGGAGCAGGGCGAGTTGCGCCATGTGGATCTTACTGGAATCACGCGGACACCCGGGTGGGCGGCTCCGTCCCTGGCCCAGGCGCCCAGGGGCACGACGGCAGAGCTCCTGTGCGGGGTGAGCAGGGAGGACAGGAAGTGGACGTTGTAGGCCTGCGGCTGCGGGGCGGCAGGGAGAACGGCATCTTCTAGGGGGTTGAGCTCGGGGAGGTTCGAGTACTCCCCCAGGAGTCCCTCGCCTTCGTTCTCATCCACCAGCAGCTCCACTTTGACCTTGCTCTGGCAGTCCCCGCCGAGCGCGGGGTTGAACGCGTGCAGCAGCGGCTCTTTGGGATCCGCTGGGACCAGGTACGCATCCTTGAAGACGTGAAAATCGTCTTCCTCGTGCTTTACCGCCACCGGAGTTTTCAGGGTAAGGTTTTCGGGAACAAACTGACTCTCGGCGCTGAAGAGGTCTGTCACCATCTCGTCTTCGGGGCTGGACATGCTGCCCAGCAGAGGGGCGTCTTCCATGGCCACTGGGGGCGCCGAGGCCCGGGCATCACCCCGCACCTGCAACGACGCGGCCCGGTCAGCGGCGGCCCCCGGAGGGCCCTGCAGCCATTCCGGGGGGCCCGCGGCTCCTAGGATCTGATCCGGTAGTCCGCCACTCCCAAGGTCTGGTCTGGGGGTACCCCCGCCCCCAGGATCTGATCCGGAGGGCCCGCCGCTCCCAGGGGCTGACGAGGAAAGGGTCTTGCGGGATGACAGGGGAAGGGTCCCGCCGTTCCCGAGGGGCCGACGGGGTCGGGGCCCGCCGCTCCCAGGGACTGGCCTGGGGGTCCCACCGTCCCAGGCGAGGACGACGGGAGAAGGGCTCCCTGCTGGCCCGACGCTCTGACAGGAGCGGTGTCCCGCCGCTCCCAGAGGAATGACGGAGGCAGGGTCCCGCCGTTCCCCAAGGGGCTGACTTGGAGGTCCCGCCGACCCCGACAGGGACGAAAGGAGAGGGGGATCCCTCCGCCCCTTCGAGGCTGACTCCGGGGCCCACGGTCCCCTTCTCGTCTGCAAGCCCGAGGCCGGGCCCGGGACCGCGGGGAAAGCCGGTGATGGCGGGAGTGTCAGGTCTCCTCAGACGACGCACCTGGGCCTGCGGGCGCCGTCAGAGCACCTGGCGCAAATGCGGGGCCGAGGCGGGGGCGAGCCGTTGGGTGGGCCGTTGGGAGGAGGCGGGGCCAGGGAGGGGCGGAGCCAGGGAGGGGCGGAGCCAGGGAGAGGCGGAGCCAGGGAGAGGCGGAGCCAGGGAGAGGCGGAGCCAGGGAGAGGCGGGGCGGGGCTCGCGGTGATGGGCGTGGCAGTGGAGGGACACGTGGCCTAGGTGGCAGGGGTGAGAGGGTGGGACGCGTTGTGGGTGAGGTGTGAAGGCAGGGAGCGGAAGTGAGCGGGGCGGGGCCAGTCAGTGGGAGAGAATAAGCCAGGACTGTGGAAGGGCACGTGGAGGGCTGTAGGGCGGTGTTGGGATGGGTCCCGGGACCCGTCAGTTGAGGTGGACAGGGAGGGACACTCCCGGGACCAGCAGCTCTCGGCTCAGGTGGGGAAACTGAGGCCAGTCCGAGGCAGTGACTTCAGACCCCTAGGCTTCACCACATACTTTTCCACCCGGCCATAGAAGAGCGCAAGTGGGTGGAAGGCCAGGGGTCCGCACAGGCAGGTAGGTTCCCAACCCAGAGTGCACTTGAGGCCCGTGGTGCTGGAGCTCCAGAGGAAGACTAGGCGTTCCTCACCGACACAAGCAACCCAACATTGATGATGTTCTGGGGAAGAGGGAGGTGGTCAAGACCTAGAACTAACGAACACAACCACATTAACACAACGCAAACTTAGGGTGGGTGGTGAGCTAAATACACCTTCTTCATCAAGAAACGAGGTGGGGGGAGGGCGGGAGATGTGGAGAAAGGAGAGGGTGAGATATGGAGAAAGAAACATGGAAACATACACAACCATAAGTAAAATCAGTTCAGTTCAGTTCAGTCACTCAGTTGTGTCCAACTCTTTGCGACCCCATGAATTGCAGCATGCCAGGCCTCCCTGTCCATCACCAACTCCCCTAGTTTACTCAAACTCATGCCCATCGAGTCGCTGATGCCATCCAGCCATCTCATCCTCTGTCATCCCCTTCTCCTCCTGCCCCCAGTCCCTCCCAGCATCAGGGTCTTTTCCAATGAGTCAACTCTCCACATGAGGATGCCAAAGTATTGGAGTTTCAGCTTTAGCATCAGGCCTTCCAATGAACACCCAGAACTGATCTCCTTTAGGATGGACTGGTTGGATCTCCTTGCAGTCCAAGGGACTCTGAAGTGTCTTCTCCAACACCACAGTTCAAAAGCATCAATTCTTCGGCACTCAGCTTTCTTCACAGTCCAACTCTCACATCCATACATGACCACTGGAAAAACCATAGCCTTGACTAGATGGACCTTTGTTGGCAAAATAATGTCTCTGCTTTTCAATATGCTGTCTAGGTTGGTCATAACTTTCCTCCCAAGGAGTAAATGTCTTTTAATTTCATGGCTGCAATCACCATCTGCAGTGATTTTGGAGCCCCTCAAAATAAAGTCCGACACTGTTTCCACTGTTTCCCCATCTATTTTCCATGAAGTGGTGGGACCAGATGCCATGATCTTAGTTTTCTGAATGTTGAGCTTTAAGCCAACTTTTTCACTCTCCTCTTTCACTTTCATCGAGAGGTTTTTTAGTTCCTCTTCACTTTCTGCCATAAGGGTGGTGTCATCTGCATATCTAAGGTTATTGATATTTCTCCCGGCCATCTTGATTCCAGCTTGTGCTTCCTCCAGCCCAGCGTTTCTCATGATGTACTCTGCATATAAGTTAAATAAGCAGGGTGACAATATACAGCCTTGATGTACTCCTTTTCCTATTTAGAACCAGTCTGTTGTCCCATGTCCAGTTCTAACTGTTGCTTCTTGACCTGCATATAGGTTTCTCAAGAGGCAGGTCAGGTGGTCTGGTATTCCCATCTCTTTCAGAATTTTCCATAGTTTATTGTGATCCACACAGTCAAAGGCTTTGGCATAGTCAATAAAGCAGAAATAGATGTTTTTCTGGAAATCTCTTCCTTCTTCCATGATCCATCGGATGTTGGCAATTTGATCTCTGGTTCCTTTGCCTTTTCTAAAACCAGCTTGAACATCTGGAAGTTCATGATTCACGTATTGCTGAAGACTGACTTGGAGAATTTTGAGTATTACTTTACTAGCGTGTGAGATGAGTGCAATTGTGCAGTAGTTTGAGCGTTCTTTGGCATTGCCTTTCTTTGGGATTGGAATGAAAATTGACCTTTTCCAGTCCTGTGGCCACTGCTGAGTGTTCCAAATTTGCTGGCATGTTGAATGTAGCACTTTCACAGCATCATCTTTCAGGATTTGAAAGAGCTCAACTGGAATCCCATCACTTCCACTAGCTTTGTTCATAGTGATGCTTCCTAAGGCCCACTTGACTTCACATTCCAGGGTGTTTGGCTCTAGGTGAGTGATCACACCATCGTGATTATCTGGGTCATGAGGCTCTTTTTGTACAGTTCTGTGTATTCTTACCACCTCTTCTTAATATCTTCTGCTTCTGTTAGGTCCATACCATTTCTGTCCTTTATCGAGCCCATCTTTGCATGAAATGTTCCCTTGGTATCTCTAATTTTCTTGAAGAGATCTCCAGTCTTTCCCATTCTGTTGTTTTCCTCTATTTCTTTACGTTGATCACTGAGGAAGGCTTTCTTATCTCTCCTTGCTATTCTTTGGAACTCTGCATTCAGATGCTTATATCTTTCCTTTTCTCCTTTGCTTTTCGCTTCTCTTCTTTTCACAGCTATTGTAAGGCCTCCTCAGGCAGCCATTTTGCTTTTTAGCATTTCTTTTCCATGGCGATGGTCTTGATCCCTGTCTCCTGTACAATGTCACGAACCTCCATCCATAGTTCATCAGGCACTCTGTCTATCAGATCTAGTCCCTTAAATCTATTTCTCACTTCCACTGTATAATCATAAGGGATTCGATTTAGGTCATACCTGAATGGTCTAGCGGTTTTCCCTACTTTCTTCAATTTGAGTCTGAATTTGGCAATAAGGAGTTCATGATCTGAGCCACAGTCAGCTCCCAGTCTTGTTCTTGCTGACTGTATAGAGCTTCTCCATCTTTGGCTGCAAAGAATATAATCAGTCTGATTTCGGTGTTGACCATCTGGTGATGCCCATGTGTAGAGTCTTCTCTTGTGTTGTTGGAAGAGGGTGTTTGCTATGACCAGTGCGTTCTCTTGGCAAAACTCTACTAGCCTTTGCCCTGCTTCATTCCGTATTCCAAGGTCAAATTTGCCTGTTACTCCAGGTGTTTCTTGACTTCCTACTTTTGCATTCCAGTCCTCTATAATGAAAAGGATATCTTTTTTGGGTGTTAGTTCTAAAAGGTCTTGTAGGTCTTCATGCTGCTGCTGCTGCTGCTGCTGCTGCTAAGTCGTTTCAGTCATGTCC
Organism: Budorcas taxicolor; assembly: GCF_023091745.1. Taxonomy (NCBI): domain Eukaryota; kingdom Metazoa; phylum Chordata; class Mammalia; order Artiodactyla; family Bovidae; genus Budorcas; species Budorcas taxicolor. The sequence goes on from NC_068934.1 coordinate 46,858,319, forward strand.
AACTCTGTGCGACCCCATAGACGGCAGCCCACCAGGCCCCCCCGTCCCTGGGATTCTCCAGGCAAGAACACTGGAGTGGGTTGCCATTTCTTTCTCCAATGTATGAAAGTGAAAAGTGAAAGTGAAGTCACTCAGTCGTGTCCGACTCTTGGTGACCGCATGGACTGCAGCCTACCAGGCTCCTCCGTCTATGAGATTTTCCAGGCAAGAGTACTGGAGTCGGGTGCCATTGCCTTCTCCAGTAGGTCTTCATAGAACCGTTCAAATTCAACTTCTTCAGCATTACTGGTTGGGGCATAGGCTTGGATTACTGTGATATTGAATGGTTTGCCTTGGAAATGAACAGAGATCATTCTGTCGTTTTTGAGATTGCATCCAAGTACTGCAGGGCCTTCCCTGGTGGCTCAGACGGGAAAGCGTCTGTCTACAATGCAGGAGACCTGGGTTCGATCCCTGGGTCGGGAAGATCCCCTGGAGAAGGAAATGGCAATCCACTCCAGTATTCTTGCCGGGAAAATTCCATGGACAGAGGAGCCTGGTTGGCTACAGTCCATGACAACGCAAAGAGTCGGACACGACTGAGCGACTTCACTTCACTTCATCCAAGTACTGCATTTCGGACTCTTTTGTTGACCATGATGGCTACTCCATTTCTTCCAAGGGATTCCTGCCCACAGTAGTAGATATAATGGTCATCTGAGTCAAATTCACCCATTCCAGTCCATTTTAGTTCACTGATTCCTAGAATGTTGATGTTCACTCTTGCCATCTCCTGTTTGACCACTTCCAATTTGCCTTGATTCATGGACCTGACATTCCAGGTTCCTATGCAATACTGCTCTTTACAGCATCGGACCTTGCTTCTATCACCAGTCACATCCACAAATGGGTATTGTTTTTGCTTTGGCTCCATCCCTTCATTCTTTCTGGAGTTATTTCTCCACTGATCTCCAGTAGCATATTGGGCACCTACTGACCCGGGGAATTCCTCTTTCAGTATCCTATCATTTTGCCTTTTCAAATAGCCAATGGGAATTTGCTCTCGGGCTCAGGGAACTCAAACTAGGGCTGGGTAACAACCTAGTGGGGTGCGATAGGGAGGGATGTCCAAGTGGGAGGGGATGTAGGTAAACCTATGGCTGATTCATGTTGATGTCAGGCAGAATTGCACTTTATACAATACCATAAAGCAATTATCCTTCAGTTAAAAATAGATAAATGTATTTTTTCAGGACTCTGCAAGGGTGCTAGATGAGGAATTGCAATTGACTCATTGGAAAAGACTCTGATGCTGGGAGGGATTGGGGGCAGGAGGAGAAGGGGATGACAGAGGATGAGATGGCTGCATGGCATCACTGACTCGATGGACATGAGTCTGAGTGAACTCTGGGAGTTGGTGATGGACAGGGAGGCCTGGCGTGCTGCAATTCATGGGGTCGCAAAGAGTTGGACACGACTGAGTGACTGAACTGAACTGAGCAGCTATGGTTGCCACCCCTTTGTGTTCAACCGCAGGATGTTTCCCTTGGCCAAAAACGCACTAAGTTGTCTCAGGGTTCAAAGCATTCAGCAAGCAGTGGCAAGGGAGATCCACCAGAAGCGGGCACCTGGTTTCGACGACAAGCACAGTAATATGCTGTACTAGCTAGCAGAGCCACTTTCTGTGTGGCTCTAGGGGACATATGACAACACGAATTGGAATAGAGTGGAACCCATCACCTCTTGGCAGAGTCACCCCAAAGGAATGGAGAGGACAGTAATCATCCTAGCTGGTTTAATCCTGCATTGTTTCAAAATCAATTCATAATTGATGCCAAGTAAAAGTACTGTGCACCCATTAAAATATGGCATGTTTAAAGAAATAACATATACATAAAACCTTCAAAAAAAGTGAATAAACTTTAAAATAATAATAATATTAAAAAAGGTGAAAGCTTGTCCTTTAGGCCTCAGTTCTAAATCAGCATCCTTCACAAGCCAGGTATTCTCACCACACACACACACACAAACACACACACACACACACACACACACACACACACACACACACAGAGTCTAGGAACCCTTAAGATCCTAGGGTTCTCTTGGTTCTTGACTTCCTCCCACTGGGATATTTTTTCATTGGTGTATAGCTGCCTTACAATGCTGTGTTAGTTTCTGCCGTACAGTGCGAGTGAGTCAGCTGCTTGTACACATACATCCGCTTCCTCTTGGGCCTCCCTCCTCCCCCACCCCCACCTCACCCGCTCTAGGTCATCACAGAGCACCCAGCTGAGCTCCCCACACTCTACGGCAGGCTCCCACTAGCTGTTTTACACGTGGCAGTGCGCACGCCAATCCCAGCCTCCTAATTCATCCCACCTGCCACCCCGTGTCCAAATGTGCCTTCTCTGGGTCTGCGTCTATTTCTGCACTGCAGGCAAGTTCGTCTGTACTATTTCCCATGACAGCCAGAACCTGGTGGGGTTCCCGCTGTATTCCCAGTGCCTAGAACAGAGCTTAGCATACAGGAGGTGCTCAATAAGAGCCTTGGAGGAAACGGAGGTTCATTGATTGAGCACCTGCTCACTATGCGTCAGTGCTGTTCCAGGCCCTGAGGCACGGGAGAAGACGGAAAACGAACACAGAGCGAAGCCCGCAGCCCTTCTTAGCAGCAGCCCTTCTCCAACAGAGGTGTGACTCTAGTGAGGTCCACTCTACCCAGCCCGAGGCCTTTTCTGCATATCTTGGTTGGTCACCTTTGTCCCAAGAGCCTGACCTTTAGCCTCCTTATCAGTATAACAAAAGAGACAGAAAGCAGTCCTGTGGTTAATATTTTTATTAATGGTAACATTCATACTGCATATCTAAGATTTACATCCAAAAGGGATCTTGTATTTACATGCAATGGCCAGTCCAAGATAACAAATTCAGACCACAGCTCTGTTAAGACTATGGCTTGTTCCAAATTAAATTAAATACATGAATACTCTTACTTCCTGCTTTCAACACGTACAGTACAAACCCAGTCTTCTTCCTTTTAAGGAATATAAAATTGCATTGATGACTGCATGGATTAGTGATGATTACCTCTGAAATATTTAAAACCTGAGCGACAAGCCCAAATAGGTTTGAGTGCTAACACGTCTGCTCTCGAATTCACCTGTAAATCATAATACAGACCGGTCAGTGGTCAACAGTGGATAGTCTTGGGGCCCTGGCTTCCGCCGGAAGCCACACCTGGCTGAGGCAGGGGGTCTCCCGTATCCCCTGACGCCCCCCGACTACATACCACAGACGAAGAGGGTCTTTCGTTGCTATGGTGGTTAGATGCCTTTTTTGCTTTTTTGTCTGTTCCCATTTCCGCTTGGTTTTAACAGATAAGAGTCTTTGGCCCATTTAGGTGGGGTTTTACATCACAACGTGTACACGAATAAAAGATGCATGCACTCTGTGGCCAGCACCTTGCTCCTGCTCCATTGGTTCAGCCTCATCACCATATCACTGGAGTACAGGACTCTTAGAGACACGAGCCCCACCAGAACAGAGTGGTCAGAAAAATAAACACATGATTTAAAAACTGGACAGCTCAGCCTGTCATGACAGCCCAGAGGCAGTGGGTCTATTTCACTCCATGATTCTTTTTGCATTAAATACTGAAGACGATACAGCGCATCATCTCTTTTTGGTCAATCACTCTTTCGAGCAAGGCACAGGCATGGGAAGGGTAGGCTGTGTTAAACTCAGCACCTGTCACCTGCGACATTCTAGGAGGTCACCGAGATGACCCATCTCCCCCGTCTCCCTGGAAACGGGAGTGGGTCTCCTCTCTCACCAGGTGGGACGGCCAACCCTGACTGCCTGAGGTTCGCTCTTCCCAAGTTTGTTCCTTTCTCAGTGGCCAGTGTCCTGTTCTCCCTGCTGTTGGGTTGGGATGTGTGTTCTCCAGACACGCTATCTTCAACCATCACATCCCTCGCTCCCCATTTCTGACACACACCCACATCTTCTTTTGTAGCTTAACAATGAAGCTTGAGGAAAGCAGTCTGATGGAAGGGAATCCGGCTCACAGCTGCCCTTGTAAGGGGACTGGTCCCTCTGGGACATGGGGACACGACAGGAAAATCCCTACATAGGGATATCCACCCAGTAAATTGAGACGGGAGTGAGATACCCACAATTCCACTTAAAGACTTAAATCTCTTGTGTGGTCTCCCTTACACTTAGGGCCTTCTGTTTTTAAGGCACTGGGTGTTGAAGACTTCAAACACAGAGAGGCAAAAGCAGACGGCTGAAGTAGACAGTGACGTGTGACCACAGGACAGAACAGATTCCAAAAGCACAAAACTTGTCTCGGTTAGTGCCTCGCACGTGCGTTGGCTGTTAACTGCTAATATCTGCAACTTAAAAGATGCTTTTCTCTCGGAAGGAAACAAATGTTTACACTGCTCTGATAAAATTAAATGCCCGTAAGTACCAGGTGTCCAGTGGCAGCCAAGGAAACGTGCCGGTCTGTTTCCAGCGAGTATGAAGCCACAACCCCACTCATTCCAAAAATCGCTTGTCCCTTAAGAAATGTAAGGTGATGGGAAGACTTTAGGGGGGACTTCATCCAATGTCCCCCAAATTAGGAGCTGCTTAGAAGGAGTAGGGTTATACTTCACGGTGTGGAGCCTGCTGTCCTAGAAAAGCAAAAACACCAAACCTTCACCGGAAGGAAACAAATTTTCATCCTGAAATACAGTCAGGATACAGAGCTATTTTTCATTTAGTTTTTCATCAGAAGAACTTCTTTTCCTTCCCGGAAGTGCTAAGAGATTTACTTTCTGGAATTGGGGCTGAACCCGAACAAACTGATGATGTCAGTCATTGCTTCTCTCAGGTTCTTCCCGAAGCGATGCGAGTCCTTCCATTTAAAAACAAGCAGACAAAAAAGAAGCAGATTACAACGTGGGACTGTTCACATTTCAAGCCTTTTCACTTGTAATCTGATTCAAAGAGCTACCATTCTTTTTTGCTAGTTCTCTTAAGCTTTGACTCAGTGAATCATTAAGTTACAGAGTCTGGTGAGATGTTAAGGGTTCATAAAGATAACAGCTTACATGTTTGTGTGGCTGTGTTTGTTTGTTTTTTTTCCCCCCACATTATTATTATGAGACACTGACTATAGTTCCCTGTGCTATACAGTATGACCTTGTTTACCTATTTTATATGTGGCTGTATTTGTTTTGAGATCTAAGGTGTTTTATTTTTTAAAAAAACAACTTATTAAGGGTACTTTGAACAGTTCTTGTCTTATTCTTGTTATATAACATTACACAGAGCAAATATAAGTTCTATGCCTCTGCTAATTGTCACACACCTTTTGAAGTTTCCATTAGCTTCCAATACCTTATCTTTCATAGTGAAACAGCCTTAATAGTTATTTTTTAAATTTAATTCTTATTTTATATTGGAGTACAATTGATTTATAATATTGTGTTAATTTCAGGTGTATAGCAAAGTGATTCAGTTATACATATCCATATATATCCATTCTTTTTCAGATTCTTTTCTATATAGGTTATGATAAAGTACTGAGTGGAGTTCCCTGCGCTACATAGTAGGTCCTGTTGACTACCCATTTTATATATAATAGTGTGTATCTGTTAATCCCAAACTCCTAATTTATCCCTCCCCACTCCCTTTCCCCTTAGGTAACCATAAATTTGCTTTCTATGTCTGTGAGTCTATTTCTGTTTTATAAATAAGTCCATCTGTATCATTTTATTTCTACATATAACCGATAACCATATGGTATTTGCCTTTCTCTGACTTACGTCATCTAGCATGGTGATCTCTAGGTCCATGCATGTCGCTGCAAATGGCATTATTTCATTCTTTTTATGGTTGAGTAATATTCTAGTGTACCTATGTATATGTGTGTGTGTGTGCGTGTGTGTGTGTGTGTGTGTGTGTGTGTGTATCACCTCTTTATCCATTCATCAGTTGATAAACATTCAGGTTGCTTCCATGTCTTGGCTACTATAAATAGTGCTGCTATGAGCACTGGAATGCCTGTTATCTTCTTTCCCTAATGTCAATGCATCACATAAGACACAATAAGCGAGTGAATTCCAAACGTCTCTGTTAAAGGTGAACCCGGCGCTGACTGCCAGGCGACATACAATGTGGGAAGGTGAGAATATAAATCAAGATTAAATGTGCCGTGCTAGGAAGGAGGTCACGGGCTCCATTCAGAGATCACCGCAGACCGCTGCTGCACTGTGTGTGTGAATTACTTAGCTCATGCACACAGATCTTAAGTCTGTCATTCAATGTTTCGTGCCTCACTTCAGTCGTGTCCGACTCTGCGATCCCACGGACTGTAGCCCGCCAGGCTCCTCTGTCCATGGGATTCTCCAGGCAAGAACACTGGAGTGGGTTGCCATCTCCTCCTCCAGGGGATCTTCCCGACCCAGGGATCGAACCAACATCTCTTACATCTCCTGCACTGGCAGGCGGCTTCCTTACCCCTAGCGCCACTGGTAGGAAGCCAACCATTCAATGTTACAGAGTCTAAAAGTTGTAGAAGCACTCCAGCTTAGTAAGATTTGAAACCACGGCTAGCAGCAAAGATGAAGACTTTCAACCAAATAAGATGGATCCCTTTAAAACTATTAAAATCCTTGTTTTGAAAACATCCCAACCAAGGAAGAATGTATAACTGAATTGAAATTTTCTGTCAAATCAGGGATGTGCCCCCCACCCACTCCCTTCAAAAGAAGATAGTACAAATACTCCGTCCTGGGAAGGGGGGACTCTTGTACTTACCGTCTCAGGACAGGAGAACTTGGAGGATATATGGAAATTGATGAGGTCCTCACCGACGAGAATGTACGACACCCCATAGCCGTCATCAGCAACCTATAGCAAAGCACATTCACACTGAACTCGGGGGGAATTCCTTGGCGGTCCAGTGCTTAGGGCTCCGCACCTTCACTGCAGGGGACATGGGTTTGATCCCTGGTCGGGGAACTAAGATCCCACATACCACGTGGCATGGTGAGTGAATGAATCAACAGAACCGTGGAAATGAGGCCCCGGAAAAGGGGGATTTCGGACCTTTAATGAGAATGCCATTCACACCAGCATGAGTAACCAGTAGGAGCTCCTTCAGGGTGGGGTGCTTATAGCTGAGACAGTCCTGTCCTGCCCCGGTGCTTGCTGCTCTGTGAACTCAAATGCCCGGCCACTTACCGGCCCGAAGCCCCCTCCGCTTGACACGTAGTCTGGATTCCTATCCAAATTGAACAGTTCCACCTGCTGTGGAGGGGTCTGGCTGGTGGATAATCTCCAAGGCTCAGAGAGGACCTGGGGAGTTAAACAGGCGATGTTCTAATGACACTTCCCAGCTCCATCCTCTTCTGTCCCCAAGGAACCCAGGAGCTGAGGAATGCTTGGTGTTTAGCCTGTTTCAGACCCCAGAAAGCTATGTCCCTGGGGGCCTTGGTGGCTCTCGGGCCAGGGGTTCTTCGGAGAGGGATGGGGCAGCTGAGGGCACCTGGACTAGAGAGGCAAACACTGGCTGACGGGGTCTTGGACAGAAAAGGCGGCAGATACACGGAGTAAGGTTTGGAACGGAGCAGCTGCGTGCTGTAGCACGCTGGCACCAGCGCTCCTAAGCTGAAGGTCAAACTTCCAGCAATTGTCCAAGGTGCCTGTTAAACACAGCCACTGTTAAGAAGTTATATTTTATAAACATAAAAGCAACTATATTAAAAATGAAAGAAGTAAATACTCAGAGCTCAGGACTTCCCCGGCTGTGCAGTGGTTACGACCCGGGGCTCCCACTGCAGGAAGCACAGGTTTCAATTCCTGGTCAGAGCACTAGATCCCACATGCTCTGCAGGGTGGTCAAAAAAAAAAACAAACAACCCACCTCAGAGCTCATCAGTTCAGTTCAGTCGCTCAGTCGTGTCCGACCCTTTGCGACTCCATGAATAGCAGCACGCCAGACCTTCCTGTCCACCAGCTCCAGAGCTTACTCAAACTCATGTCCATTGAGTCAGTGATGCCATCCAACCATCTCATCGTCTGTCATCCCCTTCTCCTCCTGCCTTCAATCATTCCCAGCATCAGGGTCTTTTCCAATGAGTCAGTTCTTTGCATCAGGTGGCCAAAGTATTGGAGTTTCAGCTTTAGCATCAGTCTTTCAGAGCTCATCACTTAATAGTTATTTTAGTACAAGCATGGTTTTTCCAGTAGTCATGTACAGATGTGAGAGTTAGACCATAAAGAAGACTTTGCACTGAAGAATTGATGCTTTCGAACTGTGGTGTTGGAAAAGACTCTTGAGAGTCCCCGGGACTGCAAGGAGATTAAACCAGTCAATCCTAAAGGAAATCAACACTGAATATTCATTGGAAGGACTGATGCTGAAGCTCCAATACTTTGGCCACCTAGTGTGAAAAGCTGACTCAATCAATGAAGGAGACCCTGATGCTGGGAAAAATTGAGGGCAGGAGAAGGGGGCAACAGAGGATGAGATGGTTGGATGGCATCACCGACTCAACTGACATGAGTTTGAGCAAACTCTGGGAGACAGTGGAGGACAGAGGAGCCTGGTGTGCTGTAGTTCATGGGGTTGCGAGGAGTCTGACATGACTTGGCGACTAAACAACAATGGCATTCCCGGGGTTGAAGAAATGTGGCTCAGATTTTCCAGCGTGAGGACTGCTGAGCCCTGGAACCCATCTGTCAGACCAGTTCTGACTGGCAAAGCTGTACTAAGTTTTACTAAGTTTTGTCCTAAGATTGACTAAGTTTGGTTTAGCCAAGAAAGCCAAGTGGGCCGCACAGAAGGGCCTCACCTCCTTCAGGAAAGGGGAGTCGACCGCGAGGTACTTGGAGACCACGTAGAGGCAGAAGAGGTGGCGGTCGATCCCTGCTCCGGTCATTGCCAGGCGGTACAGAAGCTGATGCTTCTCAGACGCTATCTTGAACAATTTGAGCCTCTGTTCAACCTGAAATAACAGAGGACGGGCAGTTTCAAGTCGTGCAGCATGGTGTAAGCTCCAAGATGACGGTCCCGGGCCCTTCTCCCCAGCGGTCCAACAGGGTGCTGAGACAGCAGGTCACTGGTGGGGCGGGCAGGGGGTCTGGGCGGTCTTTGGGTGGTTTCCAAGGCAACCTGACCAGAAACGCCACTGGCCGGCTGCCCCTGCCCCAGATTCCTGCTGCGAGGTTGTGGGAGGGACAGGTGGTCGGAGAGGCAGTTTGGGGATCCTGTGTGCTGCCCACTGGGCATCATTTCACCTTTCACACAAATGAGGCCACTAAGTAGGTAGGAAAGCACCAGCCTCCGTGTCTCATCGTGTGGAATGAAGCCCCTTTCCTCTCAGGGGACTGCGACATTCCTGTGGGCCCTTAAGTAACCCTCCAGGGTGGTCTGTCAGCTCGGCTAAACAGCACTTCGGGGGCCTACAAGCCAGACCCGAAAGGCCGCTCCAGGTTCTTTAGGACCCTGTTGGTCAATCTCAGAACGAGGAGACACAAGCCCTTCCATGGACGTGGAGGCGCGTCCACTCCAGACCCGGCCCTCAAGCTGTTCTGAAAGCAGCCAGTGACAGATCAGAGCCATCTGTGATAAGACTTGCCAAGTTCCTCCCCTTGGAACCAACAGCCTGTCCAGGAAGGAGCTCCCCAGAGGGGAGCAAAACCCCGGGCCACGTCCCCTCGGGGGTCAGCAGACCCGGACAGGATGGGCCTCAGCCCCTCACTGGGTGTGTGTGGTCAGCAGTTTGCCGGATTCAGCTAAGTCTCTGTTCCTTTATCTATCAAAAATGAACTGATAATGCTTCACGAGCCACCACGAGGACTGTCAAAGGCAGTGCACAGAAAACCCAGGGCCCCGAGCCTGCTCAGTGGGGCTTCAGTGTGGGCAGTGGGCTTCAGGAACCCTGGGCAGAAGGTGTCTGTGTGAGACTTCCCTGGTGGCCTAGTGGTTAAGAATCCACGCTCCCAATGCAGGAGCTGTGGGTTCAATCCCTGGTCAGAGAACTAAGATCTCACGTGCCGTATGTGTCAACAAAAAACAGTAATAATAATAACAATAATAAAGTAAGAAGGCGCCCATGGACGGTCACCATTTTCTCAGCCAGACACCGACTACCAGCACTGTCCTGCCTCACCTCCCTCCCATTCACCGGCTGTGCACCGCTCTGATTTAAAGACTCTGAGGGGGCCCTCCCTGGGGATCCAGTGGCTATGAGTTTCCCATGCAGGGAGCCCAGGTTTGATCCCCGGTCTGGGAAGCAGATCCCACACGCTGCAACTAAAGATCTCACATGACTCAACTAAGACCTGGCACAGCCAAATAATAACAAATAAATAAATATTAAAAGACTCCTATGAAGTATAACCCCACTTGTAGAAGTTACAGAATAACAGGATGGATGCAAACACGAACCTTTGTGTCTGTCTAGACGGTTGCCTTTTAATACCCTCTGTCCTCCCGAGATGGGTGGAGGGAAGGAAGGAGATGCTGGACGCGGACTCTCTAGAGAAGTATGCATGGGATTTAATCAGGGAAGCTTGCATGTCAACCTCGGGTGTCGTCCTCTGAACAGCAGAGACGGCCCCTCGGGGGGCTTTTCTCCTGCTGGCCGGGCAGGACCTACCGTCTGTGTGGGGTCCATCATGGCCAGCACGAAGTTGCATGACTCGGTGGTACAAGAACGCACGGTCTCTGTTCTGCCCTCTCGGAAGAGCCGGGTCATGGAGGCCTCGTAGGTGAGGGAAAATTTACCCATGTCCTGGGAAAGGAAAAATATTTTAACACAAGGCTGGGCGTGTTGACAAAGACATGAGGGGAACGGTTCAAGTCAGCCGGGAAAAGCAGACGTCATCGTCAGAGGCGGTTTTTAGTCAGTCAGTTTTTACACGGGCTTATGCAGCAGGCAGGTGGAAACGTCACTAGCTTGAAAGGGGCGGGAGGGTCCAGGTTTCTGTGTCCAGATGCAACTGCTGCCATGACCCGCCGTCCAGATCTCACACATCTGCCCGAGTGCAGACGTGGTTTTAGGAAGAATACAGTACAGGACCGGGAACTGCATGCAGGAGCTGGGAATTACTTAACTCCAGGTCAGGAAGGTCCTCCTCCAAGGGGTCGGGAAGCAGGTGGGGGGCCAGTGCCTACAGCACAGAGAGCTCCCCACCCCGGCCATTAGGCAAGAGGGAGAGAAAGCAGGAGGGTACGGCTGTAGGGGGCTGGCAGTCGCTGAGGGGAGCAGACACGGGGTCTTTTTAGAACATTCACTTTCTTGGTGAAATAAGGAAGTTCACCTCCTAAGAGAGAGAGGATGGAGGGGAGGTGCTGGGAGTCAGCAAAGGGGTGTGAAACAGGCTCTGAGGGTGTAGAGTGGGTGGTCTGGGACCACCAAAGTCAGGGCTCATGAGTTAAGAAAGACGAGCTGCAGTTTGGGGGGGTTTTCTCGGGCTGTGTCGGCTTCTCAGTGCAGCATCAAAGCAGGCAGACACTGGACTGACCCGGGGGGTGTGTCTGCTGTGCTTGGGGCTCTAGGGCAGAGGTCAGGGTGATAGCAACAGGCTGCGGAATCTAAGCCTGAGAGGCAAACAGGGAGGCGAGACAGAGGGGTAGAGGGCAGGGCAGGATGGAGACTGCAATGAGGAATGCTGGTGTCAGGGGCCAGAGGGGAGATGGGATGACAGGAACAGCTGGGGGTGATGTGCGGACGGTTCTGTAAGGGCCCGAGACAGAGGCGGCCAGGGATGACGAGGACAGGCACAGGTCCGCAGGAGCTTGGGGCGGCCCACCACCTGTGCTGCGGGTGGAAACCACCTGCAAAGCCCCAGCTTGAAGACGACCAGGTTCCCCATGGGGACGGGAAAGTGCCGGGCAGCGGACTGTGGGCCCAGGTTATTTCTGACCAGACGATGTCCCTCTGGGCCTTTGGGTCCTGGTGGCCCCAGGGTGGCAGGGGACCCTTGAAATAGGCCAATATTGCTCATTCAGGAGCTAGCAAGGCTGAACTTCCGGTGTGCAGTCCAGACCTGTGAGCAACCCGGCTGCATGGGGTCCTCAGCCCCAAGGCTGGTCGGCTGACTTAATACTGGCTGTCCCCACCACCCTGTGTGGTCAGGGAGGAAGCCAGCTGGCCATGGGTTCTGAGCGCCATCCCAGCCTCTGATGGGCACCCCCAGCACCCAGCACAAAGACCTGCCAGCTCATCATCTACTCATCCTTTAACACACTGGCTATTACATTTCCCTTGGATGGGGTCTGAGAGGTTCTAACCCCTCATTGGCCTACAGAACCGAACTAAGGTCATTTTACCAAATATGCCTTTCAGAGAATTCCCTATAGGAGGGGAGCTTACTACAGGGGGCTTTCCCAGGGTCTTATCATAAAGCACTGGGGAGCCCGGAAAGAAGGAGGGGATGAGGAAAAAGCATAAACGTGCTAGTTTAGTCATTTAATACAGGTTAACTTGGGGTATACAATGCAACAATTTATTTGAAGTCAACTTTCCAATATCAAACTTTAACCGTGTAAGTGGTCGGTGCAATCATGCATTACACCCACAATTTTTTAACAACCATCTAAAAACCTCATGGCTGATGCACTGAATATTAGTGTACTCAGACCCCAAGCCGGGTTATGGCTACACCCACTTAACCTGCTACGACCAGCCATCACCTCACCATTGGGAGAGCGGCCATCTCCAAAACATCTCCAGTGTCTAACCAGCAGGATCAAAAGACAAAGTCTATAAAGATATTAACACACATGGTGTGAGAACACAAACCTTTTGCACACTTGGATTGCTGCCCTGGAGCTAACTGTTGGGGTTGGTGGAATTTGGGGGGAATCTTTCACCTCCGTTTTCCAAGTGAGAAATAAATACAACCCCCAAACAGGAAGCTAATAGCTATAGCCTAGAATTATGACTACGGCCCAAGGTCTTCGTTAAATCAATTGCTCAATATGTATTTACTGATGCCTCTTCCATGGTGGCTATCACGCTCCTGGCACTGGGATGCGGTGGCAAACAAGACAGATCACATCCCTGCCTGTCTGCGACATTCCAGTGGGAGAGAGGAAGGATGACCACACACCTGATGTCACGAGTGACAGGTGCAACGCACAGAAATAGCGCACGGTCGGGGAATAGTGTGATAGGGAGGAGGGTTATTTATTTATTTTAAATTTTTTTTTAGTTTTTGGCTGCGCTGCACAGAATGTGGGATCTTACTTCCCAGACCAGGGCTCAAACCCGAGCCCCTTGCATTGGAAGTACAGTCCTAATCACTGCATCACCAGGGAAATCCCAGTAGGGCTCTTTTAAATAGGAGATCTAAGCAACCCCACCTTGGTCTGGGAGGTAGCGAGGACTTCTCTGGCAGTCCAGAAGTTAAGACTCAGTGCCTCCAATGCAGGGTATGCGGGTTCTATCCCTGGTCAGAGAACTAAGATCTCATATGATGCAATGCCAAAACACTATTTTAAAAAATCTGGGAGTTATTCATTGCCAGTGCAGAGCAAGCGCAAAGGTCCTGTGGTAGAAATGAGCCCAGCACATTCAAAAGCAGCAAAAAGAGGGAACAGGCCCGGAGCAGCACCAGAGATCAGCATAAGGCCCAGATCAAGGGTGACTAACCCTGGGGATGTGTGAACTTGGATGGAAAATATGCATAATTTTTTAATTTCACAAAGTGAATTAAACCACAAAGTGAGATACAGCAGTGAGAAGCACAGGCAACAAATCTCAGGAGTTATGAGCAGTGCCTGTGATGCTGAATAGGAAAAAAATCACAGCTCTTTTCACATCAAATTATGGTGGCTCAGTAGAAAAGAATCTGCCTGCACTGCGGCAGACCTGGGTTCGATCCTGCGTTGGGAAGATCCCCTGCAGGAGGGCATGGCAGCCCACTCCAGTTTCTTGCCTGGAGAGTCCCCATGGAAGAGGAGCCCAGAGGGCTACAGTCCACAGGGTCACAAGGAGTCAGACACGACTGAGCGACTAAGCATGTGGTTACTGCAGATACCCCAAAGTAGCATCTAAGCTTATCACTGCTTCAAAGTCAAAGGCACTTATCAGACCTGCTGCCTGAAAGTCAGTGCAAGAACAGTTACATCTAGGGCTTCCCCTGGTGGCTCCGCGGTAAAGGATGCACCCGCCAAAGCAGGGGACACGGGTTTGATCCCTGATCCAGGAAGATCCCACCTGCTGCGGAGCAACTAAGCACGTGCATTACAACTACTGAGCTTGTGCTCTGGAGCTTGGGAACCACAACTACTGCACCCACGTGCCGCATCTACCGAAGCCCCCATGGCCCAGAGGCCGTGCTACACAACAAGAGAAGCCAGCGCGATGGGAAGCCTGTGTACCACAACTGGAGAGTGGCCCCCGCTCGCCACAGCTAGGGAAAAGCCCAAGGAGCAGAGAAGGCTCAGCAGGGCCAAAAATAATAAAAGAAATAAAACTGTATCTAAAAAAAAGAATCACATCTACTGTACCACAAAAGGACACTTACTATTTTGACACCTGCATGTTAATTAACTGGTTACTTTTGTAACCCTGTGTATTTCATTTTATGCTTTCTAAACATTATTCGGAGAAGGGATCCCCAAGGCTTTCTCCAACTGCCCAAGGGGTCCAGGGGACAAAGAAGCTTAGGTGGCTGGAGCAGAAACCCCCTGCAGGGCCACTCAAAACATCTGGATTTGTGCAGGAGCCCCCATGAGGCCCTCCAGCCCAGAGCTGGGCAGAGATGGGTCTGACCGTGAGTGCCACAGCGAAGTCTGTTCCTAACAGAGCTAGCCTTCCAACAGGGGTGCAGGAAAGAACTTTTGAATGGAGGAGTCTGCTTTAAACTATTAATAGACTTCGGTCAATCATTTTTAATAGACTCAGTGCCACATGATGAATTGGTAGAGGGGTGGGGGGCCAAGAATGAAATTCTAGCTGTTTCTAGCCAGAGTGCAAAGAATAAATATAACTGCTTGGGTTATTAAAACAAATAATCAGTGTCAAATAAACTGTTACGTGATTCCATGGAATTATTCTGGCACCAAAACTATACTGTGTTAATCAGTATAAGCTTCTGATTTCTATATTTTCAGCTTTGAAAGAGCAAGTCTCCACCTCACCCTGCCCCATCTCCACCTGACAACCTTTCCATTTCAAAATATTACCAGTTATTCTCAAACATCAGCCCTCCACTTGAACTTGGAAGGTAAACCAGCCCAGTCCTTCTCTTAAAGTCTTCTGCGGACCTCTGACGACGTTCACGGTGCATGTGTGAACCGGGGACATTAATCTCGAAGGTGCTGAGCCTTTCTGTCCAAAATCACAGCCTTCCCTCCCTCTCCGGGGGTCCATTCCTTCTCCTAGGCTCTGGGTCTTTTCCCCAAAGGTCCTGACTGCTTTATAAATAGAGGCTTGGGGAATCCCAGGGTTTTGCTTCTAGTTTGTATCACATTTTCCTACCATGTTTGCTGCTTGACTATCACAGCTATAATACAAAGATGCTTGTCTTTGTATAATTCTGCACCAGACCTCCTTACTGAGCATGCTTCCTAACCATAGAAGCTTTCCCACCCTCTCCATCTTCTGAGCAGATGTGCGAATATTTCTTCTGCCCAGTGATCCTGTCAGCTGCACTCATGCCCTTGAATGCAAAGACATTCAAGAACAGCTCTGGAGGTCGCTTCATCCTTCCTGCTTTAATGGGGCTGCCTCCACACTCCACTTTTGAGGAAGACCCTGGCTGCTCAGACGGTAAAGCGTCTGTCTACAATACGGGAGGCCCGGGTTCGATCCCTGGGTCGGGAAGATCCCCTGGGGAAGGAAATGGCAATCCACTCCAGTACTATTGCCTGGAAAATCCCATGGACAGAGAAGCCTGGTAGGCTACAGTCCATGGGGTCACAGAGAGTCGGACACGACTGAGCGACTTCACTGGCTGCTGGCACACGATGTGATTTACCGTGTTGAGGAGATAGCCCCTATGCTACGAGTTACTGAGTAGGGAGGCTCCATTATGAATGCCTCGCCAGCATCTGTCAGAATGACTGGCTTCTTCTCTGAGCTAGTAACATGGTTAAGTCTATCACTGGCTTTACTAATACCAAACCATCCTCCTGCCGCTGGCGTTGGCTGCTGCTGGCTGCTGTATTTTCCCGACACTGGTTGATGCTATCTGCTATTGCTTTTTTTAGATTTTTTGCATTTGCGTTTGTGAGCAAAACTGGTCCGTGACTGTCTTTTTTCGTGCATCCATCAGCCGTATTAGAGTCGATTTGAAGTACAGTTGTGGCCCATCGGTTGTCGTTTACCTGGTACTAACACCGCCTCTTGTGCTGTTCTGCATCTGTTTATCTTCCTGACCTGAGTTACAGAGGAGTCGAAGCTACAGGCTGCCCCCGGGACCCATGCCTGACTCCAGTATCACCTTGGCAGCTGGTCAGCTCACCTCTTGGAGTGAACCCCAGTTTTCGCAACCGGTAAACTGGGCCAGCTATAGAGACTTGCTAGTGAGGAGACTGTGAGAGCTATGTGTGTAGAGCACTGAGGCCAGTGCCTGGCACAAAGCAAGCTTCACACAGCAGAACCACTGTCCAGAAATGCTGCCCTGCACCCGTGTTCAGCCCTCAAGCTTTGAAGACAGAAATTCTCCATTAAAGCCAGGGCATATCTTGACCCAATGCCACAAGGACTTCCACGGCCCCTGGAAACCAGGGCCACCCTTTCAGGGTGGAATGCTCCCTCCAATGGAAAAGAGTCTCACTGAGGTCCTCCAGGGCCCTGGAAACACCACAAGCTTCTGTGTGTACAGGGACCCCACCCATCCCAGAATACCTCCCGTGGGGCTGGTGTATCCCCTCCTATGGAAGAAGATGTCAGGGGTCAGAGACCCCCCCGTTGCCTGCCCTAAGTAGTTCTGCTTTCCCAAACCCTAGCATTGGGAGCTTACACGTCTAATTCCTGCTTGGTGGAACGAGGAGATCTCACTTGCCTTCTGCCCCCTACGTTCTGCCTCTCCTCCCGTGTGAAGCATGAACCCACTGCCATCCCAGGCACGACTAGCTCCCGTGACGGGTCCTCCCCTACTCGCTGGGTGGGCAGCCTTGGGCCCCCAGGAGTGCTCAGGACAAAAAGCCCAGCTGGGGTTGGGTGGGGTCTCACCTTGTAATGAGCCAGCTGGAGCGAGAGCTGCACGAAGGCATCCGGGCTGGTTTTACATTTCTTGATCAGCCCTTTACCGAAAGTGCGGAATGGGAAGGAGTGGAAATCCACGTCGTTGGCCAGGAGGTTGGCGCTGCTCAGCGAAGTCTCAATGACCTCTTGACACTTGGGGAAAAGGGAGAAAAAGCTTCACTTAATGGGAGGGGAAGTTCTGACACAAATTGAAGAAAACGCAAGCTGACTTTCAGCACAGCTGACAGACAGACTTGTTGCTTGGAAATACATACATCATGTTTACTTCTTGGTTTTTTCCAATCCTTCTAACCTAAGAGTCGCAGTAAGTTGGTAACGTGGCACTGCCCCTCACCCCCCAAACAGCAATGGGGTGGCCCACACAGGAGGAACTCCTGGTCCCAATGGGACCCACAGAGGGCATTTCAAAGAGTCACGGGTTTTGTTTCATGAGATCCATTCTTGTTACATGCTAGCCATCGAGGGACCAGTTTTAAAAAATAAACGGACTGGGACCTCCCTGGTGGTGCCGTGGTTAAGACTCTGTGCTTCCCCTGTAGGGGAACTAGGTTCCCACATACCAATCAGCACAGCCAAAAAAAAGGACGTGGACTGTGGGACAGCTGTACAATAGAAGGGAGTCCTCAGCCACGAAATCATACAAGGAATCTTAAATGCACGTGACCAAGGGCAAGAAGTCAATGAAACAGCTCCACACTATACGATTCCAGCTGTATGACATTCAGGGACAGGCAACGTGATAGAGACGGTGAGATCCGTGCTGTCAGGAGCAAGGCGGGCGAGATGGGGAAGCCGGCAGAGGAGAGGTTTTAGGGCGGTGATGCTGCTCTGAGTGTCATTATATCTCTGCCCACACCGTGGATGCACAACACCAAGCGTGACACCAAGCGTGACCCCCAATGTGAGCTACGAACTTTAGTGACACTGACGTGTCAGCGTAGCTGCACTGCCTATAACACACGGACCAACTGGTAGGGATATTGGCAGCGGGAGTGACTGTGCGTGTGTGAGGACGGAGCGAGTGTGGGAAACTCTGCACCTTCCACTCAGATTTTGCTACGAACCTAAAAGCGCTCTAAAAACTAAAATCCATCAAAAAAAATCTTTTTAATAAATGGTACGTGACTTAGTGAGCTAGAAGGACTCTGTCACACACTTCATCAGAAGTCATGCCTCTCTGAGGACCACACACCAGCCACAGGGATGCAGGCTGGACAAAAAGATGCAGACGGATAAGACCTTGTAGTACGGATCCAATGTTTTCTATGTCAAAAATGACTTCAAAAAAGAAAAAGACTTCCCAGGCCCTGGGAATTCCTGCTTGGCTTTGATTTGGTATTTCCAGCCCTAAAATTCCTTCCCCAAAGGGCTTCCATGGAGTAAATTGCATTGGAGAAGACTCAGACGGACAAAAATGACAAATTAGTGATCTAGCGTACTTCAACTCCAAAGGAAATGATTTCACTGTGATGTCTAGCTAAGTTTGAGCTAAGAATTTCACTGACAATCTTAGCCAAAAGCTTTCGGTGAAAGAGCTACTGACTGGGGCTGCCAAGGCGATAGGAGCCGTATACAGCAGCTTTGAGGTCCCAGGAAGAAACACCCAGGTGGACAGGTTTCTGTCTCGGGGGCATTCTGAACTCGTGAGCACTCAGGAAGGAGCACTGGAAAATTCGACTGAGAGAGCTTAGACACGTCTCCCAACCGAGGTCACTGACAAGCGTCTGAGGAGTGGGACTTACTTCCTCCGGGATGTCCCACTGCAGCCGGGTAGGGTATGGGATGTTCGGGTTGGTGTCTCCTTTACAGTGTCCATCCTCCGTGTAACCCAGCTGGAAGCTGTCTGTAGCCATGACATACTGTCAAAAATAAAGACACATCTGTTAAGTCTGAGATCATCACAGGTAACTGTTACATACAAGTCACCTGACCTCTCAAAACACATCCTTTTCTTTCTAGAAATGCAAGAAAGACTTAACCATAACTACTTGCTTAGGGTCTGCTGAGCACTTGGCATCCTGTGAACACCCACCTAATAAGGTAGTCTGATCTCTACTTCAGCAGCAAGGAAGATGGACCTGGAGCTAGGCCCATCCTCACCGTCCAGGTTCAACAGTGTTTGGACGGGTGAGGAGCACAGCCAGGATTCAAGCTGAGTGTATGATGTGCAGAAAGTAGCTCAGAGCCTGCTTCTAGGTCCTGGCTGTGAGCTAGTACCCTCTGGGTGTTACCCTGATGGATACTGACCCTGTAAGGTAGTAACTGCTGTTCTCACGCGTATAAATGAGAAGACCACCTCAGCGAGGTGAAGAGTCTGTCCGAGTTCACACTTCTCAGGGAGTCAGGATGTGGGCCCAGGTGTGAACGCTTTCTGTTCACTGGCAGGTAATCTTAAGCCAGTTTATTCAATGGTATTTACTGAGCACCAACTATGAGTCAACCCTGAATATTCACTGGAAGGACTGATGCTGAAACTGAACCTCCAATACTTTGGCCACCTGATTCGAAGAGCCGACTCATTGGAAAAGACCCTGATGCTGGGAAAGATGGAGGGCAGGAAGAGAAGGGGACGACAGAGGATGAGATGGTTGGATGGCATCACCGACTTAACGGACATGAGTTTGAGCAAACTCCAGGAGATGGGGAAGCCTAACATGCTGTAGTCCACGGGGTCGCAAAGAGACGTGACTTGGCGACTGAACAACAACTCTGAGTTAGCAATGCTTCTGAGCACCAGTGGACAAAGCAGACAGGAATTTCTGCCTTTCTACAAAAGTTTAAAGATGGCCATGACCAGGCAATTCCATTCTTAGGTATGGACTCAAAAGAAATGAAAACGCATGTTCACATACAACTTGTACGCTGACGTTCACAGAAGCGATGTTTATAGTAGTTAAAAAGTGAAAAGAACCCAAATGTCCATCAAGTTATGAACAGATAAAATATGGTATTATCACGCGAAGGAATACCATTCAGCCATCAAAAGGAACGAAGCCCTAGTGGTTAGGATTCTGGACTTTCACTGCTGTGGGCCAGGTTCAATCCCCCGTTGGGGAACTGAGATCCCAAAAAAATTTAAAAAAAGGAATGAAGCCCTATAGAACAATATAGATGAATCCTGAAAACATTAGCCAGATACACAAGACCACGTACTCTGTCGATTCCATTTCTGTGAAATGGCTAGAACAGGCAGAGACAGAAAGGAGATGAGTGGTTACCAAGGGTTGGGTGGGGTGGGGCTGGGGGAAGGTGTTTTCTTTGGGGAGTGATGAGAGTATCCTGGAATGAGGCAGTGGCGATGGAGAGAACCACACTGAACTCTTGAAGAGGTGAACTGTATGCTTTGTGAATTACATCTGAATTTTTAAAAATAATAAAAATATTTTTAAAAGGTATTTCTACCCTCGGGGAGCTTACATTCCAGTAGGGGAAGCAAAATGAAGAAAAAAAGACCCCAAGGTCAGATGGTGACACTGTCAGATGGGGAGCGGGGGAGGGCAGCGGCTCAGGGACAGGGAAATGTAAGGGGGGCCCTCATCTCACGCCCCTGTGAGCTGAGCCTGTGAAGGGGCCCAGCCTAGCTGTGTCTGCTCTGCATCAGAGCCCCCGAGTCCAACACAAACACCAGAAATACACAGAGAGCCAACAGGACTCAGCTTGGACCAGATTTGTTTTTGATTGGCACAGGTGGCATCTTTATACCAGCCCGTTAACTGGCCCTGGTGTGGGCCTCCGTGACAAGACGGTGGGTCAGTTCTCATCCACACAGGGAGCATCTGGGCTCCTGTCTGACCTCTGGAGTCATGGGCCACCAGTGTCCATTGGGCAGTTAACAGTTAAACACCACGGCATCCAACTGGTCACCCTGATGTAAGACTAAATCCTTTTATCTTTATCTTATCCAGAGTACTGAAAAAAATATGCCTGGCCTTGTCAGTATCCTGTAGATTTCTCTACTTGGTAAATGGACTTAATGTGATCCTGACTGCCTATGACTCAGAGATTTCTCTTTCACCCAAGTACTGCTCTGATGCTCTTATTACTGCGAAAGTCCTTGGAACAGGGTGTAATAGGCATGGACCATTACGAAGAGCAAAGAGACTTCAAGTGTCTCATTTCAACATTCAGCAGTGGTGAAGGGGGTTTGGTCTATGACAGACCTTTAGTTGAAAGGATCTCTCAGCCTTTGTCGGCATCAGCAAAGACAAGGGTGGTGAAGAGCCTTTTTGGCAACTTGGCTACTTTCATCACGTGTTAATATCTTAGGACCACACCACTGTCTTACAGACTGGAGCAATTTTTTCTTTCCTTTTTAAAGGTTTCCCGGTCAGGGGAGCTTGGCGTGCTGCAGTCCATGGGGTCAAAAAGAGATGGACATGGCTGAGTGACTGGGACACCAACAGCGAACAGAGGTGAGGACGCCACACTTCCACTGCAGAGGGCTTCCCCGATTGGGGAACTACGATCGCACATTTTACGGCACAGCCAAAAAAATAAATAAATGTGAACTATTAGGTGGAGGGAGAGGATGACGGGCTTTGGGGGGGTTTTTCGGTAACTTGGTAATTCTAAGAATTTAGCGAAGTGGTAAAAGGCACACTGACTACACTTTCATAAACCAAGATTTCAATATCCTTGCTTTTATTTGGCCTAAAACTTGGCAGCTTTCAAAATAACCGCGCTTCAGTTCCGCCCTGAAGTCACTGCATCAGAGCCAAGGCCATCTCATTATTTGGGCCCCTTCAGGGTGTGACAATAAACGTTTCCATTTAAGGAACCTCAGCCATAAGTCAACAGTGCCAACACCTGCTGAAAACATTATAACTGGACGGACACTACCAAGTTTAATTCAGTCTGGGGTTTGCTTTCTCAACAGCAGTTTCTACAGTCAAGTTAAAACTTTCAGACACTCACCTCCCAAAGGTGACCCATGATGGGCGCATCAGCCCAGGAGTGCTCTGCGTTAATGCCCATCTTGCCGTTTTTAAAGATGATAAACGTGAATGATTTATCAAACCACCTGCATGACACAAAAATATTTATGCAGCTGACACGTTTACAAAGACAAAAGCAAATCCAGACAACGTGTTTGTTTTCTTATGGATGGCCTCAGCTGACTGTATCCATCCCTCCTATGGTTGGTAGAGGTGAACAACTCTCCACAAGTGATAATCAAAGTACGTACAGAAGGGCCTCCCGGGTGGCTCAGTGGTAAAGAATTCTCCTGCCAACGCGGGAGATAAGATACAGGTTTGATCCCTGGTCCGGGAAGGTCCCACCGTGCCTCGGAGCAAATAAAGCCGTGGGCCACAACTATTGACCTGCGCTCTAGAGCCCAGGTGCTGCAATGACTGAGGCCTGTGCGCCCTCGAGCCCGTGCTCAGCAACAAGAGGCCGCCGCAGGGATTTCCCTGGTGGTCCAGTGGCTAAGACTGCACACTCCCAGTGCAGGGGCCCCGGGTTCGATACTTGGTCAGGGAACTAGATCCCACATGCTGCAACTAAGATTTTGCATGCGGCAACTAAAGATCCCATGTGTTGCAACTAAGAACCAGCACAGCCAAATAAATAAATAAATACATCTTAAAAAAAAAAAGAGAGAAGCCACTCCAATGAGAAGCCCGAGCACCGCAACTAGTGCTCGCTGCAGCTGGAGAGGGGCCTGCACAGCAACAAAAATCCAGCACAGCCGAAAATAAATACATTTTTTAAAAAAATTAACAGAAAAAAAGGTACACATAGAACCCTAACTCACTGGTTTCTCCCCTGCTCCTGACACAGAGATAAACATTTGGGTACTGGGGACCAGAAGGAGAACAGGCTGTATTGTTATAACGAGAAAGGGTGCATAAGACACCAGCAGATGCAGGAAGCTGCAAGGTTGTCCTCGGGGTATCTGCTGGGGGCGTGGCTCTGGGACCCACTGGCCGATAAGGAAACCTGAGGCTGCTCCGGCCCCAGAGTCGGCCCTCTGCAGCCACAGGCTCCACAACCGAGGCTCTGAAACACGCTCCCTGATCCACAGAGGGCTGAACCCCGCAGACACAGAGGACCAACTGTGCCTGCCCCACCCTTTCCCCAACTCGGCCAACCCTCACCCCCAACCTGATGGGCAGTCAGGACCTCCCTTCACGGGGAAGGGGAAGGAGGCTCCAGGAGGTGGAGCAGGCTCACCCAGTCACATGACCAGTGAGCAGAGCCAAAGCTGACATCCAGGTCAGGCCCCGGGCAGCCCCTTCTCACGAGCATCTCCAAACGGAGGAGGTGGTGCAGAGGGGAAGGATCTCAAGGCTGCTGCTTACGCGTGTGCATGACAGTTTGGGTGGAAAGAAGGAACTCCCCAGTCGTATTTTCACGGCCCCCTTGCTTCAGTGGATGCCTATGGCTGGGTGTCAGCCTCAGGCAATGCTTCTTCCAGGTTTACAGGCGAAGCACTGTGTTTCAGAAGGTAAGCACGATACCTGTCAAAACACCTGCCGTGCAGCAGGGACTTGGCGTAGCTGTCCATCGACGTTCCCGGGTCCTCCTCCTGGTATCCCTGCTCGGTTTCGTCTAACGTCACGAAGAACGCTGCTTTTTCAATGGCATCCAGAGACTGCTTGTTTTTCCCGTGTCCAAAATAGGCCTGGCGACACCTGGCCCAGGGGACCCTGCGGTGAGGATTAAGTACCATGAGACCTGCAGCACTTTGGTGACATCTCCTTCGAGGCACGTGTGAAAGGACAAGGTTTTTCAGTTCTCAGTGTTTTAGGGGTTTAAGGAAAACTGGGCATTAAAGACTGTCTCCATCTGCCACCACTGCCTGCCTGCCTGCTGGCTGGGCCGCCTGGTTGGAGGGCAGGGGTCTTGCCTTCTCCTTATACCTGCTCCAGGGACGTTGCAGGCGGGGAACTTCATCCATAAATGCCGAGTGAAGGACAAGAAGGCCGACGGGCCCAGAGCTCTGCTGTACAAGGCAGCAGAGCCCCAGCCAGGCAGGGGCCTTCCTCGTGGCCTTCTGACCCTCTCCATGCGACCACCCCTTGGAAACCACAGCGAGGGCCAAGAGCACGGCCCTGGTACCGGGACCAGCTCAAGCTCACAGACCCCAACACCATTGTCGCATCTTTCAGATGAGGAAACCGAGGCACAGGCAGGAGGTCACAGTGCCTTCATGGTGGGTCAGGACTGCTACCCAGGCCAGCCGGTCCCGAGTCCACACGCCCGTGCTACAAACGGCCACACGGCAGCCCCGTGATGAGGGGCGCCCCCGGGAGCCAAATTCAGGGATTCTTTTCCATCCTGCCCCACGTGAGGTGCACGGAGTTGATGAGACACCCAATTCCCAAGAGGCGCCCCAGCTGTGGCCTCCCCAGCTAGCTCCTGGGCCCCCCACCCCACCTTCCCGGCCAGGGCCATCTGTTTGTCTCCCGCCCTCTTCTCCCCACCTAGTGCTCAACCCAGACCCCCAGGGGTGCCCAAA
Organism: Budorcas taxicolor; assembly: GCF_023091745.1. Lineage (NCBI taxonomy): Eukaryota > Metazoa > Chordata > Mammalia > Artiodactyla > Bovidae > Budorcas > Budorcas taxicolor. Next base: position 46,882,985 of record NC_068934.1, read on the forward strand.
AGCCCAGAAACACAATGGGTCCCATCGCAGGCCCAGCTCCAACCACTGTTCTTGACGCCTGGGGACAATGGTGACCACGAGAATCGCTGGTATGTGCTCAGCACCTAGGAAAGTGAGGTGAGGCGATGCCCCACGGGGGATGCATCGGGCAGGGGTTGCTCACTGAGTCTGCGCCCCGTCCCTCTCTGCCTCACTGGCTGCCCCCAGTGACACTCAGTCAGCACTCGGGACCCAAGGTTCTTCCCCAGGACACATCCCCTCTGTTCCAGCCGACCCCTTGCCCCCCAGCGATGGCCATGCCCTCCAGCTTCTCAGACTGAGCCTCCTCTTTACTAACACTGCCCATGTCCAGCCTCGGAACCCCCCGGACCAGAATATAAGTCTGGGGCTTCCCAGGTGGCGCTAGTGGTCAAGAGCCTGCCTGCCAATGAGGAGACGTAAGAGACGGTGGGTTCGATCCCTGGGTGGGGAAGATTCCCTGGAGGAGGGCAGGGTCAACCACTCTAGTCTTCTTGCCTGGAGAATCCCACGGACAGCGGAGCCGGGCGGGCTACAGTCCGTGGGGTTGCACATGGGACGCGACTGAGCATGCACGCAGGTCACTCCAGGCTAATGCGGCCCCTTTATCAGCGCCTAGTCACAGAATCAAGCCCAGATGTAGCCAGGCACATGGGACTCACTCCACAGCTCCCAACATCTTCTCCCCAGACTTCTCTGCTGCCCGTCAGTCACCCCGGCTCACCACCACCCTCTGCGTGCCCTCGCCTGGGTCTCTTCCTCCTCTCTGCAGGACAGTCACTCACCATCTTGCTCCCAGCATGACCCTAAGAGCAGCCACACTGCCGGCCCCAGGGGTCCTCATCAGGGACCACACTGCCCCAGCAGCCCTGGGCAAAGCCTGAAGACAGACTCGCTTGTCCCCCAAGTGCTCCCCCTCCCCCACCCCAAACAGACTAGCCCAGCCCCAGAGGCATCAGAGCCCAGGCTGTACAGGTCAGGCCCTCGAGCTTTAGACGGGGCAGGAGAGTAACCCTGACACGGAGGCCTTGGCTAAACTTGTCTGTTTCCTAAGTCCAACACGCCCAAGGGCTTCCCTGCCGGCTCAGCGTTAAAGAATTCACCTGCCATCGCAGGGGACAAGGTTCGATCCCTGGTCTGGGAATATTCCACATGATGCGGAGCAACTAAGCCCGTGTGCCAACTACTGAGCCTGGGCTCTGGAGCCTGGGAACAGCAACTACTGAGCCCGGGTGTGCTCGAGTCTGTGCTCGGCAACAAGCCCAGTCATTGCACCGCGAAGGGCGTGCACCGCAACTAGAGAGCCGCCTCCGCCTTCGGAAGCCAGAGAAAGCCCTCGTGCGGCAACAGAGACCCAGCAGAGCCAGACTAAATAACAGTACTTAAAAACAAAACAATAACCAAAAACATGCTGCAGCCCCCGGGACAACGCCTACTTCCTTCCTTCGGTCATGCGTCCCAAGATCCACGCACACGCACACCTGCCGGTCACACAGACGGCCAAGGGGACCCGGACCCACCTCCCGGCCAGGGGGGACCCTGGTGAGGAGAGGACCCTGAGCCCCCGAAACACGACAGCATCTCAGAGGGGCCGCACACCTGTCTGCCCCCCTGATGAGGAGAGAACCCCGAGACCCCCCGACAGCCCCCTGGCGTCTTGGAGGGGCCGCACACCTGTCTGCCCCCCTGATGAGGAGAGAACCCCGAGACCCCCCGACAGCCCCCTGGCGTCTCGGAGGGGCTGCACACCTGTCTGACCCCCTGAGGAGGAGAGAACCCCGAGACCCCCCGACAGCCCCCTGGTGCCTCAGAGGGGCCGCACACCTGTCTGCCCCCCTGATGAGGAGAGAACCCCGAGACCCCCCGACAGCCCCCTGGCATCTCGGAGGGGCTGCACACCTGTCTGACCCCCTGAGGAGGAGAGAACCCCGAGACCCCCCGACAGCCCCCTGGCGCCTCGGAGGGGCCGCACACCTGTCTGCTCCCCTGCTGAAGCGAGAACCCCAAGACCCCCCGACAGCCCCCCGGCGTCTCGGAGGGGCTGCACACCTGTCTGCCCCCCTGAAGAGAGAACCCCGAGACCACCCCCGACAGCCCCCTGGCGTCTTGGAGGGGCTGCACACCTGTCTGCCCCCCTGAAGAGAGAACCCCGAGACCACCCCCGACAGTCCCCCGGCGTCTTGGAGGGGCCGCACACCTGTCTGCTCCCCTGGTGAAGCGAGAACCCCGAGACCCCCCGACAGCCCCCCGGCGTCTCGGAGGGGCTGCACACCTGTCTGCCCCCCTGAGGAGGAGAGAACCCCGAGACCACCCCCGACAGCCCCCCGGCGTCTTGGAGGGGCCGCACACCTGTCTGCTCCCCTGGTGAAGCGAGAACCCCGGGACCCCCCAACAGTCCCCCCGGCGTCTCGGAGGGGCTGCACACCTGTCTGCCCCCCTGAGGAGGAGAGAACCCCGAGACCCCCCGACAGCCCCCCGGCGTCTCGGAGGGGCTGCACACCTGTCTGCCCCCCTGAGGAGGAGAGAACCCCGGGACCCTCCGACAGCCCCCCGGCGTCTCGGAGGGGCCGCACACCTGTCTGCCCCCCTGATGAGAGAACCCCGGGACCCCCCGACAGCCCCCCGGCGTCTCGGAGGGGCCGCACACCTGTCCGCCGCCGTAAGCGCCGCCAGCCTGGCCTCCCCGGGCTGCGGCTCCGACGGGTCCTCCAGGATCCGCTGCACCTGCTGCTCGATCTCCCGGGGCCTCAGCAGCCGGCCGTCGTGGTAGAGCCAGACCTTGAAGTAGCGGCCCCGGTGGAAGACGACGATGTGCTTGCTGTCCCTCAGGTGCTGGATGGTGTCTGCAGCGGGGTGGGGGGGGCAGGCATTCAGGGGCACGTGGTTAGAGGACGCGAGAACACACCCTCGACGGCACCACCTCCTGTCCCCGCGTCACTCGGCTCCGCTCAGAGTCCATTTCCCACAAGCCTGCAGAGGGCTCGGGGCTCTGGGCTGGGGCAGGCCTGGGCGCTGGCTCCCTTTGCCCACACCCTGGACGTGTCACCCGGGCCAAAGGACCGACAGGGGGCGGTCCTAAGCGGTACCGTTCTGTCCCCTTGCATTTTCGAGGGCGTCCCGGCTGGAACAGATGAGGGCCCCCTACACTGGGCAGTAAGGAAGGCAGGGGTCAGGGGTGTAGGTCAGGCTACTGGGCCACAAATCTGGCTCCCCCTGAACACAATAAACCCTGCGTGGAGGACTTCCTCGGTGGTCCAGTGGTGAGGAATCTGCGCTTTCACTGCAGGGGCCATGGGTTCAATCCCCGGTTAGGGAACTAAGATCCCTCATGCCACACTGTGCGGCCAAAAACAAATCCCTAACCCAATCTGGAAAAAAACTACTGTAAGACAGCCTTCAGTTGAAGAGAAACTGAGTCAGTTAAATTAATTAACTGTCCAGGCCTGAGAAAGACAAAGGCAGTTTAACAGAAGGAAGGTTCTTGAGCCTGAAATCTCTGAAATCTTAGGAGAGGCTAGGAGCCACTGGTGTGGTCTTCTCCGATGTCTCCTGAGCACAAGGATGGGAAGTTCTGATTTCCGAAGGAGGCCTGAGTGGGCTACCCACCTGTCTCCTCTCCTGGGATCCGGGAAGTATTAAACATGCGCTCCCACTGGGCGGAGCAGAGTGGAATCGTAGACCCCAGAAGAAGAATCTGGAACAGAAATATGTCTCAAACAAAAATTCAAGGAGCAAATTAAGTCCACACATTTAAATGCTGGATTTGTTTTCCCGGCCCATAGCATGGCTGGAGACCTAATCTCCAAACTCTGTAAGAATGGGGGTTCCCTGGGATACCAGGCACCCTGGGGTTTGCTGAAACAGACCAGAGCACAGAACCCGGCATCTTATTCTTAAATAACCCGTCCTCAGCAGGCTCCACGGTTCCACTGCAGGGAGCACGTTTTCAACCCTAGTTTCGGAACTGAGATGAGATCCCGAGTGCTGCATAGTGTAGTTAAAAGGAAAGAAAGAAAGAAGCTGACACTTAAGTCAAAGGAGTAGTTTAAAAAAAAAAAGAAAGGCCTCAAGACTCCCTTGCTGGTCTAGTGGTTAAGAATCTGCCTGTCAGTGCAGGGGACACGGGTTCGACCCCTGGTCTGGGAAGCTCCCCCGGGCCACAGAGAAGCAGCTAGTCAGCGTGCTGCATCTCCCGAAGCCCGGAGGCCCCAGAGTCTGTGTTCTGCAACAAGAGAAGCCACTGGGACATGAGAAGCCCGCTCAGGGCGACCAAGAGCAGCCCCGGCTCACACACCTGGAGAAAGTCCCCGTGCGGCCACGAAGACTCAGCACGGCCAAAAATATAAATACATAAACAAACAAAAAGAATTTTTGTAAAGGCCTGACATCTGTATTATTTCCTTCACAAGCAAGAGAGGGTTTCCTCAAAGGACAAATTATGGAACTAAAGTGCATCAGACATATATCCATTTAGGACACTATAGAAGAGAATGAAATCTCAAAATAATTATGTTGAGTGAAAGAGGTCAAAACAACAACAACAAAAAAAGTGAATGGGGATTCCCTGGTGGTCCAGTGGTTAAGAATCCATCTTTCAATACAAGGGATATGGGTTGGATCCCTGGTCAGGGAACTAAGACCCAAGCGCTGCAACTAGAGGGTCTGAGCTCTGCAACTGAATGTCCTGTATGTCACAACAAGGAGCCTGGATGCCGCGAATGAGACTCAACACAGCCAAACAGACACTGGTTGGTTTAGTCGCTCAGTCGTGTCTGACTCTTTGCAACCCCACGGATTGGAGCCCACTAGGCTCCTCTGCCCATGGGATTCTCCAGGCAAGAACACTGGAGTGGGTTGTCATTTCCTTCTCCAGGGGACCTTCCCAAAGCCAGGGATTGAACTCGGGTCTCCTGCACTGCAGATGGATTCTTTACTAACTAAACTACCAGGGACGCCCCAAAATAATGAATGTTTAAAAAAAAAAAAAGCAAGCAAGCACAAGCTGCAAGAATCCATTTACAGAAAATGCAAGCTAATCTAGAGTGACAGAAAGCAGATCAGGGTGATGGTGGGAGCAGAGACAGACAGAGGCACACAGCGGAGCCCAGGGTGGGCCAGTGGGCGGGGCTCTCACTCACTCAACTGTGATGGTTTCACATGTACAGACGTACATATCAAAACATCAGAACTTATTACGGTGGATGCTTTGAAGGTGTGCTGTACATCAATCACACCTGGATAAAGCTGTTCTAAAGAATTTTTTTAAAAGTAGTTTGGGACTTCCCTGATAGTCCAGTGGTTGAGAATCCACCTTGCAGCGGAGGTTGTGTGGGTTCCATCCCTGGTCAGGGAACTAAGATCCCACGTGTCATGGAGCCACTAAGCCATAAGCCACCACAACGACCAGCCCTGAACAGCCAAATAAATACATTTTTTTCTTCTAAGAAAAAAGCACTTGTGTGCATACCGGTTTGATTTCCTCCCGGTCCAGTTTGCGTCTGTAAAGCAGGATGGCGTGGATCCCGTTGCCAGCTCTTGCCGCCTGGATGTGAGTCGGTTTGATATACAGCAAGTCCTGACACAAAATACACAGCGTTAGGGGGAATGTTCACGGAAAGACAAGCGAACTTCAATACACAGCAAATGCATTCCTACACACGCGTTCACGACACCTGCTCTGCTGTTTCAAGCTTCCAAGCAATTGTCCGGCTATGAAAGGTAACAGTATATTTTAAAATTAAATGGTAAATAAATATAATTCAAGTCTAAAAACAAGATAACAGTACTACAGCCTAAATATCCTCATATAATGCATAAAAAGGAAAGCGGAAATTAAAAGCAGCAATTAGATAATTAGGACATTTTCTGAGTGAGAAGTAACCAAAAATTAAAATAATCTTTTATATAGAGTAGCGCTGGCAACTTTTTAGAAACACATTTTCTAAGTGTTTATATTTTTCAAGTCCAAGGGTCACTTGTCTGTCTCAACGATACTTTGAGAGAAATTATATGTGTGGGGTTGTCCCCCGATTACGTGGGAAATAGACACCAAAGTCTTTGGGAATGAAAGGGGACCAGATGGGCAGTTCACTCTAAAATGTATTTTTCTGGGCCATGTCAACAGTTTTTCTCTAAGTCTGACCTTGTTTCCAAAGGACAAGAACAATTATTTTTAAAGAAAAGAAATTTTAAAAGAGAAAAACAGAAAAAGCAAACAATAAGATAGATATAAGTGAAGTGAAGTTGCTCAGCCGTGTCTGACTCTTTGCAACCCCATGGACTGTAGCCTACCAGGCTCCTGGCCATGGGATTTTCCAGGCAAGAGTACTGGAGTGGGGTGCCATTTCCTTCTCCAGGGGATCTTCCTGACTCAGGGATCAAGCCCGGGTCTCCCGCATTGAAGGCAGACGCTTTACCCTCTGAGCCACCAGGGAAGATCTAAGATAAATATCAGGAGAAGGCAAAAAATACAAAAGAAAGCAAAGAGGAGAAAGAAAGAAGAGGAAAGACAGATTCAGCAGCTGTTTAAGGCCAGTGGTCAGACACCGGTGGTGGTTAGCTGCTCCCTTACGTCTGACTCCTTTGCGACCCCATGGACAATAGCCCTTCATGCTCCTCTGTCCACGGATTTCCCAGGCAAGAATGCTGGAGTGGGTTGCCGTGCCCTCCGACAAGGGATCTTCCCGACCCAGGGGTCACACACACATCTCCTGAACAGCAGGCAGATTCTTCACCTGCTGAGTCATCAGGGAAGCCCAATGAGGTGCTTCTAACAGAACAATGGGGTGTGCTCTCCAGACCACCCGTGTCTCAGAAGGCAAAAAAGACCAAAGAGACGTGAAATGACACTCAGGGTGGGACCCACATCACCCCAGGGCCCAGAGGGACAAGCTCAGTACGTGGACGAGCTCTCAGCCGACCCACAGGTCAGGAGCGGGCAGGGATGTGGGCCTTCAGCGTTCCTCAGGCTCAGTTAGGAAAACAGAGGGAGAAGTTTGCTGAGTGAGGAGTCTGATCGCCACGAGACCATTTCTGCAATCCAAATTGCTCTGCAGCAGCTCGGTGGGCACCCTTGAACCTCATTGGAAATACAAAAGGACCTCCATGGGGCCCTCTGCTGTGGATGGCAGGTCCTGGGCTCCCTGATGGGGGCGTGGGGCCTTGGGTGGGGGAAGCAGGGCCAGGAAAGGCCCAGCGCATCCTCAGGCAGCCCGCAGGGCCGGGACGGGCCACTTGCGGCCTGGTCTCCACCGGACGCTGCGGGCCCGCGGGACTCACCATCGCGAAGTAGTTGCTATTCACCATCAGCGGCCCTCGTCCTCGGAGGTAGATGTATTCCTCCCACCAGTCACTCACCTGTCAGGTGCAAGCAGGAGAGAGCAAGGACAGGCTTAACCAGGCTGCCCGGGACAGGGGTGGGCACGGAGGGTTGGGGGAGGGCGCATTTACAGCATTTCTCTCTCTCTCTCAGGGCCAAGTCAGCCCCAGTGGGACCAAATGCAAAACAGTGGGCACCGGAAGATGGCTTTATTCAAGTCAAGACTCAGCTACAGGGTACATCACCTTCATTTCATAGATGGTTTAAAAAATAAAAACACCCAATGGGAAAGAAATGATCAATGTCTGGCTGCTCTAGCATTTCTTAACAGTGAACACCACCAGTAACTGTCCACAGACTGCCTCTCCCCTTCTGCTCCCACAGCTTCCACTCTCCTTGGAGCCACCCCAGGGCCACGTGTCCTGTCTTCCCAGCATCCCTCAGGAGGCCAGCAGTCTCATCCTAACCACACCCACAGCCTTCGGGACCCAAGGACCACCATTCTTCCACTTTGTGTAAGAAAGTACATAAACACACAGAACAGTGCCCACCTAAGAATCTAAGTACCTGCAAAAACTTTCACAAACTCAAAACACCCATGTAACCAGTGCAGGATCAAACCCCCACGTGACTTGCCCCACCCACCCTGGAGTCTGACCGCTCTCTCCGGTCACGACTCACCCCATGGCCGTGCCCCTGGTGTGCCCCACCCACTAGTTCTGTCTGGGTCACACCTTCTCTTCCACTCTGTTGCTGTTTAGTCACTAAGTCGTGTCCGACTCCTTGTGACCCCATGGACTGCAACCCGCCAGGCTTCCCTGTCCTCAATACCTCCTAGAGCTTGCTCAAACTCATGTCCATTGAGTCGGTGATGCCATTCAACCATCTCATCCTCTGTCACCCGCCCCCTTCTCTTCCTGCCTTCAATTCTGCCCAACATCAGTCTTTTCTAATGAATCGGCTCTTTGCATCAAGTTGCCAAAGTATTAAGCATCAGTCCTTCCAATGAATATTCAGGGCTGACTTCCTTTAGGATAGACTGGCTTGATCTCCTTGCTGTCCAAGGGACGCTCAAGAGTCTTCTCCAGCACCACAATTTGAAAGCATCGATTCTTTGGAGCTCAGCCTTCTTTATGGTCCAAGTCTTCCACACTAGCTGTTCCTCAAATCTCAACTCCTCTGCCTGTTTCACCCACCACTTGTCTCCTTCTACTCGCCATATGTAGGGAAACTCAACTGGCTCAGGAACAAATTATATTCCTACACAAAATTCCACCAAGAAAAACAGCATGCTTGTATACTCACATAATTGGTAGCCCACCAGGATTTTAGCTTCAAATACCACTGCAATCTCGGTCCCAGATTGACAGCAAAATCTTGTGCCAGAGCCCTCATCCGTGTAAAGTCTCCCTCCTTCATAAGAGGCTTCACAGATTCCAAGTACTGGGGTTAAGGGAAAAAACATAAGCCCAGCTAAAATAGAAGGTTTCTTTCCTTATGCCTTAGAAAAAGGCTAGTCTTCACTCAAGTTAGCTAACGTCAATACAAAGAGACATTTTACATCAGGGATAACTCAACAATTAAACTTTTGGGGGGACATCGCCAGTGGTCCAGCAGCTAAGGCTCCGAGCTCCCAGTGCCAGGGGCTTGGGTTTGATCCCTCGTCAGGGAACTAGGTCTCACATACTGCAACTAAGAGTTCGCACGCTAAAACTGTAAGACCCTGCAAGCCGCAATTAAGACCTGGAGCAGCCAAATAAATTAATCATATTTTAAAAAGACAACCTTTTTGTCCTTTTACTGGCATGCATGCTCCTCAGGTCTTGAATCAGCACAAAATCACCAAAGTGGACTCTAGACTGACCAGATCAAGATTTGGTCTACAATGAGCTTTTAATGCGTGGGTTTTTTTTCTCCATCATCTGGTCCTTCATAAGAGCTCTATTCTCACCTAGGCTATGAAGGTGCCAATGAGATGGGTGGGGAGGCTCTGAGAGCCTAGGGTGGTACTAAAGGCTGGTGCTTAGGACCCCAAGACGGGAAAGAGGAGCCGGAAAAATGACAGGGGCGGGGAAGGTCACACCACCAGGCAGAGGCCAGGCCACCAGTTCAGAATTTTCAGGGCCCCCACTTTGATTTGCTCTGGTCCTTGCAGGTAGGAGGAGGCAGGTAGCAGTTCAACAGCATCGACAGTGTATTTTTTGGCTGCACCAGGGGGCATGAGGGATCTTAGTTCCCCGAGCAGGGATACAACCCAATCCCCTTGCCGTGGAAACTCGGGGTCTTAACCACGGACCACCAGGGAAGTCTCATCAAGTCATAAGCCTTGATCGCAAAGATGCTGGTGCTCAGAGCAGGTGTTCCAGAGGGAGCGTGAGGTTGACCTACCCTGTTGACAGTGTCCTGGACAGCTGGGACGGGCAGGCGCGGCAGAGACGTCTGGAAGCTGTACAACATGGGTTTTCGGCCTGAGAAGATCTTGACCATAAACTAACAAAAAAGAACAAAAGTACGTTCTGAAAGACGAGATTGTGTCAAAGGCCCCAAACCAGTTTTTCAGCGTATGTGACTCGCCAGCTGTTGACTGATTCTCCAGTGCAGTTCATCTCCTCCAGTCCATTTTCTGCCCCAAACCCCGCAGGCCTCAGCAAACAGAAAATCCCAAATAAAATCCAGGGCGAATGAAGCCCTGTGTCTGAGACACGTCCTGCCCTGTCCAGGAGGTGCCATTCCCTGGGCACCCTGACATGGGGTCTGATCACACTTCTGCACAAGGGGATTAAGTTCCACGTGCCCACTTCTGTAAGGCCCTCGGTTTCCAGATTGGCATCAGGGGCTGGGTGAGGGGCCTGGACCCAGAAGCAAGCTTGGGCGAAGCAGTGGGACTCTCTGGTCATTGACATGTCTGGTGAAGGGGACACGCTTGCCCCTGCTTTAGTCCGGAACGATCTAAACATGGTCTAGTAATTGGTCACCTCATGCTGACCTGACTTCAGAGAATTTCTGGGGCTCGTGGCCCCAGGGGGCCGGGGGGGAGGGGGAGTGCTGTGATTCTTGATGCTGAAGAGCAGGTGGGACTCAACTGGACACCAGCTATGAAGGCCACCCTGGGGCAGGTCATTTCTCCTGCTTAATAAAGTGTGGACACCACCTCAGCATCTCTCCTGGGAGTTAAATTCTATTTCTCTGGAAATCAGAAACCTTACATGCAAGCAACAGCAGGAAGTCTGTTTGGGAAAGCGGAAAGGTGTGGTGTGGTGGGCTACAGCATGGGGATGCCCACTCCTTTCAGAGGGATCCCCAGGAGGCAGCGTTCAACCACAGGTGGAGGTATCACTGGGTGAGATAAGGACAGACATCCATGCTCATGGCACGTAAGTGGCTGCTGCACTAAGGACCAAGGTGAGCCGGTGAAATGTACTAGAAGCTAAGGGTGAGTCAGGGTGTCCTGGTCTCAGCTAGGGAAACCATTCATTGCCCGAGTTAGTCAGAAAGGCTACAAAGAAGTAGACGGAAGGTACTTTTGTTTGATGGGTGACCGAGATGACAAACCCAGCAGACATCAACCCGGATATTCAGGACACGCTAATTAAAGGGAAAGAGTCCCCAGCCCAAGCTTATGAGTCACAGTGGGTCAGACTTCTCTGGCAATTGCAGGGCGACACTCAAGTCACCCAGGGGACGGTGTAGCACAGGTAACGCTATGTAATACTCTGTAGTGACCTATTTGGGAACAGAACCTAAAAAAGGAGTGGCTATACGGATATGCACAGGCCTTCCAGATGGCTCAGTGGGAACAGGACACACCTGCAGAGCAGGAGATGCAGGCTCCATCCCTGGGTCGGGAAGACCGCCTGGAGGAGGAAGTGGCAACCCACTCCAGTAGCTATTCTTGCCTGGAGAATACCATGGACAGCGGAGCCTGGTAGGCTACGGTCCATAGCGTTACAAGTCGGACATGACTGAAATGCCTGAGCGTGCACGCACGCACACACACACACACACACACACACACACACACACACACGTGTATGCATAACTGATTCACTTTGCTATACACCTGAAACTATCACAACAGTGTAGATTAACTAGACTTCAATAAAAACTAATGTTAAAGAAGTCACCAAGGGGAAAAGGCCCAGTGAGGACCCTTCTCGCAGAAGAGAAAGTCTCCCACACCAGACACCAGGCTGAGTGGGTGGACAAGCCTCAGAAGGACATATCCTGGGTGGTCTCAGGGGTCCGTGGAACCCCAGAAGCAGCAAGGAGGGAGGGGGGCTGCCAGGGGCCGGAGGACAGGGGCTGGGGACTGTGGATCTCGCTGTCTTACACTGCTGTGTTAGTTTCCGGTGTATAACACAGTGAGTCAGTTATGCATATGCATGTGTGGCTATGTCCCTTAAAGGGGACAAGGTTTCAGTTACAAGATAACTATGTTCTGTTTGGTTGGGCGGTTTCTGCTTTTCTTTTCCTGCCTTTCTTTTCTGGCCGTACCACCGGTTATGTGGGGTCTCAGTGTCCTGACAAGGGATGGGAGCCTCTGCAGTGGAAGTGTAGGCTCTCAACCACTGGACTTTTCAGGGAAGTCCTGAAAAAAGTATGTCCTGGACGCTGGGCCTGGAACAAACAATCCTGCGTCAGACCTTACAAATTTGCTAAGAGAGTGAATCTTAGGTTAAATGCTCTTACGTTCAAAGGTGAAAGGCATGGGTGGGGCCCAGGTTTCAGGGAGGGCAGGGTGGATATATTAGTAACTTTGGCAGAGATGAGGGTTTCACAAGTGTGTATTTGTCTCCAAACACATCAAGCTATGAAACAGCCACGGCTTTGAGGATGTCAGGCAGTTAAGAATCATCTACCAGGGAGCTCCCTGGCAGTCCAGCGGTTAAGACATGGCCTTTTCACTGCCACGGACTCAGGTTTGACCCCTGGTTGGGAACCAAGGTCCTACAAGCCTCGAGGCCCGGCAGAAAGAAACAAAGCCCTCCCCGCCAGCTGCATGCTGGGGCAGCGTTACCATCCAGATCTTGGTAGTGCGGCTCAGGCTGCCGTGCCGGGTGAACATCCAGCCGTGGTAAGACAGGAGCACCTTCAGGGAGTAACGCATGGTGACGATGAGGGCCGCCCACAGCCCCGTGCCGAAGATGACACCGCTCACCACCTTCTTGGTCTGGCTGGACATGCAGCCGCTGCCGAGACAAGACCAGACAAGCCGCGGGTCCATCAGCGAAGGAGGCCACGGGCCACGGCGCCGAGAGACGCCACGTGCTCCCAGGCGGGGCGGCCTCCTGGGGCCACAGCGGAGGCCGCGGACCCCAGGCCTGATCAGACAGAGGGGGCCACCCGCGTTAACCTGATTCTCCCAAGACTCAGCCATCTTTCTTCTGGATGTGAGATGAACCAGCCCCATCTGCTTTGCTGGTCCTCAAAACAAAGCCATGCTAACGGGCATAATCAGGGAAAACAGACAGCTTCCTCCAGGTCCAGGCAGGATGAGAAGATGAGGCACTGGCTGGCCCACAATGGAAGCTACGCCCCAGCCTGATGACTGACCTGCATTCTCCTCGGCCGGGAGCCGGCTGCAACTCTGTGATTTCCATTCCTGCTACTCAAGATGTTTTTCCCTTCAACATACCTTTACATTTCATCATGACTCATAAGGAACGCAGGTCACTTGACAGAACTATTACTTCAACTATTCATATCAAAAGAGCTTGGTTTTGATCTGGGTAGGAACATTTATCATGAATACATGTGGAAACTGATGCTGTAACATGATCACTTAAAAACCTAGAAAATATTTTCATTTGCTAGGGAAAGTGATATGGATAGGAAAGTGATCTGATAAAGATGGGACTTAAAAAATGAGAAGAAATACAGCTACTCATACACCCTTGTGGGCTGTAGTTTCAGTTGTTTTGAAAAACCACAAAACAGTCACAAAATAAAAATAGTTTAAGTAGCAAATGTTGGTGAGGATGTGGAGGAAAAAGGGAACATTTATGCACTGTTGGTGGGAATGTAAACTGATGCAGTCACTATGGAAAACAATATGAGATTCCTCAAAAAAAAAAAATAGAACTACCACATGAGGCAACAATTTCACTTTTGAGTATTTATCTGAAGGAAATGAAATCACTCCATGGTCCCTACAGCATTATTTACAATAGACCAGACATGGCAACTTAAGTGTCCATGGACAAATGAATGGATAAAGAAGAGATGGTATTAATACCGATTGATACAATGGACTATTATTCAGCAAAAAAAAAAGAATAAATGCTGCTATTTGTGACAACATGGATGGGCCTTAAGGACATTATACCAAGTGAAATAAGTCAGACAGAGAAAGACAAATACCAGATGATATCACTCACATGTGGAATTTGAAATATGATACAAATGAACTTTATTTTAATGAAACAGAAACAGACTCAGACAAAGAAAACTTATATATATATCTGTATATATATATTATATATGTGTGTGTGTGTATATATGTATATACACATTCCTGAATCATTTTGCTGTACACCAGAAACTAACACAACATTGAATATTAACTATACTCAAATTTAAAAAAAAAGTTAAAAAAGAAAGACATATATTGTATGGTCTCACACATGAAATCTAAAAAGAAAATTTTTTTTTACTTTGTAACTGTACTGGGTGATGGATGTTAACAAAACTTGTGGTAATCATCTTGTAGAATATATATATCAAATCATTATGTTGTACACCTAAGAACTGATGTTTTCAAACTGTGGTGCTGGAGACGACTCTTGAGAGTCCCTTGGACTGCAAGGAGATCAAAGCAGTCCATCCTAAAGGAGATCAGTCCTGGGGGTTCATTGGAAGGACTGATGCTGAAGCCGAAGCTCCAATGCTTTGGCCACCTGATGCGAAGAGCCGACACTAGAAAAGACCCTGATGCTGGGAAAGACTGAAGGCCGGAAGAGAAGGGGGCGGCAGAGAACGAGATGGGTTGGATGGCATCAGTGACTCAGCAGACATGAGTTTGAGCAAACTCTGGAAAACAGTGAAGGACAGGGAAGCCTGGACACGACTGAGCAACTGAACAGCAACGAGCAAATGATGCATTTGGCCTTTTCTCTACGTACACCTATAGGCCCTTCGACTGAAAGCGCTAGTGAAAAAAGCATTCTGTTACACGTCGTGGCCCTTCTAAGGCTGCAGCGGATGGCCTACCCAGGGCTCTCGGGGAGGCCACGACTTCAGGGCGTTGGGGATCCTCTCCAGCAAGAGTGTGCAGAACAGTCCTTGACCCTTGACCCGGGAGCTGCTGGCCTGTTAACCTGGTCTTTCTAAATCTGGGCCAAGGATGGCCCAGTTTACTGCAATTGGTTTAGAGGGAGGAAGAAACAAATCTTATAAAGACTCAGATTAGAAAGGGCTTTAAATAGCCGACGTTTCTAAATATAATCCAGTGTAAAGAGACTGCCCGCCGTCCAGGATAAATTAAAAAGTGTGTTAAGCCCAAGCAGGCAGGGATGCAGAGATGAGCTGTCTATAGCGGGGCAGGCCTGTGACTCTCCAGAAAGAGAGGGTGGAGACATGGGCACGGTGATGAAAGAGAGACGGAGTCTCCTGCTCGGGGACCCTGTCGGGACTCCCGGCCCCTCAGGCAGACCAAGAAGTCTGGCAGATGCGAAGCGCGGGTGTGCATTCCCCGCGGGGATGGGTTTGTACCCAGGGCCTTGCAGACGCTGACAGAGGTGTGAGCCGGGGTTCCGAGGCGGCTGGGGGCTGTGGGTGACTCAGAGCATCACACTAGCTGCCAAGCACCCCAGGGCCTGGTGAACAAGGAGCAGCTGTCGGCAGCGAGGGGCACCGGCCCAGACAAGGGAAGATTCAGACCTTTCTGTGAAAAGTGCTTAATCCTTTCTTGACCGTGATCGGAATCAAACTCAGTGTTGAACCGTGAGCTTTCTTTTATGTCGCCTTTTGCCACTTTATTTTCCTGTCCTTTTCCGAAGGCAACCTTGAGTTCCAAACAACCAACTTGGTAAAGGGCCCAGAAATTCATCTGTTTATCTTGGGCCCAACCCCAACACTGCAGCTACAGCCCAGAGACACGGTGGACACACCTGGGCTACAGTCTGTCCCCCACCTTCCTCACAAAACTCCTGGCCCCAAAAGCAAAGCTCAGGAATCCCCTGGTGGTCCAGTGGTTAACACTCTGCCCTGCCACTGCAGGGGGTGCAGGTTTGATCCCTGGTCGGGAAACTAAGATCCCACCTGCTCTGAGGAACGGTCAAAAAATGAAGAAAATTAAAAAAACAACAACAACAACAAAAACCAAAAAGCAAAGCCCGAATATGGCACGAGGACTTGGGGATTATCATTTCTCCAGTCACAGACCTAAAATGTTCACCGATGTCAGCAAGCAACCCATGAACAGGATCAAAGGTCTGGCTTAGGACAAGACACAGCCAAGGTGGAGGCACTAGGCCTTTTCAACCAGAAAAGAGAAACTGGTATCCCACGGGAATTCCCTTGCAGTCCAGCGGTTAGGACTCAGCACTTTCACTGCTGAGGGCCTGGGTTCCGTCCCTGGTCGGGGAATTAAGATCCCACAAGCCTTATGGCACAGCCAAAAGAATAAAAATGTGACTTTCAGAGCTGCAATCACAGTGTAATGGAGGAGGGGTGGGATAGGCTCAGCCCCGTGCAGGTCCCATCACTGGGCCCCTCAAACACCGACGAGGCAGAGGTGCTGTCCCTGCCTTTGTCTGGCAGGAAGGTTCTCCTCGGGGAGGTTCAGGGCCTGCTGAGCGGGGCACAGGGGTCCGAAGTGCTGCGCAGAGCTGGGTCTGGAGCCCAACCTCCCCACTTCCTCTCCGTGACTCTGGCAGGAATCCACATCTTTTTTTTTCTCAGTATTTACTTGTGAATTTATTTGGCTGCACAGGTCTTAGTTGTGGCAATCAGGATCTTTGATCTTTGCTGTGGCCTGCGGGATCTTTACTTGCGGCATGGCAACACTTAGTTGCAACCTGCGGGATCTAGTTTCCTGACCTGGGGTTGAACCTGGGCCCCCTGCATTGAGTCTTAGCCACTGGACCCCTAGGGAAATCCCAGGAGTCTGCAAGTTTGAGCGTTTCCTCACTTTACATCAGAGAGCCCCAGTGAGAGAGGTCACTGCAGTGCAGGGGCCACAGGGCAGGAGATGATAGCGGGAGACAGGGTCACCCCAGGACCGGAGGGAAGAAAGGACATCAGAGGGGCTCCACAAAGACCCTCGAGGGCACGGCCAGCATTCCCGCACGAGACCCCAGGCACCACATACCTTGAAGGAAAAGTATCAACCAAAGGCTTCTCCAGGCCAAAGCTCACAATATTTTCTTAAAAAAAGCCTATTTTCAAGCTCTTAGAAAACTACAGTCACTAGGATAGAGTGTTGGGGGTCCCCCTACCCAGATTCTAAGTCACTCAGACAAGGAGTTGAGCAGCTGAAGTCTCCCCAGAACCCCCCACAGCAGTCAGCTCTCGGAGTCCCAGAACTCCAGGCTGGCCCCCTGTACAAGGAAGACACCATGTCCGGAACCAGTGCCTGGGACAAAATTCATTCTGAGGGCCCCCTGGCCAGGCTAAGTGGACTGGCAGGCACCCCAGGACAGAGGCTGCTCTTCACACCTCCGGGCTTCAGAGAAAGAGTGAGAAGGGACCCCAAACTCCCCGGGGGACCTCCCCAGGACATGGGGAGAAAGCTGTCGTGAGAATCGTAGCAAAAGCCTCAAAGAGAATATCCAGAACAGACCGCCATGACGTTTGAAAAGATAGAAAAACGGCAGCAACAAAAAAGGATCACTCCCTAGACCCTTGGAGGTTTGAGAGGCTTACTCACGTCGTGTCCAGGGTCCGATTGATCTTAGCGATTATTCCCAAAGAGGGGTCAATCTTGGCGTACATGGTCGACATCACGCCCACAACCACGATGAGCCAACTGGAGGGACTCGCTGGGTACACGCCGGTGATGATGCCATTCTAGAAACAGACAGGAGCGCCGTGAGCAGTGCCCCAAGAATATTGGAGTGGGTGGCTGTTCCCTTTGCCAGGGGATCATTCCGACCCAGGGATCAAACCCGGGTCTCCTGCATCGGCAGGCAGAGTCTTTACCATTGAGCTACCAGGGAAGCTCATGAGTCAGAAACTTCTCTAAAACTGTCTCCCTGGAGAGTGACCCCAGGACATTCGAATCACCCTAAGTTAGAAGCCTTAAAGTTAACATACGGATTCCTTAGCTCCCCTGAGACTGACTCAGGGACACTGGCCACCTTGCCCACCATGATGTCCTCTCCCCAACCTGCTGCATCCGGGATGCCCCGAGACCCTCACTCTCAGATCACCCCTCTTGCTGCTCCTGAATCAGACACTGCTTAACCAGAGGTATTAATATCTATAGGAGACCTCACTCCATGGCCAGAATCTCCCGTAAGATGCTTCAGCCAAAGCCCCGCAGCAGCCCCTTAAAAAAACAAATGTAGCAGGGAAAAAGGGTTAGGAAGAAATAGGACCTCCAAGTCAGCAAAATGTTAATAGTCATGAAAATGAGCGATGTGACTTTTTTATAGCTGTGTGCCTTTATTATTTTCTTTACTTTTGTGTATGTTTTAAGACTTATAATTTAAAAAAAAATTCATACTGAAGTCATGTTAATAAGAGATTGATTTGATCAAGACAACGGATTAAAAACATTCTCAAAGCTTTACTGAATTTTCTTAGGAGAGACTACCATGTTATTCTCATTATTGAGAGGTATGGAAGATTTTAAACAAAGTGGTTGCGGGTGAGGGGCAGGGGCAGGGAGGGGGCGCCTTCTGGTGTTCTCCGAAGTTCTCTGAAATGTTCTTATAAAATAAACAGACACATTAAATGATAACAGGGGAAAGAAGGTTCTAGATAAACAGCCTCCACTCATCACACTTCCCACCCTGCAGCAGCTCTGCCAGCCTTGGCCCCACCACCTACCCCTGCCTCTAGGTCCCCTAGGAAACCACGGGGTCAGGAAGGTACAAGGAGGCTCCCAACAAGGTCAGGAGCACAGAGGGCACTTTTCTCTGCAGGTGGTGCCCTCCTCCACTCTGAGTGGGTCACAGCAGCTGGGGTCTCAGGCAAAAGACTAGGTACCTGATGCGAAGAGCTGACTCATTAGAAAAGACCCTGGTGCTGGGAAAGATTGAAGGCAGGAGGAGAAGGGGACGACAGACGATGAGATGGTTGGATGGCATCACCGACTCAACGGACATGAGTTTGAGCAAGCCCGGGGAGTTGGTGATGGACAGGGAGGCCTGGCATGCTGCAGTCCATGGGGTCGCAGAGTCGGACACGACCGGGCGACTAGACTGGACTGAGCTGAAGTTGGGCCCCAGGACCCTCCAATAGAGCCAGGGGACAGCTGTCCCGCCAGGCCAGGCCTGGCCATTGCTCTCACCCACTCCAGCTCCAGGCCTTTCTCAACAGCCCTCCTCTGAGCTGCCCTCGGAAAGGAAAACTGGACAACAAACCCAGTTTTGCTGAGGAATGTGGAGCGGACACTTTTGATACACTTTCAACTTGCTTGAATTTTTTTAAACATGCATTTGTCCTTCTGTGACTTTCATTTTTTAGGAGAAGGAGGATCTATTATTACTGGCAGTGAGAAAAGAGAACCCTGGGGACTTTTCCCAGCACTTATCTCCCCGAACAGCAAAATTGAGGAAGTTTCCAGCGAAGAGTATGTGCATATTCACGACTGCTGTGATTTTTAAAATAAAATGAATTAAAAATAAGACACATTGGACTTCCCCGGCCATCCAGTGGTTAAGACTTCGCCTTCCAAAGCAGTAGGTGCGAGTTTCATCCCTGGTCCGGGAATTAAGATCCCCCAGAGGCCGCCAGCCAAAAACCCAAAGACATAAAACAGAAGCAATGTTGTAACAAAGTATTTCAATAAAGACTTTTAAAAAATGTCACTCTGTGGCCTATATGGGAAAACAATCTGAAAAAGAGTGGATATTTGTATGTGTATAACTGACTCACTTTGCTATACACCTGAAACGAATATAACACTATAAATCAACTATACTCCAGTAAAATTTAAAAAAAACAAGACACATGGCTAAAAACAGTGAATGAATGTCCACTCTTGCCGGTAAACAGAACTGAGAACTTTGCATTTGCGCAGCCACTCAGCTGTGTCACGTCCCCATGGACTGGAGCCTGCCAGGCTCCCCTCTACCTATGGGATCTTCCAGATGGGAACACTGGAGTGGGTAGCCAATTCCCTTCTCCAGGCGATCTTTCAGACACAGGAAATGAACCTGCATCTCCTCCACTGGCAGGCAGACTCTCTGCCCGAGCCACCTCGGAAGCCCGCATCTGCATTTATGTGCATCTTTTTCAGTGGTGGACTATTTCATCAGTGAGATACCTGCTACAGAAACTCTCTGTGGTTTCACACTGATGGAAAACAATCCTCTTCCTGTGAAGTGTAGAGAGGCCCAGACTCAGAGCTAGAGACATTTATTCTCCTTCTACCCCAAAGGTCACTTAACTTCTCTGAACCCCGATTTCCTCATCTGCCCAAAGGGTCCCAATTCACCCCACCTGCCTTACAGAATTTCTCCAGGAATTCAGTGAGCCAATACATATAAAATTGTCTCACAGGCCTTAAGGACCAGGAAACATACACAAGCTGCCAATTATCACGGACACACTGAAACTTCAACAGAACCTGGAGTTCTCAAATAGGAAAGCGAATACTGGACAGATTGAAGCAAGTATCTGGAAACCTTGAATCTGATGAACTTCTTCTTCCAGGAATGAAGTCCAGACAGATAGATCTGCCTGAGGGCCTCATGGCTCATTCGAAGGTCGATCCCATCCGGAGTGACTGTGAACTGGAAGGCGACGGCTTGGTGAGCTTCCGCCATGATCAGCGAGATTCTGGAATGACAAGGGCGGACAGAACATGGTGAGTGCTGACCAGACTTTAGAAAATCCCTTGTTGTGGTTGCTGTTTAGTCACTAAGTCGTGTCTGACTCTTTGCGACCCCAAGGACTGTGGCCTGCCTGCCCCCTCTGTCCACAAGATTTCCCAGGCAAGAATACTGGAGTGGGTTGCCATTTCCTTCTATAGGGCATCTTCCCGACTGAGGGATCGAACTGGTACCTCTTGCATTGGCAGGCGGGTTCTTTACCGATGAGCCACTGGGGAAGCTCCTATGTAGACGTGTGATCAATTCTGAATTTGACCATTTCCTCCCATTTGATAAATTGAATGTTACTCATTAACACACCTGGTTGTGATTGCCCATCACCTCTCCCTCTCTGCTCCAGCGGGATACAGACAACCCATTGCTGCCTCTGTTTGGAGGCGCTGGGTGGTCAGCAGAGTCCAGGAGCTGGAACCCTTCACCCCTAGGCCCCTGGCCATCCCACCAACCCTGCCTCCAGGCAACAGGCAGCCGGACCCTCACCCGACTGGAATCCTGAATCCCAGGGCAGTTTAGCAACTTGCCGTGCCAGGGCAAATCCCATCCCTACCCACTCCAGGCAGCCTGGAGGCTGGCACAGAAAGTCCTCAGACACATCCATAACAGCTCTGATCTTTTATCTCAGGTGGGAACCAGGGTCAACACCACACACCTTGGCTACGCTGTAGCCACTCCACAAACCACTTCAGGTTCTAGAAGACTCCAGGAAAACCCAGCGCACAGAACCCTGGGGCAGGGAGCGGGCCTCCCTCCCACAGACTTAGGAAATCAGACAGCTGCCACACTCATCCCCTGAAGGTTTGGCCCTCCCGGCTGGTTTCCAGCCTCTGCGGGGAGCGCATTTCATTTTCTTGCTGTAAATATTTGTCCTTTCACCTTCTTCCTTGACCAGCTCCTGACTCACCTCTTCCCTCTTGGCTTCCCAGACATTAGCCCTCCCCCAATCTGCTGAAAGTGCCTGATGGCACCACCTCCTCCTAAACCCTGTGCCAACAAGCACACCTGCACACTAAGGGGCTAAAAGTATATCAGTTCAGTCGCTCAGTTGTGTCCAATTCTTTGTGACCCCCTTGATTGCAGCACGCCAGGCTTCCCTGTCCATCACCAACTCCTGGAGCTTCCTCAAACTCATGTGATGCCAAAGTTCGTAGTAAACCAGAATAAAACCCCAGAACTGTGAGTGTGCGTATCCCTAGCGCAGGCTATTTTCCCTTTTCTCACCATGCAAGCCTCTTGGGCACAGACATCAAACCCATCAAAATCAAGGGTAATGTGGTTTCAAAGACTTGTTGTTCAGTTGTTAAATTGTGTTCGACTCTTTGCGATCCCATGGACTGCAGCACACCAGACTTCCCTCTCCTTCAGTATCTCCCTGGAGTTTGCTCAAATTCATGTCCATTGAGTCAGTGATGCTATCTACCAACTCATCCTCTGCCCCTCCCTTCTCCTTCTGTCTTCAATCTTTCCCAGCATCAGGGTCTTTTCCAACTGAGTTGGCTCTTTACATCAGGTGGCCAAAGGATTGGAGTTTCAACTTCAGCAACAGTCCTTCCATGAATATTCGGGACTGATTTCCTTTAGGATGGACTGGTTTGATCTCCTCGTAGTCCAAAGGACTCTCAAGAGTCTTCTCCAACACCACAGTTCAAAACCATCAATTCTTTGGTACTCAGCCTTCTTTGTGGTCCAACCCTCACATTGGTACATGATGGGAAAAACCACAGCTTTGACTAAACAGACCTTTGTTGGCAAAGTGATGTCTCTGCTTTTTAATACACTGTTTACATTTATCATACTTCCAAGGAGCAAGCATCTTTTAATTTCACGGCTGCAGTCACTGTCCGCAGTGATTTTGGAGCTCAGGAAAATGAAATCTGTCACTGTTTCCATTTTCTTGCCATCTATTTGCCATGAAGTGATGGGACTGGATGCCATGATCTTAGTTTTTTGAATGTTGAGTTTTAAGCCAGGTTTTTCACTCTTCTCTTTCACCTTTATCTAGAGGCTCTTTAGTTTCTCTTCACTTTCTGCTATTAGCGTGGTGTCATCTGCATATCTGAGGTTATTGACATTACTCCCGAAATCTTGATTCTAGCTTGTGCTTCATCCAGCCTGGCATTTAGAATGAGTTATTCTGCACAGAAGTTAAATACGCAGGGTGCTAATATACGGCCTTGTCATACTCCTTTCCCAGTTCTGAACCAGTTTCTTGTTCTGTGTCTGGTTCTAACTGATGTTTCTTGGCCTACATACAAGTTTCTCAGGAGGCAGGTAAGGTGGTCTGGGATTTCCATCTCTTTAACAATTTTCCACAGTTTGTTGTGATCCACACAGTCAGAGGCTTTAGTGTAGTCCATGAAGCAGATGTTTTTCTGGAATTCCCTTGCTTTTTCTTCAGGAAATCAGAACAAGTGATCCTGGCTGTCACTCACTTGTCCATTCAACAAATGTGTGTTGACTATCTCCTGCGTGCCAGCCAACCGTGGAGAGGATGGAGATGCTGGCAGGAAGGGTCACCTCACAGCTCAGAGAGGGGGCCCGGAAGAAGCGGGAGTGACAGAGAGGACCTCCCAAGTGACATGGAAGCCCAGAGGAAGGATTGGACAGAGGGCAAGATTTTCAGGATCGAAGGCAGACCTGTGAAAGGGCCGAGGTGCAGGCTGGCTGGGGTCAGGGCAGGGATGAATTCAGAGAGGAAGGCCCAGAGGCAGCCGGGTTTCATGATTAGGGTGATGGAGAAGTATCAAGGGCCATGATTCGGGGGTGTCAGTTCCTGTGTCTGTTCCAAAGAAAACACAGGTATGTATGCCAAGTTGCTCAGTCATGTCTGACTTTGTGATCCCATGGCCTGTAGCCTGCCAGGTTCCTCTGTCCAAGAGATTCTCCAGGCAAGAATACCAGAGTGGGTTGCTGGGCCCTCCTCCAGGGGATCTTCCCCACCCAGGGATCAAACCCGGGGTCTGTGAACATCTACCCGCATTGGCAAGCAGGGGGTCTTCACTACTAGCGCCACCTGGGAAGCCCAAAGAAGCCCACTCTGTCTGCTATATGGAGAGCAGGTGGACTGGGCGGGGCAGTGAAACCAGTAAGAAGCTGGGGCAGGTTTCCAAGGAGAGCATGGCCCACAGTGGGAATGGCGGGAGGATCCCCGGCAGACAGGTCTCAGAGACACCCTGGGGCCGAAGCCTGGCCTGTGTGGGCTCCACCAGCCTCCCTAACACAGGAGAGCCACAGAGCAGGGTGGGCGAGGTGGGGACTGGGGGTGGAGCATTCACCCAGGGGGCAGTGGACGAGGGGCACCCAGGCGGGGACGTCAGGGCCGAGGGCGAGGCTGGGATGGGCAGCCAAGAGCTCTGCTTGGACAATCTTGAAAGAAAAGAGCAAGTCAGTAAAACTGCATCCGCGCATGAAACCTTAGCCTGGTGCCACCTGCCTGGCCTTCAAGAATATTTACACGTGGGAATTTCCTGGCAGTCCAGTGGTTAGGACTCTGGGCTTTCACTGCCAAGGGTTCCGTCCCTGGTTGGGGAACTAAGATCCCACAAGCCACATGTCACAGCCGGAATAAACAAAACATGACCCTTTGCACACTGTTTACCTGGCATGGAGCAAACGCCCACAGCCCAGCCAATTTTGGAGACATAAATCCCATTTTTGAAAGCACCAAGATCTCTAAGCAAAAGCTTGCTACAAGCCAGTTTAAACCGTTCAAGAGGGCATCCCAACCAACAACTCGAATCTGTTTCTCAAAAAGCTACCCTAGTGGGCTCGAAGATCCTTCCAGAGCCTGAAGGTTAACTCAGCCCCTCCCCCCATCAAAACCTTGGGGTGAACACGAGTCTTACAAGAGATAAGAATTCTACATGGCACGCATCACAGCAAATACAACTGTGGCTGGCTACCCTTTCAATGACTTATCAGATCTTTCAAGGGCTTTACACAGAACAGGAAGGGATTATTAAAGGCAGTAGATTAAATATAGTGTCGAGTGTTTGTAGCCAATTCTCCCCAAAGGCGCATGCCCAGTATTTGCTCGTGGATCTAACCCCCTCTAGACAGGGGCAGACTGAGCGTATTTGCAGCCTCCTTTTCTGAAGTCAGTGGCCTTATTAGAAGTCTCTGGAAACAGGTAACTAATAAGGACCTACT
Organism: Budorcas taxicolor; assembly: GCF_023091745.1. Lineage (NCBI taxonomy): Eukaryota > Metazoa > Chordata > Mammalia > Artiodactyla > Bovidae > Budorcas > Budorcas taxicolor. The sequence continues at coordinate 46,907,468 of NC_068934.1, forward strand.
GGGGGCTTCCCTGGTGGTCCAGTAGCTAAGACTCCACACTTCCAATGCCAGCGGCCCAGGTTCCAAGTACCCCAACTAAGAGTTTGCACGACTGCAATTAAGACCCAGCGCAGCCAAATAAATAGATGAATAAACGTACTTAAAAAAAAAAAAGACCCACTGTATAGTACAGTACTGTATAGGTCTTTCCCTGGTGGCTCAGAGGTTAAAGCATCTGCCTCCAATGTGGGAGACCCAGGTTCGATCCCTGGGTCGGGAAGATTCCCTGGAGAAGGAAATGGTAACCCACTCCAGTACTCTTGCCCAGAGAATCCCATGGACGGAGAAGCCTGGTAGGCTACAGTCCACGGGGTCGCAAAGAGTCAGACACGTCTGAGCGACTTCACTTCTTCACTGTATAGGGAACTCCACTCAATACTGTGCTATAATGGCCTATATGGGAAAGGAATCTAAAAAAAGTGGACATATATATGTGTATAACTGACTCTGCTGTATCTCTGAAACTAACATTGTAAATCAACTATACTCCAATAAAAATAATTAAAAAAAAAAAACAAAAACTCCCTGAATTTAACTAGAGATTTGCTTGGTTCAGACTAAAAACTGTGTGACTTAGGTGCCAAGCAGGAATTAGTGAATCAGATGACAAGGACTTGAGGTCCCTCAGCAAATCTAATGAGGGAAAAATCCATCCTGCATCCTGGCACTCACAGCCTCAAAGTTGGAGACGTTTAGAATTGTAATAGTGCCCCCGGCAGCCGTGAGGGCAATGCAAAGCAGAGATGCAGCAAAGGACCACTTCACACCCACCAGGATGGCAGTCATTAAGATGCGGAGAAATCAGAAGCCTCGTGCATGGCTCGGGGCGGGGAATGCCAGTCTGGCAGCTCCTGGAATGGCCAAATGTAGTCACCACGTGACCCAGCAATTCTGCTCTCAGGCACATGCCCAAGAAAACTGAAAACGTATCTCCACAGCCAAACCTGTACACAGATGTTCACAGTAGCATTACTCATAATAACCAAAAAGTGGAAGCCACTCAAGTGTCCTTCCGCTGATGATGGGTAAACAAAACGCTCTCTATCCATACAACAGGATGCTATCCACAGGCAATACAGAGGGATGAAGCACCGACACGACATCCTGCGTGGTCACCCTTGAAAACTTCATGCCGAGTGAAAGCAGCCAGACACAGAAGGCCGCATGTGGCTGTTGTTCAGTTGCCCAGTTGTGTCCGACTCTTTGCAACCCCGTGGACTGCGGCATGCCAGACCACATGTTGAATGATTCTTGGTATGTTAAATATCCAGAACGGGCAAAATCTACAGAGCCAGAAAGCAGTGGCTGCCTAGGGCCAGGGGAAAGTGGGGGGTAAAGGAGGGGAGGGCATCTTTTGGGGGTGATGAAATGTTCCCAAACTGACTGGGAACAGCTGAACACATTTGTGAATGTACTAAAAATCACTGACGAGTACACGTTAGATGGGTGGATGGGGTGGGATGGGAACTATCTCCCATAAAGACTTGGGAATTCCCGGGTAGTCCAGTGGTTAGGAGGGGCTTCCTGGTGGCTCAGTGGTGAAGAATCTGGCTGCCAACGCAGGAAACGCGGGTTCGATCCCTGGGTCAGGAGGATCCCCTGGAGAAGGAAATGGCAACTGGGTCCAATATTCTTGCCTGGAGAACCCCATGGACAGAGAGGAGCCTGGCAGGGCTCCAGTTCACAGGGTCGCAAAGAGCTGGACACGACTTAGCGACCAGATAAGAACACCACACAAGAGCGGTGGGGACCTCGGCAACAGATCGCTGAGCTGTCCCTCGGGATGTTTACCTGGAGTTGCCCAGGTGAGCAGCCCCGCCGTGGAGGTGAATGGGCCTGGAGCTGACCCAGGACAGGGCCTCCCAGGAGTGCCCTCCCCACACTGGTGACTGCAGTTGCCTTGGGAGCAAACTGCCTCCAGGTGAGGCTGGGCAGGGGTGGGGAGGCGAGGCCTGCTCCAGGGCAAGGAGGCAGGCCGAAATCGACTCTTGGACACTCAGGAATTATGAGGAGCCCCAGTGAACAGGAAAAGAAGGGGACAAAGAGGATGAGATGGTTGGACGGCATCCCCGACTCTATGGACATGAGTCTGAGCAAGCTCCAGGAGTTGGTGATGGACAGGGAAGCGTGGCGTGCTGCAGTCCATGGTGCTGCAAAGAGTCAGAGGCGACTGAGCGACTGGACTGAACTGAACCAGCAACTTTACTATATTAATACAGCAGGATGTTTTCTATCTTGAATCAGGAGAGACTGCCAACACACTAGAGCAAGGAATCACCCCTACACACGCTCTTCCTGGAAGGAAAGCTGATCAGAGACTGCCGTGCCCCCAGCCCTCCCTTCCTGGTCCACCTCCCTGGATCCCTGAGGCACCCCCGACCCGGCTGGCACGGCTCTGCTGTCTGGAATCCCAACACGCCGCGAGAGGAAGGGCCCTGGGGCCAGCTGGCAGGCCAGGCCTGTGTCTGGATCAGGGCCACTTAGCTGCACAGCTTCTTCTCTGGATCCTTTCAACCTTCCAGTGTGAAGTCAAAAGGCACTCCAGGGCCCCAAGGTCAGGCGAGCAGGCGCACACAGTGTGCAGCCTACGCCATGTGCCAGCCCAACCTCCAGCTTCCTCTCCCTCCTGGGTGAGGTCACCGGGCATGCAGACTGTCTTACCAGTTCATCCCCTGGGGGTCCTCTTCCAGCCCCCTTGCACCAGGAGTCAGCCACCCACAGGGCCCTGCTTGGGGCCTGGACTTGTATCGGTGTGGATGATTCGCTTGAAGCCCCACTGATGCCAGAACAAGTCAACTGGAAACCCATCTTGCATCCTTCCCACACCCTCCCTGCCATCACTCCTTCAAACACCTCCATCGCCTGTCATGCCCGGGCATGAATGGGTTGGGGGTGGTCCTCACTCCATCCCCCACCTGCTGATGTGGGGGTGGTACAATGCCCCTCCCCGCCAGGATCACTCCCACCCCCACCCCTGGGTGGAGCGAGGTGGCTTCCCTGGGGAGAAGGTATACCAGGCATGACCGCTGGGACCCACCCACAGAACGTGCACCTGTGCCCCGGGGTCTCGGGAGGCTGGAGGAGAGGAGAAGACATGTGAACGGGCTCCCTTTCTGTCATTCCCTTGTTCCTGCAAACCATCACTGGGCAGAGACTGGAGGCCCTCTGACAAGAACCCTGAGCTGGAGGGGGCAGCGGGAGCACCTCCTAGGAGCAGGCTGGCTGCTCCTCCCAAGGTCTGGCTGGGTGATGGGAGAAGCCCCTTGGGGACTATTCTTGATGCAAGGTCACCTTTTGCCATGTGTGCCCAGACAGCTCAGGGGTAAGCCGGAAGTGGCTGCTGATGGCAGCAAGCCCTCAGCTGCAGGGAGACATCCAGTGATTGATCTGACACACTGAAAACAAAGCCCGCTCTGTGTGTGCGCGTCTGCAGCGGGACTGTCCATGAACGTGTGCCAAGTCACTTCAGTCATGTCCGACACTTTTGCTACCCTATGGGCTGTAGCCTGCCAGGCTCCTCTGTCCATGGCATTCTCCAGGCAAGAATACTGGAGTGGGTTGCCATCCCCTCCTCCAGGGGATCTTCCTGACCCAGGGATCGAACCCAGGTCTCCTGCATTGCACGTGGATTCTTTACCACTAGGGCCTCCTGGGAAGCCCCTGCAGTGGGGCTACATACCCGCTTATTCTCCCTGGCAGGACAGAAATCGCTTCCAGGTGCATCATGTGAGAGCGCCCACCTGGAGCCTCACCTGACGGTGATCGTCCCCACTTAGGACACACCTGGGTGCTGCTGCCAGCCCCGCCCATCTTGGCTGAACGTGGGAATCCTGGGATGGTGCCACCTTGGAAACCAGGAGGGCCACTAGAAGAGAGAGACTGTCCGAAGGTCTGTTCCAGGGCACTTAAGCACCTTAAGCTAATCTGCTCCAGGAAAACACCAAGATCCAGAATAAGAAGCCCCGATAGAACATAACGACCTATTTACTGCCATTAAAAAAGTTCACAACTCTGGTCTTAAATTCCCTCCCAAGCTCAGGCCCCCGGCACCCTCCTCTTTGGCCAGGCCCACCCACAGGTCCTGCTCTGTAGCCAGGGAACTCTTGATTCACAGCTGGGCTGCCTTTGCCCTTTTTTTTTTTTTTAAATTTCTCTTTCCCTGCTTCACACCTGGCTCACAGCTCCCTCTCCCAGGTGCCTGCCTTGGAATCCACATTCTGGAAGCACAGGAAATTCTATCAGTTATATCCAGCAGCTTTAGCTGTACTTGCTGCGAAAATGACTTTCACTTGTCAGTTATTCATTTAATCTCTCGTTATAAGCTGTAAAGCTCCCCAGGACACAAATCCTTGTTGAACTCTCTGAACAAACCACAAGTCCACAGACAGTTCTCCAATGTGGGGGCAAACGCTGCATGTCTCATTCAATTTTGGTAAAATTACCTTCATTTTAACAGTGTTGCCCAAAGCCAGCCCCAAGACTCTTAGCCAACGAATTGGTCTGTACTTTGTTTTTCAAACGTGTTCACTTTGCCTCTTTCTCCACAGCCACTCCTTCAAACAAAAGCCTTTCACCTCGGAAACCAGTGGCCTGCAAATCCTAACACTGGTCTTGTAATCAAGAAGTCATTCATAAGACTTTCTGTGTCCCTCAAGGGTATCTGGCTTCCTTCAGAGCAGTTCCCTGTTCTGCCAGTCGCTCCCCCGCCCTGCAACCACCACTGTGGTTCTGCAACAGGCAACAGGAAAGGAGGTGAAAGGTCATCCAATGCAAAGTTCAGGTCAAGACTTCAAAAAGGCCTGGGGGAAAACTGAGGTGTGAAATCACCTCTATGCTGCTGCTAAGTCGCTTCAGTCGTGTCCGACTCTGTGCGACCCCACAGACGGCAGGCCGACCCCACAGACGGCAGGCCCCCAGGCTGCCCCGTCCCTGGGATTCTCCAGGCAAGAACACTGGAGTGGGTTGCCATTTCCTTCTCCAGTGCATGAAAGTGAAAAGCAAACAATAAAAACTTGCCAAGTGACAGCAGACTTCCAAGAAAACTTTATAGCAATGGAAATACACAATAAATTACATGTTGTTAGAAGTTTTTCAATACGGTCTTGAAATTAACAGATGCTGAAGCCCCAGTCCTTTGGCCACCTGATGCAATGAGCTGACTCATTGGAAAAGACCCAGATGCTGGAAAAGATTGAGGGCAGGAGGAGAACGGGGTGACAGAGGATGAGATGGTTAGATGGCATCACCGATTCAATGGACATGAGTTTGAGCAAGCTCCAGGAGATAGTGAAAGTCAGGGAAGACGGGTGTGCTGCAATCCATGGGGTTGCAAAAAGCTGGACAGGACTTAGCAACTGAACAACAAAGAAGTGTTTCAATAATAGTCTTGAAATCAACAGGGAAGGAGAAAGGTAGCTCACCAGGTAGAGAGAGATAAATAGGGCATTTAGACTAATTTTTTGCTATTAACAATGAAGATACAAAACATCCTTTCTACCAAAGTGTTTGGCAGATGCCAGACAATGTGATGCATATTTTATCTGCATTAACCTATTTAACGCCCACCAGAATCCTAGGATTTACTGATGCCATCTCATTTACTAAGACCAAGGCTTGGAGGTCAAGGAACTTGCCCAAGGTCATAGCTAGCAAACAGCAAAGCTGGAAATCAGGCCCAGGTCCAACTCCAAGTTAAGTGGTAAGCACTCTGTACAAAGTTCACTTAAGATTCCTAAAGTTACGACACAGAAAACTTAGGTCACTCTATCGTAAGCAAAATGAGGTGGCTGCAACCAGCAGTCAGAGGACAGTAACTGCAAACGCGGCGGGTGCCAAATCTCAAATTCTTCCCATGCTCCAGTCTCCCGCTAAAATTGCACAATTCACAAGCCCAAAGAGGCAGGCCCTGCCTTCTGTTAAAACCCATCTCATCTAGCAGCAACCACCTGAGCTGGAAATCCTCTGAGAAGACGTCAGCCCCAGGAAGCGATAGCTGAGCGCAGCACAAATGCCAGGCAGGGTCTCCAGGCGCACAGCCAGCATCCCACACCGGGGGAGGCTGGAGGACATCCCACCCCCTTTTTAAAAAAAATAAAAATAAAATTTATTCATCCCTGGCTTCCCTGGTGGCTCAGTGGTAAAGAATTCACCTGCCAGTGCAGGAGATGTGGGTTCGATCCCTGGGTTGGGAAGATACCCTGGAACAGGAAACGGCAACCCACTCCAACAATCCTGCCTGGGAAACCTCATGGACAGACAAGTCTGATGTGCTACAGTCCGTGGGGTTGCAAAGCGTCAGACACGACTTTACGACTAAACATTTATGGCTGGCTTGGGTCTTAGTTTTGACACGTGGTCTCTAAGTTCCCCAGTGAGGAGTCAAACCTGTGTCTCCCGCACTGGAAGGCAGACTCTTAACCACTGGACCACCAGGGAAGTCCTTGGAAACACTCTAGAGAGAAGCTACTGCAGGCGGAGAATGTGTAGCATCATCTTTAGCTGAAAGCAGAGCAATTATTTTATCATCAACAACATATTCTTCCACTGCCTGGTAACCAGTGCCTGGGAGGGTTCTGCTTGGCTACACAAAGCTGGTTCTGCCCTCCAGGACTGGCTCCAACTTGGGGAAACCGCGTTCCTGCTGTGCTTGACGGCCAAGGTGGTCTCCAGGCTGACCTCCGCATTGCTACCCAGAGCACTTCAAGGAAAGAACCAGGAAGGTTCAGGAAGGTTTCTCCAGCCTAGGGGGTTCACGACTCTTCTTCTGTTTCTGCTTATTCTCTAGTATTTAATATTCAGCCACTTGGCTGATGATAAGAGTGAGAGTTTAGGTGCGGGCAAAAATTAGCAGTAATGGAAAGACAAAATGAAAGGGCTCCTCTCTACTTGAGTGTAGGTATCCAATCCCTGTGCACTCACGAGCCACGTCCTTATTCCCTTGCACACGTGATTCTCTGTAATTGTGCTCTTGTGTTTTTTCAGTAAGTGTGTACACAAACAAATTACTCTTTCCCCAATCTGATGGAGGTAAGAATGGGACTCAGCGGGGATTCTCAGATGGCTCAGAGGTAAAGAATCCACCTGCCAGTGCAGGAGACAAGGGTTCGAGTCCTGATCCGGGAAGATCCCACAAGCCGTGGAGCAATTAAGCCCGTGCTCTGCAACAAGGGATGCCACCGCAACAAGAAGCCTGCACGCCAACAGCTAGAGAGTCGCCGCTGCTAACCACAGTTAGAGGAAAGCCCAGCCAGCGACGAAGACACAGCACGGCCATAAATGAATAAATAAAATTATTTAACAAAAGAATGTGGGACTGAGAACGCAGAGGCCCCCTGTAAATTCTGCGGAGGGTTTTGTGCACAGGAAAGGGACAGGCATTTTCACTCATGAAGGGCTACATCTTGAGTTCATGACTGAGCACCGAATGACCGCATTATTTAATAACCGCTTTATTTAAACTGGCCACATGGTTCATTTCTCACAGTGAAGTATATCATCATAAACCATTCACATTTACAGGGTAAAGATGCTGAGTCAAGGCAGGTTACAGGGGAATTCGGCATCATTATCCTCTTTTCTATGACTTTTGAGAAACAACACATTTTGCCTACAGAGCTGCTATAGAATTAAAGCAAATTCAAATGTGTTATACTGTGCCGTATCCACAAGCGATGATTACCCAGATAAATCTTCGCCAGAAAAAGAATTGAGGAAAGGTCATCGAGGGCCGTATCTTCATAAGGAAAATACAGAATGTCTTGGGGACTCCCTGGTGGCCCAGGGGTTAAGACTCTGTGCTTCCGCTGCAGGGGGCACAGCTTGGATCCCTGGCCTGAGAACAGTTAGGTGGCACTAGTGGTAAAGAACCCGCCTGTGAATGCAGGAGACGAGAGACTCGGGTTCGATCCCCGGGTTGGGAAGATCCCCTGGAGTAGAAAATCGTAACCCACTCCAGTATTCTTGCTTGGAGAATCCCCATGGACAGAGGAGCCCGGCGGGCTACAGTCCATAGGGTCGCACAGAGTCAGGCACTACTGAAGCGACTTAGCATGCATGCAGGCACTGGAATAATATGCTGGAAGTCCTTCATTGGAAGGACTGATGCTGAAACTGAAACTCCAATCCTTTGGGTACCTGATTCAACAAGCTGACTCACTGGAAAAGACCCTGATGCTGGGAAAGATTGAGAGCAGGAAGAGAAAGGGACGACAGAGGATGAGATGGTTGGATGGCATCACGGACTCAATGGACATGAGTCTGACCAAACTCAGGGAGACAGAGAAGGACAGGGAAGCCTGGCGTGCTGCAGTCCACAGGGGTCACAAAGAGTCAGACGCGACTGAGTGACTGAACAATGACAAGCCATGAGGCGTGGCCAACAAAACAGAAAAAAAGAAAACACAGAATTTGGCAGGCCCCAATTAACTGCGCTACCTATTCAGGTGTTTTTCTCTGGATGCCCACCCGGAAGGAACCCCTCCAGACTGGCCAACATCAGCACAAGTGCCTGAGTGATGAGAGCTGGGTGGGGCACGCACCCACCCAAGAGAGCTCGTAGAGCCTCTCCTCCCCACCATGGAGTGGTTCCCTCCAAAGCCTTGGCAGGGGGAGGGGCGCCCTGTATTTGCCACCCATGTGCTTCTCCTTTGCACCCAAAAGTGCAGTTGAACTGGTCAAACCACATGTTCCAATCTGGGGACTGCAGAAGGCAGCTGTACCCATAAAACCTGCCTACAGCCAAGGGATTCACACCGGGGAAACTACTCTCACATCTGGCCCCTTAGGGATCCTCATAAAATCCCTGTAAGACAGGATGGCAGGTGTCAGAGGCACCGGCTTAGAGAGGAGAAAACAGAAACCCAGAAACACACACAGCTGGTCCGATGTCATGTCCAGCGGGCCTAGGGGAGGGGGAGTACCAACACCCAGGCCCTTGACCTGCACAGTGGTCTGGGAAGCAGCCTGTTAGAGGAAGGGGCACAAGCTTCGGCAAACACGGATGCAGGTTCAGATTCCAGCTCTGCCACGTACTCAGATGTGTGTGTGTCTGTGTGTACGTCTGTGTGGCCTAGAGCAAATGTCATTGCCATTCATAAGACCTGTTTCCTGGCAAATAAAGTATGCACATTGCCCATAACTCACATCAGGCCTCCGGTGCAGGAACACACTCTGTACCTTCCCACCTGCAGCCACAGGCCAGCAGCAGCCCTCCAAGAATGTGGGTCGCCATGTGTGTCCCATCCCGCCTCCTGCCACTGTACTTGATACCGCCACTAAACGTCTTTGACATTTAACAGCATCATTGCTATACTTCACTCTGCACAACAATGTATGCTGGCAAAAGTTGAAAGAAACCAAAATTCTAAACATCACCGACTCAATGGATATGAATCTGAGTAAGCTCCAAGAGTTGGTGATGGACAGGGAAGCCTGGCGTGCTGCAGTCCATGGGGTCGCAAAGAGTTGGGCACGACTGAGTGACTGAACCGAACTGAAATCTTTTAAAAAGGGCACAGATGAGCTGACGCTTGGGGAAAAATCAGTGATACAGATATAATCTTACAAATGAAGTATTTCAGAAAAAACAAAGTCCAAGTTTCCGTATAAAACAATTTTTTTAAAGGCAAGGTTATTTTGTGTTTGCTTTCAGTACAAACATGTACTACTTGTTTAACTGTGTGGGAGGGAGTGACTCCTTAGAAAGTCACTGCCTGTCCTTAAGGAGCTTACTCCCCTCCCCACCAGGATGTTGGAACACAACCTAACATATCCTGCTGAATGCTGTGTGTGTGCTGGGGGTCAGGGCTTGGGACCCCAGAGGAAGCCAGTATGCTGGTGGGAGAGGGGGATCCTGACCCCTTGATGTGGGGAAGGACAGAGCTGGCAGGAGTCCCTGACCCCGGTAATAACAAGGTGAAGCAAGGCTTCCCAAGAGAGACACAACTGTCCCAAAGGTCCCTCACCATCTTAGGAGGGTACAGTAATCCAGGGGAGGGACTTCCTTGGTGGTCCAGTGGCTAACACTTTGAGTGCTTCAAATGCAGGGGGGCCCAGGTTCGATCCCTGATCAAGGAACTAGATCCCACATGACACAACTAAGAGTTCACAGGCTGCAACGAAAGATCCTGCATTATGCAATGGAAATCGAAGCTCCCACGTGCCACAGCTAAGACCAGGTGCAGCCAAATGAGTATTAAAAGAAAAGAAGACCACACAACAATCCAGGGAAGAAAGGGACTCAAACTCTCCCTTGCTTATACAACAAATACCTGAATGCCTGCTCTGGCTCATGGGAATGGGGAGGAAGGCAAGTTCAAGAGCCATTCAGGAAGCAGAAGCAGCAGGTGCAGCTTAGGGGCCAGTTGGGAAGAATCTAGGAGGATCCTGACCTCCTGGGACATGGGAGTGAACCACCACCTCCAGAGTAGGAGCAATTACTTTCCTTTCCTTTCTACCTAGAGAACTTGGTGTCCAACAATCAGCTGATAAGCCCTCAGAAGTTGAGCCTGGCTGCCCTGCTTCCCAACCCTCCATGGGGCCATTGCCCTATTGTACCACAACTACTTTCAATTATTAACTTCCCGAAACATTGTTGGACATAAAAACAACTCACATGCAAAAAAAAAAAAGTGAAGGGCATTCCACAGTCACCTTACCTAAGGAGTTCAAGTTGGCCTCAGTCCAGGGCCTGCTGGGAACGCAGTGTCCACCTAATATTTGCTTGGGGCAAAAGGTGAAATTCACAAAAGGCAGCAAAATAATCAGAAATCAACAAGCAGAAAATATTCCTTATTTGTGTTAACTAGCAGATTTCCTTTTAAATGCCCTGTACAGCCTAGACTCTCTGCAGTTGTCAAAGAAACAATAGGGGTGGCTTCTCGGGAGGGGCATGAGAGAGGCAGCCCGTTCTGTGCTGAAATCCCATTGGTATCCACTTCGTTTTGCATCCGGGGCTTGTATTACCTATTATTTTTAAACAGAAAAGTCCTCGTAGGAAAAGCTCAAAAGAGGGGCTCGGGCGGAGGCCTCGTTGAAGCTGGGAGACAGAGAATCTCCGAAACACACTTGAAACAGACCAGTTGGAACAATTTTATTCTTAAAAGCAGCAATTTTTTCCGGAATTCAAGTGCAGGCTTCCAGCGGCAGCTGCACTCGGTCGGGTCTGCCAACAACAACCATGCAGAGTGACTAAACACTTTTTTCCAACAAAGGAAAAAATGCATCCGATCAAAGTGCAGAAGCAGCCCGGGGCCCGGAGCGGGAGCGCGTTTCCGCCTCCCACCTTCCCACCGCCTTCAGACTCCAGGCTGCGACTTTAATTGCTCGCTTGGAAGGCTTCCTCGCCGCCGCCGCCTGCAACTGCGGTCGGCGCGCCCCGCCCCTCCCGCGGGCGTCACGTGACGGCTGAGAAAAGTAGGGGAAAGGTTACGGCGAGCCCCGCCCCCGGCCTGGCGCGTCCCGGGCGCGCAGATCCTGTTCCACCAGCCCGGCCCAGAGAGACCTTCCGGAGCGAGCTGTCGCCAGCGCTGTCACCCCGGAGGCGGCAGGCGACAAAAAGCGCCTTTGGGTGGGAAGGCCTGGATGGTCAACCTTGGGGACAGCGAAGAGCCTGGTGTCCCGGAAGACAACCCACGTCAGAAGGGCGGCGCCGCGCCCCGCGAGCGCACTGCGCCTCCGGAAGGGGCTCACCGCGAAGCCCGAGAACAATTAACGGTGCTTCCCTGAACCCGCGCGCGGGGCCAGGGTTGCATCAGTCCGCGCCCTCGCCCCAGGACTCCGCAGACATCCAGGCTTGACCGCTCGGTGACCACGGGCCCGGGACTAAGGGCGGCAGCGACGCCAGGTGCATTCCCTTCACCTCTTGTTTTCAGTACAAACCCGAAAGGTTATTTGGGCCGGTGCCTGACGCCCAATTTCTGCCAGTCTGATACAGAGTATGTGCACGGCTCAAGGTGGCCCTTTTTCCGATTCTCACAGCTGTTCAGATGGAGTTCAGCATTCAAGATCAGATCTCGCCACCCGTCTTAGGAGGGAAACCAGTCATTTACATACGAAAAGGAGCCCTGGAGCCCGCAGAGGCAGAACCACCCCGAACTCGGCAAGAATACAGCCTCCAGTTCCTATCATAACTAAACACTCCTTCTGCCTCCACGATAAACAGTATCACCTTAAATAATTTGGAAAGGTTGCGGGGGGGGGGAGGGGACTGATGCTTGCTGGCATTAAAAAAAAAAAAAAGACCAGTGTGCACGACCATTTTTTATTCATTTGGCTTGGGGTTTTGGAAATGGTAACCCACTCCACTATCCTGGTCTGGAGAGTCCCATGGACAGAGGAGACTGGTGGGCTACAGTCCATAGGGTCGCAAAGAGTCGGACACGACTGAGCAACTAGCCTTTGTTTCTTTCTTAGAAGGAAGTAAACATGCTTGAATATCTGGAATGACCAGAAACCGGACGCCTGTGTGAGAAAACGGTATAACAACAACAACAAAAGGTGTAACAAAATACACGTTTCAGGAGGTTAAGCTGAATTTCATTTTATTAGGTAGCTTACAAAGTTATCAGTTTCCTACTAAAATCTGCCCTTCGTTATTTTAATATCACATGGAGCGCAGAGAAACCGAGAGTAGTTCCCGGTTGGGAATATTAAGTTTGTTCTGTATTCAACCCGATGACTCGAGATTTTTAACTCTTGGAGTGAAGAGTACGATCATCCTTCTCTTTGGCTTTAATGAAAGTCAATTGCCGATTTACAATATAAAGGCGCTGACCTACGGTCTTTCCAAACAAAACGAAAGGGACTGGCTGTCGGCTCGACTAGTTAGTTGGGGTTAGGGACTGACGGAGCCCGGGATGCTCCACCGCCCCGACCACGCCGTCCGGGCTCGCAGGCCAAGTTCGCCTGGGCCTGGTCACGTGAGGCCCCCAACCCTCCCACCCTCCGCAAGTCAGTTCCCTGCCCCGGCACGACCTTGGGCAGCCTCCGCGCCCACCTGCCCTAGACCGCGCGCCGCACGCGGGGATGGAGGACACTCGCGAGCGGGGACTCAGGCCCGGCGCCCCGTTTCGAATGCACCTAGGGCGCTCGGACTGCGCCTGGGTCCCAGCGCCAAGGGCGTGTCCCCACGGCTGCACTGCGGGGGCGGACTCCTGGAAGGGGGTCGGCGGCGTCCTTCTGAATCCCTAGCGTCCCTCTGGCTCCCGCTTGGGACCGGCCCGCGATCCGGCGACTGCACCCCAGACCCAATCCACCCCAGGAAGGGGAGGGATGGGGCGAGGTCGAGAAAGGATCCGCAGCGCCCTGCTCAAGCCCCCTGCCAGGTCTGGAGGGCTGAGCATCACTCCCGCCGCCCTACTGCGGATCCAGACCCAAACCACTTCAGGGAGGGCAGTGGGATACAAGGAAGGGAGAGGGAGCCGGCGGTCCTGGTGGTCCCCGGCCGGGGGCATCGTGCCAAGTCCGGAGAGTCAAGCACCCCGCCAGCTCCCGCACGGTACCTGTCCCCAGGCCGATCGACCCTCGGACTGGCCCCCAGACCCAAACTACCCACTCCTTGAAAGTGAGGGTGAGATAGGAAGGGAAAGGGAGCCGGCCTTAAGGGCCCCCGACCGGAGGAGTCCTGCTAAGTTCGAAGCGCTGAGCATCCCTAACCTGCAGCCGCATCGGACTGCTCTCCTGCACCGCGACCCTGGCGCAGACCCCCCAGACCCGGTCCGCTGCGGGGGATGTGGAGTCCCTCCTCGCTCCAGTTTCGAGCTCTCCACGAACCCCGCGTCCCTCGGTGGCCCCAGCCAAGAAGTGCCTCCCCTCGCCCCGCCTCGATCGAGACCCCTGCCGTCCCCGTCCGCCCCCGGCCCCGGGCCCCGCCGCAGCCAGTGCTCGGCGCCCGCCCGCCCTCCCCGCGGCGCGCGGACTCAGCCCGGCCTTACCGAGTCTCGGGACAGAGGTGCAGCGGCAGCGACAGCGGCGGCCGAGTGAGCGAGCCGCGAGCGGGAGCCGGGGGCGGGAGGACCGCGGGCGAGGCTGAATGCACCCGGCGCCGGCCGAGGCCGATTGGTTGAGGCGCGCGGGGCTGCGGCCGCGCGGCCGGCGACTCTCGGCACCCGGTGGGCCGGGGGCGGGGCCTGGACGGGGCGGGGCATCCGCAGGGGCGGGGCGCCCTGGGCAGCTGGGCCCGCGAGGAAACTGAGGCTGGAGGGGAGAGTGCCACGCCACCTCCGCTTCGGCAAGCCTGGGGCTTAGGGGGGAGATTTCTCGCCCTGTGAACCTCAGTTTATTCATCTGAAAAATGGGCCAGCTCATTAGGGCTATGTCCATAAACGCGCTCAGCACAGTGCCTAGCTCGTGCTCGACCTTTATAGGCATTGCCCCGTATAATCCTCAGGGCACTCCTATAAATAGCTGATCCTAGCCCGGGCTGGAGAAGGGATCACTAACCTGCCCACTAAGATCACACTAAGAAGATGGATCCGACTTTCTGATTCTAGAGCCCACACCTCAAATTGGACCCTATACCGGGAGTGAGAGCTGAGAGAATCTTTGGACCGCGTGACTCCTGGCACTGAAACCTTAATGCTAATTCCAGTGAGCTTTCTGAGCCTCTTCTTCATATAACTGGGAAAATTCCTCCCCTGCGAGGCTTTGGTAAGATTTAGGAAACTATTCAGATGCCGAAAGTATAGTAGGTACCAGGAAAGAACTGGCTGGAGGTGGAGACGAAGTGACCCGTCTACATTGTATGGGTCCTGGGCTCCCACTGGCCGGTCTCAGGGTCTAAATCTAGGCCGAGGGCAGCGGCCACTGGGCGGCTACACCGTGGGGTCCGCGCTTCTCGCGGGCTCAGCCGCCCCTTCCCTGACTTTGCCGGAACTGCTCCGCACGGCCCAGCTCGTGATCCCGCATGCAGCAGGTGCTCCGTCAAAGAACCCGTTTAATGACCAAAGACCGGGCTTTCCTAAAGGCCACCCACTCCTTTGGGCGGTGAAAAACCCTTGCTGGCCTCTGTCTTTCGGTTTGCAGTATTTGGTCGGCACCGCAGATAGATTTAGAAGAGAAAATGAAAGTCCTCTCTAGTTCCCGCCCCCATCGCCGCCGCGACTACTGCGCACTGTGGGCGCACACTCTCCAGGCTGCTTTGAATGAAGTCGCAGGATACCTTTGTTTTCACTTGGCTTAGGTTGTGGACGGGTCACCGAGATAACCAAGGCTTTCACTGTATCTAACGCACCCCGAGGACACTTAGCGCTTCTCTAGTGGCTCAGACTGTAAAGAATCTGCCTGCAACGTTGGACACCCGGGTTCGATCCCTGGGTGGGGAAGATCTCTTGGAGAAAGGAATGGCAACCCATTCCAGTATCCTTTCTGGGAGAATCCCATGGACAGAGGAACCTGGTGGGCTACAGTCCATGGGGTCGCAGTCAGACACGACTGAGTGACTAACATGGACACTTGGGCTCCCCCTTGTCGCTTTCACAGGCATAAATGAACCTGCCTGGGCAGTCAGTGTGCGTCTTTGAAAGACTGTATCTCCCTGTAGATCACTAGACGTGAATCAACAAGGTCAAAGGACAGGCACGTGAGACATCTTGGTGACATCTTGGTGCCACTTGCAGAGCTGAGCTGCTCTCTTGGAAAGTGTCCACTCCCACGGATGCCTGGGAGGGCAGCCTCATCTCCAGGAGCTCACCACTGCTGACCCTCAGTCCTAAAGAGGGTGGAGCTAGGGTATCTCTCCTTAGTTTAATTTGCATTTCTTTGAAGTTAGAAGTTGAAGATTTCATTCCCCTGCTGGCTCCTGTCTGGCTGGTGAGCGATCCCAGACCGAGAAGGCTGGAAGATGTCATGGCCCAAGAGGGCAGGTGGGCTGGACCAGGGTGCAATCGGCGAGGCTGGGCTGCACCACACCTGCCCTGGTCGCTCCAGTGTTGTCCCCCGGCCCCCCGCCCCGCCTGCATCTACCTGCTTGTGGGCTTCCAGGCTTGTGCCTCGCAAGTTGGACTGCAGGTCCCAGCCGAAGGTCACTTTCTCCCTCATTCCTTCCTCCCTCCCGCACCCCTCGGGGCATGGGGGGTGCGCGGGGGGGTGGGGGGCATCGTATCCGTTTCCAGGGCTCCACCGCCTTGATCGTGCAGCCCTCCCGGCGAGCCGCCTTGGTGTTACCTGCTGCCGGGAGGGATAGGGGCAGGGACCTCGGTGGCCTCCCCGCTCACCTGTGCCCCAGAGGCTGGACTCTCCGGGAACCTTAAAGGGCCCACACCCACAAGCAGCTGTGGCCAGGGGGTGGAGGCCTTACTCCCTTCTCAGCTCTGCTCCCCAGACTGCAGCTCCCTGGGGACTGCAGCTCCCTGGAGTGACTATTAATAAAGAACAGAGGATCTAGGTCCCTGGGGAGCTCTGGCCTGATTGGACCCTGAGTTTCCTCAGGGCCAAAAATAGGCTAGAGTCTGCCTTAGAAAATAATCTTTCTCCTCTGTTTTCCCCAAATTCTTTCCCAGTTTGATTGGAACACGCTGTAGCAGCCGCCTGTTGTGGCTATAAGGAGCCCTTTTTTTTAAAAATGCATGTAATGTTTTCATTACTACTCAAGCATTGTCCCTCTGTGCTTCTGATTTCTTTAAAGCAAATCCAGAACTCTTTTCATCTTGTCCACGAGTTCTTGAGTACCAATCACTAAAAGATAAAGATTCTTTGATTATTTATTTTTAAATTTTTTTGGCGGTGGCGCATGGCTTGTGGTATCTTAGTTCGCGACCAGGGATGGACCCGAGCCCTCGGGAATGAGAGGGCAGAGTCCTAACCACTGGACCGTCAGGGAGATCCCTAAAAGATAAAGGCTTTTTAAATAAAAACGTAACGGCAGTGCCATTGTCCAACCTAAAATAGAGAAACAACTGTAATACAAAGCTTTTAAGGCCTTCCTGGCCTGCCAAGAACACAGTTGAGTCCCACTCACTCTTGCCAGCTACATTTCTTGCTGGCATCTCCCAGCAGGTTCTGATCCAAAAGTGTGTGAGATTTTTGGGAACTCAGTTTCCATTTCCCAATGGAAGAATTTTGTAATCTCTGGGTTCTGCACTTCTGAACTTGAACTTTGAACCCTGTAGGCAGTGAGTAAACAGTGACAGTTACACGTCAGCGTAGTGACAGTGTTTGCTTGGCCAGCATCACTGGGGTTTGGTGAAGACAAAATGAAGTAATGCAGATGCAAGCAAAGAAGGAAGGCAGCTAGTCCATGTGTGGGTGAAAGAAGCTCAGAGTGAGAGCATTATCCTACTCCTGCATGTGCAACAACAACAACAACAAAAATGAGAGCCCACGTCCTGGAAAAGACAGATGCGTGCAAGAATGTTTATGGAAGATTCGCTTCAGGTGACAAAAATCCAGAAACAACCCAGATACCCAGCAGCAATAGCATAGGTAAATAAATCGTGGTTTCGCCATACAGTGTAATACTACTCAGAAAAAAGTAAACTACAGACACATGCAATGTGGGTAGATCTTACAGATGTTATGTTGAGCAAAAGGAAGCCAAACAGACACACAAAAGTAAACATACCGCATGATTTCAACAACAGAAGCGAGGCTTATTGGTGGCAGTGATGGTAATCACTAGAAATACACAAAGAAGCCCCCGGAGTGGGCGTGCGTGTGAAAGTGCATCGCTCTGTATGCTTAAGATTATACTCTTAACAATCTTTGCTCCCTGCATGTTAAGCCTCAATTTTAAGAAATCAAAACTTAAAAAAAGATCCTTGATGTCGAGATCTTGACAGGCCTGCCTGGACACTGGGACCTCAAAGACCAGAAAGGACTGTCCTGCAGCACATACTAGCAGATGCCTGAATATGCAAATGAGAGCACTGAAGGAAGACTTCGGTGTCAAGATGCTAATTCTTCCGCTTTGGAGAAGGAGCTGGGGAAGTCAATAGCTTTTGAGTGGATAGTTTTTAAACTTGGGGGAGGCTGGTTCACTGACCCTTTGAAAAGCTGATGACAGCTGCAAACCTTTTTTTTTTTTTCCCCAGAAAAATGCACACACACCTAAAGAGTGGTAAAGAATATCAGTCTTCGAGCTTCCTAAGCCCTTGTACCAACTCCTGACCCACATAGATTAAGAAAAATGTATCCGCAATTTTGAAACAAGGTAAAAGGATATCTGAAACGTCCTTTCACTGGCTCACTGTCTAACAGGCCGCAGGGATTAGCTCTTTCTCTAGGGATTTGTGTCTTGAGTAAGCTCTAGATGCTACAAAGTTACATGTAACTGGTAGATTGTTGACCAACAAAAATGCAAGGGTTAAAACAGATCACAAATAAGGGCCCACCTACAGCACGCGGAACTCTGCTCAGTACTCTGTGGTGGCCTATATGGGGAAAGAATCTAAGAAAGACTGGATATATGTTTATGTATAACTGATTCACTTTGCTGCTCACCTGAAATAATGCAACACTGTAAATCAGCTATATGCCAGTAAAATTTTTTAAAAAAGAAAAAGAAATGCAAGGATTTCTATCGGTTGAAAAAAAGAATTTTCCCCAAAGTTGTGGTTTTGTGGCCCCGTAGAATATTAACCAGTTTTTAAAATCTATTTAGGAAAATCAGATTTTTGTCTACCTTCCTGTGCAAGGAAACCCCCAGCTCTTCCCCATTGTATATTTCTTCTCGTTTGTTTTCTTTACTGCTCACAGGAAACATTTCACTTTCTTTTGGAAAGAATTTTCTGGTTTAAAACTTTTTATTTATTTACTTGCCACACTGCATGACACTTGGGATCTTAGTTCCTCGACCAGGGATCGAATCCCTGCCCCCTGTAGCCGAAGCTCTGATTCCTAACCACTGGACCACCAAAATTCCCCAACACTTCATTTCTGAGTATCTGGACACTCAGTGTGTGGAGGTTTTCCCCTCACCAACAAGCGATTCACGGACACCAGCAGGGTGTCCAGGAACCAACTCCAAGTCTGACACCCTCTATCCATTGACAGCATCGGATTTCACAGGTTAAGGGCTCAGACCCACAAGACTGTCTCCCCTCTTCCCCTTCATGTCAGGTGCAAGCCCAGATTATCATCTGTGCTTCTGACCACCTGCCACAGATCAGAGGTTCCTAAGAGCCCCCCTGGAGTTCGATGGATCACAGAACTCAAGGAAACACATTCACAAGCTCAGTGAAGGGCATGATCAAGGACGCAGACGAACAGCCGGATGAAGGGATACGCAGGGCTCACCCGTGACCCTGTGCACCACCCCTTCCCGGGGTACCACCCTGTTGAGACCCTCTGCTCCATTTCACTGTTGCCCCATCTCCCCCCAGGAGACTGATCCTTCTGTAACTTGTGAGTCACCCCTGCCCCTGTCCCCCCCGACCCCCGGGGACTTGTTCTGAGATGCTTTCCCTGGCTCCCTTCCATCTGCCCCGGCCTAGATGAGGTTCCCAGATTCTTGCCTTGGCCCTACCTCTGCTTGCCAGCCTTGTTCCCCTGCGAGATTCCAGCTTGCCACACTAGCACCTCCATTCTGACCCTCCCAAATCCCCAACAGAGGGACTCGCTCAAGAGAAATGACTCAACCTCCTTGCTCTCTAGGCCTGAGTGACCCACCAGGAGAAGTCAAGCTTCAGGTGCCAGCAAAGCAGGGCCACAAGGAAAGGAAAAATGGGGGAGGGGTGTTATATGTTCTATGTTAAAGAAAGCAGCAAATAGCCTTTGAGGGGAAAATGAGACCCTTGATGGATTTTCTTACACTTATGTTAGTAATATGATTAGGGTAACCTCTTCAGGTATAATTTAAAAGATATTAAAATATTTAATTTAAATATTAAATTACACGTGAAGAGGTTACCCTAATCCTTTTAGCAAGTAGGGCATTTTTTGCTTGTTTTTGGCCATACCATGCAGATCTTAGTTTCCCAACCAGGGATGGAGCTCACGCCCCCTGCAGGGGAAGTGCACTGGACCCCCAGGGGAGTCCCAAGTAGGACTTTCAAATGATCTGAATACAGCCCTGGTCTTACCTGTATTCATTCACTCATCCATTCATTCATTCACTTGGGAAATATGTACTGAGCAACTCAGCAGTGACAGAGCCTTTAGATCAAGGCCTGTCCTTAGGAGTCCACATTCTGGTGGGAAAGGCGGGCAAGAAACAAGTACTGTCTCCTGTGAAAAGAAAGGGAAAATGAGGAAACAAAGTAGAAAGTGGGAGAGAGGGTGTGTTGCCTCGGCCAAGGTGGGTGGGGACTGGTATTCAACGGACCACAAGCTCCAAAGAATGGGAACGCTATAACCAGAACCTAATATATCACAGAGCCTTAGAAATGCTAGCTGCATGATTAACCGATGAATCGGTGGGTGGATGGGTGAATGGATGGGTGGGTGGGTGAGTGGTGTATGCATGGAGGACCCTGCAGGCTTTGGCTTCCTGGTGCCCCGCCATTTGGCCCTTCCTTTCCAGGCCCTCATCCCATCTCAAAGTCCCCTGCAGGAACGTCTATAAACTGTCCTGCACCTGAAGGTGAAGTCACCTTCTGGATCTCAACACCTTCACTGCATCCTGTGACCTCAGGCAGATCTAGCTATTCACACATAATTTGCCCGGCACAACATGAAGTGAAAATGCAGACTCTTATTCAAAAGTTATCAAAACTTTCAAGACAGTGGTAAGAGCACTAAAGCAACCACAGGGCTCTTCTGCTGCTGACCCCACACACAGGCAGGACACTCACGAGACCCGCCTTGTCTCCAGGGCAGGCCCAGAAGGCCTCCCCAGACCTGCGCCCAGGGGACCACCCCAGCCTGTGCTGACAAGACTTGATGATTCCTGTGCTCCTTCCGCTCAAGTCTTCACCCCACTTCCTGCCTCTGGACATCTATTCTTGCTGTCTCTGCTGCCAGGGTGCTGTCCCACGCCACGGGCTAGGTGCCAGGGAGGGAGAGGGGAAAACCACACCCAGTCCCGACTCCCCAGAGAAGATGGGTTTTGGAGCAGCTGCGGTCCTGCCCAGCAGTGAGACACAGATCGGGGAAACTTTCCTTTGTTGCAAATGAGAGCAAGGAGCACCATGCTGGGTCAGTCCTTTAGAGGGAGGAGGGCTTCGAGGTCATCATAGCCCTCCTCCGTCTAAAAAATCCTGCTAAGACAAGACGAGTTCCCTGGTGGACCAGACAGTAAAGAATCTGCCTGCAACGCAGGAGATGCGGGTTTGATCCCTGGGTCAGGAGGATCCCCTGGAGAAGGGAATGATAACCCGCTCCAGTGTCCTTGCCTGGAGAATCCCGTGGACAGAGGAGCCTGGCGGGCTACAGTCCATGGGGTGGCAGAGCCCAACAAGGCTGCGTCTGACTGAGTGACTAACACACGCTGGATGGATGCCCTCAGCTCTTTCACAGATGAGCTTGATGGATACCCACCAGCTTCCAACGCGCCTGTGTGTGTGTCTGGGGCTGGGGGTGGGGGGTGGGGGTTGGGGTGTAGCCTCCTCTCTGACCTCGATCCTGAAATACTCGCCACTGGCCAGCTCCATTTTCACTTGAAAAATTCCCACTTAGCCTTCAAAGTCCAACTCAGACACTATAGCACAGAAGCCAGCCTCAGATGACCCCAGACAGACTGATAACTACCCCCTCCCGCCCGGCCGGCTCCAGACACCGGCCTTTTCTGAGATCTGAGGCTTCTCCCAGCCTCACTGCTGGTCCGGAACCGCGGTCCGGTCCCATTTCGGAAGGCCCTGGGCTTGGACTCAGCCAACTCGCCAAACCTTTTGTAGACAGGAAAAGAGACTGGCTGGGCGCTAACTGGCCGCCTGATACACGAATCCTTTCCCGGAGATCTCTTGCCTTTGGCGCGAGAAGGAAGACCCAGGGGATTTCGGGGGTGGGTGGGGTGCGGAGGAGGAAGTGACAGCCCCAGCAGAGGGGGGGCCGCGGGGCTGGGGAGAGAGATCTCGCGGGCGGGAGCGGCCGACCGGCGGTTTCTGGCGGCTGCAGGACGCAGTTTCAGTTGGAAAAAAAAATTGCTCAATTGTCCTGCTCCCTCGAATCGGTGTGTTTCTCGCAGGAACCTCGGAAGCCGGTCCCGAAGCTTCAGTCCCCTCTCCTGCCCGCCCAGAGTACCCGCCTGGGTACCAGCCGTAGGCCCGGGGAAGGTCAAGGCCCGGCGGGTCCAGCCGGCAGGGGAGGCGCTGGTGGCGGGTGGGGAGGAGCCCGGCTTCCTGCACTCTGCCTCCCCGCCTCCTCTCGGCGCGCACCGACGGCTGCTTCTGCGTCCCGGGGGCGCCCCGTTACGCAGGAGGAGGAGCTGGAGGTTAGGTCCGGGAGGGGCCTCTGCTGCGCGCTTCCGCTGGGGTCAGCCGAGGTCAGCCGGCGGGCGGGACCGGGTTCTCCCGGCGCTCGCGGCGGGCACTCCGGGTCAGAGCAGACTTCGCGAGGCGCCGGTCGGGTGCGGGGCCGCGCGAGGCTGCGAAATCCACCCCCACCCCGGCCGATTTCAGGCTGCAGAGGGGAGGCTGGAGGGGGGCGGCGCGCGTGCCCTCCAGGCTGGAGACCCCACCGGCGGCGATCGGAGCACGCCCGCCCTGCGCCCCCTCCGAGCGCGGGGCTTCCTCGTCGCCGCGCGCTTCCTGCTGGGGTGCCCTCGTCTATGCAAGCCCGGGCGGATCCGACTAGCCGTGGCCGGTGGCCGCAGGGGCTGAAGGCGGAGGTGGCTTCCAGGGCTGGGACCCCTTTCTTAAGCTTTTAAATGACGCACTTGAGGTGTATTCAACAGGAAACACTGTAACAGTAATCCAAAAGCTTTAAAATGCCTGGAATCTCAAGCCCTGATAACACGCGGGTGCATTTCCTTTCCGACTTTGGTCAGCGCTATCTTTAGGTATTATTTCACTCTCATTTCCGGCGTGTTTACAAAACAGAAGCCGTAAGGTACCTAGTTCATTTCAGTTCAGTCGCTCAGTCGTGTCCGACTTTTTGCGACCCCATGAATTGCAGCATGCCAGGCCTCCCTGTCCATCACCAACTCCCGGAATTTACCCAAACTCATGTCCATCGAGTCAGTGATGCCATCCAGCCATCTCATCCTCTGTCGCCCCCTTCTCCTCCTGCCCTCAATCCCTCCCAGCATCAGGGTCTTTTCCAGTGAATCAACTCTTCACATGAGGACGCCAAAGTATTGGGGTTTCAGCTTCAGCATCAGTCCTGCCAATGAACACCCAGGACTGATCTCCTTTAGGATGGACTGGTTGGATCTCCTTGCAGTCCAAGGGACTCTCAAATGTCTTCTCCAACACCACAGTTCAAAAGCATCAATTCTTCAGCACTCAGCTTTCTTCACAGTCCAACTCTCACATCCATACATGGCCACTGGAAAAACCATAGCCTTGACTAGACGGACCTTTGTTGGCAAAGTAATGTCTCTGTTTTATAATATGCTATCTAGGTTGGTCATAACTTTCCTTCCAAGGAGTAAGTGTCTTTTAATTTCATGGCTGCAGTCACCATCTGCGGTGATTTTGGAGCCCCCCAAAATAAAATCTGACACTGTTTCCACTGGTTCCCCATCTATTTCCCATGAAGTGATGGGACTAGATGCCATGATCTTAGTTTTCTGAATGTTGAGCTTTAAGCCAACTTTTTCACTCTCCTCTTTCACTTTCATCAAGAGGCTATTTAGTTCCTCTTCACTTTCTGCCATAAGGGTGGTGTCATCTGCATATCTGAGGCTATTGGTATTTCTCCTGGCAATCTCGATTCCAGCTTGTGCTTCTTCCAGCCCAGCGTTTCTCATGATGTACTCTGCATATAAGTTAAATAAGCAGGGTGACAATATACAGCCTTGATGTACTCCTTTTCCTATTTGGAACCAGTCTGTTGTTCCATGTCCAGTTCTAACTGTTGCTTCCTGACCTGCATATAGGTTTCTCAAGAGGCAGGTCAGATGGTCTGGTATTCCCATCTCTTTCAGAATTTTCCACAGTTTGTTGTGATCCACACAGTCAAAGGCTTTGGCATAGTCAATAAAGCAGAAATAGATGTTTTTCTGGAACTGTCTTGCTTTTTTGATGATCGAGCAGATGTTGGCAGTTTGATCTCTGGTTCCTCTACCTTTTCTGAAACCAGCTTGAACATCTGGAAGTTCACGGTTCATGTATTGCTGAAGCCTGGCTTCACATTGTACATCACACTAAATATATATGCTTTTGTTTAGAGGTCTCTTTTACATAAGTCAGATTGGGTTGTATGGAATACCTGCACCTCCCACTTAACAGTATGTTTTTGGAAGTCACTTGGTTCAGACACAGCTCTTTCTTAACTATAGTGTTATTACACTCCGCGGTTTGAAGGCACCTTCCTTTATTTGGAGCATTCTCGGTTGTTTGCCGTTGTGTTTGTCTCTTTAACCATTCACCCCAAATGTGTTTCCTGGGCTCATGCTGTGTGCCAGACCCCTCCTAGGTTCAGGAAGTATAAGGATGGACAAAATCGACACCACTCTCCTGGACCTGACCTTCTACAAGGGCACTGTAGGTGTGTGAGGAGGGGATATTTATGTTTTTTAAATAGGGAATATATTCCAGTCATTCATTTGGCTCAAATATCAAATCAATACAAGAAGTGTCTAGAAAAACATTGAACACACTCATTGGTTTCTTATGTTTCCTTTCAGAATTTCCTTATGAAAATACAAGCAGAAATGAGTTGTATGTATATTTCCCTCCTTACTGGTGTAGAAGGAAGCTTGCTATAGCCCCCTGCTCTGTGTTTGCCTATAATAGAATAAAAAAATGTACTTATATGTCTTGGCACTATTTTCCTGTCCTCGCAGGACAGAGCTTCCTGTTCAACTTTATTTATGTGTGATTTCAGGGTACACACTGTTCTATCATAGGGTTTATTTTACCACAGTCTGTTTGTGCCCTGTGACATTTGGGTGTTTCCTGTCTTTCCGTATAATGCAGTGAATAACTGTACAAAGGTCAGTTCTTCCACCTGGAAGTCAGTCCATGGAGTGAATTTCAGAACTGTGATTGCTGGGTCAAGGCCTTGTGTGTGCACAGTGCTGATGTATGTTACTGTCTGCCTGCTGTGTTAGGCAGAGCTCTCCAGAGAAGCAGATGGGTATAGGAGATTATGTATATATAATACACATGTAATTTTATATATAGTGCAATATAAAATAATAATTATAAGGAACTGGCTCACCCCTATGGAAAAACAATATAGAGGTTCCTCAAAAAATTAAAAACAGAGTTGGCATATGATCCAGCAATTTCACTCCCGAGTGTATACCCAGACAAAACTATAATTTGAAAAGATGCACGCACCCCTGTGTTCCTAGCAGCACTATTTACAGTAGGCAAGACATGGAGACCACCTGAATGTCCATCGGCAGATGAAAGGATAGAAATATGATAGCTATATACAAGGGAAAACTACTCAGCCATCAAAAGAATGAAATAATACCATTTGCAGCAACATGGGAGGACCTAGAGACTGTCACTTAGTAAGTCAGAAAGAAAAAGAAAAATGCCAGATGAGCTCACTTATATGTGGAACCTAAAATATGAGACAAATGTGTATACCTAGAAAACAGACTCACACACAGAGAAAACAGACTGGTGGTTGCCAAGGGGGTGGGAGGTCGGGGAGGGAAGGAATGGGAGTTTGGGATTAGCAGAAGCAAGCTATTATATATAGGGTGAGTAAACAAGGTTATACTAAATAGCATAGGGAACTACATTCAAAATTCCATGACAAACCACAATGAAAAAGAATATGACAAAGAGCCTGAGCTATGTTGCTATTCAGAAGAAATGAACACAACACTGTAATCAACTGTATGTCCATAAAATTAAAAAGAATCGACTCACCTAATTATGATTTGCAGTCTTCAAGTTGGTGAGCTGGTGGCGTAGTTCCAGTCTGCAGGCCAGCCGCCTCAGGACCCAGGAAGAGCCAATGTTTCAGTTTGAGTCCGAAGGCAGGATGAAAAACCTTCCAAGGCAGAGCTGCCCCTCACTCAGGGGGAGACCAGCCTTTTTCTAGTCAAACCTTCAACTGATTAGATGAGGCCCAGCCAAATTTAGGGTGAGCAGTCTGCTTTCCTTAGTCTACTGATTCAAAGGTCAGTGTCATCAAGAAGCACCTTCACAGACAGACCTAGAATAACGTTTGACCAAGTTCCAGGGCCTCCTGTGGCCCAGTCAAGTTGAGATGTAAAATTAATCCTCATACCTTCACCAGTGTGTCTTTTTTTTTTCCTGGCAGCCTGTTGCACTTTAAATATGTAATACTCAAGGTTAAAGAAAACTGCATCTAACATTATTATAAATAAAAGAGATCAGGGGCTCCAGAGTGAACAGCATCTTCAGAACCTCCATGCTTATGTCTTTGCTTTCTGGGTGTAATTTAATAAGATCATCAACTCGAAGAACGGTAATTGCAGCTTCAGTTGCCAATTGCAGACTCTTAACTTGAACTGTGGTTGATTCAAACACCCCTGTTTGTGTGTTGTCGCGGGCTTTACCACTGACCAAGTCAAGACCGATCCATCTCAGATTTTTGTATTCTGGGTTTCCTTGAGCCTCTTAATTGTGCAACCAGGTATGTGGAATCTTGGGCAGCATTAACTGCCAGAGTAGTAAGAATAACAAGAGCTCTTGCAAACTCTGCAATAGCAAGCACCAGTGTGTCTTAAAAATTTTTTTTGAGTATATTTATTTATTTGTTTTGGGCCGTGCCAGGTCTCTGTTGCGGTGCGGGCTTCTTCTCTAGCAGCGGCCAGTGGGGGCTACTCTCTAGCTGCGGTGCGTGGGCCTCTTGCTGTGATGGCTAATCTTGTGGAGCACGGGCTCTGGGGTGTCCAGGTTTCAGTAGCTGAGGATGTGGGTTCAGCAGTTGTGGTTCCCAGGCTGTAGAGCACAGTCTCAGTAGTTGCGGTCCCCGGGCTTGGTTGCTCAGAGACAAGTGGGATCTTCCCAGACCAGGGATGGAAGCCATGTCTCCCGCATCGGCAGGCAGATTCTTTACCACTGAGCCACCAGGCAAGCCCCTGCCCGCCCCCCCGCCAAATGCGTCTTTTAAAAAACAGCATTATATTGGATGAACCTAGCACTTATTATACAGAGTGAAGTGAGTCAGAGAGAAAGATAAATATTGTGTTCTAACACATATACACGGAATCTAGAAAAATGATAAGGAAGGATTTATTTTCAGGGCAGCAGTGGAGAAACAGACATAGAGAACAGACTTATGGACACGGGGAGAGGGGAGGAGAGGGTGAGACGTATGGAGAGAGCAACACAGAAACTTACATTACCATGTGTAAAATAGACAGCCATTGGGAATTTCCTGTATGGCTCAGGAAACTCAAAAGGGGGCTCTGTATCAGCCTAGAGGGGTGGGATAGGTAGGGAGATGGGAGGGAGGTTCAAAAGGGAGCGGATATATGTATACCTAGGGCTGATTCATGTTGAGATTTGACAGAAAACAGCAAGATTCTGTAAAGCAACTATCCTTCAATAAAAAATAAATTAGTTAAAAAAACCCCACAGCATTATCAAAATATAATTCACAGCAGGTCCTTGGTGGCCTAGTGGTTAGGATTCCAGGCTTTCACTTTTTGTGGGCTGGGTTCATTCCCTGGCTGGGAAACTGAGATCCTGTAAGCCATGCAGTGTGGCCAAAATATATAAATAAAATATAAGATATATATGTTATACATATATAATTCACATATAAGATATAGTTCATCCAGCTGAAATATATTCTCAGTGGTTCTTAGTGTATTTACAGAGTTGTGCAATGATCACCATGATCAATTTTGGAAATTTGCATTATTCCCCAAAGGAACCTCCTACAATTAGCAGTCACTTCCCATTTGACCCCATCCCTCTCAGGCTTCAGCACCCACTAATCTACTGCAGGTCTGTGTGGATTTGCCTGTTCTGGACATTTCACATGCATGGAATCATACTTTGTGTAGGCTTTGGGGCCAGCTTCTTTCACTGAGCATACTGTTTTTGATGTTCATCTGTGTGGTAGTATGTCAGTATTTAATTCTTTTCTATGACTGAATACTGTCTCACTGTATGGATATACCACATTTTTTAAAAAATCCATTTATCTGGTGATGGATATTTGATTTCTCCCCACGTTGGGGCTATGCACTATTTGATACTCCCATCAGCAGTACATGAAGTTTCCATGTTCTCCATGTCCTCAGCAATACCTGTTACTACCTGTAGTTTTGATTATAGCCATCCTCGTGGGCATGAAGGAGTCTCTCATTTTGGTTTTGACTTGCTAAACAGTTCATCTTTTGGCTGATTTTTTTAAGGAAGATTTTTTCCTATACATTTATTATTGTTTTATGGCTTCTGAATGTTGACTTAAAGAAAAAAATTGTCTCTACTCCAGGATCACAAAGAAGATTTCCTATATTCCCTTCTAATACCTTTATATTTTAAAGTTTTACATTTGAGACTTGGATCCATTTGGATTTTATTCTGCCATGTGCTGTGAAGTATGCATCAGCTTCTTTCCCTTTTCCAGAAGTTATACTGTGTCTTGTCACCTGTGGGGGGTGGAGAGAGGATTTTGATCAGGAGGCTGGGAAGCCCAGTGTAAGGAGGTGACGTTGCATGAAGACCTGGATGAAGTGAGGAGAAGCGAGATCAGCGTGGCTGCAGGTGATGGGGAGGCCACAGGTATGAAGATGGCCAGGTCATGTAGGGCCTTATAGGTAACCATGTGGAATAGGATTTCATTTGGAGTTTAATAGTACTGAAGAGCTAACGGTAAGGTCTTTATAGCTGTTTACTTGATAAAATAATACCTGGAAAGGAAACTTGAGTCCAAGGCGGTGTGCGTGCCTGCTCAGTCATGTCTGACTCTTTTCAACCCCATGGACTGTAGCCCGCCAGGCTCCTTCCTCTGTCCATGGGGTTTTCCAGTCAAGAATACTGGAGTGGGCTGCCATTCCCTCCTCCTGGTTCAGGAATTGAAACTGTATCTCCTGCATCTCCAGCACTGGCAGGCAGGTTCTCTGGCCATTGAGCCACCTGGTTAGGGCGCTTCGAATTTTGCTGCAGACTGGTAAATTGTTCTCCAAAAGGGCTATTTGAAATTACCCTCCCTTCCCCTCTGCATGCATGCTCAGTCATGTCCGACTCTTCGCACCCCCATGGACTGTAGCCCGCCATGGCTCCTCTGTCCAAGGAGTTCTCCAGGTAAGAATACTGGAGTGGATTGCCATTCCCTTCTCCAGGGGATCTTTGTGACCCAGGGATCGAACCGGGGTCTTCCGCATTGCAGGCAGATTCTTCCTCATCTGAGCCACCAGACGCCACTCTCCCTTCCCCCTAAGTTTATGTTATTTCAATACCGTTTGCCATTTTATTAAATATTTTTGAAACATGGTTTAGTTACTGAATTTAAAAAAAAAAAACCTAATTGGGGGATAGCTGACAAGTAACTGGGGCTTCCCTGATGGCTCAGCTGGTAGAGAATCTGCTTGCCAATGCTGGAGATGCTGGTTTGGTCCCTGGTTCAGGAAGATCCCCTGGAGGAGGAAATGGCAACCCACTCCAATATTCTTTCCTCGGAAATCTTATGGACAGAGGAGCCTGGCAGGCTATAGTCCATGGGATTATAAAAGCTGGACATGACTGAGCGACTGAGTATATATATGTGTGTGTGTGTGTGTGTATAAAACAAGTAGCTGTGAAAACTAATAAAGGGAAAGCTTACTTAAAATGGAGTCCTGGGACTTCTCTGGCAGTCCAGTGGGTAAGATTCCAAGCTTCGGACACAGGGGGCACAAGTCTGATCCCTGGTCAGGGAACTGGGATTCCGCATGCCACACGGCATGGATGGATGAACGAAGAAATAGATAGAATGAAGCGAACTCTCCAAGTGTGGCTCAGATGTCTCTGCTTGGAATAAGGGCTGGCTGTTCTGGGGAGGTACATTTGTGGCCATGAAGACAACAAGCGTTAACCTCTGATGGGATCGCCTCTTCGGTCGGCCCTGAGGGTACTCTGTACCTTGGTAGGGTCCCTCCCAGAGGAGGCTGTGATGGCACCAACAGCCCTGCTTCAGCCATGCCCCACCCTACAGAATTCTGAAGATGTCTACCCCAAGGATGGTGAAATAAAAACCGTGGATCAGCTTTCTGGAACTCAAGAGACTTCTCTCATGGAGTCTGGGCCTCCAGGTATAGGGTCCTCTGAGAGGCTGAGAGCAATTCTGGGGCAGGTGGAGGGGAGAAGCAGGCTTGAGGGCGTGAGACAAGCCACCACAACCTAGGTTTATTGGGCTTTTGAGTTATTTTGACCTAGAAGCTGAAGCTCCCATCCTTTGGCCACCTGATGCGAAGAGCTGACTTATTGGAAAAGACCCTAATGCCGGGAAAAATTGAAAGCAGGAGGAGAAGGAGATGACAGAGGATGAGATGGTTGGATGGTATCACCAACTCAATGGACATGAGTTTGAGCAAGCTCTGGGAGACGGTGAAGGACAGTCCATGCGGTCGCAGACAGTTGGACACGACTGAGCGACTGAACAATAACCAAAGCCACTGAGAACCATCAGACACAGAAAAAGCTCTGAAAAGCTCTAAAGACAGGGCACAGGTTTTCCTGTTGTAAAGGAACTTTATGTTATTTTATACCACACTGCTTAGCTTTCAGGATCTTAGTTCCCCAACTGGGGATCAAACCCGTGCCCCGTGCAGTGAAAGTACCTAGTCACTGAACCATCAGGGAATTCCAGAAATTTTTATTTATAAATGCAATTTCTTTTTGTAAAGAATCTCCCACTCCCATCTAGGAAGCAGGGGACTAGAAACTCTCATCAATGGAGAAGGTGAAACTTAAACCTGCAGAGCAAGCCTCACTAAACAACCCTCGATTTTCATTCTTTTCCCCGTCACCTTCTTACAATTTGTATTCACCCACCCAAAAGCCCAAATACTCTTTTCTTTGGCTTTAAGCTTAGATAGCATTTTAGGTCAGGTTCTAACCACCCCAATGGGTTCCTCATCACTGGTGCTCCCTTCGGTCCCTATGAGACGCCCAGGCTAATAAACGTCTTTTTGCTTTTTCCTTCTTGTTCTCATGTTTCTGGCCCCACTGCACGGCATGTGGGATCTTAGTCCCCTGTCCAGGGATCGAACCCCTGGTAGCATGGAGTCCTAACCACTAGACCACCAGGGAAGTCCTGCCTTTTTCTTATTAACCTGCTTTTGGTCCATCTCACTTATAGGGTCCCAGCTGGAGAACTAATGATGGCTAGAGGAAAGCATTTTTTCCTTCCCTGCCAGCACAAACCTCCCCAGCTAGGCTTGGGACCTAGGCCACCCGGCCTCAGGTCCAGGCGCCTCTGCTGGTGCCTACGCTAGCAGTGTGGCCTTGGCTGTGTTTCCTAACTTCTCCCAACTTCTACTTCCTTATTTGTATTGATAATTAGAGGATAATAAAAGCCTGCCTTGTAAGATTATTGTGAGAATTACATGGGTGTGATGGTTAATTTTAATCTGTCAACTTGACTAGGCTGAGGGATACTGGTGAAACATTACTTCTGGGCGTGCCTGTGAGGGTGTTTCCAGGAGAGCTTAGTGTTTGAATCACAGAGTGAGTAAAGAAGGCGGCCTAACCCCCATCAGTGAGGCAGCGCCATCCACTCTTTCAGTTCAGTTCAGTCCAGTCGCTCAGTCGTGTCCGACTCTTTGCGACCCCATGAATCGCAGCACACCAGGCCTCCCTGTCCATCACCAACTCCCGGAGTTCACTCAGACTCACGTCCATCGAGTCAGTGATGCCATCCAGCCATCTTATCCTCTGTTGTCCCCTTCTCCTCCTGCCCCTAATCCCTCCCAGCATCAGTCTTTTCCAATGAGTCAACTCTTCGCATGAGGTGGCCAAAGTACTGGAGTTTCAGCTTTAGCATCATTCCTTCCAAAGAAATCCCAGGGCTGATCTTCAGAATGGACTGGTTGGATCTCCTTGCAGTCCAAGGGACTCTCAAGTGTCTTCTCCAACACCACAGTTGAAAAGCATCGATTCTTTGGCACTCAGCCTTCTTCACAGTCCAACTCTCACATCCATACATGACCACAGGAAAAACCACAGCCTTGACTAGACGGACCTTAGTCAGCAAAGTACACATCTAGGATTATTATGTCTTTCTGATGAATGGGCTTGTTATTATAAAAGCTCTCTCTTTCTGCTAATTCTCCTGTTTTGGGTATATTCTGTGTGCCACCATTATAGCCATTCCAGCTTTCTTCTGATTAGTATCTGTATATTATACCTTTTCCATCTTTTGACCTTTTTTATAAACATTGTTAAAAAAATATTTATTTTAGTACATCTATCGGCTCAGATGGTAAAGAATCTGCCTGCAACACAGAAGACCTGGGTTTGCTCCCTGGGTCGGAAAGATCCTCTTGAGAAAGGAACAGCTACCCACTCCAGTAGTCTTGCCTAGAGAATCCCACGGACAGAGGAGCCTGGTGGGCTACTAAAGAGTTGGACATGACTCAGCAACTAAACAACAACAAAAGCTCAAAACAGGTGGTTCAGGCATTCTAGGATCTGCACACCCCTTAAATACCAGGGAAATCACAAGAGGAAGAAAGCCCCAGTGGTTGGCAAACTGGCTTCCCTTGAAAAGTTTTTTTTTCTTTTTAAAAAAAGATATGTATTTATTTGGCTGCGTAGGGTCCTAGTTGAGGCATGAAGGATCTTTATTGAGGCACACAGACTTTCTAGGTGCAGTGCACAGGCGTAGCAGCCCCATGGTGTGCGGGAGCTTAGTTCCCCAACCAGGGATTGAACCAGCATCTCCTGCATTGCAGGTGGATTCTTAACCAGGGGAGCACCAGGGAAGTCCCCATCCTTTTACTTTTAACCTACCTGTGTGTTAATATCAAAGTGCATCTATTGTAGGCAGCTTGTAAGCTGCAGTCTTGTTTTTTTTCCCACCACGTGACAATATCTGTTAACTGGCATGTTTAGTCTGTTTATTTTTAATGGATAATTAATACAGCCAGACTAAAGCCTACTAGCTAACCAGTTGTTTTCTCTTTGTCTTATCTGTTTCTTGATTCTCTTTTCCTGCTTCAGTAAAAATAATACTATCATGTTTGCTTTAAACAGACAATTAGAGGGCCTGAATTGAATAAAAAGGCAAAGGAAGGGCAAATCTGCTCTCTGCTTGAGCAGGAACACCTTCTCTGTCCTTGGACGTCCGTGTTCCTGGTTTTTACCTTTGGATTGGGACTTATAGCATTGGCTCCCCTGATTCTTGGGGCTTCCCTGGTGGCTCATACCATAAAGAATCTGCCTGCAACGCAGGGACCAGGGTTCAATCCCTGGGTTGGGAAGATCCCCTGGAGAAGGAAATGGCAACCCACTCCAGTATGCTTGCATGGAAAATCCCATGGACAGAGGAGCCTGGTGGGCTACAGTCCATGGGGTTTCAAAGAGTCAGACATGACTCAGCGACTAATGCCCCTGGTCCTCATGCCTTCAGGTTTGGGCTAGAATTATACTCTTCTGGGTCGACAGCTTGCAGATGGCAGATTTTGAGGCAGCCTCCATAATAGTGTGAGCCAGTCTCTCATAATAAATCTCTTTCTCTGTATCTATCTGTTCTGGTTGTCTGGATAGCTCTAATACAATGGGATTATTTTGGGGATTTTATTGTTAACCTAAAACAATAAAATAGCCAGGTATTTATTTATTTATACCAGAAAACAGGTTTATTCAAGAGCAGCAATGAATTGTAATACAGTGGGACTATGGCAAACCACATACAAGTCCAGACCAGAGGAGAGGAAAGTCTTTTATAGAGGACAAGGGGGCGTTGGGAAGAACTGTTGTAAACAGAAAGCCCATTGGAGGAAACCGGGGGCTGGAAGTGTAGTGTCTTTTCATTGGCTGAGTTATGACAGTCTCTCATTGGCTGAGCTGTTGCCAGGCAAGGAGAAAATCTTTGTTCTCCGACCTGGAGGTAGTAAGCAGTGTCACTTCCTACCCTGAATCTGAATTGGGGTCAAGTGGTGAGAGCTCCCCCTTGTGGCCTCCTGAGTCCGTTTTTAGTAAGGTTTCCCTTTATTGATTTTCCCGATGTGGAAGCGCATGCAAAGTGCCTGGCGCAGCGCCTGGCCTGTAGCCAGCACTGGATGGAAGGGAGTGATGGAGTGGGCTCAGCTTGGCTTGAGGCAGAGTCAGACACCTTGCAGAGGAGGCGAGAAGGGCAGGGGGTGTGTAGAGCCGCTCCCACACCTGCTGTGGGCCACTAGGCAGTCCACCTACAAACTGACCTCCCAGCGCCCTCACCTGCCAGGTTGTCTCCACTTCCCAGAGGTGGAAACTGAGGCTCAAGACCCATAGCCGTAGTAGTCAGTATAGGCTGGGACCCAAAGTGGTCCGGGTGCGTCCGGGCACGGGGTGAGATGACTTCCCTGGTGGCCCAGCAGTTAAGACTCCACCATCCCACTGCAGGCCCATGGGCTCAATCCCTGGTTGGGCAAGTAAGATCCCACATGCCCCCAGGTGCAGTGGGTGTGTTTTTGTGGGGCGGACACATGCGGTTTCATTTTCACAGTTAGGTATTTGTTTAATGGGCTTCCCTGGTGGTTCAGACATAAAGAATCTGCCTGCCAGTGCAGGAGACGTGGGTTCGATCCCCTGGAGCAGGAAATGTAACCCACTCCAGTATTCTTGCCTGGGAAATCCCACGGACAGAGGGGCCTGGTGGGCTACAATCCATGGGGTTGCAAAGAGTCAGACATGACTGAAGTGACTTAGCATGCACGTACACAATAGCTTTACAATAAGTGAGTAATTTAATAAGGAAACTGTTTCCCTGTGTTCTGTGAGCTTTGCCAGTGAACTGTGGACTCTGAGGATGGACTTACAAGAAACTCCAGTTTATTGCTGTTGGTCAGAAGCACAGAAGCCCTGCACAGGCCATGGGCTCTGAGGTGGGACTGGGTCAGGGGTCTCCCCAGGCTGGTGGCATCGGAATTCAGCTGTCGGACCCCCAGCTGGTGTCCTGAGTCTGAGGACTGCTTGGTGTGGTGGAAGCTCCGCGCCCCGTGACCAGAGGTGCAGTCCGGGTGGCCAGGTGTGCTGTCCTGAGCGGACAGCCATGTGAGGGTATGGAGGAGCAGAGAATCAGAGAGGGGTTTCTTCTCCTCACAGGCCTGTTATGTTTTTTCTCTGTGCATTTGGTCGTTTACTTTCTACCTTGGCATTGTATTCTCAGAGGCATAGAATTTCACTTTTTTTTTTTTTTTTGCCTCACTGGGTGGCTTGTGGGATCTTATTTCCCCACTCAGGGATCAAACCTGTGCCCCTGCAGTAGAAGCTTGGATTCCTAACTGCTGGATCAGTGGGAAGTCCCAAGATGTCTCTTCTTTGTGCTTGCGTTTAGTTGCTCAGTCGTGTCCAACTCTTTGTGACCCCCTGGACTGTAGCCCACCAGACTCCTCTGTCCATTGGATTTCCCAGGCAAGAATACTGCAGTGGGTTGACACAGGGATCAAATCCATGTCTCCTACTTGGTAGGCAGATTCTTTTTTTTTCCCTCACTTGAGCCAGTAGATTTTTTTTTGAGTTTCATTAATTCTCTCACACAGGCAATACTTGCCCCTGGCAAAAATTCCAAAGATACTAAAGGGCAGATGCTGTCACTTCAGACACGTAGGACTCTTTGCAACCTGCCATGGGATTCTCCAGGCAAGAACACTGGAGTTGGTTGGCATGCTCTCCTCCGGGGGATCTTCCCAACCTAGGGATTGAACATGTAACTCCTGCACTGGCAGGAGGGTTCTTCCCTGGTTCTTTGCCACCAGGGAAGCCCAAGAGTTCCTGAGAAGACCAGAGAGGACACTTTCATCCCCAAAACATAGGCAAGTTCTTCCTAGGATGATTTAGTTTCCCCTTTGTTTAATATTTACAAGCCTTTGAAGATAAACAGGCAGGGCCTTGGGAGTGGCAGAAGGATTTTGGGAGCCACCCTCCTGGTCCTGTAAAGACTACATTTGTAAAACAGGCACAGTTTTGTTGTTTAAAAACAAAAACACCCCTCCCCCCCAAACAAACAAACAAACAAAAAAACAAAGGCAGGTCAGTTTAATTCAGTTGCTCAGTCGTGTCCGACTCTTTGCAACCCCATGGACTGCAGCACGCCAGGCTTCCTTGTCTGTCACCAACTCCTGGAGTTTACTCAGACTCATGTCCATTGAGTTGGTGATGCCATCCAAGCATCTCATCCTCTGTTGTCCCCTTCTCCTCCCGCCTTCAATCTTTCCCAGCATAGAGTCTTTTCCAATGAGTCGGCTCTTCACATCAGGTGGTCAAAGTATTGGAGCTTCAGCTTCAGCATCAGTCCTTCCAATGACTATTCAGGCTTGATTTCCTTTAGGTTTGACTGGTTTGATCTCCTTGCTGTCCCCAGGGTGACCTCATCTTATCTAAAGTGTTAATCACTCAGTCATGTCTGACTTTTTGTGACTCTTTGGACTGTAGCCTGCCAGGCTCCTCTGTCTATAGGATTCTCCAGGCAAGAACACTGGAGTGGGTTGCCATGCCCTCCTCCAGAGGATCCTCCCGACCCAGGGACTGAACCCGCGTCTCTTGCATCTCCTGCAGTGGCAGGCGGGTTCTTTACCATTAGCGCCACCTGGGAAGCTGATCCCATCTGCAAATGGCCTGCCTCCAAACAAACCTCATTCTTTTTTCTTTTTAATATTTATATATTTATTTGGCCGCACCAGGTCTTCGCTGCAGCTTGGGGGATGTTTAGTTGTGGCATGAGAAATCAAGTTCCCTGACCAGGGATCGGACCTGGTCCTCCTGCACTGGGATCTGAGTCTTAGCTGTCGGACCCCCAGGAAAGGCCGAAAGTCACGTTCTGAAGTTAGGATTTCAACGTGTACATTTTGGGAGGATACCCTCCAGCCCGCCGTAGCCACCCACCATTCTTTTAGCCAGGCTGTCTTATTGGGCTCCCTTGTCCACGCCCGCCCTGGTGATGCGCTCAGGCTTCCTCCTAGGCACGGGCTGTGGCGGGCTGCAATGCCCCCAGACTGGAATTCCCTGACGAATTGGCATGCCACTTCCCCTTGAGGAGCCAGAGGCCTTGGACTTGGGTCTCGGGTGACTGGAAGACACTTGGACTCTGACGCCCTGGCATAGCGGGCAGTGCCCCAGGGCACTGGCTGCAGTCTAAGAACCACATAAATCTTTTGTCTTCTCACCTGTGAGGCCGTGAGCAGAGTTCAGGAGACTCAGCAGAGAGGCTAGCTCACCTGCCCACAGCTCTTGGTTCCAGAACATGAACAGAGAGGTCAGATATCCTTCCATCCCCGTCTGCACACAGACAGGCCTGGATGATCAGCAGGCATGCATTGTGAGTCCTCCGCATGGGCAGGCCCAGCTTCACCAGGAGCTGGGAGCCTCTGGGTCCCACCGGGATACCTCGCTGGGCTGTGCTCCGGGAGGCAGGCCCCAAGCGGTGCCTTGCCCTGCACGAGACTCAGCATTTTATTCAGGTGCTCCCTAAGCAGAGGTGTCCGCGAGTCACCGCACATTTGCCTGAAAGCCCGTATTTCCCGCTTCCACTAAGAGATTTTGGCCCTGCTGGTGGGGGATGGAATTGGTGCTCCTTGTGGCGACTGCCAGGGAAGCCCCTAGATTTCCTTCTGTGAGTCCAGGTTTCAGGATGGCCATCTCTCTGGCTGTCTCCTGAAACTCTCTTTCTCTCTGCAGTGGCTGTTGGATGGACAGTTCCGAGGACATTTGAGCTTTTTCCCGCCTCTGGAGCTTGGGGAGCTTTGCACCTTTTACTCCGTGGGTGGTGTCATGTTAGTGTCGTGAGGCTTCCTGGTCCTCCAATGGGGGTGCCCCCTCCTGGTCAGCCTCTGTTCCAGCTTCCTGTCTGCTGCTGCTGGTCTTAGCGCTCCCCAAATTACCTTGTCCGTTCTGTGCCAACCGCTTACGCGGTTGATGCCAGGGCCCCCAGCACAGCCCCGGGGGGTCCACAGGAGGACTCTGGTATGTGGGGGTTGGGGGGGCTGGTGGATCCTGACATAGGTTAGAGGTGTCGCCCAACCTGCACTAGGCTTTGTGTGAGCGGGAAATAGAACCCCCCTGTGCGGAGCCCTGGAGGAAGGGGCTGATTTGCTGTGGTGAGTGGCAGAGTCTGTGCTGGCAACGCCGGACCGTTCTGCGGCGCAGCCGGCATCAAGACCTGCCATCGGTCTTCTGTGGTTGACTTGCTTTGTGTGTAAAGTGGTGAGAAATGATGGTGCCCACGCTGCGGGGCTGCTGCTGGAGGCACAGAGGAATCAGCCCCCGTGCCTGGTCCAGCGCCCAGAGCAGCTCAGCAAACATCACCACCGTCAGGGTCTGGGCACAGGTCTCCTTGGGGCAGGGGCTGCGTCTCACCGTCCCACTTTCAGAATTTCCATTCTGGCCTGCTGGCTGCAGGCAGGCCCCGCGCCAGGTAATTGCACTTGAGCACGAGTCTTCATGACGTGCTCTGTGTCCCTCTGCAATTGTTCCAGGACGCCCTGATAATGGCTCTGCCAGCCCTGGGCGCTCTCAGAGCCTGGGGTAGGGCAGGGCGGAGGTGGTAACGTTCTGCACACGGAGGCCTGGGCGCGTGGCTCGGGCTCTAGGGCATGGTTGGTCTCTGGGAGGAGGGAGAGGACCAGATGGCAGGCGGCTCTGTCTTCCCCCATCGCTGCCGCCATGCCTCCCAGGAAGTGGGTCAAAGGGCACCCGGTGGCCGGGTGTGCCACCCTTATCTCCCTGCGGGTTTGTGTTCTGACTCAAGAGGAAGTGGCCCCAGGGATCCGAGGTCCCCCAGGGTCCTGACAGCTGGGCTCCTTGCCTTCAGGAACCAGAGCAGCAACCACCCACCCCGTGCCCCCCACCTGGCATTGTGATGTAATTTACAACTTTTAATTTTTAAAAAAATTTTTGAGAGAGCTCGACCTGGTGCTCTGTGGCAACCTAGGCGAGACGGGATGGGGGATGGGGGAGACGCTGAAGGAGGAGGGGACACACACACCCTCATGGCTCATTCATGTGGCTGTGTGGCAGAACCAACACAGCGTTGTAAAGCAATGACCCTCCAATTAAAAAAACCTTTTTCTTTTTGGCTTCATTGTGAAGCATGAAGGATCTTAGTTTCCCCACCAGGGATCAAACCTGTGCCCCCTGCAGTGGAAGCATAGCCACTGGGCCACCTATGAATTCCCAGCCATTCATATCTTCAACGCTCGTCAGCTGTGTCTGAAGGTGGCCCCACCAGACACCAAGAGCTCCAACTCTTCCATCAAACCACCGGCCAGCGGCCTCCCTGACACAACTGGGTGGGCTCCCCCCAGCCCCCATGCCGCCCTCCGCACTGCCTGGAGCCCAGCCTGGGACCCACTGAAGGAGCCACTTCAATGCCTCCCTGTCAGCAGCCGCGTGGAGTCAGGGGTTCTGACGGAGACATTGCTGCGTTTACCTCTGTCCCTGTCTCGGGTCAGATGCTGGGTGTCCCTTAGTGAATAAAACAGATGCCTCCCCTTTCTAGAGCCGGCGGTCTGGGCTGGGAGGGGGAGAAACCCGGACAGGGCAAGACGTGTGCTGACACCAGGCGGAAGACAGGGAGCAGAGACAGTGACCGGGGAGCAACCTGCTGAAACAGCCCCTCTGAGCTTGCGATATGCTGCAGCAATGGCCAGGCCCGCTGGGCAGGGACGGGCTGAGTCTGCTCAGAGCCCTCGTGCCCCGTCCCTCGGCTGCCCTGCACCCCGTCACCCCCTTTCATGCCCTCTTCACGCTCCCACCCCTACTATCTCGTGGGACCTACTGGGAGGTTCTGGGGGGGTCACCATCTGGCCCAGAGAGGGTGAGCCCCGCGGGCTGGTGGACGAACTGAGGCAGAGGACGAAGGGGCAGTCTTTGAGGGGCAGGCGGGCAGGGTCAAAGTGGTGCCCGGGGGTGGGTGGCTGGGTTACCGGTGGGGAGTTGGGGGGCGAGGCAAGCCGGTGCTCAGAGGCCAGGGGTGGAGCCCCTACTGCTGAAGGAAGAGAAGTGGAGATGCCAGTCACTCAGACTCTTCGTGACCCCATGGACTGTAACCCACCAGGCTCCTCTGCCCATGGGATTCTCCAGGCAAAAGTCCTGGAGGGGGTAGCCTCCCCTGCTGCTGACTGAAGAGCAAAGTGTTCCTGTCAGAAAGGGAACAGACACTGTCCTGGGAGGCGGTAAGGGTGGTGCGGCCGGAGCCTCCTGCCAGCCTCAGGCGACCCAAGGCTGCAGTGTCCAGGCACCGCTAAGAGTGTAATAGCTTAGTCATCAAAGTCACGGGGATCCAATTTTTGTTCCTTTCTTTTTTTAAGTCAAGTGACGTGACTCATTAACCTAGTGAGGTTTTTTTTTTTTCCCTATTTTGAAAGAATTGTGATGAAATATATACATAACACACAATTTGCCAACTTAACCACTTTTAACTGACAATTCATCACCATTAACGCGACATTCACAACGTTGTGCAACCATGAAACTCTCTACTTCTAGACTTTCTTATGACCTCAGGCAGAAACTCGGTGTCCTGGGGGCAATAATCCTGTGTTCCCCTCTCTCCCAGCCCCTGGTGACCTCAAGTCTACTTTCTATCTCTGAATCTGCCTATTCTGGGTATTTCATGTAAGTTGCTGTTGCTAAGTCATGTCTGACTCTTTGTGACCCCATGGACTGCAGCACGCCAGGCTTCCCTGTCCTTCACCGTCTCCTGGAGTTTGCTCCAATTCATGTCCATTGAGTCAATGGTGCCGTCCAACCATCTCATCATCTGTCATCCCCTTCTCCTCCCACCTTCAGTCATTCCCAGCATCAGGGTCTTCTCCAATGAGTCAGTTCTTCGCATCAGGTGGCCAAAATACTGGAGCTTCAGCTTCAGTATCAGTCCTTCCAACGAATATTCAGGACTGATTTCCTTTAGGATTGACTGGTTTGATCTCCTTGCAGTCCAAGGGACTCTCAAGAGTCTTTTCCAGCAGCACAATTTAAAGTATGTATTCTTCGGCACCCAGCCTTCTTTATGGCCCGGCTCTCACATACGTGTGTGACTGGAAAAACAGCTTTGACTCTACAGAACTTTACTGGCACAGGGATGTCCCAGTAGAATCATACGATGTTTGTCCTTTTGTGTCTGGCTTCTTTCACTCAGCAGTGTCCTCAAGGTCATCTGTCCTGTAATGTGTATCAGAACCCCATTCCTTTTTTTGGCCATGCTGTGTGGCTTGTGGGATCTTAGGTCCCTGACCAGGGAAGCCCCACCATTCCTTTTTATTGCTGAGTAATATTCCATCGTTAGAACTAACATTGCATTGGAGAAGGAAATGGCAACCCATTCCAGTATTCTTGCTTGGAAAATCCCATGGATGGAGAACCCTTGTAGGCCACAGTCCATGGGGTCGTAAAGAGTCGGACACCACTGAGAGATCTCACTTCACTGATATTCCAAGTATAGGCTGCATTTGTTTATCCATCTCTGGATGGACGTGAGTCACTTCTGCCCTCTGGCTGTTGTGAAGGATGCCTAGCCTGGTTCCTAAAAGGAGTAAACTTTCGCCAGTGCATCGCCGGAGTCAGTGCCCTGTAAGCACAGCACCAACTCCCCAGAGCCCAGTGGCTTTGCCTTGTTCTAGATCACAAACCGGCCGAGTACTGGCTGGGCAGTTACTGCCAACCAGAGTCCTCCACAGGAGAGGGTGCCAGGCTGGCCCGGAGGACTGGGAGAGCCAGGCCCCGGGATCCGGAGCCCTGACTCTCACAGAAGTCCACAAGAGCTACGAACTATGGTGTGTGGAGTCATCCCAGGTCCCGAGGTGCCTGGGCAGAGGGACAGCTCTGCACATGGAGGTGGACCCCCGCCCCTGCAGGACCGCAGCGAGAACCGACAGCCAGAATCCGGGATCTCCATGCGCAGAACTGCTGCCCCCTGCTGTACAGGGAGGGCACTGCCACAGGAGCACTGCCGTGTCCCTCAGGGTTGGACCAGCGGGCATTCCCCAGTGCCCCGAGGGTGACCGGTACCTGAAGACGGGCAGGGAGGAGGGGGAGGTCTCCTGAGGATGGGCCTCAGCCTTTCTCAGCCCCCACCCGTCGTCACAGGGACGACCCTCCATGGACTTGCAAAGCCATCTTGCAGAATAAAGTGTTAACTTTATTAGGCTTGATAAGGCTTTTTGTGCTGCTTGGAAGTCCTAACTTTTCTCTTGGAGCAAAGCCCGGTCTCTGTGAAGGACACAGAACCAGGGGTCTGGACTGTCTGGGAGCACCCTCCCCAAGTCCTTCCATCTGCCCTCCAGCCCTGGCCTCTCTGGTTCAGGACCCCTCCCTTTGCACAGGGGTGAGCTGCCTGCCTGACCCGCTCCCACAGGCCTGGGCAGCCCCCACCCTCCCGGGATCCTGAAAGGCTGCTGTCAAGATCTAGTCTGGAACTGCTCTGGCCGCTCTGCTCTGAAGTTCACGTCCAACTCCCAGAAGGTGCTGTGCTGCTGCCCTGGGGCTCCAGGCGCACTGCCTGCCCCGGCCGCCCGCTGAGCCGTGCCGCCCACCGGCACCGTGACCCTCCTTCCCTGTTGGACCCTGCGGAGCTGAAGGACGAGGGCGGGGGCTCAGCACCCAGACCCCTGGTTTGAATCCCAGCTTCACAGAAAAGCAAACCACTAGCAGCAGTAATTGGATTACCCAGGAGATGGCACTTTGTTCATTTCGCCCAGAAGCGGAATCCGGATCGTTTCTCGCAGTCAGCTCCAGGCCCTAGCTGTGCCCGTCACGCCCCTGTGGCCCTGCAGTGCTGGGGGGAGGGCGGCTGGTAACGCCAGCCTGTCTTTACAAAGGCGTCCAAGCTCCAGCCCCAGGAGGGCCATGCTTGTGATTCTTCCCGAATTCCTGGCCTCTCTGGCTCAGGGAGGCTGCTGCTTACTAAGAATAAGCTCTCAGTCAGGGCGCTCAGTCTAGAACCACCCACAACAGGATTTAGCTTTTCGTATCAGAGTTTTCTACAGCAAAACATAGAAACCTGGTCTCTTCAGAAAACAGATTTATTTTTACATTTCTATAAATATCAGCTGGACGATCAACACAGACAGGGAGCAATCTCGATGGTGTTTATCCGGAGGACAGTCTGCGGGTTCACGATGACTATGAGAGAGAAAAGGGCCGGGGCGTCAGCGTAGACCTCGATGCTGTGAACGAGCTACCGTGAGACCAGCCACCGACCGCTCAGCCCACGGCAGTCAGACTCAGCGAGGTCCCACATGGTTTGTCCCTGGGTGCGCACACCACAGGCCTCACCACTGACTCCCCGAGCCCCGTCAGACGCAGCAGGGGCTGCGACACCCCGGGAGCCCTTGCTGCGGCTCCTGGCCTCGCCCCTCCACGTGCCTGGAGACCCCCGCATGGCATGGTTGGGGGGAGGGTGGTGGCATCTGATGACCCGAGGCTCCTGGAGGAGAGCTTTCCTAATGACCTGACTCTAGGAAAGCTGAAGCTACGTTGCCGGTGCGTTTTGCCACCTGTGACTGAGGACTGGACCGGTGCACATCTGCAGGGGGCGGGCTCCTGAGGATTCCAGCACCCAAGGATGCTCCAGGCCGTCACACTAGATGGCAAAGTGTCTGTGTGTAACCTACACACTCCCTCCCGTACACGCTAAACCATCTCCAGATCACGTGTACGGCCTAACACTCCGTAAACGCCCATGTGAATAGGTGGAAACACAAAGGAAATTCTATGCAAGTAGCTGTGATTCTGCTGGTCTCATTCCTCTGTAGAAACGAGCCGTCGTGCAAGCGCGCGTGTACCCGTGTGGATGTGTGTGTGTGCCCGGCAGCACAAGAATGAGCTCCGCCCGCCTCGGGGCTGTAAGAGGCGGTCTCGCCCTCATGCTCCAAGATCGTCCCCTGGGTGGAGGCGAGCACTCCCCGCGCTCCAGGCAGCACCCACCGACAGGGCGTCCTCTGCCTGCGTGCCCAGTTCCCGGGGGAACTCCGGACTTGCTGCAGGGGTCTCAGCAGCCGCTGATGCTCCCAGCCGTGCCTCCCAGGGCCGCGCCCTCCAGTCGGCGGCCTCTTCCCACCCCTGGTCAGAGTGGGGACAGGGCCGCGCCCACCCGCTGGCCTCGCTGGTCTCCGGGCGCCTCAGAGGGCAGGTGCCTGTCCGACCCGCCCAGGGCAGGACTCGGGGCAATACCCGGAGGACGG
This sequence comes from Budorcas taxicolor, assembly GCF_023091745.1. Taxonomy (NCBI): domain Eukaryota; kingdom Metazoa; phylum Chordata; class Mammalia; order Artiodactyla; family Bovidae; genus Budorcas; species Budorcas taxicolor. The sequence continues at coordinate 46,951,788 of NC_068934.1, forward strand.
GAGCATGGCAGCTTCCCCCAACTTACTTCTCTTCCTCTTGTAGTTTTTCCTTTTCTGAAACCTCATGTTGACTCTCGGCCATGACTCCGTCTTTTCGATGACCGTGGCTTCCACTCGAACAAGATCCTTTCTAGAAGACAGGAGAGTGAGCAGTGACGCACCTTCTTATTTTTCCATTTTCCTGGCACTTCACACACGAGAACTTCTAAAATAAAACTTCCTTTTCTGCTGCTTATCAGTGTTCCCCCCCCGGCCCCCGCAGACACTACATGGTGAGGGACAGCGTCGTCTCACAGCCAGTCCTGAAAGGGCCAAACTGCAGCGAAGCAGTAACAGGCCAGAGACGTGGTCGGGACGCTCTGCACGCGGGGCACTAAATGCCCACAAACCACAGTGTCCGCGTGTCGAGCTTGGGGCTGACCGGGTGTGACGGAGCCCCCGCCCGCCCCCCGCCCGGCCCTCGAGGGCACGTTACCCAAGCAGGGGTCTGCCAAGGAGAGTGAAGTCATCGGCCCCAACCAGCAGGACCTGGAACCAAACAGGTGTGTCACCAAAAGATAACACAGCCACAGAACAGAGTCGCCGGGACAGGCGAGACGGGGCCAGGCTGGAGAGGGAGGCAGCTCGCCGTCTCCCTAGGGACACGGGCCCGTCTCACTGGCCCAGGGGGGCGTGGGGCCTGGTGGCACGTCCAGTCAGCAGAGCGTCTCCTCCGGAAACGGACTTCAACCTCCTCACCGCAGTATATACACACAGGGAAAAAGGCACCAACCAGACAGGGGGGGTCTTTAAGCCGTTGACAGTCCTGCAGATTCGGTGAAGATTTAGGTTCAAGGGTGTTCTTTCAATGACTGCAAAACCCTGCCCGCCCCTGGCAGCAGGAGGGCAGCCGTGCCGCCGGGGCTGGCCTCAGATGGAGACAGCCCTGAGAACCGAGTGCAGGGCGTCTTATTAGACGCTGGGAGACTTGTCTGGAATTCTACAGATCAGAAGAAAATTCGATCATATTAAGCCTAAACATCGAAAAACAGAGCCTATTTTGTAACAACATCCATGGACTATGTATGTTAGGCAATGACAAAGAACCTTGTTTCACTCACTCTCAGCCTGACATGGTCTCTCTTGCTGGGTTTCCTACCTTATGAAAATCATCTTTACTGGGTGGGGCTTCCTATGCTTTTGTTAGTGTGAAATGTTTCAAAAGAATGTCTTTTAAGAAACCCTTACAGGTATGGTTCTGAAGTGTCCGATTTTAGACGTAAGAAGGAAACACGCTCTTGTCCGTGAGCTTGTGATGGAGCCCCAGAGGCCCCACGGGGAAGGCGCTGTGCTGACCGCGGGTGTCCCCATAGCACCCTCATTCAGCTCTGAGTCAAGTGGTCCTGCTCAGACCACAGGCTGCGGGAGGACCACCTGGGAAAGAGGAGCGTGATGCTGCCCTGGGTGTAAATACACCAAGAAGCTGTGGTCGCAAAGGAGAAGTTTCAAATTATAAAGAAAACCATCTGTCATATTACATCATGTCAATAGTTAACTGTGTCATAGAAACAGGATCTGGTGCGAGATCTCATATCTTATCTACAGCAGAACAGGCACAAACCAAGCAGGTCCCTGAACACAACAAACAGAACCCTAAGTGGAAGCCTTCGCCCACGGCTAAGAACAGCACAGACCACGAAGCGGTTCCAGAGGCCAGAGCGTGACCAGGGTCCAGGGAGATGGCTCGAAACCAGCGCTCGCTGCTTAGGGCAGCAGCGGCCGCCGCATCTCACGCCAGGGGAGTGTGAGACAGACCCACAGACACACACTCCTCCTTGGGGAAACGTGCTGAGCGTCTCCCCATTGGGAGGGACCCTGCCAAGTAAGGGCTGCCCTCGGGGGCATCTCCCCTCGCCCCCAGGCTCCTCTGCGCCCACCCAGCCAGCCTGCCCTGTCCCAGGAAGGGCGCCGGCCTTCTCCACCAGAGCCAACCCTGGGGAGCAGGGACCGAGTCCCAGGTACACTGAGAAACCCACGGTCTCACCTTCTCCAGCCGAATCCGCTCTCCGCAGGCAACGTCTAACTTGTTCTCAATTAGAATCAGGTCTTCAGAGGTGACTTTCCACTGGTGGCTGGCAAAGTGCACCACGGCGAAGAGCCTGCCATACTGGCCCCTGGTGATGAGCTCGTTCACCTTCTCCACGACCTCTGCAGGGGGAAGGACGGTCAGGGTCACAGCTCTGCCCCTGCCCATGTGCCCTGCGCCCCCCAGAGCCGTGCGACCCTGCGCATCCATGGACTGGCGGCAGGGCACGTGCCGGGGGCTCCTCCCTGCTCTCCGACCACTGCCTTCAACCATATCTAAAACCAGGAAGAGTCCACACGTTGCTATGGAATTCCAGGTTTTAGAAACCGAGGACCCTCCCTGCCTCCAAGCGCTGGGCACGGCCGGTACGCTGCCCTCCTCCCGGCACCTGCGCTGGGGCCGCTTCCACCGAGGAGAGTGCTCCTTGTTCTCTTTCCCTGAACACCCACGTTTCTACCAACAGCGGGGAGACGGCTGGACTGAGCCCGGCTGCCACCTGTGTCAGCGGCCTGCTACTCAGCCGGTGCCCTGGGAGGCTTTGCTAAGTGAACGAGGGTTCTGAATCCTGGTGTTAAGTAAACTTCAGCGTTCCTGCCTTGCCGCATCCTGTGAACAGGAACGCCCACATTGTGCCCGTCTCGGGTACCTAGAAACGGGAGGCCCTTGTTCCGTGGCCAGGCCACCCCTCCCCCTCGCTTCTGCCCCCCTCACCTGCATGGTGTCTGGCCTCCTCCACGGGGTCTGGCAGCACAACTTCTGGCCAAGGTGGTGAACTCAGTGAGGTTTTAGGAACGTATCTGTAAAAGTATTTTTTTGCATGCAGGTCACACACACGTGAAAAGACAGTTCCAAACCTGTGAGCCAGGGCTGTGCTCGGCACACCAGAAAGGACAAGGGTCCAGCATGTCTCTGACACTCGAGTGGCTGGCAGGGCAGCAGCCCCCACATTCGTGGGGGAGCAAACTCTGCCCCCCAAGTGTCTCTTAGGTGTGTGGATTACTTCAAGCTGAAAACAATCAAGGCCCAAGACTCTGGAAGAAAACTCTGGCAGAAGGCAGGCAGGCCTGGGTCTGCACGCAGCTGCCTGGAGATGGCAGGCCTGTCCTGACACAGCTTCCCCAGAAAGGATGCGGGAACATGCGGGACCAGAGGACAGGGGCTGCTCCTGTCCCGCGGTCTCTGCAGGCCCCGCAAACATTTGTCCACCAAACACTTGCTTTTCCGCCTTCACGTGGACTGCCTTCTCCCCCTCCTGAAATCCCAGACCCCTACACTCAGCATCCTCTTTCGTCTTTAGCTGAAGGAGCTGTTTCAGCAGAGGGCTTCAGCCGTTCTGGCGCATGACTCATTTCTCCCAGGTCTCTCCTGTGTGTGCAGGTTATTAAACTAGGGTCTGATTTTCTCCTATTAACCTGTCTCATGTCAACTGAACTCTTCGACCAGCCAGAAGACCCTGGACAACTGGGGAAACTGCTGCTTCCAGCACAGGCCCAGGCCCCTGGCACAGTCACAGCAGGTATGCTGAACAGACGTCCCTGTTGGAGTCAACGGGCCCCCAAACTAGGCTGTGCTTTAAAGTTGTGCATCGTGTCTGAGGCTCAGGACCCCGGGTGGCCCAGCAGCAGCAGCCAGGACGAGGGACAATGCTGCAAGGGGGCCGGGGCAGCAGTGGCTGCTTGGAGCAGCACTGGGGGATCAGCCGGGCTCACGAAAGTGCCCGCTCAGGGTTTCTGCCTCCAGCCTCACCCGGGGAGCCCACTGCTCCTTCAGGGAAACAGCAGGCCCCGGGCCCCTCGCTGCTGAGACTCTCGCTGCAGGAGTGCAGGCGGCTGTACTGAGAGCTTCCTAGTGCCAGGCGCTCGCCGAAGCGCTTCTGTAAGGAATTTACTTATCGAGGTGCAGCTGACTTATAATGGTGTTAGTTTCTGCTGTATAGCAAAGTGGCTCAGTTACACACGCGTATGTACAATTTCTTTCGCTGATGATCTATCAGAGGATATTGATGTGGTTCCCTGGGCCATAGAGAGACCTCGCCGTTTACCCATGCTGCGTGTCACACCGTGGGGCCTCATGCTGATGTGACGGTTTATAACTGCTAATCCAGTCTCCCAATACACCTCTCCTTCACTCCCCTCGCTTGGCAAGTCCTTCTAACGAGCTCTCTGGATGCAGAAATTCACTTGACTCTCATGAATACCCATTGCGATGCAGCCTGATATTGCTTCCATTTCTCGAAGAGGAACTGAAGCCCAAGGACGACCCTGTTCCTGGACCCGGGCTGCAAGGGCTGGTACAGGACCCTGTATATTCCTACTCAAGTGTGACTTTGTTAAATTTACCTCTTTTAGTTTATTTATTTATTTATTTATTTTTTTAATCTAAATATACAGTTTAACACTAAACATACTCCTTCAAATTACATAAGGTCCTCCAGAGAGTCCGTCCTGTGATTCAACCTTCCTGGTTAGAAATTTCCCAATTAGGAGTTAAAAACTTTTCCTTAAAAAGACACAGCCATGCATGGCCCAGAACACCTTCTCTTTGGACTCTTGAGGTTCCATCTGTATTTCTATGTGTTAAGGGTCTGAGTAAAATACTGTCAAAACAGCTAAAACTTATATATTCTTAAAACCTAAATGTTCGAAGTTTTGACTACAGAAGAAAAGAAAGGAAGAGAGTCAGCAAAACCCACATTTTGATATTACCCTTGTGGAGATGAAGTGCTCTGCGAACTGAACCTCTGAGAAGCGGACCACAGGGAAGCTGAGGAACAAGAGAGACACACTTGGTTACTAGGATGAAACACAAACTGCCCCTTATGATGCTCAATGCACAAGTGCTGCTAGTGTGGCTGGTACCCGACTCAAACCATCACAACACACCTACAGAAGCGCCTAGAAAGAGAACCAAGACCATCACTCGCTCACAGCTACTGGCTACTACCATAGCATCAAGGGGCCTTCATCACACCATCGAGAAGGGCCTGAAACCGAATCATCTACCTGCTAACTCATTCCTTGACGCCAAGTGCCCAAGTTGAGGCCCGTTTGGCACCCGAGTGGGAGCAGCCTCCAGGACACCCCTCCTGGGGCTCTCGGAGCCCCGAGCCCTGCTCCCCCCTCCAAGGGAGCGGCTCTCAGTGACAAAGAGCGTGCGGCAGGAGTGACAGGCCAGCCCCTCCAGAGGAGGTGATCAGAGGGCAGCTGCCGGCCTGGCGTCCTCGCTGCAGCAGGACCACTGTGCTGTGAGTGGCCCAGGGAGGCCCCTGGGATCCCACCTTCCCAGTTCAGGTCAGTGGCTCAGTCACATCCGACTCTCTGCAACCCCATGGACTGCTGCACACCAGGCTTCCCGGTCCGGGGAAGCCAGGAAGCAGCTTCTGCCGGCCCTGCTGATTCTTAACCTGAAATAGCCTGACTTGAATCTAACGAGACGGGGAGCCAGCTCAGCCACGCCTGCATCCTGACCCTCAGCGATGGGGTGACATAGTACATGTTATCTTAAGCTGCTGGGTTTAGGGTAACTCAGGACACGGCATCAGATAATAATACACCTAGGGACAAAGGCACCCACAGCCTGCTGAGAAGGGCCCAGAAACAAAATGCGCCATGCTTAGGTGCTAGAAGCAGAGGGCAGATCTCTCAATAACTACTGTTGGTTTTTCAACTGAGCTATAATTTATATGCCATAAAGTTCACTCTTTTAAAGCTCACTCATTAGCAGCTGCTCCCAATTCCTGGTCTCCTGAGTTGGTTTTTCCTGCCCTCCACCATCTCGGTGTGCTTGCGGTCTAAACCCGGGTCTTTGTGCTCAGTCGTGTCCCCCTCTTTGTGGCCCCGTGGACTGCAGCCCGTCAGGCTCCTCTGTCCATGGATTCTCCAGGCAAGAAGGCTGGAGTGGGTTGCCCTAAAACCTGGTTCTTACCTCTTTATGTATGGCCTTTCCTCTGGGATTACATCTGTTTGAATGGATTTCAGCGTCATCTGCATACCCCTGACTCCCAAGTGGACACCTGCGGCCTGGACTCAGACACGACAGGCCTGTCTGCTGACATCACCTGGTCGTCACCTGTCTCAGAACCTAACAAAGGCTCCTGATCTGCCCCTCCCGCCTGCTTCTCCCACACTCCTCCACATCTCACATGATGGCGACTTCACCCTTCCAGCTGCTCAGGCCAAAAGCTTCAGTCATTTATGACTTTTCTCTCTCACACCCCACAGCCACCAACCTGTCAGCAAATCCCCTGCCTCCTTTTGAGACATCCAGGCTCTGAGTACTTCAATCAGCCAAGCTGCCTGGCTTGTAACTGATACCCTGCTCTCACCCTTGCCTCTCTCTCTGCACAGCAGCTAGAGGGCAGGGGACTTCCCTGGTGGTCAAGAGGTTAAGACTTCATGTTTCACTGCAGGGGGCACAGGTTCGATACCTGGTCAGGGAACTAAGATCCCACATACCATGTGGGGTGGGCAAAAATCCCCCCAAAACCAGAAAAACAAACTGAGGACAGTTTGTTACTATTTATATGGCATATAACTTTATGGCATATAAATAGGACAGTTTGTCAAGTTACTATTTAGGGTAACCCTCCAAGAGTGCCTCATTTCATTCTGAGAAAAAGGCGGTTTTCACAGTGGCCAGCACAGTGGGCAGCTGGTAGTGTGACCCCGTCTCTCTGGGCCTTGCCTCATGAGCTTCCCCTTGTTCCCTGCACACCTGCCATTTGGGCCTCCTGGTTATTCCTAGAAGATGCCAAGTACAATGGCCTATGCCTTGACTGCTCATCCTCGGGACAACCCCAACCCCAGGAGGACCCCTAGGTTAATCCCCTATTTCCTCTGGGTCTCCACTGAAACACCATCTCACTAGAGAAGGCTCCCCCAACCATCCTATTTAAAATTGAACACTTTCCTCCCAACTCGTGCTTTATTTTTCTCCATAAGACTTACCAGCTTTGGACCTGCTACGTAATTTGCTTCTTCTTAGGCTTCAAACATACTATGTAATTTGCTTCTGCGTAAAATTGCTCATCTCTCTGCGAATGCCTCCCCCCGTTAGAATGTGAACTCCGTAAAAACAGGGGTTTGTTTTACAAATTTAACTGATGTATTCACCATCCTGGGCCAGACTTTGACTTGTAATGGATGCCCAATAAACGGCAAATGAATGAATGAATAAAATCTCTTCTAATACATCAAATGAAGCCCCTGCAGAATACCCCACAGTTGGGAACCACGATTGGCCTCTCTTGAAAGCCAGGTGGCTCAGTAGTAAAGAATCTGCCTGTCAGTGCAGGAGATGCAGGTTCAGTCCCTGGGTCAAGAAGATCCCCCAGAGGAGGAGATGGTAAGCCACTGTGGTATTCTTGCCTGAAAACTCCCATAGGGAAGCCTGGCAGGCTATAGTCCATGGGGTCACAAAGAGTCGGATACAACCAACAGACTGAGCGTGCCAGGGAGCCATCTCACTGGTGAAAGCTCAGAAACTTTCTGCACCTGATCTGCCTCCCTGTCATTCCTGCCTATGGCCTTAGCTTAGCTCCGACCTCACTGGGAACAAGTGTGCACCCTCCTGTCCCCCAGGACCATCCTTCAGTCCCTGTGAACTGTGACGGTGTCCGTCCCGATTCCTTCACTGACTCTTCAAGATCCTGCCTCTTCAGCGTTTTGGTCGCCCTCTCTTTACTCAGCTCACTTCACCTGTGTTTCTCTCTGAAAACGGGGGTGGTGGGGTCGGGAATTGAGCACAGCATTCTAGAGGTAGGTCTCTGTTGGTGGAACAAAGTGAGTCCCACCGCTTTTTATAAAAACTTCCCTGCCTGCTTAAACCCAAGTTTCATTATGGAAAATGATCCGCACACAAAAGTCAAGAGAATAGGGAGTCCTCCTGTATCTCTTCCTAGACTCAACTGTCATCAACTCATAGCCAAGCCTGGCTCATTCACAATGTCTCTGCTCCAACTCTGTGGTGTATTTTTAAGCAACTGTCAGGGTAACTTCTACGACAGATAAAGCATCTTAGAAACAAACAAACATAACCACAACATCATTATCATACCTAAACGAGGGAAAACTTCTCTACATACATAAACATTCCTTCACACAAATATACACTCCAACCATTTTGAGGAGAGGTTTATAGTGTTTTTGACCAACAAAACCTTGCTGAGCTTCATGACAACTCAGCGCCTAAAATACAGGTGTAGCTTTTGCGGGACTGGTTACCTCTGGGCAAGGGCATTCGCCACCGCTTTCCAGATGAGGACAAGGGAGCTTAAAGAGTGGCTTGCAGCCTGGGGAGTGATAGTGAAAGCACAGGCTTTGGAGCCGGACCAAGCTGTCTGATTCAGTCCTCTCCCACTTCCCTGCTGTACGACCAAGGACAAGTTACCTAACCATTCTGAGCCTCAGGTTGCTCCCCAACTTAAATGGAGCGTATATGGAAGATGGAGAGCTATCACCAATATTTAAGCTATTAACTAAAGGAACCAGGGTCTGAACCCAGGGTTTCCACGACCGATAATCACCGCCATCAAAAAAAGCGATTAACACCGGTCAGACGCAGACACGCGTGGCAGGGCGCCCCGTGTGCCCAGCTTCCTCCGTTCACCCCGCGGGGCGGGCCTCACCGGCTCCGGGTCCCGACGCTCTCAGGACGCTGCGGCTGCATGCAGACGCCAGCCGCCCGAAGGTGACCGGCAGGGTCCAGGCTGCCACGGCTGCCGCCATCTTCCCGCAGCCGCCGCCGAGAGCGGAAGCGGAAGTGGTGCGAGCCTGGTGCGTCGACGCACCGGGTCCGGCCGGGAGCAGCGCCGCGCGCGCCAGCCGGACCTCAGCGGCTCTGGGCCCGGGCCGGCCTGCGGCCATGGCCTCGACCCCTGTGGAGAGCTTCGTGACCAAGCAGTTGGAACTGCTGGAGCTCGAGCGAGACGCGGAGGTCGAGGAGCGCAGGTACGGCCGCCGGCCCGGGCCTCTCGGGGTCGGCCCGGCGTCTCCCCCAGGGTCCCCCCCCTCTCCCAGCTGAGACCACACAGATGAAGCCTCCGGGGGCTCGGCCTGACGAGCTTAGGGCCGGGATTTGCCCTCCTGAGTGTGAAGGGGGCTCGGCCGCCTCCAAGGATGGAAGCCTCTTCACCCTCCGGGGCGGCCCGTTCCGTTTTGGGGACCCCCCTTGGGAGGGTCTTCTCCCCCTGAAGTGCCCCTCTGAACTTTGCCCCGTGGGCCCAGCCTGTCTCCCCACTTCCATCCCCATCGTGTTCTCCGCCCTCTTCCCTCCTCGGCCCCCCGTTAGTGTTTGCGCCTGTTCCTTGCCGGGCCTCGAATGAGATGCAGTCGTTGATAATGGGCCCCGGGCGACCGGTGTGAGCGGAAGGGCCCGGTGGGGGCGCGAACGGCCCGCTTCCAGCCTGACAGGTGCTGAGCTGTGTGTGCAGGCCGAGTGCTGTGGAGGGGGTGGGAGAAGGACCGCCGACCCCGCGGAGCCTTAGTGGCGGATGGCTTCCTGGAGGCGGTGGTGCCTGAGCACAGCTTGCAGAAAAAATAAGGGTTAAAGAGTTTGCGGGGAGGAGTTTCCTGGAGGAGATGTGGGAAAGCAGCGCATCCCTGCAGCCAGAACTGGAGCCCTGAAAACGTCGGCTTTTACCCCTAGGGCTGAAACTGAGAGCTGACATTTATTGAGGGGTGTAAAAGCACTCCACAGGCATCAGTCGCTTGAAACCTCACATCAGCTCTGCGAAATTGGTTACTGCGGTAACCGATTCTCATCTTAGGTCTAAGGAGGCTGGAACAGAGAAGTTAAGTCACTTGCCCCAGGTAACACAGGGTGAACCAGGATTTGGGGTCACGCGGGCTGATGCTAGAGTTTGTACTCAATCACTGTGCTGCCTACGTGGAGAGGATTTGATTTAGAAGTTTTTGATTATGACGGTTGAGAGTTGGGAGTCCTGTTGCCCTCAGTGGGATCCGCGCCCCATCATTTATGGCTGGGTGACTTTGCAGCCTTAGTCATCTTGTCTGTAAAATGAGATCATCCTTACAGCAAACCAGTGAGGTGGGAATGCAGTGATCTAAAAGTCAAGGGCTCAGCACCGTCCGTCGTACAGAGTAAGCACCCGGGGAAAGATGCACAGGAGTCCGATTGAGAAGGGCCTGGGGAAGAAGCTTGTGTTATAGTGTGTGTGTGCGTGTGTGTGTGTGTGTGTGTGTGTGTGTGTGTGTGTGACGAGCTGCATGTGGGATCTTAATTCCCCAACTGGGGATTGAACCTGTGCCTCCTGAATTGGAAGCACAGTCTTCACTGCTGAATGGCCAGAGGAGTCCCTCTTATTTTATATTCTTGGGCAGAGGATGGCCCTTGGCAGTGAGGGTGCAGGGGTGGATTCTGGGTACAAATGGGGGGCCCTGGTGGGACAGTGACTCACAGGGCCCAGGAGAGAAGGCAAAGGTGAGTGCGGGCGCTGTGAGGAGGGCATGGGGGTCTGTAGGAGGAACAGGTTTGAGAGGAGGCAGGTTTGGAGTTTGCCGTGCATAGACTTCCTCTGTTCCTCCTGCACGTTTGGAAGTAAAAGCTGGTAAAAAACAAATACTGAAGTCTCAACATTGGGTGTTTCCCAGATCCTGGCAGGAAAATGTCTCTCTGAAGGAACTCCAGAACCGAGGCGTCTGTTTGCTGAAGCTGCAGGTATCCAGCCAGCGGACCGGGCTGTACGGACGGCTGCTCATTACCCTCGAGCCCAGGAGATGCGTGTCTGCAGCTGTTCTTCCCAGTAACAGCTTTACTTCCGGTCTGTACCTTGCTGACAAGGGTGTGCGTTGAATATTGCAGTCTTCAGATGTGGGCTGTAAAGATCTGGTCACATAGGACCAGCTGGGGAATAAAGCTTTGCAGTGGAGAACTCTCGCTTAGAAATCCAGCAGTTACGAGCTTTCTGGTAGGTTAGATCAGCACTCTCCAGACTGGCAGACCCCAGCTGAACACCTGAAATATGGCTGGTGATTTGTGCTCATGTAAAACGCACAAGAGATTTTGAAGATTTAGTACTGTTTAAAAAAAAGAGTAATTTCTATGACTACCAATTATGTTTTGAAATGAAAATATTTTTCATATATTGGGTTAAGTAAACTACTATTAAAATTAGCTGTTTCTTTTTGGTTGTTTAATGTGGCTTCCCAGGTGACTTAGTGGTAAGGAACCAGCCTGCCAAAGCAGGAGACATGGGTTCGATCCCTGGGTCGGGAAGATTCCCTGGAGAAGAAAATGGCAACCCACTCTAGTATTCTTGCCTGAGAAATCCCATGAACAGAGGAGCCTGGCAGGCTACAGTCCATGGGGTTGCAAAGAGTCGGACATGACTCAGCTCACACAGACAACAACACACAGATGTAGCTACTAGAAAATGTAAGGTTACACATGACTCTCATTTCTTGTTTTTTTTTCCCCATAATATCACAGTATATATATATATATTTTTAAATTTTATTTTTAATTGGAGGTTAATTACTTTCTAATGTTGGGTTGCTTTCTGCCATACATCAGCATGAATCAGCCATAGGTATACATATGTCCCCTCCCTCTTGAACCTCCCGCCGCCTTCCCTCCCCATAGCTCTGGACCAGATGGTTCGTTGTACATAGCTATGTAGTCCCAGACCTTCCTTGTACTAAGAATACTTTGGCTAAGCTTGTGGCAGCCATGTTGGAAAGAACGGGCAGTTCGAAGAAGCTTCTTAACCTCACACCTGGGACTCTTGTTTTCAATCAGACCTGGAAACAGACAGCAGCACCGCTAAGCACTGCACGTTCTCTGGAAAAGTCTCTCAGCCCTGATTTGATGATGACAGGGTTTGTTGGTTTCCTATTTTGACTTTCTGGCCTCTTGCCCCCCGCTTGTTGGAATCCTGGCTGCATTTGGAGACAGATGGGAGGAGGGGAAGCTGATGTTCGGAGTCAAATCTTACACACTGTGTTGCTGAGGGGCCAGGAGTCAGTCACCTGTCCTCTAAAGACAGTTGAGCTTTTGGCCTTACCATCAGGATTAAGTGGGCAGGACCGAATGTCCCTGCTGGGCGTTTGTAAACTCTGCAAACCAAAGGCAAAATGTATTATGTTCAGTTAGGAAGTGCTGTGGAGGGCAGGACCTTCGAGGTTGATGAATAACTGATAAACAGAAAGTTGGAGGAAGGTGGTCCTTTAGGTGGAAAGGCACAGATCTGAAATCTGAAGTGTTGCGACAGCTCCTGATCAGACATAGGTGGGGTTGGTTGTTAGGTTTCCATCTTCTGAAGAGCAGTTTTAAGGCTGTGTAGCTTAGAGATGTGGGCTCTGCCGTGTGGGCCCCACTCAGGGCGGCTGGTGGGGAACCACAGTGGGGTTGGAGCCCCCGGCACTCAGCCCCGTGGAGACTCCCCCACCCCATGCGCAGAACCAGACCTTGCGCCCAGGCAGGGGAGCTGCTGCCACCTTCTCTTTGTCTTTAAAAGCTGGGGAGGGAGACAGGAAAGAGTCAAGGTACAGATGAAACTCGTTTCCTAGAAGGAAAATAGGTCAGGACTAAAATCACGTCTGGTGCCTGGTTGATGTGTGGTGTGGACTCTGACTCAGAATAAATGGGGTGTGAGTACGTGGGGGGCTCTGGCTGAATCTCCACGTGGACTCTGGTTCAGGCAGAACTGTTGGTGTTCAGGGGACAGAAGCGCTGAGCCTGGTGGGCTTGGGCAGGAAGGGGTGCGTGGGCTGCGATCACCGGAAGGCGGCCCTGTGCACAGAGGGGTCGCCTGGGCCTGGCTCCTCTCTGCGTCTTGGCTCCGCCCTCTCCTGGATTGGCTCCTTCTCAGGCCCCATGGGGTAGCAGGTCCAGCCTGTCCATCTGCCCTGGTTTCTGGTCTAGGGGGAAGGGTGAGGGCCTCCTTCCATCTTGCCCGGGCAAAAGTCTCAGGCTCCGATTTGCCCCAGGCTCACCCCCGAGGGGCGTGTGAAGCCCTGATTCGCTTGAGTGTGGGTCGAGTGCCCCATGCCCCTCAGACTTGCCTGGTGGAGGGTGAGTCACCAGAGTTGTCACAGGGGTGGGAAGCCAGCTGAGTGGCAGCAGCCCCTTCCCTCCTTCAGCAGTGGTCGCTGTCCACCTGGAGTGCCCGCCCCCAGGTGAGCGCCTGTGGCCACCCTGTTCGGGGCCCGCCCTGCTCACCTGTCTCCCCGCGGAGCGGCCCGTCCCACGTGCCCTGCAGCGGCCCTGTGCTCACTGCCCTTCTCACGGACGCCCTTGGCGCCGACCCCGCCAGGTGCTTCGGTTTTCTCCCCTCCTCCCAAAATGAGGGCAGGGACTGTGATGTATTCCTGATACAGACCAGCGCCCAGAACAGTGCCAGGCGCAGAGGAAGACTTTAAACATTTTACTGACTGTCATGTTTGTGTTAAGCAGTTCATTTCGTGCAAGTGAATTTAATTACGTAATGTGAGTTAGAAGCTTTTGTTTTTTTGCTGCTACCGACTTCGTTTCTAATAAAGTAACAGTTACAGTAGTTGAAAGGTGCTGGCGTTTGTTGACTGAAATAATTCTCGTTTAACTTTGTTCAGCATTTACATAACTGGTCTTTGCTCCTGCAGGTGACATTGTGGGTCTGTATGACGAAAGTGGTCAGCTGGCCACTGGGATCCTGACCCGCATCACCCAGAAAGCGGTCACCATGGCCTTTGATGAGTCCCACGATTCCCAGCTGAATTTGGACCAAGAGCATTCCTACAGACTGTTGAAGCTTGCCAACGATGTGACGTACAAGCGACTGAAAAAGTAAGTGTACGTAACCGGAAATCACACGTGCTGCTGCTGCTGCTAGGTCGCGTCAGTCGTGTCCGACTCTGTGCGACCCCATAGACGGCAGCCCACCAGGCTCCCCGCCCCTGGGATTCTCCAGGCAAGAACACTGGAGTGGGTTGCCACTGCCTTCTTTGGAGATCACGTGTACCGTTTTCCCTGAACGAATCTCATTCCTGCGGGAGAAGACGGCAAGCGCCTGGGGTCTGGGGTTGGTTGCATGCCCCTTGAGACAGATGGTGGGCTTCCCTGGTGGCTCAGACGGTAAAGAAACCGCTGGCAGTGCAGGAGGCCTGGGTTCGACCCCTGGGTTGGGAAGATCCCCTGGAGGAGGGCATGGCAGCCCACTCCAGTACTCTTGCCTGGAGAACCCTGTGGACAGAGGAGCCTGGGGGGCTCCAGTCCACGGGGTCGTAACAAGCTGGACACGACTGAGCGACTAAGCACTATCACTGTGGGAGGTGGGGGCAGGGGCGGCAGTGCTGCGGGGGCCTCAGGCACCGTGTCGATCCTAGTTGTCACTAAGCTCCTCGTTTTCCCTGTCCCTTGGCAGAGCTCTGATTTCCCTGAAGAAGTATCACTCTGGCCCTGCGTCCTCACTCATAGAGGTCCTCTTTGGCACATCAGACCCCAGTCCTCCCAGTGAGATGCGTAAGAGCTTTTGATTTTCGTTCCTGATTGAAGTCACTGTGGGTAGTATCGTGACCGGTGTGACCGCAACCAGGGTGATCTCGGGCGATTTTAACAAGAGTTTGCGAATGCGCAGGGAGAAGTCTAATTTAGTGTCTTTATAAATTTCTTTGTGTGACTTTCTTGAACAAGTCAGTTACCTGCACACAGTGTCAAAGAAGTAGCTCATTCCATTGTTGTTGTTTTTAAATAATGCTGTTTCTAATGTATCTGAATATTTTATTTTGAAGTGGGAGGATATTTCTTCTGTGTCAGTGACCTGAGAGAACAGAGGATGTCCGATCATACTAGGTTGGCCAAAAGGTTCGTTTGGGTTTTTCCATAAGGTATTCCTCGTTGACTATGCTAAAGCCTTTGACTGTGTGGATCACAACAAGCTGTGTAATAAAAATTCCCACTCTTAAAGAGATGGGAATACCAGACTACCTTACATGCCCCCTGAGAAACCTGTATGCAGGACAAGAGGCTACAGTTAGAACTGGACATGGAGCAACGGACTGGTTCAAATTTGCAAAAGGAGTACGTCAAGGCTGTATATTGTCACCCTGCTTATTTAACTTATATGCAGAGTACATCATGCGAAATGCTGGACTAGGTGGATCACCAGCTAAAATCAAGATTGCTGGGAGAAATATCAAGAACCTCAGATATACAGATGATACCACTTTAATGGCAAAAAGTAAGGAGGAGCTATAGAGCCTCTTGCTGAAGGTGAAAGGAGAGTGAAAAAGCTGGTTTAAAACTGAGCATTCAAAAAATGAAGATCATGTCATCCAGTCCCATCACTTCATGGCAAGTAGATGGGGAAACAATGGAAACAGTGACAGACTTCTTTTGGGGGGTGCTCCAAAATCACTGCAGATGGTGACTGCAGCCACAAAATTAAAAGACTCTTGCTCCTTGGACAAAAAGCTATGTCAGACCTAGACAGTGTTTTATAAAGCAGAGACATCACTCCGCCAACAAAGGTCCATCTAGTCAAACCTATGGTTTCCCAGTAGTCATGTATGAATGTGAGAGTTGGATCGCAAAGAAAGCTGCGTGTCAGAGAATTGATGCTTTCAAACTGTGGTGCTGGAGAAGACCCTTGAGAGTCCCTTGGACTGAAAGGAGATCCAACCAGTCAATCCTAAAGGAAATTAACCGTGAATATCCATTGGAAGGACTGATGCTAAAGCTGAAGCTCCAGTACTTTGGCCACCTGATGCAAAGATCCAACTCATTGGAAAAGACCGTGATGCTTGGAAAAATTGAGGGCAAGAGGAGAAGGGGGCAACAGAGGATAGGATGGTTGGATGGCATCACTGACTCAGGACGTGAGTTTGAGGAAACTCAGGAGATAGTGGAGTGCAGAGGAGCCTGGTGTGCTGCAGTGCATGGGGTTGCAAGGAGTCGGACACGACCTAACAGCTGAACAACAGCAACAACATAAGGTGTTACGGAAAACAGAACATCCACGGTCTCTCCCGAGGTGTCCACTGCAGAGGTGACCACGCTGACTCCATGGGCCCCAGGTGCTACCTGGACAGATTGGACTGAAACACGCTTGTGTGAGAGCCTCTGAGCCAGAGCTCCTGCACGTGCCCTGCTCCCCTGGATGCCGGCTACAACCAGGGCCCCTCGTGTTCCCTGAAACGGCAGAGATGGTGCTAGTTTCCACCACACCTATGGGATGTTACGGAAACATCTGAACAAACCTTTTGGCCAACCCAGTGCTATATGCCTGATAGCAGTTTTTTATGGTTTGAAGAATCTCAGTCCTCAATACATCTGATTGTTTTTTCTGTGTCCTTCAAATTGAGGAGAGCTTATATCTGATTGTGACCTGTGTTAGTCACAGAACATTTGGAAATAAACAAGGGGAGGGAAATCACTAGAACACCTGTCACGCAGAGTTAGCCTCATTGATGGGCATGTGTATTCAGATAGCTGTTTTTCCGCATCCATGTAGAACGGGGTGTCTCTTTCACTTACACACACACACACCCCCCACACCCACTGTTCTCACTCACGTTGGTCTGTGCACTCTCTCGTCTCCTTCAGTGTCTGGGAAAACCTCATTTTGAGGGGTTTGTTACCTCATCAAGCAGCTGCCCTTCACTGAACGGTTCTCCAGACGTTGGACTTGGCAGTTTATGCAACATCTCTTCAGGGGTTCTAACACAAGGGCCACCCCACACCTTTCTTCCGTCACACTTGCGCTGACACCCTGGCGGTGTCGTCTGTAAGCTCAGGGCTGCTTCCTATGGGGTTGGCCAAAAAAGTTGTTCACGTTTTTCTGTAACATGTTACTAACTTTTTGGCCACCCCAATACTTTCTCAAACTCTGAGAGCACATTTAAATGAGATTTTGTTTCTGGGCTTCCCTGGTGGCTCAGTGGTGAAAAACCTGCCTGCCAGTGCAGGAGATCTGGGTTTGATCCCTGGGTTGGGAAGTCCCCTGGAGAAGGGCATGGCAATCCACTCCAGTATCCTTGCCTGGAACATGCCATGGACAGAAGAGCGTGGAGGGCTACAGTCCGTGGGGTTGTGAAAGAGTGGGACACGACTTGGCAAGCAAACAACAAGAGCCACAGGTACACAATTACAACCTGTCAGTTTTCCCAAAGAAGATTTTACTTCTGCCAGCCAGTTAGTGAGAGGCTGCTCTGAGCTGGGACGGAGGTGAGCGCCATCCTTGCTGCACAGCGTGCCCTGGGTGTGTCCAGCGTCCGGGGAGCAAGGGCACGGCCTGGCGGCCAGGATGCACGCAGGAGCTCTGGCTCACAGGTTCCCATGGTGCCTGCAAGTGTCTCAGTCTTGCCTGTCCGCATCAGCCCCCTGTGCCCGTGCGGTCAGCCAGCACAGCCGTCTCCGCAGTGGGCAGCGTGGGCTGGAGGCTGCGGACTCGGGGCTGGACACAGCGGCACTGGCTCTGAGCATAGGGCTTACGAAGCAGATCGTCAGTCTCGCTTATGGAAAATTCAGATTGGAAATAGCATCCTGGATCTGCTAGTGATTCTTTTCATTGTTTCCTTTTGTGGTTTTATGGCCACGTAAAAAGGAACACTAGGGTGGGAACAGATATGTTCCAAGAGACATTTACTTCCCAGGGATCTGTTTTTCTGGAGCGTGAGTTGGCTGACTTTGTCAGTAAAGGGACAGGTGGTGAACACTCTAGGCTGTGCGGGCCAGGGCAGCGGTGGGCGGCTGGGGCAGTCCCCCAGGGAGCCTGCACACAGGACCTGCGGATTCCTGTCCAGGGGAAGACTTTTGAAAACCAAGCAGGTTGACTTTGTGTTGTCTGCTGACCCAGGGGAGGGCCAGCTCTCTCCCTGTCTCATGACATCCCATATTTCCATCGGGGTGGGGTTGAGGGAACGGCACTGGGTCACGGGGAGCCGGAGCCTCACTGTTGCTTGTCCCACAGCCCCGCTGACCTTCTGCAACCCCGCCCTGGACGCCTCCCAGCAGGAAGCGGTCCTGTTCGCGCTGTCCCAGAAGGAACTCGCCATCATCCATGGGCCCCCGGGAACTGGGAAGACCACCACCGTGGTGGAGATCATCCTTCAAGCTGTGAAACGGGGCTCAAAGGTGTGTGTGGGCACCGCGTCCCCGCAGACACCGTCACTCAGGTCTGCCGTGCTTGCAGGCCCTGAAGGGCCCAAGCCCAGGTTCCAGGACTTGGGTAGGAACGTTCCCACGCGTTTACTGACTGGCCGCTAGGCTGCGCCCCTGTTGGTGTCTGACAGCGCCAGGGGTGTAGGCTTGTTCTCGGGGCTGTGGGTCTGGACTGGGGAGGCCTGGGGCACTGTCCACCGGGCCACAGTCCAGGAGCCACCCGCTCAGCACCCGTGCTGTGTGCTCAGGCCCCTGCTGGGCATGCCGGTGACCCGGCCCGTCTGTGCCCTTCAGGAGAAGGCCCTGCAGCCAGTCACGGGAGACAGACCTCTTTTGGTTAATTCAAGGGTCCCGTTAGTTGTGCAGATGGCAGGTTCCCGGTTCCTGAGATGTGGGATGGGATGGTGTGTGTTACCATTCACTTAGACTGTTAATGGTTGAGAGAGGCTCTTTTACCCTCAACACGAGTTATCGTGGATTCTGAGCATGTGAAGCGGTTGTTACCTTTCTGGGTCATAAATGTTGGATAAGGATAAGAACTGGAGCAGTAACAGTCAAGATCTGTAGGTCGACATTCCCTGGGTCCTTCTTATGAACCAGGCACCCATCTAAGCCTTTGCAGCGTTTGCTCCTTCAGTCCTCAGAGAGATGGGTGTCCTGGCCCTGACCATCCCAGGACACGTCGAGGCCTTTCCTTCTGGTTGCCGGTCAGCCTTTCTGGTCTTGGGAGCCCCGTAGGTTCTTTCAACCTGAGGTCTAGAACCCAGATGTCGTGTCCGTGTGCAGTAGCGTGACCATCAGGCCGTCTGCACCAGTCCTCACAGCTGGACGTTTACTCCGTAACATCACCAGCTGTACACGCTCCACCCTCCTCTCTTTAACTTCAGGACTCCCCACTTGTTCTAATGTAAACTCAGGTGATTTTGTTTAGAAACCCCCAAGCCGAGCTTGAGCTGTGCCCTCCAGGTTCTGTGCTGTGCGCCCTCTAATGTTGCTGTGGACAACTTGGTGGAGCGGCTGGCCCAGTGGAAGCAGAGGATTCTCCGCCTCGGCCACCCAGCCCGCCTCCTGGACTCCATCCAGCAGCACTCGCTGGACGCGGTCTTGGCACGCAGCGACGGCGCCCGGATCGTGGCTGACATCAGGAGGGACATCGACCAGGCCTGGGTGAGTAGCTCTCTGCCGTGTCTGCCCCTCGTGTGGCTCTCTGGTCTGTAGTCTTTGCCAGGAGCAAGTGGCATCCTCCGGCGTTTCTCTGGCCTTCGCCGAGTCACAGACCGGGCTGAAACATTGGGCCTGCCCATGTCTGCTGGAGACCTGTGCTCAGCACTGAATGGGGACTCACTGTCTTCAGGGCGGTTTCATGAAGAGGCGAGCAGTTGTCTTGCAGGAAACATTGCTCTTAAGGGCTCCCTGTGTCTGGCACGTTGGCTGGATAATGATGGCAAGGGAAAAAAAAGCAGGCCAAAAGTAAAAACTCAGAAAATACGCGTCCTCCGTAATTTTTCAATCCATTAACATAAAACACGATGTAGGGGCTTCCCTGCTGGTGCAGTGGTGAAGAATCCACCTGCCAGTGCAGGGGACGCAGGCTCGACCCCTGATCCCGGAAGACCCCGCTTGCCGCGGAGCATCAGGCCGTGGGCAGCACAGCTGTTGACCCCGTGTTCTCGAGCCCGGAGCTGAGCCCTTGAGCTCCCCAGCGAGAGAAGCCACCGCGGTGAAAAGCCCAGGCACAGCAACGGAGACCCAGCTCAGCCAGAAAGAGAAACAATAAGTGGAATGTAATCCTCGTGAGAAGGAACTCGGTAGCTGATAGGTCAGGGGGAAGTGCAGTTTCTAGAACTTTCAAGCTCTTTGGTTCTCTAGTTTACACGTCCCCCCACACCCCGATTCCCTCAGTTGCACGTCCGCCCTTTGCTCACCGCCAGCCCACCTCCTTGTGTCTGGGCCTTGCAGGGCTGGTGTGGAGACTCGGCCTTCCCCGAGGCCCACAGGGGAGCGGGCACTCCTGGGGCAGACAGGACACTTGCAGGGTCACTCAAGGTTGAAGACGCTGGAGGGCTGCACCGATGTGATTCATGCCGCCGCGCGTGCGCATGGCTTCATTTTCTTGTTCCTGATTATTTTTTAATTTTTTGGCTGAGCTGCAGGGCCTGTGGGATCTTAGTTCCCCAACCAGGGATCAAACCCGTGCCCCCTGCCCTGGGAGCGAGCACAGTCTTACCGTTGGACGGCCACGGAAGTCCCCCTTGTTTTCAAATCTGTGCTTTGAGGATTCTCTTCTCTGTAAGGCAGGCGTCCCGCTTATCGCTCCTACCGAAATACCTTTCCAAGTAGAAACCACAAATAAGGAAGGGGTTACGTGTCTTTTGCATCTGGAAGTAAGTCAAGGTCTAGGTGAACATTTAGGGGCTGGAGAAAATGTTTTCCTCTCCCGACGAGTGTGGAACGCTGAGAGGAGCTCTGCCTTCTTCTGTGTAGACCGCCGGGCCCAGTGCTGCAGCAGCAGGCGCTGTTTCTTCCCCGGGAGTGCTGCTGATGACTGCGGGGCGGGGCCGGCTCCCCGGGCTGAGTTTACTGCTCTCTGGGGCCCCACACTCTCCCCCCAGCCTCTCCCTGCACAGCTGACAGTGGCTTTGAAGGCCCTGAGGCCAGTCAGGGCATCACCTACGTGGATCTGTTGCTCTTTCAAGAAAGACTTAAAAAAAAAAAAATATATATATATATATATATATATATACATATAAAGTATTTATGTATTTGGCTGCACTGGGTCTTAGTTGAGGTACAGGATCTTTAGCTGTGACATGTGGACCCTAGTTTCCCCACCAGGGACTGAAGCCAGGCCTGCTGTACTGGGCACGCAGAGCCCTAGCCCCTGGACCGCTAGGCAAGTCCCAAGACTTTTGACTTTCTATCACCTTCAAAGGACCTTAGGGAAGCGGCCCAATTGATGATAAGTAAAAGTGCTTTGTGAATTAAAAAGAGCTAAAAACAAAGTCGAGTCAGAATTATTATCTTTCCTTTTCTTTGTAGGCGAAAAACAGAAAGACCCAGGATAAGAGAGAGAAGAGTAATTTTCGAGATGAAGTCAAGCTGCTGAGGAAGGAGCTGAAGGACAGGGAGGAGGCAGCCATGCTGGAGAGCCTGGCGGCGGCCAATGTAATCCTCGCCACAAACACAGGTGAGGGGCCCGGCGTCCACCGCCCCGCCTGCCTCGGCGCCCCGCAGAGGTGGGGAGCGTGCCCGCTTGTCTGCTTTCTGGGAGCGTTTCATAGAGGTGTCTTTAAGATCTGGTAGAATGCACCAGTGGAGCCCCTCTGGGTCTGGAGTGTTTTCCTCAGGAGTCTTTTATTTTTTTTTTAATTTTTATTTTTACTTTATTTTGCTTTACAGTACTGTATTGGTTTTGCCATAGATTGACATGAATCAGACATGGGTGTACATGATCTCAATCCTGAACCCCCCTCCCACCTCCCACCCCATATCATCTCTCTGGATCATCCCTGTGCACCAGCCCCAAGCATCCTGTATCCTGTATCGAACATAGACTGGCAATTCGTTTCTTACATGATGGTATACATGTTTCAATGCCATTCTCCCAAATCATCCCACCCTCTCCCTCTCCCACAGAGTCCAAAAGTCCGTTCTAAACATCTGTGTCTCTTTTGCTGTCTCGCATACAGGGTTATCATTACCATCTTTCTAAATTCCATATATATGTGTTAGTATACTATATTGGTGTTTTTCTTTCTGGCTTACTTCACTTTGTATAATAAGCTCCAGTTTCATCCGCCTCATTAGAACTGATTCAAATGTATTCTTTTTAATGGCTGAGTAATACTCCATTGTGTATATGTACCACAGCTTTCTTATCCATTCATCTACTGATGGACATCTAGGTTGTTTCCATGTCCTGGCTATTATAAACAGTGCTGTGATGACCATTGGGGTACATGTGTCTCTTTCAGTTCTGGTTTCCTCGGTCTGTATGCACAGCAATGGGATTGCTGGGTCATAAGGCAGTTCTGTTTGCAATTTTTTAAGGAATCCCACACTGTTCTCCATAGTGGCTGAACTAGTTTGCTTTCCCACCAACAGTGTAAGAGGGTTCCCTTTTCTCCACACCCTCTCCAGCATTTATTGCTTGTAGCCTTAGGAGTCTTTTAATTGAAAATTCAGTTTCCTTAATTGTCGTAGAATATTCAGGGTGTCTCTTCTCAAGAGAGCTTGTGTCTTTCAAGGAATTTGTCTGTTTAATCTAAGTGTTTGAATTCCCAGGCATAAAATTGTTCATAATAACCCCTTATCATTAAAAAAAACATCTGTAGCATCTGTGGCAATGTTACCTCTTTCACTTCTGAGATTAGTAACTTGCATCCTATTTTTTTTCCTCTGATCTTCTGGCAAGAGGGGTATTAATTTTATCGATCCCCTCAAAGCGCCAGCTTTTGGTGTCGGCAGCTCTCTCTGTCGTTTTCCTGCTCCCTGTTGCACTGACCTTGGCATTGGTTCGTGTGGGCCCCCTCTGTCCGCTCACCTGGGCCTAATTTGCTCTTCAGCTTCCCTTTCCTTCAGGTGGACGTGGAGGGCTTTGATTCATATTGCTTTGAGACCGTCATCTTCTGTGCTGCAGGCCTTTAGTGTTGTGCCTGTTTCCCCGTGCACTATTTCCACGGCATCCCGTAACTTCTAACGTGCGTGTTTGCATTTTCATTCATTGTGAAATAAACCGTCTCATTTCCCTTTCTGTTTTGACCCACAGTTATTTAGAATTGTGTCATTCTCTTTCCATGTATTTGGGGGTTTTCCAGATACCTTCCTGTGGTTGATTTCTCATTTAATTCCATGTGGGCAGAGGATACACTGTGTACGACTTGGATCATTTCATCGAGATTTGTTTCATGGTCCAGAATGTGGTCTTTGTGAGTGTTCCGTGCACACTTGAAAGGAACACCTTCCCTGGTTCTGTTGAGGTTTCCTGTCATGGTTGATACTGTGGTTCAAGTCAGTATCCTTACTGATTTCCTGTCTTCTCATCCTGTCACTTACCAAGAGAGGGGTGTTGAAATCAACTGTAATTGTACATCTGTTTCTTCTTGGAGTTGTCAGTGTTTGCCCCATGTCCTCCATAGCTCTCTTATTAGGGGCTTGAATGTTATGTTCTCTTTATTAATTAACCAATTTATCATCCTGAAACGACCTTCATTATCCCTAGTATGTTCTCTTTTTTGAAATATTATTATTTAGTTGTTCAGTTGTGTCCGACTCTTTGCAACCTCCCAGTCCCGTGAGGACTACAGCCCCCCAGAGGACTGTCCATGGGATTCTCCAGGCAAGTATACTGGAGCGGGATGCCATGCCCTCCTCCAGGGGATCTTCCCGACCCAGGGATTGAACTCTCGTCTCTTGTGTCTTCTGCACTGTAGCGGATCTTTTACCCCTGAGCCCCTTGGGAAGCCTTCTGAAGTCTGCTTTGGTAGAAAAACAGCCACTCCAGCTGGAGACCACGTCTGGCGGCTTTAGGCCTTTCTGATGTGGCCACTTGATTCTTAAAAGCCAGCGAGTAAAAGAGTGTTGTAGCAAGATGGGTTACACTCTTTGGTAACATCGCCACGACATGAACCCCCCTGTCGCCTTGGCCGTATTCTGTTGGCTCAAAGCAAGGCCCAGGTCTGACCCACACTTCAGGGGAAGGGGCTACACGGGGTGTGACTGCTAGGAGGCCAGGATCAGGATTGGGTGGGCGGCCCTGAGGGTCTGTCTGCTGCCGCCTCTCAGAGGGGCTGCTCTCAGGAACAGAGCCCAGCTTCTGATTTACTCTGTAATCCTTGCTTTGTCCGGCCGTCTTTCCGATCAGACAGGATGGAAACAGGGAGCACTGATACTGTCATGCTGTCTATCACACCCCGTGTCGCTGCCTCTTCTGGCGCCTTTTGCTTCTTCTGTAAATTTGCGTTCCTCTCTGGCGTCCTTCATGTCACCCTGAAGGACTCTCTTTAGTCTTTCTCGAAGGACAGGTCTCAGCTTTTCCTTACCTGGGTGTACCTTTTCTCTCCTCTGTTTTCGAGGGACTGTTGTGTTGGAGGCAGAGTTCTCGGTTGACAGTCCGAGTTGCACGAACGTGCCGCCCCTGCCCTCTGCCTCCATGGTTTCTCACGAGTCGGCAGCGTCAGTCTCTCTGAGGATCCGCTGCACGTGATGGAGCGCCGCTTTCTCTGTCTCTGGCAGCGTGGCTGTGACGAGTCTCCCCGTGGCTCCCTCTGGGTTAGCCGCGCGGGGCTTGTTGAGTCCCCTAGGTCTGGGCGCTGTTGTTTTGGTCAGATCACGAAGCTTCCATGCTGCATTACTGTTCCAGTGCTCCTCTGGCCCCTTTGTCTCTCCGTTCCTGGTCGTCGGTGCCCTTGACGGTGTCCTGTGGGTCTCCGAGGTGCTGGGCATTGCCCTTCGTTGTTTTTCTGTTCTGTTTCTCCGACTGAATAATTCAGCTGGCTTGAGTGCTGGTCCTCTGCCTGTCCAAATCTGCTGTTCAGCTCTTCCGGTGAATTTCAGCTATCCTACTTTTCAACTGCAGAGTGTATTTTTTTTTTATGGCTTAAATCATTTTTTTTTTCTTTTTATTTTATACCAGAGTACAACTGATTTATAACGCTGTGAGTTTTGGGCTTTTTTTAAAAGGTAATTTCTGTCCCTTTATTGGTAGTCTTGGTGGGACATCATTCTCAGACAGCCTTTTATTTCATTAGACGAGGCTTCCTTCTTCTCTTCGTGCACATTTAAAGTAGCTGATAGGAAAGTGTGTGTTTGGTAAGTCTGCCACCTGGGCCTTCTCAGGAACGGCTTCTGTTGATCGCTTTTCATCCGTGAGTGGGCCGTACTTCATTTCCTTGTGTGTCTTGTAACTTTTTGCTGGAGACTGACCATTGTAAACGGTGCTGTGTGGGATGCTGGAGGTCAGGTCGTCTTCCCTCCCCCGGTTTGTTCCTTCTCGTGGTCATGTCTGTCCAGCAATTTTCCTGAGCGGCTCCTCGTCCTGGGCGCTGCTGCAGCCCTGCTCCCTTAGCTCACGGGCCGGTGATGGTTGGACGGAGGCCCTCCAAGTCCTGGGACCACCAAACCGCTCTGTGTCCAGGAAGGAGGAACTGGCTGTGGTGGTTTTGTGTCCTTGGGTACACAGTGATTTTTACCCAGCAGTTAATTGTTCTGTGTGTCCAGGAAAGCACCTAATAAGAGAATTAACTAAGCTCTAAATTCAGAAAATGATACAGAAGTAGTATTTACAATTAAGGCAGCCTTCTTTGGGGTCCCAGCCCCAGAAGGGAGATTGACTTTGGTGAACGACGTGTTGGGGTGGCCCATGGCTGGGGCTCACCACTTCACACCTAAACACGGGCTGGAACCACAAGCCCTGGAACGTCCTGCTGACCCTTATTCCAAGAGGCAAACGTACCACACAGGCCTTAACGCTTAGCCAGACTGTGAACCAGTGGCTCATTGGGTCTCTTCCGGGGTGCCTGCAGCTGTTAGCGCCTCTGTGAAGGCTCACAGCTCCGGTTCCCACCAGGCGCCTCTGCGGACGGCCCGCTGAAGCTGCTGCCCGACGGCCACTTTGACGTGGTGGTCATCGATGAGTGTGCCCAGGCCCTAGAAGCCAGCTGCTGGATCCCCCTGCTGAAGGCCCGGAAGTGCATCCTGGCCGGAGACCACAAGCAGCTGCCCCCCACCATCGTCTCCCACAAGTGAGACCCCTCCGTCCCTCACCTGCCACCCCCTTGTGCGTCCCTCCAAGTCCAGCTCGGAAGCCCAGGCTCACCCAGAGGCCCGGGACCAGTGGGGAAGCCTGGCCCATGGACTGAGTTAAGATTGTGGGGGCAGGTGGCTCCCTCAGCATCTGAGCCCTGACTTAGGGGAGCGAGAACCCGGGGGTCATTTTGATTGAAGGTGCAGTTTCAGTTACACCCACACAGAGGAAGTAGGCTCTCACGATGTGTGACTTACAGATCCCAGAGATGGCGAAGGCAGGGTGCGGTGAGCGGGGACGGGCGGCTGGCTGGCCTGGGTCAGCAGCGGGCAGGGCTGGAGTGCCGTTGGCAGACCTGTCACCTATAAGAGAGACAGTTTCGTGTGCCTCCCTGAGGGCACGCGGTCCACACAGAGGGCTGCTCCACAGGGCCCCTCATGCCTCCTCAGGAAGCAGCCACTGAGCCGAGGCCCCCGAGCCCTCCTGGACAGCATCCATGCCCACCTGTCACCTGTCACCCATGTGACACCTGTCACCCCAGGTTCAGGTGGTGAGGGCGGAGGTCACTAGCCTTTCCCCGGCTTTGGTCTCTATGGGGATTGTGGGAGGGGCCCCGGGTGAAGCAGAACGGGAGCTGACGGTGGGAACTCTGAGCTCAGGGCCTTCTCTGGACGTGCAGATGCTGGTGTGGGCCTGTGGTCATGCTTGACACCCCCGGGGCCGCGGCTCTGAGAACAGAGCTGTTGCTCACCGCTGGGTGTGCCATCCACTGTGTGCCCATGCTGGCTCCTTCAGACGCCAGCCAGGTCAGAACCTGAGCTCCTTGAGGGTGGGTCACCTGGCGTGTGCTCAGATCCCGCCTGTTGAGTGGATGTCCCCTAATGTGGCAGGTGGAGGTGTGAGGCTTGGGTGTGCGAGCAAGGCTGTCGGTGGAGCCGGCAAGAGGGGAGCAGGGACCCCAGAACTGAGGGGTGTGCAGGTCAGGGTCCCACAGGGAGAGGGTGTCTAGCTGCCAGAGGCTTCAGAGTAAGGATCTGGAGGGGACTTTGGGCTGGATAAAGGGGGGACTGGAGTGTGCTTTGGAGAACTGTCCTGTGGGAGCCAGATGTCTGGGTAGCGGTGGGCGTGGATGCTGTCCAGGAGGAGGGCTCGGGGGCCTCGGCTCAGTGGCTGGTTCCTGAGGAGGCCTGAGGGGCCCTGTGGAGCAGCCCTCTGTGTGGACCGTGTGCCCTCAGGGAGGTGCACGAAACTGTCTCTCTGAGGGAAGTCGGGTGATTTGGGGGGATGTGTGGGGTGGGTCGAGCTGGGTGTTTCTGGGTTTGCAGTTGGGACTGGGTCCCTTCACCACTCATGCCCATGGCCCTGCTGTTGGTAGGTGCCTGTAGTGAACAGTGGTAACCCAGGGAGGTTAGGAGGCAGCGCGGGGCCTGCAGCAGGCCTGGACACCCGTCCCTTGATGGGCCGAGGTCGGCTCTGTGCCAGGCGGCCCGGCTGGGTCCGGCTCCGTGGCTCGCTGGTGGACATGGGCACTTCCAGGGGGCCGTTCCCTTAGTTTTGGGAGGGAAGTGGGCTGAGGTTTGAGGGCTGCCTCCCGCTGGCTCCTGGTTCAGGCTGCACTCTGGACTCAGGCCCCTTTGAGGGCTGCCTCCCGCCTGGCCCCAGGTTCGGGCTGCACTCGGGACTCGGGCCCCTCGCTGCTCTCCCCGGGCAGGGCCGCGCTGGCGGGGCTGTCGCTCAGCCTGATGGAGCGCCTGGCGGAGCGGCGCGGAGCCGGGGCGGTGCGGATGCTGACGGTGCAGTACCGCATGCACCAGGCCATTGCGCGCTGGGCCTCGGAGGCCCTATACCACGGGCAGCTCACCGCCCACCCTTCCGTGGCCGGGCACCTCCTGAGGTGAGTGACTCCGCTGTACCCTGCCCCGTGTCCCCTGAGCCACATTCCGTAAAGATGTGGGTGTGGAGGTCGCCTCTGAGACCGGATTTCTGGCCAGAGCATGGGTCAGGCTTCTCCAGGATGAGGTCCTCCGACCACGATGACTGTGCCCCCCTCCCCCTGCTGTCTGGTGTGGAGTCAGGGCTGGGGAGGGCGTGGGAAGGGCAGCGGGGCCCTGCCTGTCGCCGGGGCCTCCCGTGTTCAGTGTCGGCCTGTGTGCAGGGACCTTCCGGGTGTGGCGGCCACCGAGGAGACGGGCGTGCCCCTGCTGCTGGTGGACACGGCCGGCTGTGGGCTGCTGGAGCTGGAGGAGGATGACGAGCAGTCCAAAGGGAACCCCGGTGAGCGGGCTGGCCTGGGCCCCTCTCAGTGGCCTGTGTCAGAGAGGAGCCGCGTGAAGGCAGGGGCGCGGGTCCTGAGCCAGGTGCCCTGGGCAGTGGGGCACCGTGGGCGTGCTTGACGGATGGGTGGCCCCAGGTCAAGGCAGCCAGGTGGACGGGACATGCACCTGCTTCTCACTGAGAAAGGAGGCCCGTCTGCGGGGGCCCTGGGCCTTGTGTGTGGAATCCGGCGTCCCCTCCCAGGAGGCCACCACAGGCTGAGCGTGAGAGCCGCCTGTCGTCACAGCTGGAAAAGTGCTTAGGAAACTAGCGCCGGTGACGGGTGTCCGTGGAGAGTGCCCCTCATGCTGAAGGGCTGTCTGTTCCCCCCTCAGGTGAAGTGCGCCTCGTCGGCCTGCATGTCCAGGCGCTGGTGGACGCAGGTGTCCGGGCCGCCGACATTGCCGTCATCACGCCGTATAATCTGCAGGTGCGTGTCAGGGTGACTCCCCGCCGGAGGGGCTGGCGGAGCAGGCTGGTTGACGGGCTCTGGTGGCCGAAAGCTGCAGGCTGAAAGCTGACCTCATCACAACTGCATCCAGGGCTCAGATGGACTCAGCAAGAGCTCCCTCCGTCCATCCATCCATCCCCTGGCAGTGCCTTCCCCACCCCGTCCCGGGCTCTCACTGGCTCCCTGTGTCAGCTGATTGTCAGGCCTGCCCTTGGGGCCAGGCAGCCTCAGGCTAGTGTCCGTTCACGCGCTCCTGGGGATGGCCTGTCTCACGGAGTCCCCACAGGAGCCTTGGCTTGGAGTCTCCAGTCTGGCTCAGGTTGCCCCACACCCGAGCTGGTGGCTGTGACCAGTTGCCAGGTTCTTGCCTCCTCTCGAGTCAGCTCTCCGGCTTGTGGAACACTGCAGGGCTGGGCGTCTCCGGAGGCTGCCTGGGGAAGGTTGGGGGCGCCGCCTGGTGAAGGGTGCGGTGGTGGGCAGCAGACACCCTAGACGTCTCCTCCCTTCTCTTGGGCCTTTTTCCCATCTCTCCTCTCAGGGCTTGTATGCTCATGAAGCAAGGCCCGTCTCCTTTGGTAGGAAGAACTCGCCTGCTTCCCAGATCGTGAGGTCTGGGCCTGAGATGCCATCTCGGTTTAGAGGACACATCTGGGGGTGCCTGAGCCCAAACCGTGGTGGCATGAACGTCCGTGCTGGGGTGTGGGTCACCCTGCCACATTATGCCGTCCCGGTTTAGAGGACACGCCTGGGGGTGTCTGAGCCCACGCCGTGGTGGCGTGAGCGTCCGTGCTGGGGTGTGGGTCACCCTGCCACGTCATGCCATGCTGGTTTAGAGGACACGCCTGCGGGTGTCTGAGCCCACGCCATGGTGGCGTGAGCGTCCGTGCTGGGGTGTGGGTCACTCTGCCACGTCATGCCATGCCGGTTTAGAGGACACGCCTGCGGGTGTCTGAGCCCACGCTGTGGTGGCATGAATGTCCATGCTGGGGTGTGGGTCACCCTGCCACGTCATGCCATGCCGGTTTAGAGGACACGCCTGGGGGTGTCTGAGCCCACGCTGTGGTGGCGTGAGCATCCGTGCTGGGGTGTGGGTCACCCCGCCACGTCATGCCATGCTGGTTTAGAGGACACGCCTGGGGGTGTCTGAGCCCACACCGTGGTGGCGTGAGCGTCCGTGCTGGGGTGTGGGTCACCCCGCCATGTCTGTGCGCTGCTTTGTTGTTCATGCGCACGCCCGTGGGAAGGGAGGTGCTCGGAGGCCGTGATCCCAAGGCTGCTGCGGGCCCCCTGGGCCGAGCGGCTCTGCGGGGCCAGGCCTCCGCCGGGTTAAAGGGCAGCGTGTGGGGCCCCCCGACGTGAGCTGTGGTGCGAGGCCTGGCTCGGTGTTGCAGGTGGACCTGCTCAGACAGAACCTCACGCACAGGCACCCAGAGCTTGAGATAAGGTCCGTCGACGGCTTCCAGGGCCGGGAGAAGGAAGCTGTGATCCTGTCTTTCGTCAGGTCCAACAGGAAAGGTGCGGGGCTGGGGCTTCCACGTAGTCCAGTGGTTAGGACTTGGCTT
Source organism: Budorcas taxicolor (assembly GCF_023091745.1). Lineage (NCBI taxonomy): Eukaryota > Metazoa > Chordata > Mammalia > Artiodactyla > Bovidae > Budorcas > Budorcas taxicolor. The sequence goes on from NC_068934.1 coordinate 46,982,018, forward strand.
TCCTGCTGCCCAGGGCCTGGGTTTGATCCCTGGTTGGGGAACTAGGATCTCACGAGCCTCTCAAAGCGGTTGTGGAGGTGGCCCCCGAGAGCCCAGAGCTCATCTCCTGGCCCCAAGGCCAGTATAGCTCAGGGCCTGGTTTCTGCAGCCAGGGCTTATGGATATTCCATTGGGTAAGAAATTTTTCCCCAGAAACAGTTGTTAGTGAATGGGCTCTGTCAGGTCGAAGACAGCTAAGGAGGGGTAAAGTGAAGCCAGGAGGCGCACCGGAAGGTCCCTTGTGTGTTGGCCGTGGCTCCAGGCTGTGTCCTGGGTCTGAGCTCTGGCAGAGGACTCTGTACTGACTTGGGGACGAGTGGCAGGCGTCACTGCCAGAGCCCCAGGCAGGACTAGAGAACCGTCCTAGACAGCAGCCAGGGGGAGCCTGTGGACGGGACCCCACGGCTGTGGGGCGGATGGAGCCCAGGCGGTCCTCTGGGGGAGGGCGGCGGACGGGGGAGCCTGCCTTCCTGTCCCTTAGTCTCTGCCATCCGTGCACCCGGGCTGGTGTTCAGGTGAGGTGGGCTTCCTCGCCGAGGACCGGCGCATCAATGTGGCGGTCACCCGCGCACGGCGCCACGTGGCCGTGGTCTGTGACTCCCGCACGGTCAGCAACCATGCCTTTCTGAAGACCCTGGTGGACTACCTCACGGAGCACGGTGAGGTGCGCACGGCCTTTGAGTATCTTGACGACATCGTCCCCGAGAACTACTCCCACGAGGGTGCCCAGGCGGGCGGGAAGCCCCGGGGCTCTGCTGCGACAGCCAGGAGGGCACCCGGGGGGACCGGGCCGGGCCGAAAGAAGCCGAGCGGGGCGCCCTTGGGCTCCTCCGAGCCGCAGCCTCAGCCCAGCCTTGATGGAGGCGGCAGCCAGGAGGGTGCCGGGAGCAGAGACGGTGCAGACGGCTTCAGGGCCACGATTGTGGAGTTCATGGCGAGTGAGAAGGCGCAGCTGGAGTTCCCTGCCTCCCTGAACCCACACGACAGGCTGCGGGTCCACCAGATCGCTGAGGAGTTTGGGCTGAGGCATGACAGCACCGGGAAAGGGAGGGAACGCTTCATCACGGTGAGCAAGAGGGCCCCGCCCATCCCTGCAGCGCCGGGCGGCAGAGCCCCTCTGTGTCCCGAGACCCCCAGCTCCAAGCAGCCGCAGCCCCCCGAGCAGCCGCAGCCCCCCGAGCAGCCGGAGCCCCCTGTCAGGGAGCCAAGTGGCCGGGACCAGCCGGACCTGAAGGCGCTGCACCTGGAGAGGCTGCAGAGGGCGGGGGCCCAGCAGGAGCAGCGGGCCAAGGAGGGGCCCTGCGCCCCGGGCCCCGCGCCCCGGAAGTTACCGGAAAAGAAGAAGAAGAGAGATGCGAGAGGTGAGTTGGTCGGCTCGTGGGAGCACAGGCGTGGCGTCCCCTCCACTGGGAGTGTGAGGCCCACCTGCCACCATGAAGAAGCAGGGCGCCTACTGCGGGGCCCCTGCCTGGGCTCTTCATCTTGAACCCCAAGCCCCCGCAGGCCACGCCTGCCTCAGCGGCCTCTGTTCCCCGGGCTTTGTGTGGGGTCCGGCCGGGCCACCGGAGCTCCTCCTGCAAGGAGAGGACCGGAGGAGCAGCCGCGGTGGGCAGGGCCCGGGGACACAGAGTCAAGGTGGCCTGCACGGCCGCGGCTCCTTCCACGGGCTCGGGGGTCCCTGGCAGGGCTGTGCGCGCCGCTGTCACGCCTGTGCCGCCTCCGCGGGCGCCCGGGGGCGGCTTACTCCGCCCGCCACCGGCCCCCATGCGGTGTCACGCTGAGGCTGAGAGTCCAGGGCACGGCCTGGCTCTTCTGGGTGACCCTTGTCACAGCCGCGTTCCTCCAGGAAAGGCCATGGGGTTGGTCCTCTTCCCTGGGCCCCCGAGCCCTGGGGAGCACAGCCCAGAGCTGTCTCCCCGCCTCGGGCCTGTCTGCGCTCGCTCCATGTCGTGAGCTGAGCCAGGGGACAGGAGACGCCGTCCCCCCCATGGGAGCGGACCCCCTACTTCTGCCTCCACCACGCTCAGAACACGTGACTGCACGGGCGTGGCCGGAGGATGGTCCTCCTTTGAGGGGGGTGTGGGTGGCGGCCACGTGAGAACAGTTCCCCTGGGAGTCGGCGCCCACGCCAGGGGAGCTGGCACCGCCGGAATTAAAGACGCCATTTAGGGGTTATAGTCGTGTCTCCTTCCCCCTCCTGAGCGTTTCCCTACAACTTTAAAGGATTTCCACACAATTGTCTGGTTACAGATGTTACCTTTCCTTACACTGGGCTGTGAAGGAATACACTGTGTTTCCCTGGATGGCAGGGTTAGTCTGGGGATTTGAGTTTACAGTCAGCAACATAAAGGACATGCTCATATTTAAATGCTCTTCTGGATTTGTGCGGGTGAGCTTTGAGGAGCGCGCGCCCTGCCTGCCGGTCCCCTCTGGACGCTCCCGGCTACACCGTCCGGTGAGGGTCACTGGGCTCGTGAGGGACCCGCTCCATCAGCGTCTGCTCATGCGCGGTGGCTCTGAGGGCAGGGGTCTGGCTGGCTGCGCGACAGGCAGACACGGGCCCCGCGGGGAGTTGGCATCCGACTTCCTTGTCCTCGCCTGTTGGGGTGACTGACGCCTGTCTCCCCCCAGGACCCGCGGCCATAGAGCTGCCTGCCGAGGAGGACTTTGATGCCCTGGTCTCGGCCGCCGTCAAGGCAGACAACACCTGCGGCTTCGCTAAGTGCGCGGCCAGCGTCGTGACCCTGGGCCAGCTCTGCCTGCACTGCGGCCGCCGCTACTGCCTCGGCCACCACCTGCCCGAGGTCCGCGGCCCCGGGGGACCTGGGCGGGTGGGCTCCGGGCAAACCGTGGGCCTGTGTGTGTGTGAGAGAGAGAGACGCGCATACAGGCTCTGGGCTTGTGTGCGCACCCCCACACAACCCGTGGGCCTGCGCATCTGTGTGTATCGTGCGTGTATAGACTGTGGGCCTGTGCATGTGTGTGTGTGTGTTGTGTGCGTAGACTGTGGCCTGTGCGCGCGTGTGTGTGTGTGTGTGTGTCGTGCGCATAGACTGTGGGCCTGTACGTAGACTGGGCCTGTGCGTAGACTGTGGGCCTGTGTGTGTGTGAGTGACCCCTAAGTGGACCCTGCCCTGCAGGGGAGGCACGGGACCCCGCCCCTCACTGCCGTCTGCTTGGAGGAGGGTCTGTGCTGAGCCCAGGGCAGGGGGCCAGGAAGGGTTTGGGGCTCTTCACCAGCCCTGCCAGGGCGTGGACCCTTCCTGCCCCCCCAGCCCTGTACTGGGAGCCTGTGGGTGAGAGTCTGCGTGTGGAGAGAGCAGGGAGCCCCTCCAAGGTCGACACGGGGGCTCCGTGGCTCCCGAGTGCTGCGTCGGCAGAGCTGGGGACTTGTCTGTCCCCACTCCCGGCCCAGCACTGCCTGTTGTAACCCCCAGGTCCATGGTTGTGGGGAGAGGGCTCGCGCCCACGCTCGGCAGAGGATCAGCCGGGAAGGGGTCCTCTACCCCGGCAGTGGGACCAAGGACAGGTCCCTGGACCCCGCCAAGCGGGCCCAGCTGCAGAGGAGGCTGGACAAGAAGCTGGACGAGCTGACCGGCCAGAGGCGGAGCAAGAGGAAGGAGAAGGGCAAGTGAGGCGGGCGCCCTGCTGCCCCCGCGGCCTCTGGGACCAGCGGGACCTGCAGCACCTTTCCCTTCCTGGTGGTGGACCCACGCGGCCGCGTGGCAGCCAGACCCACATCGTCCCCCGGCCGCGGGGCGAGGTGCCTGCCAAGGACCCAGCGATGAGCTGCTCTGACGAGCCGGGACAAGGTGGAGAGGCTGGGGGAGCGCAGCCCAGGCCGCTTCCCAGGGCTGCTGTGGGGGGTGGGAGCCCTCATGCGCGCCCCACCCCCGCCCCGGAGCGTCTCCTGCGAGCCTGCCATCCGGGGTGCGTCATGCTGCCGCTGCCAGGTCGTGCACTCCCCTGAACTTGGGCCTGGGCCTGTGACCCTGTGAAGGTGACGGACAGCCTCATAGCCCAGGGCAGCAGCTCCCGGCCCTTCAGGTCAGACAGGACAGAGGACGTCTGGGAGCCAGCGCTTCTCCCAGACGTCCCCACGTGCGGCTCGGCCCGCAGCGGGTCTGTGACCTCACCGGAGCTGGTTCCCATCTCTCTTCCCTGGGGGCCACAGTGACTCCACCCTGACCCCAACCAACACAACTCTGGCCATTCTGGTGCCCTGTAGGTCGGAGGTCATGTCCGGGCGTGCTTTGGGAAGGCTCCCTGCCACGCCAACCGACCCGTGTCACTGTCCACAGTGGTGGTGTCAGGGAAGAGCCCCCTAGAGCCCCAGCCTAGCCTAGCCTCCAGACCCAAAGCCCCCTGGAGGGCTACCTCAGGGTCCCTTCTTGAAGAGAACCTCAGATGGATGTTTTATTTTATTCTCAGAGCTTTATTTGTTTCAAAGGAATATAAATTATTTAAAAATTAAATGAAAACGTGCATACGGCCACAGTATGTTTTTCTCTGATGACTTTCTTCCATTTTTTCACTTTGGCCTGGTTTAGATGGGTTTACACCCCCTTTCCCAAGGTGGCTGAGAGCCCGCTGAGCATGCAGGGCCTCAGGAGGAGCGGGGGGACACTTGCCCCAGGCACAGCTGATGCTGGAGAAAGCATTCCTGCTCTGCTGGACATTTCTGCCAACCAGGAGGGAAGTTTCAGATTGGCATGTGTAGGGGTGTAACCTGGACAGAAGCACACGGGGCCCTGCTTGGAGGAAAGAGGTGGGTGAGGAGGAGGGCAGTCTCTGGAGCTACGCCTGGGGGAGGAGAGGCCTGGCCAGCTTGCGGGGCTCTGCCCTTGGTTCATTGCCTGCTTCCCCATCACTGTCCGCCTCACTGCCACAGACCACGCCTCCCCACCGCTGACCACGCTCCCCCGCCACCCCTCATCCCCACCCGGGGCCTGGGGGGCTGCTGATCAGGTGTCTTCTGTTGACTGCCATCACCCTAGGAAGTCCCGTTTTTCTCTTTTTGCACCCTCGGGCCCTGGAGGCCACTTAGCCAGCACCTCCATGGATCCTGACCTCCCCCCAGACCCACAGGCTTGTCTGCCCTGCTTCTGACAGTGCTGGGCCCTGCCCCAGGCCTGGCGGCCCTCTCTATGCCACCTCCTGTGGGGATAAGCACATGGCACCTCCCCCTCCCCATTCCAAGGATATCTACCTGCACACGACCCCTCCCCCTCCCCTTCCGTGGATGCGCACGGCCCCTCCCTCTCCCCCTTCTGTGAATGCCTTCCTTACTCGCTCTCCTCCCGTGGCTTTAGGACTGAACTTTCCGGGAAGAGGAAGGAGGGTCTCCAGGGGCCACACATAGTCTGAGGATGATCCAGGTCAGCAAGGAGAGTGCTGCTGAGTGCAGAGCCACCATTTCTGCTGCTCGAGCGCCCTGGGTGCCGGGAGACCTGGACAGGGCGACCCAGTCACGAGGCGTCTGTGTCAGAAGCATCCTTTTGTGGTTGCTGAGGGCCCCGTGGCAGCTCTCTCCCCCCAAAGGGTGCTAATCCCTGCCTCTGTGTTAATAAGCCCTGATCCTCTTGCCACAGGGAGGCTCTGGGTCCTCGGCCGGATCAGAGAACACACCTGAATGGCCACTGCAGGGCCAGGTTTGGTGATGGGTTAGAATTCAAGCAGGATCCACCTGGATCTGCCCCCTGGTCCACAAACAGGTGCTAAAAGAAAGATGGGGTTGACCCGCAGCCACCCCTCCTGCCACCTTGAGAAAGCCTGTCTGCGGGATAGAAGGAGGCTAACACAGAAGCAGAGTCAAACCTGGGCCTGGGGGAGTAACTGGCTTACGATATCTGAGCACCTGATCCCCAACCCATTCTTCTCAATGTCTCAGACTAATACATCCCCTTTTCTAGATGAGAAAATCTGCCCTGGCTTTCCATTCCTTGCAGCTAAAAGGATCTGTGCTGATCCAATTGTGCCCACGACTGTGTGTCTTACTGGGTCTGTCCAGTCCTGGCACAGAGGTGTTGCCAAGTCAGGGCCCCTCCCCTCATTAGGGAAGGGGCAGACCTGTATCTTCATCTGTGTGCTCCCCCAGTGGGCCAGCCCACTAGGAAGAGCTCCAAGCAGAGGAGGAAGGCAGCCCTGTGGGGCGGGAGTGGTGGGAGCCCCGAGCTGAGCCCTGAGTGTGGATCCAGCTCCGTTTGACGTGGCTTTGGCACGTGGCTCCCCTTCGAGCCCATCTGCTCCTCCGTCACAGGGACCGGGGAATGGGCCACCTTGCCAGCTATGCTGATATGTCCACGGAGAGGCAGCGGGCAGTGTATAGGTGAGGTCTGGGCCACGCTACTGGGCTCCGTGGCAGGAACCCCCAGCCCCATGTGGGGTCCTCATCTCTGCCACTGCCCTCCACTCAAGCTGGGTCTGATGCATGGTTAAAATGTCATGAGTTGAAACAGCACAGAAGGTTTCCATTTCTCATCCCAAGAGACTTTGTTCAGAAAGTATTTGTAGCTTAAAAAATGTCGTGGAGTTCCCTGGTGGCTCAGACGGTAAAGAATCTGCCTGCAAAGCAGGGGACCTGGGTATGATCCCTCAATCAGAATGATCCCCTGGAGAAGGAAATGGCAACCCACTCCAGTATTCTTGCCTGGAGAATCCCATGGACAGAGGAGCCTGGTGGGCTACAGTCCATGGGGTCTCGAGGAGTCGGACAAGACTGTGATTAACCCTCAACCTGGAAAGGGTAGCCCAGAAAAGGAGAGAACAGCCCAAACCAGAGGAGCATGTTCTGCGGCTCCTGCAGGCTCAGGTCTCCTGAAGGAGCGACTGGTGTGGAGTCCCTTCTGGGTGGTTGTGCGTCTTCTCCTCCGTGGGGGGCACCCATGTGGGGGCCCTGCTGTTTCCTTCGTTTTGGTGTGGGGGTTATACAATACAGCCTGGAGCCCTGGCTTTGGAGCATGTCAGCCCTGGGGCACACGCTCAGATCTGCCTTGTACAGGCTGTGTGGCCGTGGGCCTGTTTCCTCATCGGTCAAATGGGGACATAACAGGACGCCTCACAGGGTTGCTGTGGAGCGGAAAGGCTTTAAACTCACGAGGCCCTTGACACGTTGCTTCTGTGCTCAGAAAGTGTCTGCTGTCCTTGGCGTCTTGTTGCAGAGCTGAGATGGCACAGGTGGCTTCTCCTCCAGGTTCAGCAAGTGGTGTTTCCTGCGCTCGGCCAAGGCCAGGGTGCCTGGGGCCCCAGGAGCCACCAGCTGACATTGTTGTATGTCGGGCCCCGTGCCTGGGGTGGGGGAGCATCTTGAGCTTCCTTCCACGCAACAGGGCGCACCCTCCTCCCCTGCTGGTGGGCTGTGGGCAGCAGTGGGCCCTGCCCTGCCCTGCCCTGCCCCCTGTTTACCTGGGTTTGTTTGGAGCGTTACCAGGCGATCAGAGAGGGTTGATGGGCACCCGGCTGCTTTGGGGATGGTTTAGGGCTGACTTACAACCTGGCATCGAACAGGAACTGTGTTCCATGCCAGGAGCATTGCAAAGCTGCAGCCTTATTTGGTCTGGAAACTTCTCTGCTCGGAGGAAAAGTGGAGCCAGGGGGCCGATCTGGACTCACCCTGGGCGGCCAGAGCCTTAGTGATGCCAGCTTGGGTTGTCTGGTTCATGAGTTCTTCTCATCTCTCACTTCTCTCTTTGTGGTGGGCTGCCTGCCCTTTTCAGCGACGGTTCCCCTCTTTTCCACCAGAAGCACCGCTCAGCTCTCTCTCCCCTGCCCACAACTGCCGATGAGTTATTTTGCTGCACAGCTTTAGTGAGGTGGGGTGATCGTACCATGAAATCCACCCATTGCCAGCGTACAACACAAGTTCTAGTAAGCGCACAGGACCGTGCCACCCTTCGCTCTGCCCCCCCCACTCGTGTTCCCTAATGCAGTATTAGGGCAGGAAGTTCCCTTCCATCCTTAATCTGCTGGGAATTTTTATTGATTTATTTATAAATTTTTATTAGTGGTTTTATTTTTAAATCACACATGGTTTTGGACTTTGTCATAGGTTTTCCGTGCCTGTGGGGATGACCACGTGGGGTTCATCCTTTATACATAGCTCTCTGGTGGCTGTTTGTCTTTGAGTTGCTAAGTTGTGTCCGACTCCTTGCGCCCCAATGGACTGCAGCACACCAGGCTTCCCTGTCCTTCACCATCTCCCGGAGTTTGCCCAAACTCATGTCCATTGAGTCGGTGATGCCGTCCAACCATCTCATATGGTGGATTGTGTGAACTGAATTTTGAATGTTAAACCGACCTTGAATTCCTAGGGTAGATCCCACTGGTCACAGGATACAAGTTTTGTGTATGTTCTTGATGGCGGTATGTGATCAGAAACATTTGGAAATCACTGTTTCAGCATCTGTTGCAAATCAGAACCGAGTCTCCTTAGGGCAGTGTCCCCAGTCTTTTTGGCACCAAGGATCGGTTTCATGGAAGACAGTGCTTCCGCGTGTCGGGGTGGAGGATGGGGTCAGGACGATTCAAGTGCATTACATTTTCGGGCATTTTAATCTAATGGTGTCTCTCATCTGACCAGGAGGACCGGTTGGTCTGTGGTGCAGAGGCTGGGGCTCCCTACCTTAGAGGGAAGCCGTACTTGGATTCTTTTCATGAACTCAGTTAGAGATTCCAGGACACAGAGAGAGAGAAACCCAGCAGAGGGCTGCTCACCCCCGTCTTTCCCTCTCAAACATGTTCTGAGGTTGCCACGTCGCTCGTTTTTGCCTTCAGCCCCACAGATTCAGCTGTCAGAGGGGCCTGCCCCTGGGGCTGGCCTGCTCACCTTTCTCGGGGTGGATGGAACTGGCTTTTGGGGTGAGTTGGGGTTGAAACCCACCTGTGCCCAGCCAAACAAGTCTGGTGAAACCAGGTGTGGCCACACAGAGGAAGGGCTTTCCATTACTCTTTTTTTGGCTGTGCTGTACAACATGTGGGATCTTAGTTTCCCGACCAGGAATTGAACCCAGGCTCTGGGCAGTGAAAGCACAGAGTCCTAACCACTGGACCGTCGGGGAATTCCCTCTTTTAAAGTTTACCCAGAGATGCTGCGGAGGCTGCTGGTGAACCGGGACAGACAGAGGCTGTGAGTGGCCATGTGGGGCTGCCCAGGGCTGGCTCTCACAGCCAAACCAGGGCAGGGAACTTCTGGTTGATCTTCTTCAGTGAAGGGAGCGTCCTGGTGTCTTTTATACCCTTTCCTGGAGTGAGAGGACAGAGGTTACGGCTTGCTGGTGAGCCTCCTCCCTGGGTTCAGCATGTGGAGCCCCAGTAAGCCCCGTAGGGACTGCTGCCCTACCCCGAATGTTCGGGGAACACCCCTCCCTGTGGGAGCCGGCAGGTCCCCCATCATCTGGGAATGAACTTATCTCTTGCTCCCCCAGCACAGAGCCAGCCCTCTTCTGGTCCTCGGCAAGCCTGGGGACAGTGATCATTCCTCTCTGTTCTTTATTCCCCCTGGTGAGGCCCCACTGGGTCCCCCGGCCCCCATCACGAAGGGCGGGAGGTATAGAGCTCAGGCTTCTGGTCAGGATGGCGTCACAAGTTGGGTCTCAAGTTGGGGCAGGACCCTCACCCCTGATCCCTGACCCGACACTCAGCAGTCCTAATAAAATGGAAAGAGGAATTCTAAACACATGGAGCCACACCCTCCCAAAGATAAACATCCCCGTGTTCCAGAAAACAGACAGAAAGTGGGCAGTCAGAGGCAGGAAGCTGCGGGCCTGCTGGGCTCCTGGTCTGGTTGGGGCTTTCCTGTTCGTCAGAGGCAGAAAGGCTGCTCCCGTTGCTATGGCCACATAACAAAATTTACCCAAAACTCTGTGGTATAAAACCACCGTTTATCCTGCTCCCTGTTCTGGGCTCAGGAATTTGGACCGAACTCAGCAGGACCCAGCGATTCAAGATGCTGGCCCGTGGCTCAAAGCAGGAGGACTCTGGTGAAACCGGCCCCTGGCACATCGGGATCAGGCTGATGCCTGTCTCCAGCCAAGACCTTTTTGCTCGGCTTCCCCTGAGCCCACCCTGTGTCCTCACTCTCTTGCCCTGAGCGGCTGTTCCCCATAAGCCAGACTCTAGAGTCCTGAACCCCTGTGCTTCTGGGAGAAGGGGCCTAAGCCTTAATGTCAATTACATGCCCATTTCATGCTGATGGCTCCCCAAGGATTATCTTCTCTATGATCTTCCCTAGCTCCAAATAGAAGTCTGCTCGCATCTGCCCTTGGGTATTTAGAGGCATCCTGAACTCAGTGCATCCCTCTCTGAGGGCCTGATCAGCCCCTGGGCAGTGGGCTGGATGGTGGCCCCCAAAAGCTATGCCCACATCCTGATACTCAGAACCTACGAATGAGATCTTTTTGGATAAAGGGTATTTGTAGATGTAATGAAGGATCTCAAGGTGAGATCATCCTGCTGGCTCGTGGGCCCTCAAGCCAATGACAGGTGCCCTTATAAGAGACGAGAGAGGACAGACGGCAGGGAGGAGGGGGAGGCCACCTGGAGGGGGAGGCAGAGGCTGGAGGGATGTGGCCCAAATCTAGGAGCACCTGGAGCCCCGGAAGCTGGGACACGCAGGAAGGCTTCTTCCTCCCCTGGGGCCCTGGGAATGATCGCAGCCCTGCTGACCCCTTGATTTTGGACTTGCAGCCTCCAGAGCCAGGGGCAAACAAGTTTCTGTGGTTTCAAGCCGCCCCAGGACACTGACACGCCTTCTAAAGCTGCAGCGCTGTCTTTCAGGTCACCCTCACAGCCACCCTGTTCACCTCTTTCTCATCCCGCCACGGACCTGCCAGCAAGTCCGCCGTGCCCTGCCTTCAGACCATGCTGGAGCCTGCCCGCATCTCCCCTCCTCTGTGGCTGCCCTGGATCCGGGCCCAGCCTCCGCCCTGTCCGCCCTGCACTCTGCCTCGGGGTCCCCACCTGTTTCATGGCGTCTTTCTCCCCCACGTCCTCTTTTCTCTACTTCATTCTGTGATGCCAGGCTGATGCTCCGCGAACCACCTCCTTATCCTCTGGTCCTTCCGGGGCTGGTCCCTCCTGTCCTCCCAGTGCTGGGGGCTCATTTTCTCTGCACAGCTGGAGTCCTGTGATGCGATCCTGGGTCTCAAGTGCCCACGGGGACTCCCCTTTTTCCTGACCGGAATCCACTGGCACACTGGTCTCCCAGCTTCCAGCCTTGCACCCATGAGCTGGTCTCAACAAAGCAGTTGGAGGGTGGGGGTGAGGGGTGGTCCTGACACACACAGACAAGGGGGCCAGAGTTTGCTGGAAGGGAGTGGGCTCTGGGGTTCCAGGTGACGTTTCAGAGCTTAGCAAAGTGGAACACAGGAGGACTTCCCTGGTGGTGCAGTGGATAAGAATCTGCCTGCCACTGCAGGGGACACAGGTTCCATCCCTGGTCCGGGAGGATTCCACACGCCGAGGAGCGGCTGAGCCACGGTTGCTGAGCCCGAGCCCTAGAGTCTGCGAGCAGCAGCTGCTGAAGCCTGAGTGCCCTGGAGCCTGTGCTCCGCAACAGGAGAGACCACGCAACGAGAAGCCCACACTCCGCAGCTGGGGAGGGGCCTGCACGAAGCTGCTGCACAAAGCGGAGACCCGGCACAGCCGAAAGAGAAAAAGCGGAACACACGGGACTATTATTAGCGCTACACTGTCACAGTATCTGCCTCCCTCCTCCAGCTAGACTGCTGTTTTTTCTTTTTTTAAAAATGTATTATTATTTTTTTGCAGTAGGTTCTGGATGGTTATCTATTTTAAATACAGTGGTGTGTACATACCAACCCCAAATTCCCAATCTATCCCCTAACCCCCTACCCTCCCCCGCTGGTAACCATAAATTCTTCCTCTATGTCTCTGAGTCTGTTTGTTTTGTAGGTAAGTTCATTTCCATCATTTTCTTTTTTAAAGGTTCTGCTTGTAAGGGGTCGGGTGTCACACATTTGTCTTTCTCTGTCTGACTTACTTCACTTACTATGATAATCTCTAGGTTCATCCATGTGGTTGCAAACGGCACTATTTCACTCTTTCTAATGGCTAATATGCCATGGTTTATACAGTAAGTTCCCTACAAACAAATGCATTTGGTTCCAAGATCGAGTTCCTCAGTCCAATTTGTTCACGAGTCCAACAAAGTTAGCCCCAGGACCAGCTAACGCAGTCGGCCGCGTAGCACCGTACTGAGAGGGCTATGATGCGGACCATTCTCTAAAAAGCCTTTCTTGAATTCGTTACAGTTTTGTTTTAGGTTTTGGTTTGTCGGCCCCCAGGCGTGTGGGATCTTAGCTTCCCGACCAGGGACTGACCCCGCACCCACCCCCGGTATTGGAAGGCGAAATCTTAACCACTGGGCCACTAGGGAAGTCCCGTACGGAATAGGTTTCTAATACTTTTCACACAAATAACACAGAAAATACAAACACAAAAAATAAAGAAAGCAATTTTGATCTAATAGTACAGTACCTTGAAAAGTACAACGCTGCCAGCTACATCGCTGCTGTTTTCACGCTTCATTCCAGACACCCTGGGCTTGAGATAAAGCAGAAGTGTGCAGCGCACAGAAGCACAGCCCCTTGTAGAGGTGCATACGTGAGACAGTGCACACCAGACACGTGACTGGACGTGCAAACACACATTAGCATCTGTGAAAGTTCGCAACTTGAAGATTCATGTGCATATGTAGGCAACTTACTGTGTGTACCAAGCATTTAGCTGTTTTTTTTTTTTTTATTAACTGTGGGCTACCCTGGTAGCTCAGTTCAGTTCAGGCTCTCAGTTGTGTCCAACTCTTTGCCACCCCATGGACTGCAGGACGCCAGGCTTCCCTGTCCATCACCAACTCCTGGAGCTTACTCAAACTCATATCCATTGAATTGATGATGCCATCCAACCACCTCATCCTCTGTTGACCCCTTCTCTTCCTGCCTTCAATCTTTCCCAGCGTCAAGGTCTTTTCTAGTGAGTCAGTTCTTTGCATCATAGCACAACCTGGTAAAAAAAAAAAAAAAATCCACCTGCAATGCAGGGACATAGGTTTGACTCCTGGGTCGGGAAGATCCCCTGGAGAAGGGATAGGCTACCCACTCAAGTATTCTTGGGCTTCCCTGGTGGCTCAGATGGTAAAGAATCTGCCTGCAACGTGGGAGACCTGGGTTCGATCCCTGGATTGGAAAAAAATCCTCTGGAGGAGGGCAAGGCAACCCACTCCACTATCCTTGCGTGGAGAATCCCCATGAACAGAGGAGCCGGGCAGGCTACAGTCCATGGGGGTCGCAAAGAGCTGGACACGACGGAGCAACTAAGCCCAGCACAGCATTAACTGTAGGCCGTACCCGAGTGGTGGACTGTGAAATCAACACGGTGAGCTGTGACCGGCGATTTTAACAAACAGTGACATGAAATAGAAGGGGCAGGACGGAGTGATCAGACGTGACACACGCGGTCAGAGGAGGCGCTGTCTGATGGAACTTTGCTCAGGGCTTTGCGTGTGCACGATCGTGACGTAAATGCATTTCTTTCAGTGAGTCTTGGCTCACGGTGCTTATAAGCTTCACGGGCGTGGCTCTGCACCCGTCTCGCCCCCAGCTCCACCTCCTGGGGCTTCTGGTCATCTGCATGTCTGGGGCTCGTCCCTCTGCAGCCGGGCAGAGCTCTCGGACGGTTCTGCGCTGGGAGCTGTTCTGAGGTCATCTTGCTGTGGGTTTTCTTCTCTGTGGCGTCTCTCTGCCCTTTCTCTGGATTTCCTCTCATGCATAGGGCAAATCTGGACATATTTTCTTTTTGCATTTTCCGTTTTCTCTCTCTTGGTCTTTTGCTTTCTTTCTATGAGCCGTTCCTCATATTGATATTCAGGTTTTAAAAATTCACACGATCACATTTTGCCATGATTTAAGAACTCCTTCTTATCCCCCGTCTCTCTCCTCTTTCCGCTCTTCGGGTGCAGTGCCCTGCTGCCTGCGCCCCTCTTCCAGCAGTGGTTTTATTCCATATTTCCGTCATCTGCCTTTGCTGGAGGGCTCTCCTCAGACACCCGGTCTTTGTCCACTTGGATCCGGTGAGGCCTGGATGCTCAGATGCTCACAGGCTCCTTGACCTAGGGCTCCGCCGGGGAGCCAGCTGCCGGGCCCTGGAGCCGGGGGTTGGATGTCAGTGTCTGTCTCTCCCCTTGGACTTGTCGGACCCCAGGCAGCGCCAGGGCGGGTAGGCTGGTGGCATCTGCTGCTCGTGCCTCCTCCTCACACCATTTCTTCTGCGTGGCATCCCTGCCCTGACTGTGCCCCTGGCCTTGGAGCAGAGGGGCCCGTCTTACTCACTGCAGAGACGAGACCTGCGCCGACTCTTCTCCTGGGTCGGGGGAGGGGGCTTCGCTGAGTAGCACGTCGGATCTGATAATCAGACTAGCACAGTCCGATTAACTCATTTATTTTGGCTGAGCTGGGTCTCGCCGCTTTGCCGGGCCTCCTCTGGTCGAGGAGGGTGGGGCTGCTCTTTGTCGCAGTCGGCAGCTTCTCACTGCTGGGGCTTCTCTCGTCGCAATGCACCAGCTCTAGGCATGCAGGCTCAGTAGCTGTGGTCCACGGGCTTCGCTGTGGGATCTTCCAGGATCAAGGATCGAACCTGCGTCTCCTGCACTGGCAGGCGGAGTCTTATCCACTGTACCCCAAGGGAAGTCCCAGGTCCCTTTTCTTAAAAGAAAAGAAAAGAAAACCTGTGGTAAAATATACATAACATAGAATATACCATCTTAGGGCTTCCCTGGTAGCTCAGAGGTTAAAGCGTCTGCCTCCAATGCGGGAGACCCAGGTTTCGATCCCTGGGTCGGGAAGATCCCCTGGAGAAGGAAATGGCAACCCACTCCAGTATTCCTGACTGGAGAATCCCATGGACGGAGAAGCCTGGTAGGCTACAGTCCATGGGGTCGCAAAGAGTCGGACACGACTGAGCGACTTCACTATACCATCTTAACCATTTTGAAGGGTACAACTCAGTGGCTTTGAGCAATTTCACAATATTGTACAGCCATCACCACCATCCACTTCCAGGACTTTCTCATCTCCCCGAAAGGAAACCGTGCCCCCTAAACCGTATTCCCTACCCCAGCCCCTGGTCACCTCTACTTTCTTTTTTAAAATTATTTTAAAAATTTTATTCTTAAATTTAAAAAAATTTTTAAAAAATTTCTGATCACATCCCACGGCATGCAGGACTTTAGTTCCTTGACCCGGGTTCCGTGGATTAAACCCACACCCCCTGCACTGGGGGGCAGAATCCTAACCACTGGACCACCGGGGATTCCTGCCTCTGTTCTTCCTTCTGTCTCTGAAGTGATTGCTTCTCTGAAAGGCTTTCCTACCTCCTTGTTAGTTTATTGCCTATGCACCCCACTTCCTCAGCACCCAAGGACCCCCACTTCCTGAGCTTCTGGTGATTCTGTGGAATCAGTCGATTTGACTCAGGAGTGGCCTTCGGTTGATGTATGCGTTTAATCTGCCATCTGATCCCTGGGTTGGGAAGATCCCCTGAAGGAAGGCGTGGCAACCCACTCCAGCATTCTTGCCTGGAGAATTCCATGGACAGAGGACCCTGATGGTCTATAGTCCATGGGGTCACAAAGAGTCAGACACAACTGAGTGACTAACTTTCACTTGCCATCTTTACCCCAAAGTTCCTCTATAATTTCTAGGAATTCCTCTTTTTTGCAGATAATTTGTAAAAATCAAATGGTAGAATCATCTTATAATCACATTGTGTAATCATTTAATGTTAATGTTTAAGGATAAAAATGGGATGCAGAACTAGCGATTCAATAGGCTCTGATTTATGTAAGAGCTTCCCACGTGGCACAGTAATAAAGAACCCATCCGCCTGCCAATGCAGGAGGCATGAGTTTGATCCCTGGGTTGAGAAGATTCCCTGGAGGAGGAAATGGCAACCCACTCCAGTTTCCTGGCCTGGAGAACTCCATGGATGGAAGACCCTGGCCAGCCACACAGTCCACAAGGTCGCAAAGAGCCGGACACTGCTGAGTGTCTGAGCACGTGTACAATTTGTGCAAAAGACACCCACGTGCATAAAGAAGAAGGAGAGTCGTAAGGCCAAACTGTAAACATCCCTGACCTTTGGGACTTGGTCTAGTGCTTGTCATTTTCTTCAGTTCTTGCACTTTTTGAAAGTTTTCCACAGCGCTGAGTGTGGTCCTGTAATCAGCATGGAACAGGCCCCTGCTGGGTGCTTCTCCATCTTGGGCATCCTGTGGTCCTGGTTGGCTGGGGGTGGGCCTCAGTCTCACACAGGGGGGAGGAGGGGGAGATCAGCCCGATTTGTGTTCTAGAAAAGTCCTTCTGGGGATGACCAAGAGGAGGAGGTGTCTTAAATGAACCACAGTCGTGCAGGAAGGGGTAGGTAGCCCGAGTCTGGAGGCGTGGCCAGGCAGAGAAGGCTGAGGGGCACAGCTGCTGAATAGTCACGGGTTAAATCATCAGAATTTGTCGCCTGATCCCTGTGGGGTGAGGGGCTGGGAAGATGTCAATATTTCTGGCTTGGGTGAAGGGTGACTTAATGGTTCAGGAAGTCCCGCCCAAATGTTCTTAATAATAATCGTATTTGTCTCATTTCTAATTCACACATGCAGCCCAGAAGGTATGCATGCCTGGCAGGGTGAGAGGGTGAGGTATTCTGGATTTTCCAGGCCTGTCAGTCAGGGCGATTGGCAGCTGCCAGCAGGATGTTCCCCTGGACCACTGCAGGCCCTTGCAGGGCGTGGTCGGAGGAGGGGGCAGGGCAGGAAAACTGCAGCCCCTGGGGGGAGGGGAGATTCCAGGGAGACCTCTGTGCTCCTCGGGGAGAGGCGGCCAGCGCCCTGTGTCCGGCCCTCCTCAAGCCGGCCTGACGGGGTCCGGAGCCTGGCTCTCCCTGGCCCAGGTCTGTCCCATGTAGGCATCGCTGCATGTGTATTGGATGGAGGACTCGATGTCGCGTATTTGTGTGGTTCTGACATCTGGCCCGTTCTCCACGGCACCGTTCAGCTGCGGCATTCCCCCTCCCCCAACTCTGGCCAGCTCCTTCAGGACTTCTTTTAAGGTAAAATTCACAGAATGGAAAATTCACCACTTTATTTCGTTGTTGTGTTCCATGTGGCCTGTGGGATGTTAGTTTCCCGACCAGGGATCAAACCCCACGCCCCCTGCATCGGCAGCGTGGAGGCTTAACCACTGGACTTCCAGGGAATTCCTAAAATTAACCATTAAAAAAATCATTTCTTTGTGGATGTGCGGGGTCTTCACTGCTGCACAGGCGTTCTCTCTGGTTGCAGTGCAAGGGGGTCTCGCTGCGGCGGCTTCTCCCGTTGCGGAGCGTGGGCTGTAGCGTACCCAGGCTTTGGCAGCCGTGGCTCCCACGCTCTAAAGCACGGGCTCAATAGCCGTAGCACACGGGCTTGGTTGCTCCACAGCGTGCGGGATCGTCCTGGGTCTGGGATGGAACCTGTGTCTCCTGCACGGGCAGGCAGATTCTTGACCACTGAGCCCCCAGGGATGCCCTAAAGCCAGCCGTCCTAAAGTGCGCCGTTCAGTGGCGTTCTTAATGTTGCACAGCTGTCATCTCTCGTTATGGTCCTTCAGTCGCTAAGTCACGGCGGACTCTGCGACCCCTCGGACTGCAGCACGCCAGACTTCCCCGTCCTTTACTATGTCCCCGAGTTCGCTCAGATTGATGTCCACGGAGCCAGTGACGCCATCCAACCATCTCATCCCATCTCTCACCTCTATCTGGTTCCAAAACGTTTTCATCCCTCTAGAAGGAAACCCCAGATCCACCAGCAGTCACTCCCCAGTCCCTGATTCCCAGCCTCAGGCAACCACAAACTTCCTTCCTATCTCTTTGGATTTGCTTACTTTGGACATTTAATACAAATGGAACCATACAATGTAGCCTTGAGTGTCTGGCTTTTTTCACTGAACCTCGTCAAGATTCATCCACGTGTCACTGTGAACTCCTTCTTACGCCTGAACACTAATGTATGGTATGGCCCAATCACAGCTTGTTATCCATCAGGGTGGTGGACATTTGGACTTTCCTACTTTCTGGTTGCTATGAATAGTACTGCTGGGAACATGCAAGTATGAGTTTTTACCTGAGTCTGTTTTCACTTCCCTTGGAGTGGAAGTGCTGGGTCAGATGCTCACCCTGTGTCCCCTGGACTTCTTGAACAGCATACGGTGGCTGAGCCTTCTGGCCTGCCCTTGAGCCAGGCTCTTTAGGACTGTGAGGGAGGGATGACTGTTCCCACCATGGCTGGACCAGCCTCCAAGCCTCTGCACCACGGAGGTGCCTCCTTCAGATGGAGGAGCTGGGTTAGTGCTGGTGAGGGCTGAGCGGGCCCCCATGACCTGGGCTGTTGAGGAGCAGCCTCAGAGAGCTGGCTGACCCCAGAGACCCGGGGAAGAGCTGGGAGAGGGGTGCCCGTGAGGGACGGTGGCCTAGCAGGCCGCCGTGGGAGAGGGGCTCCGCTCAGGGCTCAGCCTCCAGATTCCCCCTCTCACTCCCCGCTGCTCCTGGAAGAGGGAGCCGGGGCTCAGCAGTGAGTGATGACCTGTGGGTTCCGACCCCCAATATAGCCCAGAGTTATGATCTTGATCACTGGCTATGCTGCCTCCCCCAACCCCTGAAATTTCACTTCACCACGCATCACACTGAGCCAAGAATTATACTGAGTCTTCTTGGAAAAAAAAAAGGAAAAACGAATGATGAGAGTGCTCTCACTCTGCTTACCCAGCTGGCCCTTTTAATAGTTTGCAGATCACCCTCCGTATGTTTGCACATTTTTACACAGTTACCATCCGGCTGCTCATACCCTTGTGTGTTCAGCCATTTTCCACTTAATGTGTCATAAACATTGTCCCATGTTTTAAAAATATTTGTCACAATTGTCATTCAAAACTGCTTCATCCTATTACATCATGGAGCTCCCCCAGAATTCAGTAAACGATTTTCCCAATGTTAGTTGGATCAGGGGTTGCCAAATGGTTGCCCTCAGACCAAATCTGGGCCCCTGGCCCTTTCTTTGGGTACAGCTAAGAATGACTTTCACAAGCTAAGAATGACTTTCATGTTTAGTAATGGTTGAAAAAAACTCAGAAGGCTATTTTGTGACATATGAGACGGATAGAAAATGCAAGCATCAGTGTCTATTAACGAGGCTTATTTTATTTTTATGTATTTGTGCCTGCTGCCCTGGGCCTTGGTCGCTGCACAAGGCCTTTTCTGTAGGTGGGGCGAGCTGGGACTTCTCACCGCAGCGGCTTCTCTTGTGAGGCAGCAGGCTCTGGAGCTCGTGAGCTTCAGTTGTTGTGGTGCGGCGGGCTTAGTTACCCCTTGGCATGTGGGATCTTCCCAGACTGGGGATCAAACCTGCGTCCTCTGCACTGGCAGGTGGGTTCTTAACCATTGGACCACCAGGGAAGGCTGAAATATTTTGCTGTAATGATTCCATTCCACTTTCAGTTTTAGCATATGCAAATATGTTACCCAGTTTAAAATACTGAAGATCTGATTCTGATACAACTAAGAGAGAAACACGGAAAATAGGACCCTAAGTCCGTGCGAAAATGTTATTGGCTGAAAAGGTTAGGAAGTGAAGCATCTGCCGTGATTCAGCTAATCAGTCTCACTTGGTTCAGTGAACGCTTTGTCTGCCAGAAGCACCCTGTAGCATCGTACTTTAGTGGTCTTTCAGGCAGCAACAGGCTAAAGTATCCCTGCAAGGAGTTGCTTTGTCCTAGAAAAAAAAAAAAACAAACCTCCAAGTCCACTGAGAGATATTAGTCCGAATTTGTTCTGTTTTAAAATGCTAAGTTTGTGGTCATTTGTTACATAAGCTACAGGAAATAAGCATGCCTAGTAAAGACTCCTCCAGCCTCTGCCCAGGGAGCTGGGGCGGGGGCTGTCCCTGACCAGTGTGTGTGTGTGTGTGTGTGTGTGTGTGTGTGTGTGTGTGTGTGTGTGTGTGTGTGTGTGTGTGTGTGTGTGTGTGTGTGTGTGTGTGTGTGTGTGTGTGTGTGTGTGTGTGTGTGTGTGTGTGTGTGTGTGTGTGTGTGTGTGTGTGAGAGAGAGAGAGAGAGAGAGAGAGAGAGAGAGAGAGAGAGAGAGAGAAGAGAGTACACGCCCTTAGTGGTGTCCGACTGTTTGCAACCCTGTGGACTGTAGCCCTCCAAGCTCGTCTATCCATGGGATTTTCCAGGCAAGAATACCGCAGTGGGTTGCCATGCCCTCCTCCAGGGGATCTTCCCGATCTGGGGATCAAACCTGCGTCTCTTGCATCTGCATCAGCAGGCGGGTTCTTCACCGCCAGCACAATCTGGGAAACCCAGCGCGTGTAGCTTCACCTTTTCCCCAGTTTTCAGAACGACCTTCGCCTCTGCTCTGTCTTGTCTGGAGTCACTGCGTGCAATGCCGAGGTTGGTTTGTTTTAGGATGGAGGATACTAAGCATTCATCCATTCGTCTGTTTACTGTTAACCTGCAAATTCGTGCCAGGCTCCGGATTTGCTGCAAAGTATGGTGGCTCAGACAGTAAAGAACCCACTTGCCAATGCAGGAGACCCAGGTTTGATCCCTGGGTTGGGAAGATCCCCTGGAGAAGGAAATGGCAACCCACTCCAGTATTCCTGCTTGAAGAATCCCATGGACAGAGGAGCCTGGCGGGCTGCCAGAGGGTGTCAGAGCGACTGAACTGCAACCACCGGTTGCCACATTTTGTTTCTGGGCTGAACGGCTCTGTGTTTAGTTTCCCTCTTCTGAGCCCTTCTGGCTCTCGCCCAGTCAGACGGCAGGGAGCCAGGTCTGAAAGGGCAAATGTCGCCTTGGCAAAGGGAGCTGAGAGGCGCCTCTGGGGGCACGGGGGTTGGGCAGCAGAGTGGACGGGAGCGGACTGGAACGGAGCCGTCTGACCAGGCCGGAGGGAGTCATCCTGACGGCCCCCTGTCGTCCTGGCCTCCACGGCCACTCTGGCTCTCCTGGTCATCCCCACCTGGGTCGCCTCATCCAGCCCCCGCTGGTCAGCCTCGCTGCCCTGTTGACTACCCTGGCCTGAGTGTGCCCTGGGCTCCGTGAGTCCGAAGAGGAGTTCCCGAGTCAAGGATGGGCACAGCCTTGCCCCAGAAAATGAGGACTAGGTGATGTAAGAGCCACATCAGTCCCGGCCTCACCTGGGATGAAAGCTCCTCCTCTGAGATCCCACGAGTCCCCGTGCAGGCTGACATCTTTTACCTGACCCTTGGTGGACCCAGGGACAGGATGGAGGAGGCCTGGGGTGGCTCAGGCAGGGCTGGGCTATGCCCACCCAGCTCTAACGCAGCTCAGGTCCCCTCCACAGAAGGCCCTGGGATGACACTTCTCAGCGCTTGCTGATAGATGGAGGCCAGACCAGCACACAGCAGCCTGGTGGGGGGCGGGGGGGAGGTGGCTGTCTCCACTTTATAGATGAGAAGACAGCTCCGCGAGGACAGAAGGCCCCCAGGGAGGTGAGAGCCAGCCCTTTCCCCGCCCCCGATTGCTGTGGTCCCTCAGTGAGGGCGGGGCCTTCCCGCCTTCTCATCCCACTTTGCCTTTGCCCAGGACTCCTGCATGGGAGGCAGGAGTCAGGAACCACAAGCCCACTCACTGCAGTGGTGGGTTTAATTTTCAAAGTTACAACTCCATTCAATTCTGACTTGTTTACAAGTAATACATCTTAACAGATAAGGATATAGAAAGCTTGAAAGTCACAGGAAGAGAAGATGCACCATGCAAACAGCAAGCCAAGAAAGCCGATGGAGCTGTGATAATATCAGACAAATAGACTGTAAGGAAGTGACACCACTCGGATTCAGGAGGGCAGCTTCATATTTTACCACCAAAGCTCCAATTCCCCAGGATAGAACACCCCTAAACTCGTACATTCCAAATAACACAGCCTTAAAACAGATAAAGCAAAGAAGCAGCTCATGCTCAAGCTTGCTTGTTCATTCTGGAAGTCAGATTTTGGTGATGGACGGCAGTCTTTGCCATCAGCCTTCGGCAAAGGTTGTAAAGAATCAGGCCTTCCTCTTCGGGAGTCTACCCTACAGAGGGGAGAAAAAAAAAATATCACAGATGCATGAAACAGCTGAAGACCAGTGGTCGGCACCGGGTGAGGATGGTGTGGGTTATGTACTATGGACATCAACAAGCAGACACACGCATCACTCACTTACGTTCACTTGTACCTACATGAACGCCAGCTCTCCCATCTGGGCATAGGGGAGGGCCCTCATGGGGTGTGTCATTTGAGGAGGGCCCTCTTGGAGATGCGGAGAAGGCAATGGCAACCCACTGCAGTACTCTTGCCTGGAAAATCCCATGGACGGAGGAGCCTGGTGGGCTGCAGTCCATGGGGTCATGAAGAGTCGGACATGACTGAAGTGACTTAGCAGCAGCAGCAGCTCTCGAGATGAGTATGGACTGGAGCCACCTGGGTTACCACCCCACTCCACGATCGTGGCTGCTGTTCCCGGGCCCCCCAGGCCTGCCTGCCCAGCGGGACATTGCACAAACATGTCCTGGGCCCCTCTCTGTGCCGGGCATTGTCCTGGGTGTGGAGCACAGCTGTGACCCAAATGGACAGCCCCTCTTGGTGAGCCTGTAGCACATAGTGGTGAGCCCACAGGGCAAGTGGAGTGGGGTGGGAGGCCCAGAGGGGTATGTGTGCTGTATGATTTTATGTAAGGTGGTCAGGAACGGCCTCTCTGAAGAGGTGACACTTGAGCGGTGACCTGAAGGAAGTGAGGGAGAGAGCTCTGTATGCAGCTGGGGGAGGAGCATTCTGGGCAGCGAGAACAGCAGGTGCAAAGGCCCTGAGGCGGACTGGAGCTGGTGGGCGGGGTTGCAGGAGGGGCGGTCAGAGGGCACGGAGCCGGGTGGGGGAGACCATTGCTGCCCAGGGGTCCACGCAGAGGAGGCAGAAGAGCCCCAGAGGAGGGGGTGGATAAAGCCAGGATGCACCCGTGAGCACCCCGTGAGCACTGACAACTCGACCAAACAGCTGCTGTTAAATGCCTGTTTAAATGTTAAACACCACCCATTAAATGCCTGCTGTATGTGTGGTCCATGCAGGGTGCCCACTGCTGTGGAGTGTGGCTGAGCAGAAACCGCCTGCCCTGTGTCACTTGGTGAGCGTGGACCCAGCGGGGTAGCAGTCCCACCCCAGGCCTATGTTTCTGGCCTGTGGGCCTCGGGGTGAACCCGGAGGCACAGAGACCCACGGCCCTGACGGATCACGCGGCTCCCGGGGCCCCGCCCCTCGCAACCACCCCCGAAGCCTGGCCGGGTCTAGGACCCTGGGAATCGGGGCGTGTCTCCCAGGTACGCCCCTCCGTCCACTCTGGACCGCCCGGGCCGGCGCTGGCTCCGGGCGCGCCGTCTCCGGCCCACGGCCCACGGCCGGTCAGCGCCCTCCGTGCTGCTCCCGTGGCGTGTGCGTCTGCCTCTGCATCCTGCCACCCGCGCTGGCACTCAGCTGCTGTGTGTCCAGTGACGACACAGAACCACCAGGACTCCCCTGCCGGCCTAGTGGCCAAGGCTCTGCACTCACCATGCAGGGGGCCCGGGTTTGATCCCTGGTCAGGGGGCTAGATCCTGCGTGCTGCAATTAAAAAACCCCACGTGCCGCAGTGAAGATGCACGCGGCGACAAAGATTCTGCAACTGAGACCCGGTGCAGCCAAGTAAATCAGTGCTAAACATAATACAGAACCATCTAGATACGATGGACCACTGGCCCTCACCCTGAGTCCCCTGACCACCGCCCCCCACCATTGCCCCAGTTGCCCCGCCTCTCCCGAGACCTCTCTGATGATCCAACAACTGCAGGGCTGGCACCTGGCGGTGGGGGACACCCACCAAGGCTGTGGGTTAGCTAACAGCTCCGTGCTGTTCGCCCGACGCTGTCAAGAGTTTCTGTGTCCCCAGGCCCGGGACCTCAGCTTCTTCCTCACTGCCCCGCATGCTGGCCCCCCTCCAGGACCTGGCGCACAGCAGCTGTTTGCCTCTGGAGTGACTGCTGGATGCTGGGCTTGGGAAAGGGAGGGAGCCAGGCAGGGAGCTGGGCAGGGAGCCGCGGGGCAGGGCTCACGTGGCTGGCATATGGTGGGTGGCTCGGGGCAGGGCCCCAGAGGCTCTCAGACCCTCACCTTGTCACTGGGGTCAGTGGAGGGCGTCTCCCCCTCCTCCAGCTCAGGCTCCTCCTGCAGCACCCTGCTGAACGTGGGTCCCAGGGGCTCCCGCAGGCTCAAGCGGCCCCCACTGCCAACCAGGAAATAGATCATCGGTTTGATGCTGCTGCTCACGGACAGAGAGAGGCAGGTGAAGTGGCCGAAGAGAGTCTTCGCGCGCTGGGGCAGGTCCAGCCAGTAGAGCAGGAACCCGGAGATGCCGAGGGGCAGGGCGCAGGCGAGGGACACAAAGACGCAGAGCAGGATGGCCATGTAGAGCCGTGTGAGCGGCCGCTGCCATGGGCGCGAGATCCTCTGCACCTGGATGCAGAGAGCCATCCCAGACAGGGCCATGACGGGCGTGAAGCTGACCAGGGTGAAGAAGTGCAGGACGGTCTCCACCTTGGATCCCGGCCACGAGTGGGGGTGCTTGGCCTCGTCACGGAAGTACCAGGCCGGCATGACCAGCAGGACGGCCAGCAGCCAGAGTGCGGCGCACACCGCAGCTGACAGGCGCCTGTGCCAGCGGCCCCGGTGCCAGGTGGGGAAGAGGCCGGGGAGGCAGGACTGGGCACTGGCGGCCGTCAGCAGGCTCAGGCTCGCCGTGTAGGCCAGGTACCCGGCGCTCCTCACCGCCCGGGGACCCAGGTGGTGCACGCGGGCCCCCCAGGAGCTGGCGCTCAGGACGATCAGAATGCCCGAGCAGAGGAGGAAGAGGAGGTCGGCCACGGCCAGGTGGAGCAGGTAAATGCCCAGCGGGCCCCTCCGCCGCCGGGAGCCCAGCAGCCAGACCACCAGGCCGTTGCCCACGATGCCGCCCACGCAGGTGAACATGACCAGCGCGTCCAGCACCTCCCGCATTGTGTCGGAGGGCGCCAGGGTGAGGCCCGGACCGCTGCTCCTGGAGCCGCTGCTGTTGAGAGTGTTCTCCATCCCTGCCAACAGTGGGGAGAGAGCTAAGGGCCGCAGGGCTGGGGCCCCTGCGGCTCAGGTGCCCCCACCCCCAGGGAGTCCTCTGGTTATGCCAGCTGCCACTCTTTGGAGCTGTCGCTGGCCACACCAGGCCACCTTTCCTCATTCCTAATTCAGGTTACGTGCTCCCGGCTCTGGGGCAGGCCGTTTCTGTTGCTGGATGTGATGGTGGCCAAGCTTGGGGCAAGGCTCCGAGCCCCCAGGCTTGGCCGTCAGTGCCCGTTGCAGGCCTGGCCTCCACCCTACTGGGGG
The DNA here is from genome assembly GCF_023091745.1 of Budorcas taxicolor. Taxonomy (NCBI): domain Eukaryota; kingdom Metazoa; phylum Chordata; class Mammalia; order Artiodactyla; family Bovidae; genus Budorcas; species Budorcas taxicolor. The sequence goes on from NC_068934.1 coordinate 47,007,536, forward strand.
TGGGTCCCTCGGAGCCTCTGAGTGGCCAGCTCTTGGGCCTGCAGCAGTCAGTGTGGGTGGGCAGAGTGGCTGCCGATGGGCAGAGTGCCGTGCATGGCTGGTCACTGTGAGGTGCTCCCTGGGAGAGGTGGTGGGCACTGCCCCTCCCTGGGATCAGGGATCGTTGGGCCTGGCACCTCACACCCCATCGTGGTGGGGGGCCAAGTGGGACACAGAGCACACGTGTTGAGGCCCCGACCCCTGACCTTCCCAGGTGCCAGAGTGTGCCCTGGGGTCAGCACAGCCTCTCTGCAGTTACTGTGGGGCTTGCCTCCTGCCAGACGCTAGAGCTCGTCGCTATGAGCACCGCGCGGGGCCCGGGGAGGGCGCGATCCGCACATCACCTGCCCTGTGACTGCTGGCCCGGGCGCCCCCACCCTAACGTTTGTCCACACTCTGATGAGCCCACGTGTCCCCCCACCCGGGGCTGCTTCACTCCTTTTGTCCACTGACTGCCTGCTCTGACACCCTCGCCCTCCCCCCGGGCATGCGGGGCTCAGAGACCCAGGGTGGCAAAGCTCAGCATGCTCTGGGCCCGGCCGGGACCTGGGGCGGACTCCACAGCCTGGGACTGGAGGCACCACGTGCCCTTGCTCTTGTGGACTGCGGTGCCTGCCAGGGTCACGGTCCTCACGCCCACTCACAGGGCTCAGCTGCCTCCTCGGACCCAGACACAGGGGCAGGGTCCCCCGGGAACCTGGGAACACATCAGAGCTCTGGGTGTGGAATCAGGGAATCGGTCCCCGGGGCAGCTGCTACTTTATTTCACAAAGGTTGCTTCTTTCTGAACTAATGGTGTAATGGATGGTATCGCTTCTAACCAATACTCATGCCTGCTCAGTCGCTCAGTCGTGTCCAACTGTTTGCGACCCCATGGACTGTAGCCCACCAGGCTTCTCTGTCCGTGGGGATTCTCCAGGCAAGACTGCTGGAGTGAGTGGCCATGCCCTCCTCCGGGGGATCTTCCCGACCCAGGGATGGAACCCGCCTCTCTTAGCGTCTGCCGCACTGGCACACGGGTTCTTTACCTCTAGCGCCTCCTGGGAAGCCCCAGTGATATTCATATTACTGATCATATTCTTTATTCTCGAACTGATCACTGAGGCCTCCTCAGTGCCCAGCCTGGGTGGGGGTGGGGGATGGGGCCTGAACAAGGCCCCTTCCCAGTCCTGAGGGACCCACACCCCCTCCTACCGCCCCCTAGAGTCAGGGCCGAGAGATGCTCCTCAAGGTTGAAGGGGCTGCTGGGGGTGGGGGCGGCAGCCGTGGCCCCAGGCCGTGTGCCCTTAACCTCTCCTTATAAGGGACCCTGAGATGCCATCTGATTGTCCTCCTGCACATGTGTGTGGAGGACAGCATGGGGCCTGACCGCTGAAGGCTTCAGATGGATTAGGAACCGCTGGATGCTGCATTCCACCGGCAGAGTCCTCCCGCCCCTGTGCTGCCTCAGGGCCCCCTCCTCCCCTGCTGGGCCCCCCACCTTTGGCTCAGACACCAGCACATGTACCCCCGACTGTCTAGTGCCCAGCCTGGAGTCGTGACCCTCCTCCAGCCCCCTGGAGAGCCCTCCCCGTCTGCTGAGAGGGCCACGCAGGTCCTTTGGGCCATGGTTATCGGGTGGGGCACGGATATCAGGGGACGGGGTTGGGGGGCGGCCAGCCTCAGCCCCCTGACAGCGATTCTCGGCCTGGACGCCCACCCCTGGATGGCAGAGCCCGGCACCTGGCAGATGGGGGTCTTGCACAGTCGTCTGTCCGACGAGAGGAGGCGTCTGGGTCATGAGAGTCCCTCCCATCCCCGGCACGCTCAGTGAGGACTGTCTGTGTTCGCCTCGAGCTGGGGGCACTTGCTGGGGGCTGGACAGATGACACCCAGGTACCTAGGGCGGGGCTGTTCCCGCGTGGAGCTCATGGCACCGCCAGCCCTGAGGGTGGGAGGAACTCAGCGGATCTAAGGGCCACTTTCCCACCCGTCTTTCCCACGAAAGAGGAGACTTAGGACCGTCCAGGCCTCGGGTCTGCCTGAACCCCGGCCCCAGAAGGAGCGGCCTTGCTCAGGGTGCGCTTGCCGTGCGGGGTAAGGTCCGACCTCGGGCTTGAAGCAGCGGCCTCTCACCTGGCTCACCCGTGCCGTCCGCGCCTGGAGGAGGACCCAGCTCCTGGAGGCCTGGGCGGCTCTCTGGGGCCTGGCCCTTCGGCTTCTCTGGCCACAGGTCCGGCTGCAGGCTCTCGGAGTCCGATGGGCCGGTCCCTGGGATCCACCCCAGGCTCTGCCTCCTCTGAGGAGAGGAGACGCCCAATCCGTCTACGGGAAGCAGGGCCCTTGGGGGACCAGCTGCATTAGGCCTCTCCCTGCAGAAGCCCAAGGCTTCGGGCTAATGGGCTGCCCAGGAGGCCCCACGGGAGTGGGGGGCACGGAGGAGCACCGATAGCCAGCCTCTTACCCCGCCCGGCCTCCGCAGGGAAGGTTCGGGGCACTGGCTTTGGGAGGGTCTCCAGCTGGGAGGCTGGTGCCTCCGGGAGCCAGGAGACCACGAGGTTCGCCCTGCAGGGTCGGGGCTGGCGGAGCACCTGCATGGAAACTTCTGGATCTCTGAAGCTCCTCCCTGTCGGAGGCAGAAAGACAGACCCTGGATAGGGAACCCCCAAGAAGGTTTAAGGCCCGGTTCAACCCCGGCTGTCATGTGACTCTGGGAGACTTCTGTCCCCTCGGCTGGTTCCTCTATGTGTAACAGGAAGTTTCCACAGAGGCTTCAAGGGAAAGTGTGGCAGCGATGCGGGGCGGGGGGAGGTGGCAGGTTTGCTGGGGGGAGGGGGACAAAAGGATTACTTTGGGGCAAACCTCTGATGGGCAGCAACCCCAGCCCTGGCCAGGGCCCCTGCCTTTCACTGGGGATGCACAGAGGCCCGCCCTGCTCCAGAAGGGGGTCCTGTGTGTTGGGATGGGGGTGCCTGTCAGTATGGCACGTGGGAGCCCCAGACACAGGCTCCTCCAGGGTGAGGGAGGCAGTCAGGAGCCAGCCCCACCCTCAGCTTAACATACACCCTATGGTGTACCTTGGCGAGCTGCTAACTCTTTGTGATGAAGTTCCCTCGTGGTGGCACGTGTCCACCTCATAGAACAGTTGGCGCCTGCGCACTGCTGCTAATGCAGTGTCCTCCAAGCAGGTGGACCACTTGCCATGGTTCCCAGTTGTTCAGTTGCTCAGTCTTGTCTGATTCTGTGACCCCATGGACTGCAGCATGCCAGGCTCCCCTGTCCTTCACTGTCTCCCAGAATTTGCTCAGATTCATGTCCATTGAGTCAGTGATGCCATCTAACCATCTCATCCTCTGCTGCCCCCTTCTCATTTTGCCTTCAATCTTTCCCAGCATCAGGATCTTTTCCAAGGAGTCAGTTCTTCGCACCAGGGGGCCAAAGTATTGGAGTTTCAGCTTCAGTATCAGTCCTTCCAATGAATATTCAGGACTGATTTCTTTCAGGATTGACTGGTTTGATCGCCTTGCAGTCCAAGGGACTCTCAAGAGTCTTTTCCAACATTACACTTCAAAAGCATCAGTTCTTCAGCACTCAGCCTTCTTTATGGTCCAACTCTCACATCAGTACATGACTACTGGAAAAAGCACAGCTTTGACGATATGGACCTTTGTCAGCAAAGTGACGTCTCTGCATTTTAATACGCTGTCTAGGTTTGTCATAGCTTTCCTTCCAAGGAGCAAGCAGCAGCCTTTGAAAGACAGATGAGCATTCTGCAGGGAAGGGGTCAGCTGTAAACCCTCATCGGGCCCAGAGAGGGTGAATACATCCATGATGGTGCCCATCCAGTCAGAACTTTCCAGAAGCCCCTTCCTCCCACTGCTCTGAAGTGAGAATTACCGCTAAGGAGGAGGCAGGAGGAGGAGAGGCCTGAGGGGAGACGCCCACAGTCCAAGAGGAGACCACCACCCACCAGGTCTCGCAGCAGACTCGCCGTGTCGTTTCTGAAACCAGACTTTGTTGTCTGTCCAGGGAAGTTGGGGCCTGGCCAAGTTTTCCTCCAAAGCTGGGGAAGAACTGACCCCTCTAAGTAAACGTTGAAGAGTCAGAGGAGAAACAAGAAGGAGGTCTTTCCGATCACGCCCCTTGGATTCCGCTTGTCACCAATCAGATGGGGCCAAGATCCCCCTGGGGACACCCTTAACCTTGACAACGGCATGGGCAGGAGAGAGGAATTTGACCCCATATGGCTTGCAATAAGGGTGTTGAGAAACCTTCCTCTTAGGATGTGGAAGTCCTGGATGGAAGGAACCAAGCCTTCTCTAGGTGATGAGGTATTCCTTGGGAATTCCCTGGCAGTCCAGTGGTTAGGACTCTGAGCTTTCACTGCCAAAGGCCCAGGTTTGATCCCAGGTCGGGGAACTAAGATCCCAAGCCTCATATCGTGCAAAAAAAAAAAAAAAATCCCTTCAATGTGAATCAATATTCGATATTGATCGTATCACATACTGAATATCAATATGTTCAATGTTCACTCATTCATTCATCAACATGCATTTAGGAGGCGCCCCCTGGGCTCCAGGGACCATGCCAGGTGCTGGGAATCCAGCCTTGAAGAAGCTCCAGGCAATAGATAAGCAAAGACACAAGAAGATATTGAGTGCCGCAGGTGGTACAGCGGAGCTCAGGGCGCTACTGCTCTAGAGTGAACTGCCGGAAGCCCTCGTCCGCAGGAGGGTCTGTGCTGAGATCTTAATGGTGCGAGCAAGCCAATTATACCGAGCTCAGGGCGGGAAGTGAATTCCACACCAAGAAAACGGCAGATGAAAAGCTCTGGGTCAGAAGAGCTCTGGGTGTGTTTGAGCAGCAGGATGAGGCAAGAAGGGAGGGGAAGACCGGTGTGATAAAGGCCCGGGATGGGTCAGGCAGCTCAGTGCAGCACGAGCCGAGTTGCTTTCTGGGTAAGGAGGCGGGGCCTCGCTCCAGTGACCCCCCACCCACCCCCCCAGCAGCAGGGTGGGCTTCCTGGGCACCTGTTCACATGGGCTTGTTTTTGTAAAAAATTGAACTCTCATCCACGCCATAAAAGTCTCCCCCGAAAGCATGACAGTTGAGTAGTTTTTAGTCAATTCAGAGAGTTGTGCAACCACACCATCTGATTTCAGAATATTTCATCACCCCCCCAAAAAACCCTACCCGATAACAACACCCCGCCCCCTCCGCTTCGTCCTAGGGGAGGTGCCTGTACTGGACATTTCGCATACACAGAATCATACGCTTTGTGGCCTTCTGTGTCTGGCCTTGGCACTGAAAACGCTGTCTTCAAGGGCCACCCACCTTGTAGCCTGTGTCGGAGGGTCATTCCCCCTTTTTGGGGGGTGCTGGGTCTTCCCTGCTCTGTGGGCTTTTCTCCAGCTGTGGCGAGCAGGGGCTTTTCTCCAGCTGTGGCGAGCAGGGGCTGCTCTCCAGCTGTGGCGAGCAGGGGCTGCTCTCCAGCTGTGGTGCTCCGGCTTCTCGCTGCGGTAGCTCCTCTAGCTGTGGAGCCCGAGTTCTAGAGCCCTTGGGCTCAACAGTTGTGGCTCCCAGGTTCTAGAGCACAGGTTCAATAGTTGTGGCGCTCCGGCTTAGTTGCTCTGTGGATGAGGGATCTTCAGAGATCAGGGGTCAAACCTGTGTCTCCAGCACTGGCAGGTGGATTCTTTACCACTGAGCTACCAGGGAAGCCCCAGAGCGCCATTCCTTCTTCATGGCTGAGTAATATTCCACAGTGTGGCTGGACCACAGTTTACCCATAATCTACTGATGGACATTGGTTACAGTGAATACGTGTTGTGGATTCATGAATGACGCAAATGTAGTGTGGCTCTTACGGAGCTTGCCGCTGTGAGCATCCATGCATGAGTTTTGTGGACGTGTTTTCAGTTCTCTCCAGTGGAAGGTGAAGCTTGAGCTGAATTTGACTCATCCTCCTTCCCCCGTTTTGTCTCCCCTCTGCTGTCGCTGGAATCCACGGAGAACCTTGGCTTGCCTCACTCTGAGGAGTGGGAAGGGCGGTTCCTTATGAATAAGGGAATGGTGCCTGCTCCCCGAACTGGGAGACCTCCCGGGGCATGGGCTTCCTAACCCAGGGCGATGCAGTCTGCTTGCCACATCCCTCCAGGGCACCGTAATAGGGGGTGGGCAGACTCGGAGGCCAAGGGGAGTGGGCTGGGGGACAATGCCTGGCTTTACCCTGAAGCTCTCCCTGGAGGCCCAAGTTCTTAGTGCACAGGAGCCATCCTCCCTGGGAGCGTCCAGAGGAGATGGCTGTGCCCCCCTCAGAGGGCACCCGATGGGCTGTGGGTGCTGCCCAGCTCTCAGGTGGCTCCTGGGCCGGGGCTGGCACTGCCCCTCAGCCACACACTCTGGTCTCTGCCTGTCCTTCCACCCTCCAGACCATGGATGCTCACTTTCGTCCATCAGCCCACTGCCTGGACCTCCAACTACTATTCTGTTTCTTTTCTCATGTTACATGTTTATGATGGAATTTTAAAGCCATAGAGAGACGAGCGTAGCAAGCCCTCAAGTTTCCGTCTCCCAGGTTCAGCAGTTGTCACCGTTCTGCTGTTCTTGTATAATCAGTCCCAGTACCCCGCTTTTTGTCTTTTCATCTGGAATGTTTTAAAGTAAATCCCAGGTATTGTATCATTTTCCTCCTAAATACGAAGACGCTTAGAGGCACCTCTCAGTGCAGCGTCACAGCCAACAGAACAAATGCCAGTTCCTTCCCAGCATCCAACCCCCTGCTTCTCTGCATGGTCCCGCTGCCCTCGGGGATGGAGCTGGGACCCCAGCAAGGCCCACCCTCCCCTTCGCCTGCCGGCTGCTCTCACTCTGCTCTTCTCGGAGTGGCTTCCACAGCCTCTGAGCATCCTGGATCCATTATTTCATTAGGTGCTGCAAATGGATGGTGTCTTAATCTGGCCATTCTGCAGCTCTGCTTCCCAGTAAACAAGAACTTCCTGCATCGCCTAAAATGTGGTCCTTACACTCTGTTGGCAGAAAGTGAAGAGGAACTAAAAAGCGTCTTGATGAGGGTGAAAGAGGAGAGTGAGAAAGCTGGCTTGAAACTCACCATTCAAAACACTAAGATCGTGGCATCCAGTCCCATCACTTTCTGACAAATAGATGGGGAGAAAGTGGAAACAGTGACAGATTTCCTTTTCTTGGAAAGAAAATCACTGCAGACAGTGACTGCAGCCGTGAAACTTAAAAGATGCTTCCTCCTTGAAAGGAAAGCTATGACAAACCTAGACAGTCTATTAAAAAGCAGAGACATTGCTTTGATCACACCAGTTAATCCTAAAAGAAATAACCCTGAATATTCACTGGAAGGACTGAAGCTGAAGCTGAAGCTGACGCTCCAATACTTTGGCCACCTGAGGGGAAGAGCTGACTCATTGGAAAAGACCCCGATGCTGGGAAAGATTGAAGGCAGGAGGAGAAGGGGCCGACAGAGGTTGAGATGGTTGGATGGCATCACTGACTCAATGGACATGAATCTGAGCAAACTCTGGGAGATAGTGGAGGACGGGGGAACCTGAAGTGTTGCAGTTCATGGGGCTGCAAAGAGTTGGACATGACTTAGCAACTGAACAAGAACAACAGAAAAGCTGGTGTAAATGCTCACTCTTTCCATTCCCTCATCAGTTTTCAGATACATGAGTCGTCATACCAACCTCCAGATGTGACGAGGGAAGCATATGGCTAGGTTTTCATAAGAGACTCAGGAATTCACCCATTTCTGATGTGCTCCATCTGATCCTTCGACTGGCCAGTGGGAACCTCCCCAGATATTCCTAACATCTCATGTATGGCATAAACTTTTGGGGTTGAATTTTGGGGACTTACATTTTTTTTTAATCCAAGAGATCCCTACCTTGTGAATTAAAAGCTTGGGTAACACCTTTGCTACAAGAGCTGACTTCACAATGGAATTGTGGTCCTTGCTTTGGACAGAGCTCCAGGCTGGGGCCCCCAGGGGCGCTGAGATGAGCAGGGATGCCGGGAGCCAGCGTGAGGAACTCCGCCCATGGCAAAGGTCATGAGGAAGGAGGCTTGGCATACGCAAAGGCGTGACCAAGCCTCAGGAAACCCCCTGTTCCCGAGCATCTAACCCCAAAACCAGAGTGTGTTTTATGCTCTCACCTACACCTCTGACTTTACGGGGGGCTCTTCCCCATAACCATTTCTCTCAGAGAAGGAGCAAATGTGCAGCTCCAAGGCAATAAAAATTCTTGGGCGTGACAAGAGTGTTTCAGCTTACAGACTCCTCTGAAGGTTATCTAGCCCACCTGTATAGGTTCGTCCGGCCACATGTGATTGTTTACAGCCTCCCAATCTGAGAGGCACGAGATATTTTAGACTTATTAAAGGCGAATTCTTTTGGGGAGTTAGAAATTATTAGTATAATGGGTTGGTTAGGAATTATATTGGTGAAGGGTTCTTCATTTGTTGTGTCAATAATTGCTGCTAATTCCCTCCCCTGGGTGGGACAAGGATGTCTCAGGTCAAACCTCTCTGCTGACCGACTAGCTTGTGTGACAGGATTATCCATACTCCTGCCACATGATTGTTTACTACCTCTCAACCATAAGCAGCACAGAGAGTTTTGGAGTATTTTGAGAGTCTTACTTAGCATAGGGCTTTTTCTTCTTGTTGAGTCAATGATTGCCACCAGGCCTCCATATCCTTAGGCACCTGGAAATATATTAATCAATATATTTGGACTATAGAAAAGGAAATATAGTAGTTTTTGATGTTAGCAATACTAGACTTTTTGAGTTAATGGATTTTCTCTTTTGTAATAGATCACTGTACTTTGTTATAAATCACTGTGTCCTTGTTATGTAAAAATGTAACTTTATCATATCTTAAGACTAAATAGATCTTAAGGGGAACATTGGTGAAAGGATTTTCACTTGTTGGGCTGATGTTTGCTGCGAAATCTCCATGTTCCCTGCCCTTATAATGAATATAACTAGCATATAGGAAGAAATAAATATTAACCTTTAAGCATATAGGAGAAATAAGTATTAACCTTTAAGACTAATCATGTTAACCTTGGGTTAAATAAATTCCTTTCTTGATTGTAACTCACTACACCCTCACCCTATAGGAATGTAACTTTACTTGGAGGGTGGTGCCTGGTTTAAGAAAAAACACCCTTGGAAAAAATAAGTTTTTTGGTGATCAGAAAGAAAGGATCATAAAATGTCAGCAGGTCTCACTCATGGTCAGAAGATGATGTACCTTTTTCTATACATTTATGTGAAGCACCTGATTTTGATAAAGGTCAGGACTGCTGACCCCCTCGTGACTCTGTATTCATCCCTATGTGTAACAAAAGGTATATAAGCAAACCCAAAAATAAAGAAATCGGATCAGTTTCCGGAAAGACTGATTCCCCCATGTCGCTTCTTTCTTGCTCCCGTTTTTCTGGCTGAATTCCCATCTGGAGCATGGATGCTATTCCACGTAATCCAAGTTATTCAGCCTCTTTTTCTCCACTAATCTTCCTACTACACTATCCATTTCTGACCTCTCTATATCTGTGATTAAATATGTATTTTTCCAAAGACGCCGACTCCGTCCGCCCACTTTCAAATCACCCTGGATCCACCGGGGCTGGACCCCGGCACAGGGAGACATTTCAAACCATCAGGTGTCACGAGGCCTGTCATCTTCTTGGGCCTCACGGTGACAGGTAATGACCCCTCTGTGGGCCGGGGTGTTGGACCCTCCTGGAGCTGAAGTCCTGAGGCTGATCCTGATGTTGGTCATCACAGGTGAGGGAGGGCCTGCAGTGGGCTGCAGAAGGATGGGATGGGCCAGCAAGCCTGGAGGGTGGGAGGAGCCCTGCTGGGTGGGTGCCTGGAGCCCCTGCAAACTGCCATGCCACCTGGCCCTGAACTGAGAGAGGGCAGAGGATGACGGGGACCTCGGGGACGTGGGCACCCAGCCTTGTTTTTTACTCCCATGGGAAGCCCGGGAAGCCCCTCCCACCTCAGTTTCCTCATCTGTAACACCGGCAATACAACTTCCCACTCTGGGGGCCGAGGATTCTGCTGCTAAGCAAGCTCGAGGTCGGAGCCCAGCCACAGCCCAGGCGGCCTTGGCCGTCAGGGACAATGAGCACCTGTTGGTGATCCAGAAGAAGTTGTAACTAGAGTCTTTGCAGATGTAGCCAAATGAAGATGAGATCATCGGGGGCGGGGGCCCCGAATCCAACACGTGTGGCGTCTCACTGTCACTCATGCTGGGGGCCCAGAGTGACAGGGGCCTGGCTGTGACTCATGCTGGGGAACTTGGCGTGCCGGAAGAAGGCTCTGGCCATCATCCTTGGGAGGCCCCTGCATTGGGGCAAGTGTTTCCTGTGCCCAGATGTGGCTGTGGGAGGGGAGGCAGTCAGCGTGGGGTCACCTTGGTTCCATCCAGCCGGGCTGCTCGGCAGAGGGAGGCTGGAGGCGAGCGAGGGGTCTCGGACACAGTGTCGCCCACTCAGGAAGGTCTCGGGGACACAGAGTCTGTGTGCATTGTCCCCAGGCCTGTCGGGAAGGGAGAAGGGCCAGCCTTGGAGCTCAAAGCCCAAGTCTGGGCCAAGCCAGACACGACGGGCTGCTGTGATAAGCATCGCCAGGCCCAGGCAGCTTCAGGGTCCCCCGGGGTCCTGCTCAGTGTCACAACAGCCTCAGGGAGGCCCACCGGGTGGAAGGGATCCTATGTCCCTCGTTTGTCCTAGTGAAGTCTCTGTGTGTGCTCAGTCAACTCCCTGCGACCCCATGGACTGAAGCCCGCCAGGCACCTCTGTCCATGGGATTCTCCAGGCAAGAGTACTGGGGATCTTCCCGACCCAGGAATCAAGCCCATGCCTCTTATGTCTCCTGCACTGGTGGGTGGGTTCTTTACCACTGGTGCCACCTGGGAAAAGTGTCAATTGCTCAGCTGTGTCTGACTCTTTTTGACTCCATGGACTGTAGTGTGTCAGGCTCCTCTGTCCATGGGATTCTCCAGGCAAGAATACTGGAGTGGGTTGCCATTTCTTCCTCCGAGGAAACTTCCCGACCCAGGGATTGAAACAATGCCTCCTGCGGCTCCTACATTGCAGGTGAATTCTTTTACCGCTGAGCTACCATAGCAAGGTCTAAAAGGAGAACAAAAATTGCCCCAAATCAGCTTTTATTTTCATTTTTCACAAATCAGGGTTTGTTTTTTTTTCCATTAAAGTGGATGAAGGAAAAAAATATACTTTTTCTACTTTGCATTTTTCCCTTTGAATAGAAGTTTATTGTGTCCGCAGGATGGATGTGAACAGGTCGGGGAGGGTTTCAGGCTGGCACGTCCCACAGTTGGGCACCATGGATGGGACAGCTGGTCCTTAGGGATGTGGTGAGTGGCTGGTTGTCCCCATGGGCAGAAGAGATGCTGACAGAGCGGGCTGGGGTCACCCAGGGGGAACGTGGCTGGTCCAGCCTTGGACCTGGGACTGTGGCTCCCCCTGTGAGTCCTCTTGCCTGCTGCCGGCTGCAGCATCCTGTCCTTTGGGGGAGGGGGCCCAGCCCACCCATGAACTGGAACCTGAGGCTTCAGCTGCTGCCCTTGGCCTGGGACCCCCGGGCAGGGCCAGCTTGGGGAGGCGGTCTCCTGATGCTCTTGGAAGTCCTATCACTAGGATCAGAATCCATGTCCTCCGAGAGGGAGGAAGACGACCTCAAAGGTCCGATGTGTGGAGCTGAGAGGCAGAGGGAAGCGGGCTGTCCTGGGCCGCAGCCTCACCAGCTCCTGTCCAGGGGAGGGCGGGATTTACGAGCAGGGGTCCCTGTGTCCAGGACAGCTGAGCACCAAGCCCTCAAGAACATCACAAGCTGAAGCCTGAGGCATGTGGCTGGGCTGGCAGAGGCTGAGGGCTCCTGACTGTGGATATTTCCAGTTCTCGAAATCCCTTCTAAGCCGGGTCCTGAGTGCAGAGACCAGAACCTGGAGTTGGAGCCCTGGGACCCTGCACCAGCTCTGCCTGTGGTAACCTTGGTTGGCGACATTTCTTCGTCTTCCCCTGGGTCTGACCATCACTCCCTTGGTTCCGTCACCTCCCTTGAGAATCAGCGTTTGAGGTTGTACTGTGAAGGGCACTGGGAGGCGAGACAGCGTCTGCTCAAGGTGCCTGGTGCTTCTCCTGCCTTAAATGCCGGCCAGTCCTTGGGGGTGGAGCTGGAGGAGGCAGAATCATGGCCCCGAAGAGGTCCACGTCTGTTTTGGAATGAACTGTGTCCTCCCAAAGAAGGCCTAACCCCAGGAACTCAGACTGTGACCTTATTTGGACTAGAGTCTTTGCAGATGCAACCAAGTGAAGATGAGATCATCGGGGTGGGCCCTAATCCAACACGCCTGGTGTCTCTATAAGAGGGGGACGTTTGGACACACGTACACAGGAGGAGGACGATGTGGAGGCAGAGGATTCACGTGATCCCACAGAATACCGAAGTCTGCAGGGACCACTGCAGGCCGAGAGGACATGGTCCCAGCACCTGCAGGGCGAGCACGGCCTCGGCAACGCCTGATCTCGGACTTCTGGCCTCTGGAGAGCTGTGAGATGGCCATGCCTCCTGTTTCTAAGCACCCCGGTTTGCGGTGCTTTGTTATGGCAGCCCGAGGAGATGAATACAGAGTCCTGATTCCCAGACCCGGAGGTGTTACCTTACATGGTGAAAAGGACTCTGCAGGGGCTGTGGAGTCCTGTCCCCAGGCCACAAGTGCAAGGCCTGACACCAAGGCCACAGAAGCAGAGCCTAGAGCAAGGTCACCTTCGAAGCCGACCGAGCCCCTTGGTAACCGTTGTCAAAAGCTCTCCACCCCCATCACCACTGGCAGCCATCCTGACCCCAAGTTAGGCAAAAATGCCCACTCCAGTAGTCACCTTACAGCGTCCTAGAAAGTGAACGTTGAAAGTGTTAGTCACTCCGTCATGTCCAACTCTTTTGTGACCCCATGGAGTGTAGCCCACCAGGCTCCTCTATCCATGGGATTTCCCAGGTAAGAATGGTGGAGTCGGTTGCCATTTCCTTCTCCAGGGGATCCTCCTGACTCAGCGATCAAACCTGGGTCTGCTTCATTGCAGGCAGATTCTTTACTGTCTAAGCCACCTCCTTGATCCTTATAGCACCCTAATCAATCATTTAATGCCAACCTTTCAGCAGGAATTTTCTTTCTCTTGAGGCTATAAAAATTGGCTACTAACCCACGAAAACTGTTGACTTTCCCTGGTCTGTCAGGAGGTCAGCGGGCTGCATTCGAAGTTGCTTCATTATCTCTGCTCCCTGCTCTTGGTAAACTTCCTCCCTTCGGAAATACTCAGTGTCTAGGAATTACTTTCCAACCCGGGCTCTGTCACAACAGGTGTGATTAAATTAAGGGTTGTGAGGGACTTTCTTAGTGGCCCAGTGGCCAAGACTCTGAGTTCCCAATGCAGGGAACAATTCCTGGCCAGGGAACTAGACCCAGCTTGCTGCAACTTGAGATCTTGCATGCCCAGACTAAGACCCAGCGCAACCAAATAAATAAATATTGAAAAAAAAATAAGCATCATGAGATGGAGATATCAGGCTGGGCCTCAAATGTAGCCAGGGCTTGCCTGGTGCCTCAGATGGTAAAGAATCTGCCTGCAATGCAGTCCGACTGGGGAAACGGCGGTCACATCCCAAAGGAGCTCACCGATTCACAAATGCAGAATTGGTGCGTCTGCCACATCACCCAGACAGCGGGGAGGTGGCCCCGTGGCGTGGATTTCCAGCTCCGTGTTCCCGGGGCAAACGCTCCAGCTGCTGCGCGTCGTCTTACATGAGTGGACAGATGCACTTGTGTCTAAGTTGTAGTGAATTTACAGGCTGGCCCCGATTTCCCTAAGCCTTTCTCCGTCCCTCCTGCAGTTGCCTGGGCAGCACGTCCGTGGTGGTTTGGACCGTTTATTGCATTCCTCGGCGTTTATCGCATTGCTGGGCAGCTGTAACAATAGGAACTTACTGTCTCCCAGTCTTGGAGACCAGAAGCCCGAGATCAGGGTGCCAGTGGGGCTGGTCCTCCTGAGGCCTCCCTCCTGGGCGTGCAGTTGGCCATCTCCTCCCCGTGTCCTCACAGGGTCGTCCCTCTGTGTGTGTCTGTGTCCTGACCTCCTCTTATAAGGACACTGATCCTATGGAGTTAGAGCCCCCCCCATTATGACTTTAGTTCAGTTCAGTTCAGTCACTCAGTCGTGTCCGACTCTTTGCGACCCCATGAATCGCAGCACGCCAGGCCTCCCTGTCCATCACCAACACCCGGAGTTCACTCAGACTCACGTCCATCGAGTCAGTGATGCCATCCAGCCATCTCATCCTCTGTCGTCCCCTTCTCCTCCTGCCCCCAACCCCTCCCAGCATCGGAGTCACATCCACAGCTGGGTATTGTTTTTGCTTTGGCTCCATCCCTTCATTCTTTCTGGAGTTATTTCTCCACGGATCTCCAGTAGCGTGTTGGGCACCTACTGACCTGGGGAGTTCCTCTTTCAGTATCTTATCATTTTGCCTTTTCATACTGTTCATGGGGTTCTCAAGGCAAGAATACTGAAGTGGACCACATTCTGTCAGACCTCTCCACCATGACCCGCCTGTCTTGGGTGGCCCCGCGGGCATGGCTTAGTTTCATTGAGTTAGACAAGGCTGTGGTCCTAGTGTGATTAGATTGACTAGTTTTCTGTGAGTACGGTTTCAGTATATCTGCCCTCTGATGCCCTCTTGCAACACCTACCATCTTACTTGGGTTTCTCTCACCTTGGGCGTGGGGTATCTCTTCACGGCTGCTCCAGCAAAGTGCAGCCGCTGCTCCTTACCTTGGACGAAGGGTATTTCCTCACCACCGCCCTTCCTGACCTTCAACATGGGATGGCTCCTCTAGGCCCTCCTGTGCCCGCGCAGCCACCACTCCTTGGACGTGGGATTGCTCCTCCCTGTTGCCGCCCCTGGCCTCGGGCGTGGGGTGGCTCCTCCTGGCTGCCGCCCCTGGCCTCGGACTTGGGGTAACTCCTCTTGGCCGCTGCCCTTCGGGCATGGGGTCCTCTCGGCTTCTGCCCCGACCTCGGACATGGGGTAGCTCCTCTTGGCTGCGCTTAGTGCACCGGTCGCAGCAGCCCGTGCTTAGTGACCTCACTTCACCTTAATTTCCTCTTAGGAGACCCTAACCCCAAATACAGTTTCATCCCAAACTGTTTGGGGTCAGGACTTTGACACACGGATTGTGCGGGGTACACAGTTCAGCTCATCACAGAGCCTTGGAAGAATAGGTAGAAAAGGTCTGGATTTCAGAGGCTCCTGGGGCTCTGGAGTAAAGTGTCAGATGAGTAAAACCAGGATCCTGGAAGCTGAATTATCTGAAAATGGGACTCATACAGCTGTGCAGAGAGAGGGCCTTTCTGCCAGGGGTTAGCATCAGGGCGCCCGAGAGTCACATGAGCAGAGCCAGTAGGGAGCACTGACTCCTGTTCCAGGTGTGTGTGTGTGTGTGTGTGTGTGTGTGTGTGTGTGTGCACACGCACATGCACTCAGTCTCTCAGTCGTGTCCAACTCTGCAACCCCATGAACTGTGGCCCCCAGGCTCCTCTGTCCATGGGATTTCCCAGGCAAGAATCCTGGTGTGAGTTGCCTTTCTCTTCTCCACGAGATCTTCCAACCCATGGGTCAAACCCCCATCTCCTACATCTCCTGCACTGGCAGGCGGAATCTTTACTACTGTGCCACCCAGAAAGCCCACTTCAGGCCTAGGTTCCAGCACAGGCTGGGGTCCCGCCAGCTGACCAGGGAAAGCCCACCGGAGAAGCTGGACGCTGTCTGGACCGTAAGAGTCATCTGTCCCATCAGCTGTGACCTGGGGGACAGGTCAGGTGGCCAGGTGAACCCTGTTGGGGAAACAGCTGTCACCTCCCAAAGGAGCTCACCGATTCACAAATGCAGAATTGGTGCGTCTGTTTATTCAGCGACTACCATGTCACCCAGACAGCGGGGAGGTGGCACCGTGGCGTGGATTTCCAGCTCCGTGTCCCGGGGGTGAACGCTCCAGCCGCTGCGCGCCGTCTTACGTGAGTGGACAGACGCACTTGAGTCTAAGCTGCAGTGAACTCGCAGGCTGGCCCCGATTTTCATGACCCTCTCTCCGTCCCTCCTGCGGTTGCCTGGGCAGCACGTCCATGGCGGTTTGGACGGTTGATTGCATTCCTTGGCACTCCCAGGAAGGTCAGGCTCAGTTCAGTCTCCCATTGTGTCCCTCCCCAGAATGTCACACGGTGGGGAGGAATGTCGCACAGGACGCTGAGAGCTAGGGAGCTGGAGGGAATCACTGCCTGTGGTGTCATCGGAAGGGCCTCAGTTTGGCTTTGATTGATTGGAACACGGAGATGCTGGAATGTACATGCTGCATGGGGCAACCGCGCTTTTCAGGGAGTTGGCGGCCGACCCAACTCCGAGCCAGGCCAACCAGCATCTGTGAGCTCTCGCTCCCAGAGATGAAACCCGGGGGGTTTCAGGGGGAATTCCAACCTCACATCTGGCTCCCCGTGAGTATAATATGCTTCAGATTCAGAGTCAGCGGATTCCATCCGCTTGGCAACGTGATTAGTCTGGGAAAAGGTACATGAAAGACGAGAATCCAATTTATCCAACAGGAGTCCATTCCAGGAGTTTTATGGGAAACACTGAAGAAAAGGCGTTCTCCCCCCGGGGTGATGAGCAGGTGGGATGGGAGTCTGAGAGGCTGGGGCCCACTGTGTCAGCGTCAGGGAGACCCCACCCCAGGGTTCACAGCAGGTATCAGAGCCAATTAGAGAGACAAGGTCTCAGCGACACCTGGATCCACCCACACCTGAAGTCATAACATTTGGGGGCATATTTAGTTACAAGATCCAACAAATTCCTTTTCCCTTTTATCCAGCTTAACCTCAGTTTCATTCACTCGCTGCCTAAAGCATCTTCACTCATGCAGTTACCCGAGTGACAACACACATCTGCTCAGATTGTTCGGTTAGGATGGTCATCATTAACCCTGTCGACTTAAGGGGGAAAGAGGAAAAAAAAAAGACGTTGATTAGAAGCAGGTCAGGGAGCCAAGGAATTGACTGGTGCCCAGAGATGGGGCTGGAAAGATAGAGGATCCGCTCCAGGGTCAGAAGTGGCCGAGCTGGGGACACCTCTCTGCCTTGTATGTGGAATCTAGAAAAACTGAACTCACAGAAACAAGAGAGTAGGGGACTTCCCTGGGGGTCCAGTGGGTAAGACTCTGAGCTTCCAGTGCAGGGGGAGAGGGTTCGATCCCTGGTTGGGGAACTAAGATCCCACATGCCGTGGCCAGAAAAATAAATAAAAATTCAAAAAAGAAAGAAAAGAAGCAGAGAGTAGAATGGTGGTTCCCAGGGTCTGGGGATGGGGAAATGGCGGGAAAAATCTGTCATAGATGAATAAGTTCTGGGGATCTGCTGCCCGGCATGGTGACTGGAGTTAACGATACCATTTTGCACAAGAGTAGATATCACATGTTGCCACCACACACACCATGCAATCAGGACGTGAGGGTGTACGTTCATTGCAGCAATCATTCCACAGCGTGTGCCTGTGTTAAATAAATCACTGCGTTGTACACCTTAAAAAAAAAATCCCATTGTGCAACCTGAAGGAAAAAATAAGCCTGGGAGGCCACTCCTACACAGAAGTCCTGCTTCACTAGAAAGGGACTGGGTGAGGGCCCACACCACACCCTTCTTCTGAGTCACTCACTCACTTCACGCCCAGCATCTTGGAATGTCCGGGCACTGCCTCCTCCCTGGGTGCCTCATGTCCTTCTGGGTCCTCTCCGGGGCCGTGGCGGGGGTGGGGCGGGACTCCCACACCAGACGTCCTGCTTTCTGCAGTTTTCAGGCCCCTCCGTCTACATTAACCTGCGGACTCTGACACCCCACCCCCCCGACTGGATGAGGTTCACACTCAAGTTAATGGTCCTCAGACGTCAGGGACCACATCCCACCTCGTGCGCTTTCTGTAAACACACATGTATCAACCCGTTGTTCCACTTGGGCTTAAGTAACTCTGCGCCCTGGA
The DNA here is from genome assembly GCF_023091745.1 of Budorcas taxicolor. Lineage (NCBI taxonomy): Eukaryota > Metazoa > Chordata > Mammalia > Artiodactyla > Bovidae > Budorcas > Budorcas taxicolor. The sequence goes on from NC_068934.1 coordinate 47,025,700, forward strand.
CCCTTATGTGCTCCCCAAACCCATTCCCACGAAAGTCACCCAGACGTTTTCTCATTTGGGGTATGAAATTCCTGCTTTTCTCTCCACCCGCCCTGGCTCGGGTGGGACCTGGTTCAAGGTAAGGAGGACAAGGCGGGCAGGGCAGGAGAGGGTTGAAAGGAGTTTCCTTAGCAGAGCTCCCTGGGGTCGGCCGCAGCTCCTCAAGGAAGGGTGGGGTGGCCTCAGACAGAAGGAGGGGGCACCTTCCAGCCGGAGAAGCTGTGGGTGGTTCCGGGGGGCTTGGCTCTTCAGGGTTGAGATATGCCCTGTGTCTTCTGGAACCTTCTCAATAGTTCTTTTTCCACGGACAGATGTACCGCCTCTTAGAAGTAATGCCTGGCTCATGGTAAATGATCATAAATGTTTGTTGAACGGATAACAGACCTGTGAAGTTGTGAATTCAACAGATGTTTTAACTCAGCAAATTGCAGAAGCACATTGTGAGTTCTGTTTGGTTTGTTTGTTTTCCAAATCTATCTCAGCCTCCAGGCTACTAAATTTTTTTCTTTTTTTTTTAGAATTGGTATGGAAAGGACCTGAGTTTCAGTTCAGATTTAAAAACAAGAAATTAGGGATTTGAGTCAACTTAAGGAGAGTTGGACTGTGAAGAAGTCTGAGTGCCGAAGAATTGATGCTTTTGAACTGTGGTGTTGGAGAAGACTCTTGAGAGTCCCTTGGACTGCAAGGAGATCCAACCAGTCCATTCTGAAGGAGATCAGCCCTGGGATGTCTTTGGAAGGAATGATGCTAAAGCTGAAACTCCAGTACTTTGGCCACCTCATGCGAAGAGTTGACTCATCGGAAAAGACTCTGATGCTGGGAGGGATTGGGGGCAGGAGACGAAGGGGACGAGCCAGGATGAGATGGCTGGATGGCATCACGGACTCGATGACTGTGAGTCTTAGTGAACTCTGGGAGTTGGTGATGGACAGGGAGGCCTGGCGTGCTGCGATCCATGGGGTCGCAAAGAGTCGGACACGACTGAGCGACTGAACTGAACTGAAGGTACCCAGTGCTGTTAGAAGCAACCTCTGAGCATCCTCAGCTCCCAGAACCCTAGCGGCAGTCCTAGGGCCCCTCCCACTCTTCAAGAGTCTCCTCCCACTTTGTGGGGCTCCACCCACTCTTCTCACGGGGCTCCTCCTACTCTTTGTGCGTATTTTCGGCAATAGCTCTGTGGTCACCCCCTCAGGCTGTCCTACGTGGACCAGGGGTCCTGCTGATGACCCCAGAAACTGAATGGAAATTCCTCTGCCTTCTATCCAGGGGCAAATTTTGTGGGGCCCAAAGTTTATGGATAAAAAGGGGCCTTCTTTAAGAAAAAACTACAAAGTTACAACAGCAAAATAAGATTCAAGGAGCATTTGTTTAGGAAAAAAGAAATCACAGCAAATCATCGATTTTAAAAAGCTGACAAGTACCACATATAATACCAAACAGAGGAAAACATCTGTAATGTTTTTTCCTACCTTTTTTTGGCTGCACACTCTGATAGCCTTTTCATGTGTCAATATTTTTTTTATTATTTTCCATAGAGAGAGCCGAAAGATAATTCAACCTTTTTTTTAAGCATGGTTGATCAACATTTGTTTTGTCGTATTAAATAGTTTGAAAATGTTTCTTGGGACTTTCCTGGTGGTCCAGTGGTTAAGAATCCACTTTCCAGTTCAGGGGACCTGGGTTTGATCCCTGGCCAGGGAGTTAAGATCCCACATACCACAGGGGAGCCTGCATGCCGAAACTATGACCTGATGCAGCCAAATAAATAAATATTTTTAAAATGCTTCTTAGCCTCGCAATTCATTATTGATAATGTCCTATACACTTTCATGGTTGTTATCAAATCTGGGGAAATCTCTATCAGGTTTTTTTCCGTACACGAGAGATAAGATTTCAAGGGCATTTCAAGGTTTCTTGTGTGGTGATTGGTCTGAGAGTCTTTGAATTGATGACGCTTGTACTATTTGGTTGTCAGTATTCTTGCTGCTGTGGTGACTTATACGTTTAAGCGGCCTCCAATGATGCCAAATCAGCATGAAAGTTAACTATTTTCCAATGCGTTCTTTTTTTAAAAATTACTTTATTTTATTGGAGTACAGCTGCTCGGCTTTCCGGGCGGCTCAGCCGATAAAGAATCTGCCCTCAGTGCAGGAGACCTGGGTTCGATCCCTGGGTTGGGAAGATTCCCTGGAAAAAGGGAATGGCAACCCACACCAATATTCTTGCCTGGAAAATTCCATAGACAGAGGAGCCTGGCGGGCTACAGTCCATGGGGTTGCAGAGTCAGACACGACTGCGTGACTTTCACTTTCACTTCGTTGTTGCTTGGCGATGTTGCTAGTTTCTGCTGTACAGCAACGTGAGTCAGCTGTATACAGCCCCTCTTTTTTGGATTTCCTCCCATTTAGTTCACCACAGAGCACTGAGCAGAGTTCCCTGTGCCGTACGGCAGGTTCTCATTAGCTATCTATTTTATACGTAGTAGTGGCTGCTGCTGCTGCTGCTAAGTTGCTTCAGTCGTGTCCGACTCTGTGCGACCCCATGGACTTCAGCCCACCAGGCTCCCCCGTCCCTGGGATTCTCCAGGCAAGAACACCGGAGTGGGGTGCCATTCCCTTCTCCAACAGTAGTGTGTATTTATGTCAGCCCCAATCTCCCAGTTCATCCCACCCACACCTTCCCTCCCTAGTGTCTATACACTCTGGACACAGGGCGCAGCTGCCTCCAGGGGCTTATGTGGAGGCCACGCACGGGGGGGCTTTGGGGCTTGGGCTTTATCAGCCTCACCCCCTCATCCAGGGCTCGGTTCTCAGCGTCCTGCGTTTTCCACCGGAGGATCTTCTGCCTCTCTGATAGGAGTTCTCGGGTAAGTTAGTGTTCCCTGGTGCAGGCAACAAAAACCTCTTGTGGCCAGGCAATAGAGGAAATTAACTGGAAGGAGATCAGAGAGCTCACGCAGTCAACACCCAGACTGGAGAACCGGCTTGAAAACAGGGCAGGCAGGGGTCAAGATGTGAGTTAAATGTCAGGTTGCCACTGTGGGAATGGATGACTTGCAAATGCCTCTCCTGCCCCCATCGCCAATGCCGCGCCCTGGGACTGAGGGACCTGGCCAGCGTAGGTGCTGGAACCGGCCCTCACAGGCTCTGGGATGGTGAGGACTTAACAGGAGGAGACTCAGGGAACTCCTGTAGTCTCTGGAGGGGAGAGCTCCTTGATTAACCAAGGCGTCCTGCCAAGAGGGACAGTAGGAAATTGCGGGGTCCTAGGCCTAGTGGGCTGCCATCTATGGGGTCGCACAGAGTCGACACGACTGAAGCGACTTAGCACCAGCAGTAGCAGAAACCAGACTGGAGGCTGGATGCACCCTTTCCCGATTATCCAAAATATCCAGTGCATGAAAATAGTGACCACTTATTGCGTCCTCACTGTGGGTCACATACAGCTGAACAGGGCACAGTCATCTCAGTGACCCTTGTGAACCCGTGAGACAGGCGCTAGTATCGTCTCCACTTCAAGGACGCCAACAGGGAGAATTAGAGTGACTTCATGATTGGACCGGGCTTCCCTGGTGGCTCAGATGGTGAAGAATCTGACTGCAGTGTGGGAGACCTGGGTTCAATCCCTGGGTTAGGAACAGCCCCTGGAGTGGGAAATGGCAACCCCCTTCAGTATTCTTGCCTGGAGAATCCCCATGGACAGAGGAGCCTGGTGGGCTACAGTCCATGGGGTCGCAAAGAGTCAGATACGACTGAGCGATTAAGCACATGATTCAACCAGCACGTACAGTCTGTGTGATGGGGGCCGATTCATCCCCCACCCTGCCCATGTGACCCTGAGTTCCTGTTCTTGGACCTTCTGCAACATTTTCTGTAGCGAAAATAGAAAGAGAACTTGTTTTTTCCTCACGATCAGATTTATTTTACAATATCGGTAGCTGCGATGCACACCGCATGCGACTCCACATAGGCATTTTGGCAGCGTGTACTTTTGCTCCATAACTGTATCTACAAAGACAGGATGCCTCAGAAATTCCTTTCAGCATGCCTCCTCTAGAGATAAATGTATAGTATATTTTACGATGATACGTGCTGCAATCTCAAGCAGCTTTCTTGATGAGGGTTGTTCTGACCAGGCGTTCGTGAGAACGGACCCTCCTCCTAGACTAGCTTCTGGTTGTGTGTACTTCAAACCTATTTCTTCTCCACCAGCCACGACCCACTCACTTCCGGCAACGTTCAGATGTCCTTACAACTCTGGGCCTGCATTTTTCTCCACGATACCAGCCAAGTTGGCACAGAGGGTAGTGGCAATACCCCTGAAAGACATTCCTTTGCTGAGGCGGCTTGCATTGACTCAACTATATGTAGAAGTGGGGACTGCGAGCCTCATAGATTCCCATGAAGCCCACACTGCGGGTGCCACCAGCCCAACCTTCCCTTAGGCAGGTCCCCTGATACCTGCGGCCATGCCAGTGTCACATGGCCTGGAGTGGCAAGGGATGGAGGAAGAGTTGGCGCAGAGAGAGCCTGTGGTCTTAGCTGGTGTAGAATATAGTAAATTTTATCGAAATATAATGGTGTGAACAAATTTCTAGGGCTCCTCTTCTTCCACGTGCAGCTGAGGGGCCCTGTGTCGGCCACTTACCCCGAGAGGTGAGGTCCCCTTCATCACCAACCATCTGCTTTGGATGGGCCACTTGGTTCCTGTCCAGCTCAGAGGAGGCGTGTATGGAGCATGCGGTTTGGGTTAAAAGGTAAGTGCTGAATCATAGCCCTCCTTCCTTTCTTTTCTTTCTTCTTTTTTGTTTTTGATTCATAGTACGCGGGATCTTAGTTCCTTGACCAGGGATTGACCCCGTGTCCCTTGAAGTGGAAGTCTGGAGTCTTAACCATTGGGCTACCAGGGAAGTCCTGAATCATGGCCTTTCTGTTCACTGGCTGTGTGACTCTGGATAAAACAGTGACCTCTCTGAGCCCCACTGCTATGCAGCACTACACAGGCGTTGGTTATTCTTATGAGCCAAATGAGTGCTTATTAAGTGCTTACAGCATGCAAGGCCAGTACTGGTGCTGGGTGCTCCATAAGATGCCTGGAATAACTGCTAAAGAGCTTCCCACCCCTCATGTTCCCCTGGGGATCCGACCTGAGATGGGAAAGGAGGTGATCCAGGAATCAGAGGACATGGAGAGCACACCTGCCTCCAGGGGGCTGTCCATCCCTGGCTCCTTCAGTGAACTCCAGGGGGAGGCCAGGAATGGGGGGTGCCCAGGGGAGGCCAGGACAGGATGGGGGACACAGAAGAGGCCAGGACGGGATGCAGGACCCGGGGGAGGACAAGTTGGGATGGGGGACCCAGGGGAGGCTGGGATGGGAGGGGGGACCTAGGGGAGAACAAGACAGGATGGGGGACCCACAGAGGTGCCAGAATGGGGTGGGGGACCCGTGGGGAGGCCAGGATGAAGTGGGGTGCTGCCCACAGGTAAACCAGGATGGGATGGGGGCCCACAGAGGTGCCAGGATGGGGTGGGGGACCCATGGGGAGGCCAGAATGGAGTGGGGTGCCCACATGTGGGCCAGGTTGGGATGGGGGACCTGGGGGAGGCTGGGACAGGATGGGGGACCCGGGGGAGGCTGGGATGGGGTGGGAGGCCTGGGGAAGCCAGGACGGGATGGGGGACACAGGGGAGGCCAGGACGGGATGGGGGACACATGGGAGGGAAGGATGGGATGGGGACCCACGGGGGGGGGCCAGGACAGGGTGGGGTGCCCAGGAGAGGCCAGGATGGGTTGGGGGACCCATGGGGAGGCCAGGATTGGGTGGGGAACCCACAGTAGGGCCAGGATGAGGGGCCCCAGGCCCGTGCACACTGGGGTCTTAGTTCCTGGGACTCCCAGCTGTGCCGACTGGGAGGTTTGCTGCCACACTGTGCTTTTTATAGATGATCAACGAGCCTTTCTCTTCCTTTCTGAGCATCTGACCATCGTGCCAGCTGGCTCAAAGCCTCCATCTTTCAGGAGGAGCTTGGGAACGGCTTTGTAAGGAGGCCAAGGGAAAGAACAAGGTGTTCTTCCACTTCTGATGCACAGAATAGCCAGGGCCGGGGTCCTGGGAGCCGGCCTTTCCACTTCCTGTCCAGGAATCCTGGACACTGGACAGCGGCAGAGGGTGCGATGTGTGCCAAATAAGAGAGGCATCCACTCTGGTCTGGACCCAGGAGACGGCGGAAAGAAAGAGGGAAGTGGGGAGAAGGGCACTGCCCGCCCCCCCCCCCCAGGCTTTTCCTCTTGGCGCTTTGGCCCCAGAAAGGGGCCAAAGTTGAAGGGTGCAATCAGGGTACAGACTTCCCTTAACTGGGCACATGGGGCTCTGGGAGGCAGCTATGCCTCCCCCTTCCTGGAGCACAGTCCCCTCAACAACTGTCCCTCAACTCCCGTGAGGTCGGGCAGGGGCTCTCCAGCTCCAGTGTGGCCTCATGGAGGAAAGCGATCAGACCCGCCGAGGGGGCAAGGTGACGAAAAGACAAAGGCCAGCGGTCAGGTGCTGGCCACATGGAGGACAGAGCCACTTCATGATCGGCGGTCAGCAGTGGTGATTCAGTTGATGGGCTGCAGCCTGCAGGAATAGAGGGAGTCAGCCGGAAACCTGGCGGGAGGTGGACCAGGGGCATCACCCTGCGGCCAGCTGCACATGCCCAAGGACCAGCGAGGGGGTCGTGAAGTCACAAGAATTACATCCTACTTCCTGTACTAAGATGCCCTCTTGGAGGGAGGAGGCTGAGAGAAGGGACCTTCTCATCCAATGGGATGCAGGCTACCTACCTGTAGAGGCTGTTTAGATAAATAGGATCAGACAGACCAGGGCTGAAAGCTTCCACCTGCCTTCTGATCAGAAGATCCTCCCTGAACAACAACAACAACAAAATTACTTCATCTTCCCAACTGAGTCGCATGGTGAGGTCTTGGACAGGACAGTCAGTGGGGAGGCTTGGAGGGTGGGAAAGAGATGGGATGCAAAAAGATGAGAGATCCCCACAGGATGAGATGCAAACAGCCTTCTGGGCTCCCAACCGCCAGCCAGCCAGGCAGGCTGGTGTCCAGGGTCCGGAGCCCTTAGACCCCCGGGTCAGTGGTGGTGGTGGAGGAGGGCGTCTCCCTCCTCTCCAGCTCCGGCTCCTCCCTCAGCGCCCTGCGCAGCACGGCCCCCAGGGGCTCCCGCAGACCCCGGCTCTTCCGCCTGCCCACCAGGAAGTAGATGACCGGGTTAGCGCTGCTGTTCACCGCCGAGGAGAGGCGGGCAAGTAGGCTGAAGAGAGTCTTCGTCTGCTGGGGCAGGTCCAACCAGGAGATGAGGAACCAATGGATGCCGAGGGGCAGGGCGAAGACGAGGAACACCAAGACGCAGACCAGGATGGTTAGGTACAGCCGCGTGGGCGGCCGGTGGGTCGCGGTGGAACTCCTCTGCACCCGCACACAGAGGATGAGGCCGGACCCGGCCATCAGGGGCGTGAAGACCCCCATGAGGAGGATGCTGATGACCAAGTCCATCCTGAAGCACAGCAGCTTGTCCCAGCCCAAGAAATCACTGCAGAAGAATGCGGCCAGCGTGTTCAGCAGGAGGGACAGCGCCCAGAGCAGGGTGCACACCACGGCCGACAGGTGCTGGGGCCGGTGACACTTGTACCAGATGGGAAAGAGGACGGAGAGGCAGCGCTGCATGCTGATGGCGGTCAGCAGGCTCAGGCCGGCCATGTAGGTGAAGTATTTCCCCCTGCTCACTATCTCTAGGGCCATGTGGCCTGTGCTGTCCAGCTGGAAGCAATTCAGGATGACCTTGGAGGCCATGCAGAGGAGGAAGAGGAGGTCCGCCACGCCCAAGTGGAGGACGTAGACACTGAAAGGGCTCCTCTGCCCCTGGGAGCCCAGCAACCAGACCACCAGGCCATTGCCCACAAAGCCACCCACACAGGTGAACAGGACCATTGCACTCAGCACCCAGTGGGCCGTGCCCAGCTCCTCCACCTCGGGACTGCTCTCTACCAGGGCCGGGGCCTGGAGCAGAGTATAGTTCATCCTGTGGAAGGGAGATGGACCAGTGTGAGATTTTGCATTGCTTAGCGCCCCCTACCCCGATTTTCTTTCTGCAACAGACTACAGTTGCTCCCCGTGGCTCCCACCCTGCCTGGATCTGCCGGCGAGTCCACCACTGCAGACTCAGAGTTATTAGGGATGCCTTTTGTCAAGCTAAAAGGGTCTCTTCTATCTTGAGTTTAGGTTCCTTTTCATCATGAAGAGATAAATTGACTTTTATCAAAGGCTTTTCTACATCTATTGATAGTCGTTTTTTTTTTCACACATAATCTTCAAATTCTGTGAACTAAAGTTTTTTTAAACTGGACCTCAGGTACGAAGAATAGTTTAATTACATGCTGGCTTTATGGCACACCAGGATCATCCAGCCATTGAAAAACAAATACAATCCTTTATTTATTTCTCTTTCCCCCTTCAGTCCACCCTCCCCTCCCCTGCCCCAACTCGCATCTGTTCTAACCTGTTTAACCTACATCCTTGGACATCTGACTATCTTTCGGAATAAGTGGCTTCCCACAAGTATTTTTAATTTTCACAAATGCTGTGATTTAGAATCCGTGCTGGTTTGTTTTTTTTAACTCAGCAATATGTTTCTAGGATATCCCTGCTTACCAGTGGGACTGTTTTTGAGCTCTCTGTTCTCTATCACTGGTTCGTCTGTTTTTACAACATCAACACACTGTTATTGTTTTTGAAGTGTACATGGCTAGCTGAGTCTCTTTGCTGTTCACCTGAAACCACCACAACAATGTTAATCAGTTATACCCCAATACAAAATAAAAAGTTTAAAGTTTGGGGAAAAAAATAAATACTGCTTTTGATAGAGAAAAACAACAACAAAAAAAACTAAAGAATACTTGGCTTTGTCTCACCCGACAGCTGCCAGTTTCATGGTGCTTCATCTACTCTCCACAGTCAAGATTTTAGCTAAGGACTCGAGGGGACCTTCTGCAGATTTTTGGAGTTCTTTCTCCAAGTAGCTGGTTTGCTTCTCTCTGGTACTCCATCTCACAAATTCCAGCCACTTCTATCTCCCCAAAGTCTGACTCCTGTATCTTTAACTCAGGGACACCACTATGCTCGGCCTGGTTTTCCCCACTTCCTGTACTACTTTCCAGAGAGTAGCTCCAGGCAGAAAACTGGGGTGATACTAATTTTTATTAATCAGACAAATGACCTCATTGAGTTCATCATACCTATCACTTGGTTGAATATTTTGATTGTCTGTGCATCTCTCCTCATACCTCTAGTTTATTTTTCTTGTCTTATAGCATATCCCAGACAGCTAGTATCTTTAACAAAGATGGGAATCAGACACACTTTACTTCTTCCTAATCAAGACTCTTGAGAGTCCCTTGGACTGCAAGGAGATCCAACCAGTCCATTCTGAAGGAGATCAGCCCTGGGATGTCTTTGGAAGGAATGATGCTAAAGCTGAAACTCCAGTACTTTGGCCACCTCATGTGAAGAGTTGACTCATTGGAAAAGACTTTGATGCTGGGAGAGATTGGGGGCAGGAGGAGAAGGGGACGACCGAGGATGAGATGGCTGGATGGCATCACGGACTCGATGGACACGAGTCTGAGTGAACTCTGGGAGTTGGTGATGGACAGGGAGGCCTGGCGTGCTGCGATTCATGGGGTCGCGGAGAGTCGGACACGACTGAGCGACTGAACTGAACTGAACTGAACTGAACTGAATCTTACAGGGAATGTGTTTAAAGTTTCTCCATTAGATACGATGTTTGCTCTAAGTTTTTGGTACTATCTTTTTTCAAGGTGAGAAAGTTCTCTAGTTTTTAAAAAGTTTTTTTTTTTAAATAAATGAGTGATGGAATTTATCACAGTTTTTTTCTGTGATATGTACTTAATAATTTTCTCTTTTTTCTCCATTATCTATTTATGTGGTGAATATGTATTGATATATTTCCTGGTGTTCACTCGTCCTTGTATTTCTAGGATAAACCATTTCTACTTCGCTCTGTTTTTTTAAATTTTTTTCCCCTCTTGGTGCTCTGATTTTATTTAGAAAATTTTCACCCATGTTCATAAGTAAAATTGGCCCATAATTTTCCCTTCTGGTACTATCCTTGTCTGTTTTTTATTTCAAAGCTGTAAGATTATACAGACTTCATAAAATGACTTGGAGAAAGAGCTCTTTTTCTCTACCCTCTAGAACAATTTGTATCATGTAAGGATTATCCTTCTTTGAAGATTTGGCAGAAGGTAAAACCATCTGGTCCGGTGAATTTTATATGAGTGTTAGTGGATACACATGGGTTTAGAAAAAAAACTACAACTACAATTTATTTAATGTTTTAGGTTTATTTAGATTTTTAAGCTCTTCTTGAGTTAGGGTAAGTTATGTTATTTTTCTAGAAAATTGTTCATAGTCTCTGGTTCCACATTTATTGGTATAATACTTTGCATAGTAATCTTTTAGTATTTTTTAAAACCTTGATTCTATTCATCATTTAACATTAGTGACTTGTTCTTTTTTTCTTTTCTTTAACAGTTTGCCAGAGGTTTGTTTTTGGGAACTATTTAAAAGCAAATCAACTGTGTCATTTCTTTTCTTCCCATTCCCTTCGTTTATCCTTTCATTTCTTCCACTTTCTTTGGATTTACTGTGTGATTTTTTTTCAGCTTCTTGTGTTGAATTCTTTGGTTATCAATTTTCAAATATTCTTCTTTTGCTAATGGATATTTAGGGTCATAAACATGCTAGTAAGTGGGTCCTTAGATGTTTCATGACTTATGTCGTGATTTCATTGTTGTTAACGTCTAAGTATTTTGCAATTTAAAACATTTAAAATTTAAGCTTCCATGAATTATTTAGAAATGCATTATACGGCGCATACTTTGAGTGTGTTTTGATATTGATCTCCGATGTCATGGTCTGATAATGTGGTCAGTAATTAGATATTTGTTGAGACTCATTTGGCAGCGTGGCTGTTTTGTTTGCTCACTTGGTTTAGTACTTTATGTGCTCATTTGATAAAGCTTTCAAAATTGCATTAAGTGATCTATAGCCCAATTAATTTATCTTCTCCAGATATTAACCAATTATGATGGTAGTTCTGTTGTTTTTCTCTTTCCTTCACCTATTTTGGACTGTTTAGCGTATGTAATCCAAGATTATTATATTATCCTGGAGAATTGTACCTTTTACGTAATGACCCTCTGCAACCGTGTTACTTTTTCAGTCTGAAAGTCTGTTTGATCTGATACCATTTTTAAATGATGTTTCCTAATCTCCCTATCCATCCCGCATGTGCTTTGCAATTACAAATTTTCTTCTACAGGGATACTGTGACTTCTCATGGCCCCTAGGCGGCCAAACTTTTGCTGCCCAGATGTTTGGCATTGGCTTCTGTTGGGCTCGCAGAGGATTTTTCTGGTCCAAGATCTGGTTTTTGTTGGATTTCTTGGCTTGGAGATTTGGTGTAAATTCAGATTCTACTCCTGTAAATGGGAGTAGAATTGGGGCTTGGTTGCTCAAATTGGTGCCCAGTCTCACTCACTGCCTGCCCCCTGCTGAACCTCAGGCAGCAAGAAGGTGCTGATCGCATCTGGGTCAACTCTGCTTTCGTTAAGCAGCAGTGTCCTCCCAGGTTCTGGCCTCATGGAGGTCTCCTGATCAGGTTCTTCCACTTACGCAGCTCCAAGGCTGACCCTTAGCCCCTCTCCCCTTCCCTGCCCCAGCCACACCTAACCTCTGTCCCCAGAGCCTCTATCCACCTGACGCATCCTGGGCACCGGCCCTAGTTGCAAGCTTCCTGGGGCACCTGGAGATTTCCTGTCCTTCATCTTTCAGCTCTGTATTCTTTTTGGGCAAGAGGGAGGGGATTATGTTTTCTCCCAGGTTTCTTTGTATCCAGAGTGAGCGAATGGCACCTATCACACAGACACCAACCTCCACAGATTCCCCGTGGCTACAGTCAGAAGTCTTTCCTTTGGGTTCAACACAAGTTTAAATAACATTTATCGAATCTATACTGTGTACTGCACATATGCAATAGCATATATACGTGTATATGCACACAAAACCTATCCCTACATATAACACACACAGTTTACACATATATGATATGTGTGTGCTTCGTCCCTCAGTCGTGTCCGACTTTTGTGACCCCATAGGCTGCATGTAACCTGCCAGGCTCCTCTGTCCGTGGGATTCTCCAGGCAAGAATACTGGAGTGGGTTGCCATTTCCTTCTCCAGGGGATCTTCCAGACCCAGGAGTGGAACCCAGGTCTCCTGCTGACTGAGCTACAAAGGAAGCTCTTTCTCTCTCTCTCTAAATATATATATAAACACAGTACATATACACGTATAATAGCGCATATGAAAGTGTGACGTCTTAGTCGCTCCGCTGTGTCCAACTCTTTGTGACCCCACGGACTGTAGCCCACCAGGGTCCTTTGTCCATGGAGTTCTGCAGGCAAGAATACTGGAGTGGGTAGCCATTCCCTTCTCCAGGGGATCTTCCTGATCCAGAGATCCAGGATGCAGGTCTTCTGCGTTGTAGGCCGATTCTTTACCATCTGAGCCTCTGGGGAAGCCCAATAGCACATATATAGGCAAATACACATACACATAGCAAACACATGTAACAGCGTGTATACAGATAGAGTAAAGATACATAGGTAAACATAGACACAGACACAGACAGCACATGTGCACACGCACACAATATGCACAAACGTGTGATTAAGTGTACACAAGCGTGCAAGCAGAGCCCATCTGCAGCAATGACTCTGACGGACAGAGCCCATCCTCACAGAACGCACAGTCTATCGGCAGAGGGGAAAATACACAGTCAGACGACTGCCCCTGACTGCCGGGTGTGGTGGTGGAACGGGCTGACTAATGAGATGGGGACTCGGAGCGCGGGAGGGCCTGGGAGGTTCTGAGGTCCCAGGGGCAGCTGGGAGAGGCCAGGTGAAGGGGGCTCGGATCCCACTCCCCGGCCCCTCCCCAGCCCGCGGGACCCCTCCTCCGTGCCACCAGCCTAGGGTGCTGCCGCCGGCTGGCCACCGGCATGGCTCCGTGAACACACATTTTTCAAGCGGCACTATGTGAGCTGGGTTGGGCTGCTCTCCCAGGACCACATCCTCCCCGCTGCTGAGCCGGGAGCGGGGTGGGGAGATGCGCACAGGGTGCAGACCCCCACCCAACTTCCCCTGCCTGACCCGGGTCAGGGACCCTCAGCACCTGCTCCTTCCTAACTGTCGGGTACCCACTCTGCAAATGCTGATGGATCGCAGACGGGGCAGAGCTGCTGAGGGTGCGGGGACAAGAAGACAGACGTGCTGCCCTCCTGGGAGGAGGCTCTGAGGGCAAGGCAAGGTCAGCAAGGAGAACGCAGCTTCCAGTGGGCTGGCTGTCCCAGAGTCGGTGACAGCGGTGACCCAGGAGCTTAGAACTCACAGCGAACAGAGCAGGAGGAAGGGCTGGATTGAGCAGGGTTGGGAGGGACTGCTGATCCCAGAAAACCCCTCCCGGGGGCAGCACTCAGCCCCCAGAGACCCCCAGGTGCACCCAGGAGCCTGCTGTGGGCCCAGGGAGTGCGAGTGACCTTCTGAAGGAGTTTGTCCTATTGGGTGAGGCCGGGGGTGGGGGGGAAGGTGGAGAAATGAGACCCAGAGGCAGAGATTGTATCTATTTAAAAAAAAAAGATATTTAAAAAAAAAGATACCCCAAGATACTGCTTGGTTGTGTGTGGGTGGGAGTGACTCAGCAGGCAGGGGGCAGTGGCAGGGGGCGCTGACGGCCAGGAAAGCTGCAGGAGGGCTCCTGGGGGAGGTGAGAGGCCACGGGACCGGGCACTGCCCAGGAGCTGGCCTGGCCCGGCTGGGAACTGGGGCGTCAGCCCAGAGAGAAGCAGAGACTCTGGCCATGGGCAGGACACAAGATGGGAAGAAGCCGTTGCTCTTTTTCAGTGAAAGTGGTGCTGGTGGTTTAGTCACGAAGTTGTGTCTGACTCTTTAGTGACCCCATGGACTGCAGCCCGCCCGGCTCCTCTGTCCATGGGATTTCCCAGCCAAGAGTACTGGAGTGGATTGCCACTTCCATCTCCTGGGGATCTTCTGAATCCAGGGATCGAGCCCAGGTCTCCCTCACTGTCCCTGCTCAGCCCCCTTTACCCACTGAGCCAGCTGGGAAGCCCTTTAGTGAAACTAGAAGGGAGGTCAAATACTGAGGCTGAGGGAAAATAGAGGGATTGTGACCCTGTGGACTGTAGCCCGCCAGGCTCCTCTGTTCATGGGATTCTCCAGGCAGGAATACTGGAGTGGGTTGCCATTTCCTTCTCCAGGAGATCTTCCCAACCCAGGGATCGAACCCGGGTCTCCTGCATTGCAGGCAGACGCTTTATCCTCTGAGCCACCAGTTTGAAGAGAGGAGGGGCCCTTATTCCCACTGAATACAGACTGAGTTGTGTCTCCCTCAAACTCGTGACTGTGTTTGGAGCTGGACTTTTGAGGAGGTGAAAGTGAAGTGAAAGTGAAGTCGCTCAGTCGTGTCCGACTCTTTGCGACCCTGTGGACTATAGCCCGCAAGGCTCCTCCGTCCATGGGGTTCTCCAGGCAAGAATACTGGAGTGGGCTGCCATTTCCTTCTCCAGGGGATCTTCCCGACCCAGGAATTGAACCCACGTCTCCCGCATTGCAGGCAGACACTTTAACCTCTGAGCCACCAGGGAAAGGTCAAAGGAGACTGTAAGGGTGGGGCCTCAATCCGGTAAACTTGGTGTCCTTTTTAATAAAAGATCAACATTGTTTTTTGGCTGCACCACTCGGCATGTGGGATCTTAGTTCCCCGACCAGGAATTAAATCTGCTCCCCTGCATTGGGAGCGCAGAGTCTTAACCACTTAACCAGGGAAGTCCCATGACTCATGTCCTTTTAAGGAGTGATGCCAGAGTTCTGTCTCCCTCCCTCGCCCCCTCCCCTCCTCTTTCTCGCTTTCTTTCTCTCCCTCGCTAACCACCCCCCACCCCCCATGCCACATAGGACGCAGCAGCAGTGTGCTATCTGCAAGTCAGGAAGAGAGCTCTCACCAAGCGCCCAACTGGCTGGCATCTTGATCTCAGACTTCCAGCCCCCAGAACGGTTAGAAAATAGAGATGTTCCTTCGTGCCCTCTGTTTGAGGTACTTGGTTACGGCAGATAAGCAGACTCATGCCCCAGTGAAAGGAAATGCTGAACTGTGACTACTTCCCAATAAAAGGAAACAGCACGCACACTCGGCTCGCAAATGGACCGGGCGGCATCCGTGCGTGGCTTCTCCTCGCACGGGGGCAGGTTTGTGTCTTGGTTGCCCCTGAGTCAGATCCCGGCATGCAGCGTCAGCTCAGTGAATGTGGAGTGACCCCTAGGCTCAGTGCCACGCTGTGTGCTGCCTGGACACCCTCATCCACCGTGCTCCCGCCCGGCCTCACACTCTAGTGCAGCAGGTGTACCCCCCCAGGTTGGCCTTGGTCTGACTTGATCCCTCTCCACAGGCTTCTGGTCCCCAACACAGTGCCCGCAGGAGTAAATACTCACTCACGGCTTATTGATGGATGATGGTTTAAAATAGAGAACGGTCCAGTGGTTAAGACTCTAAGCTTCCACTGCGAGACGCATGGGTTCGATCCCTGACCAGCAAACTATGACCCTGCATGGTGTGCAGGGAGACCAAAACTTAAATAAAATAAAGCACAAACTCTACCGAGTTAGCTGTCGTCTTCCTGTCCTTGAAAACCTCATTTGAATTTTAGTCTCTTCCATGGAAGACTCACGGAAATGTGTTATTTCCCACAACTGTTATGACATTGTCTATTTCTCAGTGAACTTTAAACATTAAAAAAAAAAATTGTATAGATTAGATACCAAAGCAGGCTTACTTTGAAAGATTCAAATGGTAAAGAAAAAGTAAGGTGTTGCCCCGTCCTTACCCGCCCCCGGGTAATACTGTTTGCTGTGTGATTGTATCCTTGAAGGGTTCTTTCTAGTGCCTAATACACTACCCGGTTGTTTCATAAGCTGATTGTTCAAAAATTAATTGTCTGTCTTCTCTTTAAGTCGGGTTTCGCCAGCACCTGCTGGTCTCATCTTTGTCCTGATTTTGCCATTACCATTGATGGGACACCCCGGAGAGTGGTAAGAACCGTCATATTAAAAAAAAAAAAAGAACCCATCACCTGTTTAAATATTTTGAAGGGAGGCTTCATGAAGTCATTTTATTTAGAAGATGAGGGCTCAGAGGGGCAGCCTGTCCTGCCTCCACCCAGAGAGGGGAAACCAGGGGCCTCTCACCTGCTCCAGCCGTGGTATTCAGTCTTCCAGGAAAGGTGGCGGCCCCCTCCTCGCTCCCGTGCTTGGGGTCTCAGCCGCACCCCTTGGGCCCAGCCCCCAGGGCTCGCCTCCCCCGTCCTGGCTCAGCAGGGATGCTCTGAACCGTCCTGTCCTCCGCTGCCCCAGTCCCGGCCTCAGAGGCGCCTGGCTTCTGGGGCCTCAGGAGAACCTTCTCCCGGCTCCCTCCGAGAAGCAGGAAGGGGAGCTTGAGGCATAAATGCAGGAAGGGCACCCGCCCCACCCAGTGGGTGGCCTGCAGAAGAGCTGTCTGGGGGCTAATGGGCCTGGCTGGGCGTGGCCTCCCGGGCTCCCTGTCTGGGGGCCCATGAAGACCTATGAGGGGGGTCACCCATCTCCTCCACCATCCCGGCCACGCTCCCCTTCCTGAAGGCTGTTTGGGACAGCCACGGCGACCTCAGGGTACCGGCCAGTCCCTTGGTGGGGGTGGGGGCGGTTGGGGTGGGGCTGTGGAAGGAAGAGGGCCCTTGTCGGCTGAGAGCTTGGAGAGAGCCCATTACGTCCGCGTGGAGATGCTCTGGTTGATGGGCTCGCCCAGCGCCCTCTGTGTGGAGGGCGGGGTTGGGGAGAAGGTGCACGGAGCCTGCCCTCTAGGACCTTGTTTTCAAGTCTGAGTTCTACCGCCTGTCGGCTGGAGATGTGTGTGGTTTCAGGGGGCCTTTCTGGGCGTCCTGGGGGTTGGCTGTGTGGGAGCCCCATGTTCTGTCCCGGGAGGCAGGTCAGCTCGGCTCCTCGGGGCTCTGAGGTCTCACGGAGGCCACTCAGCTGAGGCCAGAGGGCTGGCTGAGCCTTGGGACAGTGCCGGAGGGCTAGAACATTGTGGACCTGGGTTTGGATTCAAGGAGCATGACTCAACTCAGAAGAATCTGCTTCTGGTTTCCAGCTCATGGAACTGACTGAGAGCAAAGAAACCAAACACCCTGAAGGTGTTCAGAGGGCAGCCTTGCCCAAACCAGGCAGCACCAGCTCATCCTGTGGGGCCATCTGGAAGTGGTCTCTGGAGGTGTCTCATCTGAAGGCTCAGCTGGGGAATGACCGGCTTTCAAGCTGCCACAGGTGTTGATGGGACTGAGTTCCTTGCAGACTGTTGGACTGTTGCTGCCCGTTAGCCAGAAGCTGCCCACAGCTCCTCACCATCGGGGTCTCCCCCGTATGGCAGCTCCCAACATGGCAGCTTGCATTCTCAAAGCTAGCAAGGGGGAGAGTCTGCTGGCAAGGTGGGAATCACCAGCTCATGCCCTCCACTCCATCCTGTTGGTCAGAAGGGAGTTACCTGGTCCAGCCCACACTCAGGGGATGGGATCATGCAAGCACGTGGATACCAGAGGTGGGCTGACAGGGGCACCTTGGATTCTGGGGGCCACGCTTATTGGCTGACCAAGAACCTCTCTGGCTGCCAGTCCTTAATACTTCCTGTCCAGCGCAGAGGATGCTGTGGACCAGGACCACTGTCCTGCTTTCTCCTTTCCAGTTCAGTTCAGTCCAGTCGCTCAGTCATGTCCAACTCTTTGCAACCCCATGGACTGCAGCACGCCAGGCCTCCCTGTGCATCACCAGCTCCCGGAGTTCACCCAAACTCATGTCCATCGTGTCAGTGATGCCATCCAGCCGTCTCACCCTCTGTCGTCCCCTTCTTCTCTCCAAATGGGATTTTTAGAAAAATAGTTTTTTCCTTTGTCCTGTCCACTGTGAGTTGTGGACATATATTTACAAACACACATTTATTTGGCTGCATTGGGTTGTCATTGCATTATGTAGGCTTAGCTTTCCTGAGGCAGATGGGATCTTAGTTCCTCGACCAGGGATTGAACCTTCGTCCCCTGCATTGCAAGGTGGATTCTTAACCACTGGACCACCAGGGAAGTCCCTGAATTGTGTGTCTTGAGAGTGGCCATCATCATCTGGATGGGATGCATGGTGCCCATCGCTAGGACTGGGTACCAATCCTAGAGGAAGTGCCTCTGGATCTGATGGAGAGAGACGCAGACGGTCTCTCTCCCAGATCCTGGGCTCGGTGCCGGGCAGATGTCTCTGGGATTGACTTTAGGTTGTCCCTCCTCTGGAGGGGAAAGGGGAGCACACTTTCTGCTATGAATAATTGAGCTACAGATCTGTGATAGCAACATTATAAAACCATACGTGGGAAAGAAGTGGGTGTGCAGGTGCTGGGCCATGGTCTGCCTTTGGCACCTTGCCTGCTGGCATCTCCTTTCCATGCTTTTTGTTTGAACTCACCTCTTTCCCGGGCTTCCCTGGTGGCTCAGCGGGTAAAGGGTCCGCCTGCAAAGCAGGAGACCTGGGTTTAATCCCTGGGTTGGGAAGATTCCCTGGAGAAGGGGAAGGCTACCCACTCCAGTGCCCTAGCCTGGAGAGTCCATGGGGTTGCAAAGAGTCGGACACGACTGAGCGACTTCCACTTACCTCTTCCCCACTTTCAGCGTGGTGGGCACCCCCTTACGCCCCAGGGCCTCCCTCAGCATGGCGGGCACCCCCTTATGCCCCAGGGTCTCCCACTTAAGGGGAGGGCAGGCGACCAGCGCCTGCCCAGGGAGCATGAGGGTCGGGACTTTGTCAGAATTACCAGCAAAGGGGTGCTCTCCTTCTGCTGAGATTGCTGAAATTGTCAAAAGTCAGCTGGGAACTCCTAGTTACCTGCCGTTTAGTTGACTTATTGAGAACAAAGGCCATATAGACCAAAGCAAAGGTGAGAAGCAGAGGTAAAGACAAGCAGCCTCAGGAACATCACTCGATGCTCCGGACCCAGCTATGTCTGTATTGAAAATCACATGCGGACCTTTGCTGGTGTGTGAGGGAGTTCCTTTAAACACAAGCATATACCCCACCTATATCACCCACCCCTCCCCCTCAGCCGGTTAAACTGGGGGGTTTCTGTTGCGTGTGTACGCAGCTGCCAAGTCGTGTCTGACTCTTCATGACCCCATGGACTATCGCCCGCCAGACTCCTCTGTCCATGGGATTTCCCAGGCAAGAATACTGGAGCAGGAAACATCCAGGGGGGTTTTCCAATCCAGGGATCGAACCTGCGTCTCCTCCACTGGCAGCTGGATTCTTCACCACTGAGCTGCCTGGGAAGCCGGGGTTCCTGTTACTTGTCACCGAAAGTTCTGGCTGATAAAAATTCTGCGTATGAAACTAATCGTAATCTAGAATCTACAGTTACATAAGGCAGAAATGAGCGGTTGCCTCGGGGTTGGGGCAGAGGCCGGGGATGATGGGCTGGGTGCCCTAGGAAAATTTGAGGTGATGGAAATGTTGTTTTGGGGGGATGGAAACATTCTGTATATTGGTTTGGTGATGACGTGAGCATACGCATGTGTGTCTAAGATTATCGAACTCTACATTAAATGGATGCAACTTATTGTATTAATGCATCCATTAGACTGCCATTAAATAATTACGAAGATCAAAAAAAAATTCTGCCCGCGTAGGGAAGCCGTCTCCTGAGTTGCCAGGAAACTCGCTGCCGGCATCTGACTCACTGAAGCGGCGTTTCCGTGAGTTTCAATTTTATGAACTGTGTCCTGTTGTTTTCTCCAAACCCCTACTGGCCGCTCTCCAGCCCCAACTGGCTGAGAATGTGATATTCTCGCACTCATGTTTTCAATTGTCTTGGTTCTGGAAGATTCTGCGATAGGTTTGCCGAGCTCCCTGACCTTGTAGCCAACCTGCTTAGGGACAGGCTTCCCTGGGCCGGGGCTTCTCCCCGAACATTGAGAGGCTGGGTCATGAACGGATTCATTGCTCCATCTTGCCTTCTAAAGGGAGCTCTTGGTTCTCAGGACAGAAGAATCCTCTTGGCTGAGGCTTTTGAACCAAGCTTTGCAGAAAAGCTCTTGGGCTTCAGAAAGTTCTGGCATAAAATACAATTATCTCAAAACCAATTTATCTCAAAACCACACTGGCAGGAGATACGGGAAAGCTGGGTGGATGCTAGAGAAGCATTCCATTTCCTCTTCTTAGGGTGGAAGATGAGACAGAGGAGATGTCAGCTTCCAGGCCGTTCACTGCACCGTCTGCTGAACACGCATGCCTTCGCATCCCCCATTTCATTCTGGACATCCACAGCCTGAAACTGAGCTGTCCCCGCCTTTGGTTACTAGTGGCCATGGAATAAAACAAGGCTGGTCCAGGGTGTCGTTGGGCTGTGATGGGCTTGCTATGTCTGGCCATCACCCCTGAACCTCAACTCCCAGTGCTTGGCCGATGGAAAACACAGAGGTTCAGAGGTCTGAGCTTCCAGGGAAACAAGAAAACCACTGTGCCGGATGGTGACTGGGGCTCCAGAGAGGGCTGTCCACCTGGCAGGACTGATCTTCAACGGGCAACCCCATTTCTGAGCCCCGGTGTCTACAGTGGCCGCGAATAGTCTGTACCGCAGAGTCCTGTCCTGAAGATTAAAGGCGACTGATTCATGGAGCTCAGTCCAGGGCCAGCTGCACGCAGTAGGTCCTCAATAAATGACGGGATAGGATGAGGGGTGGGAAGGAGCCTCAAGAGGGAGGGGATATATCTGTACTTGCAGTCGATTCACAGTGATGTACAGCGGAAACTAATACATCACTGTGAAGCAATCATTAAATTAAACTATAAAGAAATAAACAGTAGTCATCGCCCCAACCAGCAGGGTTGGGATTGGCTGTTCCCACGAACGTCCCTCCTTCAGTGGCTGCTCCCCTCCCCTCTGAAGTCTGTCTGCAATGTGGGAAAACCAGGGCACTGCCCACCGAGGTCCCATGGTTCGTGGGAGGGGGCCCCCTGCTCATGTAGAGACAGCGGCGACAGAAGTATGAAAAAGCGAGAAGTCTGTCCTGCCCGAGGCCACCCCTCCCTCTCCCTCCACTGCGCTCATCCTACGGGGTGGGGCCCTTGGGGGGCTGCAGAGAGACAAGGGCTCTTTCTTTGTCCAGCCATCTAGAAGCTGCCTGGTTTGTATGGAGACCGCACGCCCCAATTCTATGACTCTGTTGACAGCAGTTGTCAGGGGAGACCGGTCAGACCTCTTGCCCCAGGCAGTTTCAGGGTGGAAATCTGTGATGCTTGCTGGACCCTTGCCTTCCTGCCTTTATGGGACACCCAGAAAGAAGGAGGCTTTGGGAGGCGGGGACTGCTGGGGGCTAGGCTGGGCTGTTTCAGGGGTTGAGGATAGCTGAGGCATATCACCCCACCGCTGCAGTGGACCCTGGAGGCCCCTTTTAATAATTAAACACCAAAAGAGGGAGGAGGAGCATGGTCCAGGGCTGAGGCATCTGCTAGCAGGCGTCTATGTCTTTACCCACCATTAGCACAGACCACAGAGTCGGACACGACTGAAGTGACTTAGCAGTAGCAGCAGCAGCAGCACACACCCATTAGCACAGAAGCGAGGTGGTCGGGGTGTGGGCAGGTTATGCATGAAAGCTTCCTGGGGTGGGGTGGCAGGGGGCTGGGGGCGGCAGGGGGGTAGAGTGGCCTGGCTCCTTGGCAAGATTGTAGGGAGAAGGGGCCAAGGGCTGGGAGAGGCCTCAGTCCTGGAATTTGCACACCCCCTTTTTGGCTTAGCACCTGCTAAGGACACATGTGTGTTCAAATATACAGCTGCAGCCCTGCCCTGACTTCCAGGCCCTGCTGTGGGCCAATGTTGCCCACCCACCCACCAGGCCTGGCTTCTGAGCCGAGGCAGCCAGCAGGGAGGCCCTGGTTGAGCTCCTGGGTGGGTTGGGGACAGCTTCCTACGGGGGACTCAGGGCTGGAGGGCTGGGGTGGGAGCTCCTGAGAATAGGTGAACTCCAGTGATGCACTGTGCCCTGAGGAGCCAGCCCTGGTCGGCCTCCTTGGGCACCTGCAGGCCTGGAGGCCTTCCTGCCGCGTGGAGGCCTGAGCTTTCCAAGTGACAGGTCCAAGTCCCAGGCCCGGTCCCTCCATGCGTGTTGTCAGGACCCCACCTGGTTTCTCTGGGGCCCCAGAAATGTTAGTGGTGCCGCCCTCCAACTCTGCTTTCCCAGGGTTCTGTCTGGTGTGTGGAGGGGGGCCTGGGGGGTGCACCCCAGGGGCTGGGACAGGGGACGCAGGCACCGGCCCTAACACCAGAGCTCCTGGAACCTTGGCCTCTGGGGCACACAGCAGGGGCCTTGCTGGAGAGGCAGCCGGGCCTGTGAGAACAGGGAGCTTGGGAGTGGAGGCCTGAGGAGGTCTGTCCTTGGGGCCACGTACTTGGGGGTCAGCCGGCCTGAGGGGGTGTTGCGGCCTGGGCTCCAGCATCACCAGGGTGAGGCAGAGGGCGTCCAGGGTCTGTGGGCAGAATGCCAGCCGCTGGGCGGAACTGCTCCCTTGAATTGAAGGGCAGTTCCCTCCACTGGCCGCCCTGCCCACCCCCACCCCCGCCGTCTCCACAGAAGAGGGGCGCTCTGCTCCAAGGGTCCTCGATGCCTCTGCCCTCGGTCTCTCCCTGGGGCCTGTGCAGTGAGCGGTTTCCCCAGATCCTCCCACAAAAGGGAAGGTTGGATCCAAAATGCTTATCTCCCACGGGCTGTCGGGGCGAGGGGTGGTCAGGGAGCTGGCCAGCCCAGCCCAAGTGGAGGCCTGGGAGGGGCTCTAGGCTCTGGCTGGGAAGTCGGGAGGTGCCAGGCACAGGGACGCCAGCCTGGCCCCAGAGACCTCAGGACAGACAGTTCTGGAAGGCAGGAGGGACATAGAGCAGAAGATGCCACGGCCCCCCGGGGCGGGGGGTTGGGGGGCTCCCTGTGGACGTACTGTGTTCTTCCCAGGCCCGGCCTTATCAGCCAGCACAGAGCCTGGAACTCAGGAGGTGTGATGAAAGCTAAGTTTCCAGAGGGAACGGGGGGCCTTGGGTGAGCGGAAAGGGCGCTGGGGTTAGCCAGCAGAGGGTAGCGTGGGGATCATGCTCCCCCAGCAGAGGAGTGGACACCGTCCCTGGAGAGGGAGCAACTGGGGGCATAGACAGTCCCGCCAGGAGCCGGGACACGAGACCTGGGGTACAGAGCAGGCTGTGCGGGGAAGGGGGCATGGAAGGGCAGCCCGCCTGGGCCTCGGATGCCGGCGGGGTCCTCAGTGTGGGCACGAGCCCACGGACAGGACAGAGGGCAGGAAGTCTTCCTCAGTGCAAGATAGAAAACGTTTATTGATACACATTTACTGTCTTTCATAAAACCTCCGTTGACCAAGCTGGGCCACCGTGCTTGCAGGTGGGCTGGAGTGGCCAGGGAGAGCCAGCGCCCACTTTCAGATGGCCCACCAGAGCCCCGCGGGCCAGGCAGATGGCGGCTCGGATGCACCAGCCGGCACGGAGTCAGAAAGGAGAGAGAGTTACCCAAGCCGGCCGAGGCTCCTTTCTGCGTCCAGCCACTTGCCAGGACAGAAGCCCCGCCATTTGGGCCGCCCAAGGGCCCCCCAGAGGCGGGAACGTCATCCACAGAAAGACGGGACCCTGAGGTGGTTAAGGGGCAGCTCTCCCCCACAGCTCACAAGGTCACCTTAAAAGGACAGAACGGAGCCAGGAGGTGTCCTCACGGCAGGAGGAAGTTCTGGCCCGATGGGCAATGGTGCTGGCACAGTCATTCTGGGAGAGGGCTGCCTCTCGGGCAGGAGGTGGACAGGGCTGAGTGACTCCCTCCTCTCCCTTCCTGACCATCCTGGGGTCAGGAGGAGCCCCACACCCGGCCCATGGCCTGGGGGCGACTTCTGTACCGCAGCTCAGGGAAGGAGGGGTGGCCGGGGGAGCCTGGCAGGGCCATGGGGGGCTGTCTGTCTTGCTGCCAGCCTCCCCAGGGGAGCCTGTGCCCTGGGAGAAGGCGGCTTGCAGGCGGGAGCGGCTTTCTCTCCCTGCGCTTGGGCCCCAGGGCCGCTGCCGGCTCTTGTCCCTCTGTCAAGGGTCTCTGGAGGTCACGCGGGCCCCGCCTTGCCTGCAGGCACCCGGCCTTTCAGGAGGCGTTCCCTGAGGGACACTGCATCTCCAGGGTGACCGTGTTGGGCGTGCCGCCTCCCGCCTCCCCCGGCTCGGCCCCGTCCCGCAGGGCCCGCTGGAAGACCACCCTGAGAGGCTCCCACAGGCGCTGCGACTTGTCCCTGCCGGCCAGGAAGTAGACCACGGGCTTGGCGCAGCTGTTGATGCACAGGCACAGGTCAGTGACGTACTCAGGGAAGGGCGCCGGGATCCGGAAGACCCAGAAGAGGAACCAGTCGATGCCCAGGTAGATGGAGGACACGAGGAACACCGAGACCACGGCCAGGATGACGTGGTTGAGCTTGGCCGAGCGCTGGCGCCGCCGGGCCCGGCACTCCACGTGCAGGATGAGTGCCAGGCAGGGCAGCACCATGAGCGGGCAGAAGACCAGGAAGAGCAGGGTGCCCAGGAAGGTGTCCGCGTGCCTGCAGCCCGCCCCGGACGCCTGGCGGCCCAGGAACACGCAGAAGTAGTTGTGGACGCAGGTGACCAGCAGCGACAGGGCCCAGAGCAGCGAGCACACCACGGCCGACAGGCGCTTGGGCCGACGGCGCCAATACCAGGTGGGAAAGATGACCGACAGGCAGCGCTCCGAGCTGATGGCTGGCAGAAGGCTGACGCTGGTGAGGACCATGCAGAGCCCCACGATCCGGGACACGGCACGGATGTAGTCGGCAAAGGGGCCCAGGAAGCCCCCCGTGTTCAGAATGGAGAACACGGCCTTACTAAAGAGGTAGCCGACGTCTGCGCTGGCCAGGTGCAGGAAGTAGACGGAGAAGGGGCTCCTCTTGATGGAGAAGCCGAAAAACCAGAGGACCAGCCCGTTGCCCACCAGGCCGCAGAGACAGAGAAGCAGGAAGATGTAGTTCATGACGGCCGGCGGCGGCAGCATGGTGATCTGCTCGATGGTCAGGAAGCCCCGGCTGTAGAGCTCGGGGGCCTCGCTCACGCCGGGACACACCTGCGCAGGTGCGGAGGGGGAGACGCAGTGATGCTGGCTGGCTCCCACCCCCATGCCCATGCTTGCATCCAGGTCTGTTAGGCTCCACCCCCAGGGCTTCCTGCTGGCTCAGAATCTGCCTTCAGTGTAGGAGACCCAGGTTTGATCTCTGGGTGGGGAAGGTTCCCTAGAGAAGGAAATAGCAACCCACTCCAGGATTCTTGCCTGGGAAATCCCATGGACAGAGGAGCCTGGCGAGCTGTGGTTCATGGGGTAGCGAAGAGTCAGACACAAGTGAGCAACTAAGTGTGCATGCGTGCAGGCTCCACCCCCAAACCCCCACCTGCATCTAGGTACGCTAGGCTCCACCGCAAACCCCCATCTGCTCCCAGGAGTGTTGCTCCTGATGACAGACTTGGCTTTGGAGCAACTAATTGGCTCCAACTGGAGCCGGAGACACCCCTGATCTCACAGAGCGCTGCCATTCTGTGCCCCAGAGTCTGCAGCTGGCAGCCTACCGCAGTGATGGTGAAAACAGTGAAAATGATCAGTCCCTCATCAAGGGGCCTGACGTCCCACTGCCCAGAAAACGTCCATATTGTGCAAGAAAACCGAGGAGCCTTTCTACACCGAAGGAAACTAAAGCGGCGTGACCAGTCATTGCAGGGCTGTAAGCCTGGATTGAGTTGTGGGTCTAGCGATCGCCGTGGAGGCTGTTACGGGAATGGCTGGGGAAGAGTGAATAGGAACCATGTCTAGATAATGGTACTGGACCCATGTTGCACTTTCTGAACAGGAATGCACTGAAAAAGCAGTACAGAAAATGCACTGTAGCTGCATGGGAGGGTCCTTGATCTTAAGAAGATACAGGCTGTTTGGGGGCAAAGGGCATTGGAGCCTGTAATTTACTTTCTTTTTAAAAACTTTAAAAATATTTATTTGGCTGTGCTGAGTCTTAGCTGTGGTGCATAGGATTGCCGCTCTTGCGGCATATGGCGTCTTTAACTGTGACATGTGATCTCTTAATTGTGGCATGCGGGATCTAGTCCCCTGACCAGGGATCGAACCTGGGCGCCCTGCATTGAGAGCTTGGAGTCTTAGCCACTGGGTCACCAGGGAAGTCCCTGTAATGAACTTTCAAATATCTTTGGGAAAGAAAGTATCTTCAATGCACTTATAAAACAGAAAGAGACTCACAGACCTCAAGAATGAACCAATGGTTGCTGGGAGAGAAGGGATAGTTAGGGAGTTTGGCATGGACATGTACCCACTGCTATATTTAAAATGTATAACCGACAGTATAGCACATGGAACTCTGCTCAATGTTATGCGGCAGCCTGGGTGAGAGGGGAGTTCGGGGGAGAACAGATACTTGTATGTGTGTAGGTGTATGTATGGCTGAATCCTTCCCGCTGCTCACCTGAAACTGTCACATTAGTTTGTGGCTATACCCCAACACAAACTGAAAGGTTTAAAAAAAGATACTAGATAAAAAGTACAAGTGACAACAGGCTAACAGAGTCGATCAAGGTTTATGCAAATTTACAAAACTTGCAATTTTTCTACTAAAACATGAAAACATTTATTTAAAAGAGCAAAATCACTTGCAAGTTACTGAAAGTGACCCTTGACCCACAGTGGGATCAGAGAGACCTGGGGAATCAGGGTGGTCCCCTGCTGGGTCTGGGTGACCCTTTAGTTTTCTGGATCATGAGGGAACTGAGTCTGGCCAGGGGGTCCCTCGAGGGGGAGACGCTGGAGGCAGTGGCTATTTATAGAGCGGTGGGGGAGCGCTTCGGTGGTTTGACACTTGGTCTGGCTGTGTGAGTCCATCTGGCTAAATGTCAGTCTTGGCTGCAGGGTCTGGGCTGGCATAGAAATGCATGAAGGTGGGCCAGGTGCAAGAAACCAGCCAGTTGGGGGGGGGGGGGGACAATGGTGAAGCAGAGGGCACCTGTCCTGAGCAAGTGGGCAGCCGCCCTGCTCCAGCCGGGGGGCTCCAGGGCGGACTGGCAGACGGATGCTCTTTCCCCCACTCCTCAGAGAAGTCAGAACTCGAGACTGTAACTCTGTGTGTGCACTCAGTCACTCAGTCATGTTCGACTCTTTGTGACCCCATGGACTGCACCCTGCCAGGCTCCTCTGTGCATGGGATTCTCCAGGCAAGAATACTGGAGTGGGTTGCCATTTCCTTCTCCAGCGGATCTTCCTGACCCAGGGATCCAAGCCACATCTGCTGCGTCCCCTGCACTGGCAGGTGGATTCTTTACCACTGAGCCATCTAGGAAGCCTAGATCTTTAAATGTTCTTTATCCCGATCTTTAAACGTTCATATCTAAAAGAAAAAACACTGTGTGGGCCAAGCACAACGCATCTAAATGCTGGATTCTGTTCTCAGGCTATCGATTTTGACCTCTCGTCAAACACCATCACTCTCCTTGCCATACCCTGGCAGACATCACTAATCCATCCCAGCGCTCTTTCCCACAGAGCCTGAACCTCACCTCCCTCTAAACACCTCCTGGGTATCAGTTCCCACTGCTCACAACTCTCCCTTCAAAACAAAAGCAAAACAAACAAACAAAAAAAACCAGAAGGTTGTCAGATCAAGCTCACTCTGCTGCTTTCCAGACTGCCCCCCAGCTCTGGCAGAAAGCTGGGTCCTGAAAGATGGCTTTCTGGGCCTGACACCCCATAACAGAAGGAGAGCACTTTTGGCCTGGCTCCGGTCAAGGAGCATCTCCAAGCAGGGACTGGAGGGTGCTGGTAAACTCTGGGTTGGCCCCATGAGCTCAGGGCATGGAGGTCCTAGCCATTACCCAGCATTCTCTAAATACATTTACTGATGACTCCACAGCTGTCTGTCTGTCAGCTCTCAACCCCTCGTGCTGTGCATGTGTACTCAGTCGTGTCTGACTCTTTGCGACCCCATGGACTGCAGCCCGCCATGTCTCCTCTGTCTATGAGATTTTCCAGGCAAGAATACTGGAGTGGGTTGCCATCTCCTCCTCCAAGGGATCTTCCTGACCCAGGGATAGAACCTGCATCTCCTGTATCGGCCGGCAGGCTCTTGACCTGTGCACCACATGGGAAGCCCATCAAACGCCTTAGCTTGCTCTAATCTCAGCCTTTCCTGTTGGTGGTTCTGAAGAACCTCCTCTTAGCTGGGGAGGAGAGGCATAATCTATACTGACTAAAGGAGTCTGTGAAGGACCAGCTCTGCGCCCAAGGGAGCCGGGCAGCAGGGGCTGCAGCTGACAGACCAGATCACTCAGAGCCTCTCGCAGGCTGGAAAAAATCTGCAATCCTCTCCGCAGAGTCAGAGCAGAAGGGTTGGTGAGTCACTGGGCGTGAGCTGCCATCCCGGCCACATACCACCCTGTAAAATGCCTGCCTGGAGCCTGGTCCCCTCCCTGGGCTCTGCCTCTTCTCTGGGGTTTCTGGAGACTCCGGAGCAGGTCCCATCTCTGCTTCCCGTGGTGGCCACCCCACAGCAGTCACCATCGGAGGCAGGAGGGGGCTGCAGGCATGGCGGAGAGGTGCCTGGGGCTAGGGCTCAGGTCCTGGGCAGGAGTCTGGGCTCTGCTGGGCCTCTGGACTCACCCCCGTTGAGTCACTACACTGGTGTGAGCCTTGGTTTCCTCAAACATTGTACCCGCTAAACTTAAGAGGTCCTTCCAACTTGAGAGGGTTTTGCCCAGGATTCAGAAAGGAACTCCAGGGTTTCCAAGGGCCTCAGACAAGTAGGGACTGGAGGGGCAAGGGCAGAAGGGATGGGTCAGCCTGATGGACTGTCAGAGTCTCAGCTGCAGGATGGTGCCTGCATGTGGGAGGTAAGCCGTGGAGACCAGACCCTGGGTGACACTGGCAGGGTGGGCCAGAGCCCCCTGGAGCATGTAACATTGGGGCCACTTCAGAGCCAGCCTTGTAGGGCCTCCTGGCAGGGCCTAGCCGTGGGAAATAGCTGACTGCCCCATCTCCACAAGGAAGAGAGAATGAGATCTCTGGAGGTTGGTAACACAGGACAGGATTTGAGGGAGTCCAGTGATGAAGGCACTAGGGATCCAAGGGACCTGGTAAGCAGTGCCAGGCCACACAGACCAGAGGGGCCCTGTCTGTCCTGAGCTAGAGGATGGGTTCTTGGTGGCAGAGTGTGTGTGAGCAGGACATACCAGAGTGGCGTGCCCGTCCCATCACACCCATCCTGCAGACCCTGGCAGAGGAGCCCCCTCTGTACGGAGCTGATGGAGGGACTTGCCTTGTTCCAGTTGGTGGGGTGGGCCTCCCAGGAGCAGTTTCCAGCCATCTCCAGGCCTGGCCAGTCCACGTTCCTCAAGGCTCTGCTCACAGCTCACCGGCCTGCACAACCCACTGGGCACGGCAGAAAGGGTCGCATCAGGGGGTTGGTGTCCTCCACGCCCAGGGGTGGCCCGCAGGGCTGTCCCCTTGGAGGGTAGGTTCATGAACCATCCCCTGGTTCCCCAGAGGCAGGGCCTTGTGGGAGGCACGGGGCTTCCTGCTGAGTCCAGAGCAGGTGGCAACCGTGTGCACCGCCCCCTCCTTCCCTAGGGGGAGGGGTCGTCATTCACCCCCTGCTGATACCCTAGTGACGCCGCCTCCAGAAGTCCTTCTCCTTCCCAGCTCTGTCGGGCATTTCTGGAGCCAGACGGCGTCTGGGGATATGACTGTTCACCTGCACACATTTCTTGGGCATCACCTTTGTGTCCAGCCAGGGGTGGGACAGGGGTTCCGGGCAGTTAGTCCCAGGAGGGAATGTGGGAGAGAAAAGATCATTTCTGGCCAGGAAGACTTCCTGGAGGAGGAGGAGGCAGCCCGGTCACCATCAGCATTGGTGTCATCACCCACCATCAACCCCGGGTCAGTGAGAGCCTGCTCCCGGACACCCATCCTCCTGTCTGGTCCTGGGTACCAGTGAGAAGGCAGGTGTAGTCACTCCCTCTGTGATGAGGGCAGGGAGGTGAGGTCACCTTCCTTGTAGGGTGGCAGGGGTAGCGGGGACATTACGGCTTTGCAGATTTGTGTCTGCAGAGCCTAGATGGGCTGAAGAGGCAGGGAGGCTGAAGGGGCCAGCCCTGAAGTCGCTAGGGTGGCCCCAGCTCCAGGTTGGAGGACAAGCAGCTGGATTCGGCCAGGACTTCAGGGCGGGGTTGGGGCGAGAGGGCTGGGAGAAGCGCGGGGGTGGCCTGACACTTGTCCATCCTGGCCCGGCAGAGCTCACTGGTGGACTTGCCACGAGTTCACTCGAATTGACCACGGTCCCCAACTTGAGCTCAGCCCCAACTTGTTAAGCACCCATCCCTCCCACCGTGCAGGCGGGAAACTGAGGCTGTGAGTGGAGGAGGGGCCTTTGGGGGCGCCTGGCCGGGCGGCGGGCCGCTGGGCCCCTCCTCCTCCTCCTGACTCCCCCGGAATTCCAACCCGGCCTCCGCTGCCAGTCGAGGCCGCCACGCGCCCCTCCGCGCCGGTCATTGGCTGCGCGGAGAGGCGGTTCTCGAGAGTCGCCCGCCCTCTTTAACCACCGGCCTCCCGGAGCCCCGGGCGCGGGGTCGCCTGGAGGGGCCACCGCCGGGGCCGGGGGCGGGGCCGGCGCGGACGGCGGGGCTTGCAGCCGCTGGCTGCGCGCGGGGTGGGACCCCTTTTGCATGAGCCAGCTCGTGAGGCCTGAGCAGTGTGGGTCTGCAGATAGCGAAGGAGCAGGGCAGGGGAGGGGTCGCAGGCGTGCATATAACTGTGCCCCCTACCCCCGCCCCCATGGCGGTCTTGACTCTCGTTGGACCCCTGTCCCCGTTGCCACGGACAGATCTCAACCTCCTTCACACGCTGGGACTTGTTGAAACTCTCCAGGTGCCTGCAGCCCTCAAGGTGCCGGCCTCAGCCCGTCTTCCCGCGGAGGAGTCAGTCGCCCTTCCACCCTCTTTTTCCTCCACTGTCCCTCCTCTTCTGCTCATCCTTCCAGACCCACACCACCCCGAGGCCCGGGCCCTAGGCTCGATGTCCTGACGTGGAGGGCCTCCCCTGGCCCCCTCCGGCCAGGCTAGATGTCCCCCCAGGATTGCTGGCTGGGACCTGCCCGCGACGGGGCTGGGCATAGAGTGTTCACTCGAGGGGTGGCTGTCGCTGTGTGTCTGAGCCCTCCTCGCCCTGCCACGGGCCAGCTGAAAAGCTACTGCACCGGCACGGAGGGACCGGAGGGACCGGAGGGACCTGAGAGCCGAGGTGAACCCCACGTGGGCCGTGGAAGGACATGTGTGTGACGTGTGGGGGATGTGCGTGAGTGCGCGTGCTCCTCCTGCTGGGATTCAGCCTATGACAGGGCTAGCTTGGGCTAACGCAGACAAAAGAAGATCTGCCAGTTCAGCTCACTGCGGACCCTCCCCTCAAAGCAGGAGCCCAGATGGCCTCCAGCCACCTGTCTGCCTCCCTGGGCCTCAGAAGCCCCGCATCTCTCACTTCCACCCACCATGCCTGGGGCTTCGGGGCTTCGAACCTGGCCCTGCTGGCTAGGTAGGGCTTTGCCCCAGGAGGCCTGGCTTGGCGGGAGCCAGCAACCTCCAGTTCTACTGTCCGTCTTCCCGGCTTCTTGTCTCCTTGTCTGGGGGGCTGCCACCTGGGCTGGCTCTTGACCGAGCCGGCTGTGGGGTGGGCTTGCGGCTGTCCCTGCCCCCGGACACAGGGGAGACCTTTTGGAATGCCTCAGGAACAGACAGCTTCGCCCAACGCCAACACCCCACCAGGCACCGCCCGCCTGGGAGAAGGTGGGATGCAGCCGCCCAGCCTCCGTGGCTGAATAGCCTCCTTCTCCCTCGCTGTCCAGCCCAGGGCCGGCCCCGAGCTGCTGGAAGCGCAGTCTGCCTGCATGACAGCAGTGGCCTGCTGCCTGCTGGGTGTTTCCCTTCCTGCCCTTCCAGAAAACTCACTTGCTCAGCTGGAGGCTGGCGAGAGTAGGGGACGGGGGGAGGGGGAGCCCCCACCCCCAGAGGACAGAGCAGGAGCTGGAAGCAGAGGACAGATGGCTTGGGGGTCGGGGCCTGCTGCACAAGATGGGGACTCTCAAGCCGTGTCCTCGGGACTCCTGCGGCCTCAGATGCTGACAGCACTGCTCTGGGGGGCTGGGGGGTGGGGAGCTCCTGCTTGAGGCCATGTGATTTCCAGGGGCTGCCAGCCTCGAAGGTGCCCACCTCTCTCCCTTTCCCTGCCCAGGCCTTTACCCTGCAGCCCTGGCTCCCGAGATGCCCTCCCCTGGGCCCCAGGCATGTGGCACTACCTGCAGCTGCGGGTCCGATCCTCGGAGGCCTCCCTTTGGCAGAAGGCTCCTTCCGCGATGCCCACCTCTGGTCCCGGACCACCCAGGCGGGCAGGCCAGCCCGAGGCACTGCCCGGAGGCTCAGGAAAGGCGAGCTCGGAGTGCAGGAGAGCCTTGCCTGCCTGCCTGCCTGCTGGAGGAGACAGCTTTGGAAGTGTAACCCGCCCCAAACCCAATTCCAGGCCCGGCAGAAGGGGGCGGGGACGGGGAAGAGGGGGAGGGGCCGAGCCGGGATGAGGCTTTGGGAAGGAATGCCCCGCTCCGGACCCCCCCACTCCCCCCAGCCCCACTGGGAACTCAGCTCGCCGCCTGGTGACGTCACGTTGGCCCGAGCACTGCGGCCCGAGTCCAGCTGTGAATCTGCAGCTCCGAGGGGCTGCCCGCTGCACGCGGAGAGAGAACACCAGGCTGTCCGCTTGCCCGGTGCCTTCCCTTGGCCCCTCCCTGGGCACCTCTGGGCGTGCAGGCCTGGGGGTGGGGGTGGGAGGTGGAGTGAGTCCCCACCTGTACCCAGGGACTGATATCGGACCAAGGAGGCTGCGGAAGGGGGGCTCCAGGGTGGGGCGGCGCAGGGACTTCGGAGAGGCCGACCGGGTGGCTGGACAGCAGTGCCACCCAGGTGGTACTCCACACCCCCTTCCACCCCGGGATCTGCTCACGGCCCCCATGCGGGCTTCTGGAGCCAGGAATTCCCTTTCCCCAGCCTTAATAGCAATCAGATGGCGCAAGTGGAAAATCACAGCGCTTGCCTGGGGCCCGAACCCAGCGGGGAAATTGGTGGGGCTGCGGTGCCTGGTGCGTGCGCTGCTCGGCGGGAGGATGAGTCAGCCTCCCCCCGCCCGGGCGAGCCCCCCGCGGGGTCCTGGGGCACCGAGCCAAAGCCTGGGGATGGGGGGCGGCGGCGCAGGGGCCAGAGGGGGGGTGGCCTTGAGGAGCGGCTTTCCCAGGCAGCCACCAGGGAAGGCTCCGCTGCCCTGGACCGACTTTCTCATGGCCCCGGGGAGCCCGGGGGAATTCTGAGCACAGCCTCTGCGGAACACACGGTGCCCAGGCTGGGGGCTGCCTCGGCGGGCCTCGGCAAGAGAACCCAGACACGAAGCTCTCCTGCACCTGCCCTGGGCCACAGCACCCCCGCGCCCAGAGGAGCACGATGTTCCTGCGCCTGTGAACTTCCGAGGGGGCGCGGATTGTTCCCTACTGGGTCCGGCTGGCCTGGGGGTGGGGGGCTTTGCTTTCAGGGAGGCGTGGGGGGAGGAGTCGAGGATGTTGCTGTTCATGGCCACGCCCGAGGAGGAGAGGGAGGAGAGGCTGGGGACCCTCCCCTCCTCTCCCCGGCGGCCAGCTGGGGCCCAGCTGGGCCGCTTGTTTACACGCAGAGGCCAGGGGGTGGGGGTGGGGGGCCAACCCGGGCAAGTTCCAAGTGTAATTGCGTTTGGACTCTTAAAAGGAATTGTGTGAAGTGGGCAGCGGCTCTGAAGTCCACCACCTTATTTGGTATGGAAATCTGTTTCTCTCAAAACTAAGGAGAGGCGCTTGTAAATGGGAAAGCCGTCCTTTGCCTGGGTGTGCAGCGTCCCACTGCCACCCAGCGTCCTCCGGCCTGGAGGCTGGGCTCCCCAGGGACCTGGAGGGAACCCCGGCCGCACGTGGGGCTCCCCTGGCTGCCTCCAGTCTGGGTGACCCTGGGCCTCCTGGGAAAAACAGTGACTCCTGGAGTTGCAATGAGGCGGGAATCCGGGTGCCCGTGACCCCAGAAGCATGTGTCATTCACCCCCCTCCCCCTTCAGCGAGGCCCCCTCCCCCTTCAGTGAAGCTTAGGGCAACTTGGAGGTGACTGGCCCAGGGCTGCGCACGTGGAGACTGAGACACGGTCCTGACGCTTCCAACCCTCCTCTTCTGTCCTCACACTCCAATCCAGCCACCGACCGCCATCCAGTGTTCTCTGCCCCTCCCAGGAGAACAGGACTTCATTTTAGTGGTTCTGTGCTGCCCTAGCCCCCTACAAGGGTCCAGGCAGGACCTCCTCTGCTGGGCCCTCCTGGGCTCCCTGGATGAGCGGGTCAGCCCCTCTGGGCCCACAGGGAAGGTGCAGAGACCCCAGGCAGGCCTGCACACCCATCAGAGCGCTGGCCGGGTACCAGGCACTGTGCTGTGAGCTGATGAGCTGGAGGGAGCTTCCGTCAAGCTGGGAGGCAGACCAGAATCAGAGGACCCAGGCCCGTGTAAAACCACAACCAGACAGAAGGCACTGGGGCTGGGCACGCCAGTGAAATCAGGATGGCTTCTCAGAGGAGGTGACGATGGAGCCCACGGGGAAAGTTGGGAATGAGTAATCAGGTGAGAAGGGGAGGAAGGCATCTCCGGCAGGGGAAACTGCAAGAGCAAAGGCCCTGGGGCAGGACGCGAGCTGCCCGAGTAAACGGGGTCGAGGTGGGGGGTGCTGGTGAGGCCAGGGGGAGGAAGGGAGGGCAGAGGTGTGGATGAGGCCCCCAGGCCAGGCTGCTCTGAATGGCCTTTCCTGGCCCAGGATCTCGCCCTCCCTCCATGTCCTGTTCTCACCTTTCTGCCGCCCTTTGTCCCATCTGCTCAGGGGACAAAGGCAGTGATAATGATGACAGTTACAGCTGGTCCTCTGAGCTAGGTGGAATGACTTCATCCTCACAGCACAGCCCTTTCGACATGCTCAGGGAACGTTTACTGAGCAGCTACTATGTGCCTGGCCTGTTCTAAAACCTGGAAATCCACCAAGGAAGGAACTGATAAAGACCCCTGTGTGCGAGGTGCCCAGATTCTGGAAATGAGGAAACTCAGACCCAGGGAGCATCTCTGTGAAGCCACCCAGTGGCAGGGCCCGAGCTAGGACGCTGGGGGCACTCTGTATTTACAGCTCCAGCACTGGGCACGGAGGTGTCCAGATGGGAGGGGAGCTCCAGAGGCCCACGTTCTGGTCCTGCCCTGCCTCTGATGAACCAAGAGAAACAGCCTTTTTCCCAATTGTACCGTGGAGGAAGGCGGTAGGATTCGAGACGCCCTGTCCCCACCTTCCACTCCAGCTCTGATAGGCTGGTGCTTCTTTTTTCTCAACAGGTCTTTTGAGACACACTTCATACACCAAACAGTGTTGTCGTTGTTCAGTCGCTCAGTTGTGTCTGACTCTTTGTGACCCCATGGACTGTAGCACACCAGGCTCCTCTGTCCTCCACTATCTCCCAGGGTTTGCTCAAATTCATGTTCATTGAGTCAGTGAGGCCATCTAACCATCTCATCCTCTGCTGCCCTCTTCTCCTTTTGCCTTCAATCTTTCCCAGCATCAGGGTCTTTTCCAATGAATCAGCTCTTGGCATCAGGTGGCCCAAGTATTGGAGCTTCGGCTTTAGCATCAGTCCTTCCAATGAATATTCAGGGTTGATTTCCTTTAGGATTGACTAGTTTGATCTCCTTGCGGGCCAAGGGACTCTCACGAGTCTTCTCCAGCACCACAATTTGAAAGCATAATTCTTTGTCAGTTGGTCTTCTTTATGGTCCACTTCTTACCTCCATACATGACTACTGGAAAAACCAAAGCTTTGACTGTATGGACCTTTGTTGACCAAGTGATGTCTCTGCTTTTTAATATGCTGCCTAGGTTTGTCGTAACTTTCCTTCCAGGGAGCAAGCGTCTTTTAATTTGATGGCTGTAGGCACCAAACAATTCACCTCTGCTGTCTAGGTTTGTCATAACTTTCTTTCCAAGGAACAAGCGTCTTTTACTTCATGGCTGCAGTCACCAGACAGTTCACCTCTTTAAAGTCTAGGATTCAGTGATTTCACTGGATTCACAGTCGTGAACTGTGAATCTAATTACAGAACGTTGTTGTCAACGTTCAGAAGAACAGAAGAACCTCATACTCGTTAGCAGTCTCCCCAGCCGCCCACACCTGAGACCCTGGTCACTACTCATTTAATCTCTGTAAAGTCACCCATTCGGGACATTTTGTAGAAATGGAATCACACAGGTCTTTTGTGTCTTGATTCTTTCATGTGGTATAAAGTTCTCAAGGTTTTCACATGTTGTAGATTCATACATCAGCACTGCATCCCCCTTGGTGGTGACAGCCTGGCTCTTTAGGGTCCAGGCCCCCCACCTTCTCTTGGCTAAGCTCCTCTAGGGGATGAAGCAAATGTGGGCATGAGCTGGGTCTCCCAGGTTAGTTCCTGAGGCCCTCTGGTTTCAACCCTCGAGATTGAAAAAGTCTCTCCAAGATCTAGCTGGTTTTCCTGATGGGGAAGAGAGAGGAGGACACTTCCTCCCTCCTCTCTCCCCTTCTCCAGCTGGAGCATCTGTGATGGAATGTGCATGTGGGGAATCTCTGTAGAAACCTGCATCCTCCTGTGTCCTACATGTGGAAGACCAAACGTTTCTTCATTCATGCATTCATCATTCTACCTGTTCATCCACCCATCATCCATCAACCACCCACCCATCATCCATCTGACATCCATCCATCATCCATTTATCCATACATGCATCCACCATCCATCCATCACCCATCCATCCATCTGTCATCCATTTATCCATACATGCATCCACCATCCATCCATCCATCCATCCATCCATCATCCATTTATCCATACATGCATCCACCATCCATCCATCCATCATCCATTTATCCATACATGCATCCACCATCCATCCATCCATCCATCCATCATCCATTTATCCATACGTGCATCCACCATCCATCCATCCATCCATCCATCCATCATCCATTTATCCATACATGCATCCACCATCCATCCATCACCCATCCATCCATCCATCATCCATTTATCCATACATGCATCCACCATCCATCCATCCATCATCCATTTATCCATACATGCATCCACCATCCATCCATCCATCCATCCATCCATCATCCATTTATCCATACATGCATCCACCATCCATCCATCCATCATCCATTTATCCATACATGCATCCACCATCCATCCATCCATCCATCCATCATCCATTTATCCATACGTGCATCCACCATCCATCCATCCATCCATCCATCCATCCATCCATCATCATCCATTTATCCATACATGCATCCACCATCCATCCATCACCCATCCATCCATCCATCATCCATTTATCCATACATGCATCCACCATCCATCCATCCATCCATCCATCATCCATCCATCCATCCATCATCCATTTATCCATACATGCATCCACCATCCATCCATCCATCCATCATCCATTTATCCATACATGCATCCACCATCCATCCATCCATCCATCCATCCATCATCCATTTATCCATACATGCATCCACCATCCATCCATCTATCACCCATCCATCCATCCATCATCCATTTATCCATACATGCATCCACCATCCATCCATCCATCCATCCATCACCCATCCATCCATCATCCATTTATCCATACATGCATCCACCATCCATCATTCCATCCATCCATCCATCCATCATCCATTTATCCATACATGCATCCACCATCCATCCATCCATCATCCATTTATCCATACATGCATCCACCATCCATCCATCCACCATCCATCCATCCATCCATCCATCATCCATTTATCCATACGTGCATCCACCATCCATCCATCCATCCATCCATCCATCATCCATTTATCCATACATGCATCCACCATCCATCCATCACCCATCCATCCATCCGTCATCCATTTATCCATACATGCATCCACCATCCATCCATCCATCATCCATTTATCCATACATGCATCTACCATCCATCCATCCATCCATCCATCCATCCATCCATCACCCATCCATCCATCCATCATCCATTTATCCATACATGCATCCACCATCCATCCATCCATCATCCATTTATCCATACATGCATCCACCATCCATCCACCTATCCATTATGCATCCATCCATACATGCATACATCGTCCATCCATCCATTCTTACCTTCGTTCAACACATCTTTACTGAACACCAGCAATGTTGGTGTTGGGGAAACAACTGTGGAGAAATCAGACCTGAAGGGAGAGAAGAACAGATGATAAACAGAAACACGTGAACTTAAGAATTCCAACCAGAATCAGTGCAGGTAGGATAATGAACAGGTGTGGCGATAGAAAACGATGTGGTAGGAGAAGAGAGGCTGCGATGCAGTCTGGATGATGGTCCCCTAACGGTGCCGACCGGAGGAGGCGATGGCACCCACTCCAGCGCTCCTGCCTGGAGAATCCCAGGGACGGGGGAGCCTGGTGGGCTGCAGCACATGGGGTCACTAAGAGTCGGACAAGACTGAGCGACTTCACTTTTACTTTTCACTTTCCTGCATTGGAGAAGGAAATGGCACCCCACTCCAGTGTTCTTGCCTGGAGAATCCCAGGGACGGGGGAGCCTGGTGGGCTGCCGTCTATGGGGTTGTACAGAGTTGGACACGCCTGAAGTGACTTAGCTTAGCTAACAGTGCCGACATATGTCCTAATCACCTGACTAGAGGAACTTATGTGGCAAAAGAGACTTTGCAGGTATGATGAAGCTAAGCATACTGAGATGGGGCGCTTACCCAGGGTTATCTGGGTAGGCACTGTATAATCTCAAGGGTCCTCATAGGAGGGAGGCAGGAGGGTCAGCGTGAGATGATCAGGCAGGAGATGTGATGAGCAAAGAATGAGGCTGGAGGGGTGTGAAAAAGGGGCCACGGGGCAAGGATGCATTATCCTCTAGAAGCTGAAAGAGGCAGGGAAATGCATTGTCCCCTAGGGTCTCCAGCTCTGCCCACACTTTGATTTTAGGCTTCTGATCTCTAGAACTACAAGAGAACAAATGTGTGGAGATGTCCCTAGCGCTCCCACTGCGGTGGACGTGGTTTCAATCCCGCAGGCCCTGTGGCAGCCAAAAAAAAAAAAAAAGAGAAGAAATGTGTGTTGTCTTAAGGCACCCAGTTTGTGGTTACAGCCACCCACTGGTTACAACAGCTATAGGAAGCTAGGGCAGAATGGTAGAAAAGGCCTTTCCATCAAGGCTAGGCTGGAAGCTCTTTCTGCTCCAGCCAAGGCCGGAGGAGGGGAAGGAGAGGAGCTAGTTACTCACTGGAGTTCACAGGAAGAGTCTGGGATCAAGAACAGCAGGTGCAAAGGCCCTGAGGCTGGAAAGAATTTGCTGTGGTGGAAGAATGGAAACGGAGGTGGGAGGGCAGAAGGGGGAGGGGTGTATGATGAGGCTGGGGAGGTGGGTGGGGCCTCCAGACCCCCGGAAGCCCAGGGCAGAATCCCCTCCTGGGACCTGAGATGGGGTGTCCCGGGAGTGGGGCCTTGGCTGTCTCCCGCCCTCCTAGTTTGAGGCTCTCCGCCCAGTCCCTCACTTTCCTGCTGCCCAGATGTTTCCTGCCTGTGTCTGCTTCTCTCCCTCTGCGTGGCCACTATCCTGGGGCAGGCCTGTGGTGTGTCCCACTCGGACTCCTTGCTGGTACCGCAGCCTCCGCGCAGTCCCAGTGTGCGTTCTGCTCGCTCATCAGACTCCTTAATGCGGGCTAGCCCGTGGGGACCCTCA
Source organism: Budorcas taxicolor (assembly GCF_023091745.1). Taxonomy (NCBI): domain Eukaryota; kingdom Metazoa; phylum Chordata; class Mammalia; order Artiodactyla; family Bovidae; genus Budorcas; species Budorcas taxicolor. The sequence continues at coordinate 47,065,948 of NC_068934.1, forward strand.
GCGTCGTCATGCTTGCCTGCCTCAAACTCCTTGGCCGGTCTTGACACCAGCTCTGGTGCCCCTCTGCTCATCTATTCCCCTGCTCCCTTCCCTCCATGCCTGTGTCCTGAAAGCAAACCCCAGTCATCACGTCATCTGATCTGTGGCCTCAGCACGGGATTGAAAAATAAGGAAACCTTTAGAAGACCCCATTTTCATTTAAAAAGTCTACCATGATCATTTCTAAAAGTCATAAAGGATAATTTCTTAAAATTGACAAATATCCAGTGTCCACATTTATTGATTTATTGACAGGATTGTATATGTGAATCAGAATCCAACTAGGTCCACGGTTTGATCTGCTTCTTTTTCCTATTTTAAGTTATTGATTCCCTTGCTGTATAAGTTCCCTGTTGGTGCAGTGGTAAAGAATCCACCTGCCAATTCAGGAAACGTGAGTTCGATAACTGGATCGGGACGATCCCCCAGAGAAGGAAATAGCAACCCACTCGGTATGCTTGCCTGGGAAATTCCATGGACTGAGGAGCCTGGTGGGCTGTAGTCCATGCAATCACAGAGAGTCAGACATGACTGAGCGATTGAACAGCAACAGTCCCCCGCAGCATTTCTCTCTCTGTTTCTCTGTCTCTGAGTTAGATTAGGAATCAGACATCACATCGTCAGGGAAATGAGGTGGGGCTGGACCATGGACACCTCGAAGGCTGGGACCACAGGATGCGAGGAGCAGTCACTACGGGTCTGGACCCTGGACACTCACCCACCGGTGTGGGTGCAGACACTGGGGAAGCGCTTGGTCCAGCATCACCTAGGCAGGACGCAGTGGGGTGGGGCAGACAGCCCAGCCCAGCCCACCCGTCCCCTTTAACTATCCTTAACTTCTTGGGGGGAGCCGCAAGTAGTTTGTGTGAGAGGTGGTCCCAGAAAACGCTACACAGAGATGCGGAAGTGAGACAGGAAGGAAAAGACTCTTGCGAATTCGCTTCTGCCTGGCTTTGAGCCGTCCGGTCCTCCGCTCACCAGCCCCCAGCCTCCATCTTTGGGTTACCGTGACAATAGCAAGATGTTTGCAAGTGCCCCAGAGAGGGTGTCTCGAGGGGGAGGGAATAGGCTGGCAGTCGGGGTGGGGGGTGCTGGTGTAAACCCACTCTTGACTTGGGGGGCCCAGGAGGGAGGCAGGCGAGGAATGACGTTGCCCTTAGTAGGGGTCACTTTCTGCATTTCCGCTGGGCCCGCTATCGGCGCATGTGGACACCCAAGACAAAAATATGCCTTGATCCCCACATGGAATTAGTCACAGTTTCCATGGGTCTAGTGCAGAATCGGGGAGTTGTTCTCCAATCTGAGTGCCCTGTTGTCTCCTCTTTGGGGGAGGCCATGTTTCTGAAACTTTCTGGCAGAAGTAGCTGTTTTCCAGATAACACTCAGAATTGTTTAGCTCGTCGTACAGCTGTTTGATCTGGAATTTCCCCCCCGAGGCCTGAGCCAGCTGAACAGATTATGCTGATTGGTATGTGTGTATATTTTAAGTCATTAAAAATTAAAAAAAATTTTTTTAGTATCTTTTAAAATAAATGATGGTAAAATGCATCTAACAGAAAACTTGCCATTTTTATTTGCTTTTTAAATTAAATGTTTAAAGTTTTGGCTTTTCTGGGTCTTCGTTGCTTTGAGTGGGCTTGCTCCAGTCGCGGTGTGCAGGCTTCTCATTGCGGTGGCTTCTCTCGTCTCCGCCTAGTGTTAGGCGCGCAGGCTTCAGCAGTTGCAGCATTTGGCCCGGTAGTAGAGGCCCGTGGAATCGTCCTGGACCTGGGATCGAACCTGTCCATGTCCCCTGCCTTGGCAGGTAGATTGTTATTTCCTGGACCACCAGGAAAGTCCCCATTTTTAAGCAAACAGTTCTGTGGCCTTAAGTACATTCACGGCGCTGGGCAGCCATCTCCTCCATCATCTCCAAAACTCTTTATCTAGTAAAACTGGAACTCTGTCCCCATTAAACACGAACTGCCCGTCCCCTTCCCCAGCCCTTGGCCCCCAGCATCTCATTTTCTGTCTCCATGAATGTGACGACTCCAGGGACCTCATGCGAGAGGAGCTGAGCAGCGTTTGTCCTTTCGTGACTGGCTTATTTCACTTAGCATTGCATGCTTGGGGTTCATCCACGTGGTAGCATGTGTCAGAACTTCCGTCCTGTTTAAGGCAGAACGACATTCCGCTGTATGGATGGACCACATTTTGTTTATCCATTCATCTGTCCTTGGACACTTGGAATGCTTCCATGTTTGGGTTGCAAATACCTGTTCGAGAGCTTGCTTTCCATTCTCTTGGGGAAATACCCAGAATCAGAATGGCTGGATCATGTGATCTTTCTAATTTTGGGAGGGGGAACCATTTCTCTCCCTGTTTTACACTCCCACCAACAGTGCACAAAGCTTCCAATTATTCCACACCCTCAGCAACACCAGTTATTTTCTACACTTTTCTTTCACGATAGCCATTCTAATAGGTGTGAGGGGATCCCTTAATTTAACTTTTGCATACAGAAAATAATCTTTCTCCCCAACAGAACCCCATTGTCCCCTGTACTATCAAAGACACACTAATTCTCCTTCCAAAAAAGGAGATGCAAAGTCCCACCTCTAGGCGGTGTTTTCCAGCTGAGCTGCAATCCCCTTCTATATCTTGTGACTTAAAATACTAGATATTGGCTGAACCAGTGTATTTTTTTAAATTAAAAAAAACTTGTTTAATTATTCAATTTTCTGGGTCTTACTTGCTGTACACAAGACCTTCAGTGTTGACGTATGGGATTTAGTTCCCCAACCAGGGACTGAACCTGGGCGCCCTGTACTGGGAATGCAGCGTCTTAGCCACTGGACCACCAGGGAAGTCCCTTGAGCTGCTCTGAACCCACTTTGTAGTCGTTGGACTATCCACTGGATCTGGGGAGAAAACACAGACAGCATTAGTCCTGTAATTCCAACGAGGTAGATAGACCTTCTTTTTCCTCTATTCATTCTGTACCCATTCCCTTGGCCCCACCTCAGCTCGTCCTGGTTCTTTGTCTGGTGAGGTGACCAACACTTCATTCCTGAAGGATCTTTGCCCTTCATGGGTCATTTCGATTTCTCCTAGGTTTGTACTGCAGGACATGAGAGTTCTCAGGGATGCCCCAGGGAAGCTTCTGGACTCCAGGCGTAGGCTCTCTGCGGCGTTCCCCCTTGGAACCAGGACCAGTCAATGCCTGCTGGTGCAGTAACCCCCTACGTCATGTCTTCTTTAGGCGCATAAATGGTATTCTGGAAGCAGCAAAGCATCATCACTCAGCCAGTAAAGGGCCATCCCTTCATTCAGGGGGGCTTAGGACGACGGGGAACGTGGTGAGCCACAGGAGCCAGCGGGCTTAATCCTGATGATGCCCTTCATTTGTGGAGAAGTGCGTTCCTTGATGAGAAGCAGTGTGCGTTGTGGGCATAGAATAATGGCCAAGGAGATTCCAGAAGGGCATGGATGGAGGTTTCTTCAGAAAACTTGCAGGCAGGGAAGCCAAATTCCTGTTCAGAGCAAGTGATTATTCCAGGAAGACCGAGTCACTGCCCCTTCCATGATGGAAGTGGTCCAGTCAAATCAACCTGCCACCAGGGGGATGGTAGTCCCCTGGGGAATGATGTCCTCTGATGGGGTGGCTGGCCCCACAGCAATGGGGTGGGGGTGCTGGTCAGCTTCAGTGCAGAGAAGCTTGGGTTGCTGGGCCCAGGCAAAGCAGGGTGGCTGGGGACGCAGGCTGGCTGATGCCATCAGACAGACCATCTTGTCCCTCTGATGACAGAGAGCCTCCTCCGTGAAGGTGGCCTCTGGTCAGCACTTACATGGGACACGGACACCTGTCCGGCTGCCTTGTGCCCACTCCGAGAGGTTCTTCCTCTGGCTTCTTCTCCTGACCTCCTGTGACCAACCGTCCAATCTTGTTCCTTCGGAGTCCCCGACCATCCATTAAGCCCTGCTGACAAGTCAGTGTGGACCCACATCTCTGACCTTCTCTCCTTACAAATAAAAGGAGCAACCAGGTGCATGTCTGACATTCTGTCCCCGCTCCCTTCAGGACCACCTCCCTGGAGCTGCAGAGTTGCCGCTGTCTACTCTCAGGCGATGCCAGCCTATCAGTCAAGCCTGAAGTCCTTCTTCCTGGTGCTCTGTTCATTTTTATAAGGGAATTGGGGGTGATCAAAACATGATGGCATCACTGTTCCATCTTCCCCAAACTGCCTTCGAGTCCACTTGAAATAGAAATGGTTCTGAAGAACTGGTGCTTTCAAACTGTGATGCTGGAGAAGGCACTTGACCTTGGACAGCAAGGAGACCAAACCAGTCAATGCTAAAGGAAATCAGCCTTGAATATTCACTGTAAGGACTAACGCTGAAGCTGAAGCTCCAGTCCTTTGGCCACCTGATGCAAAGAGCCGATTCACTGAAAAGATCATGATGCTGGGAAAGACTGAAGGCGAAAGGAGAAGGGAGACCCAGAGGGTGAGATGATTGGATAGCCTCAGTGAGTCAATGGACATGAGTTTGAGAAAATTCCGGGAGGTGGTGAAGGACAGAGGAGCCAGGCGTGCTGCAGTCCATGGGGTTGCAAAGAATCGGACGTGATTTAGCGAGTGGAAAACAACAGGAGCAGGAACATCTGTTCTGAAGGTCCTGGGTTGATGGCATCTTGAAGTGGGCTCTTCAGAGGAAACGAGCAGTGCCACAGAGCACAGCATGAGACCCCCAGGGATCTGGGTCTTTCCGGGCCCCACTGCCAGGCTGCCAGGCCCAGTGGAGAGAGCTGTGGGCAGGGCTACGGTCACAGCCCTCAGTGCACTTGACTGAGAGGGGCGAGTGGGGCTGGATTCAGCTCCCGCCTGAGCCCTGGGCCCCGTGCTGGTACTGCAGCCTTCCCTCTTCCTTGCCAGTGGGCTCGCTGACCACAGGGAGGGTGAGACGGCCTGTCTTGAAGGTCTCACTCTGTGGTGGGATTCCCTACCAGGGGGTCTGCAAAGGGGCCTCTCCCTGAGATGGTTAGAGCCATCCCAGGTGAATGTTTGCCCTCCTGGCTCTGAACTGCCCCAAATCCCTCCCAGCAGAAATTCGGGGTTCCCTCACCTCTGTGGTTACCCGTGGGGAAGGGCCTTGGGGAGCCGAGCCAGGAGTCAGAGGGATCCGGCCAGTTACGGACTCGCCGGTCCATCCAGGTCAGCCCAGCTGGAGGGGCCTCTTGGCAGAGAGACCCCAGGGTGATGACTCTCTAGGAGGAGTTCCCCCAACTTTCCAACCTCCGCCCCAGACAGCTGGGGCGGTTCCCAGTTGCTCAGTTCTCTGGTTGATACAGGCCTTTTCCAACCTCTGTGCTCTTGAGTTCCCCCTACTTGCTGGTCCCTGGAGGACTTCCATCATCTTCAGGGCCCCGTTCAAATGTCACCTCCTCCAGGAAGTCCTCCCCTGCAGCCCTGCCGGAGGACAGGCGCACGTCCTGAAGCCACTTGATGCGGGATGAATGGGTCCAGTGCGGCTCCCTTAGCCAGCTCTGAAGGGCAGAGACGTTTCCTTCCCAGCTCCGGCTGCCTGGAACGTTGCCAGCTCTCCGAGGAGCTCATATGTTCCTGAGTTGTGTGGGGACTTCCCCACCACCCACAGAACAGACCTTGACTATGACCTGCCAGGTCTGCTGGCCTGGCTTAGATCCCTGGCAGGACCTGCCCTCCTCAGCCTGGATGCCTCCTGGCCCCTCCCCGTCCAGGGACCAGTTCCCTGGTCCTGGTGGCCTCTGTCCCTTGGGCCCACGCCCCAAGAGGAGCCTGGGCAGCTGGCCTGGCAGCAGGTTCAAAGTCCGGGCTGCTTCCAGGGGGTTGCAGTGTCTGCTCCGTCCCTGCCCTGCAGTCTCCGGCTCACCTTACCTTTTAAAGCATGGGGTTGAGACATATTTGTACTGGGTCACCTCCAGTCCCAAGGGATTCCTATGGGCCATGTGGTCTCCAGTGCGGGGGAGGTGTCTGCCCCCTCCCCGTCTAATCCACCCCTTCCAACCACCACACTTGAAAAGAATAAATCTCATCATGTTTGTCTCCTGAGCTTCAGACCCTCCAGATGCACCCTGTTGCTCTCAGAAGAAGCTACCCCTTAGCTTAGATGCCAGACCCTGTGGGGACTGCTGCTGCCTCCTTGCTCTACCTTGGCCCCTCCCCTCCAGCATACTGTCCTCAGCCCGCTGTCGTCCCCGCTTAAATGCCATGCCCTCTCCTGCCCTGACCCATGGCCAACTCCTCCTCATCCTTCAGACCCCAGCTAAAACGTCACCTCCTCCCAGAGGCCCTCCCAGACTGTCTCACGTAAAGATGATCTCTCTGTGTAGGTTTTTTAGAATCGAGATTTTTGTTTGTTTGTTTTGCTTTGTTATGTTTTAATTAATTGATTTATTGAGTTGAGCCGGGCCTGAGTGTAGGTGTGTGTGATCTTCAGTCATCGTGGTGGCACGCAGGATCTTTTAGCTGTGACATGCAAACTCAGTTGCGGCCTGCGGGATCTAGTTCCCTGACCAGGCATGGAACCCCTAAGAGCATAGCGTCTTAGCCACTGGACCGCCATGGAAGTCCCCAGAATTCAGATTCAATGAATTTTCTTACCATAAAAATCCCATGTACAGAGGAGCCTGGCAGAGTACAATTCATGGGGTTGAAAAGAGTCAGACACAACTGACCACACACACACACACACACCCCCCATAAAACTCACCCCTTTAAGTATACAATTCAGTGGTTTTTAGTATGTCCACAAGGCTGTGCAACCACCATCGCCCTCTAATTTCAGAATGCTCTCATCACCCACAGGAGAAACCTCCTATCCATCAGCACTCACTCCCCATTCTCCCTTGCCCCAGGCCCTGGCAATCACCAACCTGCCTGTCTCATCTCTGTGGGTTTGCCTCTCTGGGACATCTCACATGAATGGAATCCTACAATACAAGGTCTTATGCATCTGATTCTTCCACTTAGCATAATTATTGTCAGGAGTCAGCACCTCGTTCTTTTTTATGGCTAAATAATATGCCCTTGCGGGGGCTTCCCAGGTGGGGCAGTGGTAAAGAATATGCTCGCCAATGCGGGAGACAAAGGAGACCTGGGTTTGATCCCTGGGTCAGGAAGATCCCCTGGAGGAAGAAATGGCAACCCACTCCAGTGCTCTTGCCTGGAAAATCCCGTGGACAGAGAAGCCTGGCGGGCTACAGTCCACCTGATCCAAAAGAGTCAGACACAACTGCACGGCTAAGAACGCAACATGCCCGGAGCCTACTCAAACCCATGTCCATAAAGTCGGTGATGCCATCCAACCATCTCATCCTCTGTCGTCCCCTTCTCCTCCCACCCTCAATCTTTCCCAGCATCAGGGTCTTTTCCAATGAGTCAGTTCTTCCCACCAAGTGGCCAAAGTATTGGAGTTTCAGCTTCAGCATCAGTCCTTCCAATGAATGTTCAGGATTGATTTCCTTTAGGATAGAATGGTTGGATCTCCTTGCAGTCCAAGGGACTCTCAAGAGCCTTCTCTAACACCACAGTTCAAAAGCATCATCGTTCCAACCCACCGCCCAAACTCTGTCTTGGGCTCCCAGCCCAGGGGGACCTGGGTATGCTTGCTTGCCCTGGAAAGGCCTCAGATTCCTCCCAGCCTGACACAGCCCCCCGTCTCCCAGGCTCTCATTCAGGCTCCCAACGGGCCTTCTCTCCAGCAGGCACCCCAACCGCGAAGGCTTCTGGGCTCTGCCCTCCTGCCCCTGCCCTGCTGACCCTCATCACCCACAACCCTTCCCTTGGCCGCCACCCCAAGCCTCTCGGTTCCCAACGCGACCAACGACCCAGGTCTCCCCAGATTCCTGCTGTTTGTGTCACGTGTGGGAGAACTCAAAATAGCCAGTGCAGTCTGCCCAGCCTGGGAAGCAGACGGTTTTCCCAGGGGCTGGTCCCCAGGGCACACATGATGTCTTGCTCACCAACGCCCCGGCTTTTGGCCCCATGCTCAGCTGACATACTCTCTTCCCAGGCTCAGGCAGGCTCGATGTCCACTGAGGCCCTCACTCACTGTGTGGCTGTAGACAAAGCATGCGACCTCTCTGAGCCTCAGTTTCCCGAAGTGCAAAGGTAGGATCGTTGCTTTGCTAATCTGTCATTTCAGGAATGAAATATGATAAGGGCCTTGAGAATTCTTTGTGATCTTAAAACACTGAGTTACGTTTCTCCCAGAGATGGTGGAGGAGGGAGGCAGGGGAGGAGCAGGAACGGGGTCTGAGGTCCCTTTGAATGTCCTTTGTCTCTGCAAATGGGAGTGGCCACTCTCATTGCCTCCATTTTATGGAAATAGAGACTGAGGCTTGGCAAGGGGTTGGGACTACTTGAGCTCAGGACGGTGGTTGTGGACAAGGATGTGAATTCAGAGCTGAATGATTTTCCCTGTGAGGACAGGTGATTTAAATGTTTTTCTACTTGCTTTTTTGTTTTGGGTGTTGCCTTACTTGCATATGGGATCTTAGTTTCCTGAACAGGGATTGAACCCGTGTCCCTTGCTTTGGAAGTTCTGAGTCTTAACCACTGAACCACCAGGGAAGCCCTTCCTGTGTGCTTTTAGGAATCATTTGAAACTGTTCTGGAGAGCAATTTTTGTCTTATTCAATCAACAGGAACGATCCCTGGCATGCAGAAGGCACTCAATAGATCCATGGATGAATGAGTGACGGAATGAATTAAACCATGAAGCTACATTGGCTTTATGGGCACATAAACCATGGACAGAGGAGCCTGGTGGGCTATAGTGCATGGCGTCGTAGAGTGGGACACGATCAAGTGGCCGAGCACATATACACACGCGTGCACAAACCACGGGTGTCTGCTTGCCGCTCCTGCAGCTGACAGGGGAGACCCAGCCCCATGGTGAGCATTGGCCTGGTGCATCCAGGAAGGAAATGGATGTGGCCAAGCAGTGTCAGGAGCAGGCCCAGGGTGTCTGGGCCCCTCTCGGGTCTCCTCCGTGTCCTGGTGGCCTTCCCAGGGCAGCTCCATTTCTTGTTGCTGTTCAGTCTCTGAGTTGTGTCTGATTCTTTGTGAACCCATGGACTGCAGCATACCAGGCTTCCCTGTCCTTCACTATCTCCCTGAGTTTGCTCAAACTCATGTCCACTGAGTCAGTGATGCCATCCAACCATCTCATCCTCTGTCGTCCCCTTCTCCTCCTGCCCTCAGTCTTTCCGAGCATCAGGGTCGTTTCCAGTGAGTCAGCTCTTCGCATCAGGCTGCCAAAGTATTGGAGCTTCAGCTTCATTAGGGCAGAGTTTCCATTATTTCTCTGTGAAACAATGTGGGAATGAGACATGGAACTCGTTGCCCAAAATAACATGGCTGCAAGCATGCATACAGATGCCGAGGGGGCATTTCTATCATTCAAACCAAGTTTGGTGTGACCTGTGGGAGAGAAAGTTTTCTGTTGACAGTGTGAGCCTCTAACAGTGGCCCTGATATGGCATGAAGGATGCCCGGGCTGACCCAAAGTCGCTGTCCCCACCAAGAGGACGCCTTCTTCCACTGCAGGTTCCAAGGGACGCAGACGACAAGAGCCACACTGGAAAGGCAGCTTTGGAGGGTGGGTGGAGTCCTCATTCATTCATGGCATGTGTGTGGGGGGTGGCTGGAGACAGGAGGACCCTGGCCCCTGTTGACTCTCACGTCTGTTTTCTTGCCTAGGGGCAGGGCAGGAAACGGAGTTTATGACAAGGAGGCGCTTTCTTGTCTGTGTTGCAAACCAGGGATTCTGTGACTGCCTGTGGCTTCCTCTGGGTTGGCCTTGTTTGCAGGGGAGAAGCTGCTGCTCTGTGGCTTTGGAGGGTCACCTGGGCCCATGCCCAGCCCCCCTTGGCCCTGCCCCAGCCTGGTCTGATGTGGCCTGTCCTCTTGGGTGGCCTGACTCTCCGGTCTGCATTCCATCCTGAGTGGGTTCTGCACTCCTGGACTCAGGTGGGCTGGATCTGGTGACTCGTTCTAACCAACAGAACACAGTAGGAGTGATGGGTGTTGCTTCTGAGATTAGGTTCTAGAAGATGGCGATTTCCATCATGTGAGTCCTCTCTCACTTTTCTCACTTTCTTGTCCTGATGAAGCTGGCTGCCCTGTCATTGGCAACCCTATGGAGAGGCCATCAGCCAGGAAACTGAGACTCTTGTCCACCAGGCCTTGAGGAACTGAACTCAGCCTATAGCCACTGAGTGAGCCAGGGCCCTGCAGATGTCTGCAGCCTTTGCTGCACCTTGATCACAGCCTGCAAGAGATGCAGGGAGGCATCCAGCCAAGCTGCCTTCAGATTCCAGTCTTGGAAAAGCTGGGAGACAACAGACGTGGTTTTAAAATGTGACATTTTGGAGTTTTTTGTTACGCAGCTGTAGATAGCCATTATACATATTTCATTGAATGTGTCTTAGGGAACACATAAGCAGCATGTGAAATTGGAACATTTATTGCTTGTCGTTGTTTAATTGTTGTTTAGTCATTAAATTGTGCCCGACTCTTCGTGACCCCATGAACTGAGGAGCCTTTTGGGATTTCCCAGGCAAGAATACTGGAGTGAGTTGCCATTTCCTTCTCCAGGGGAATCTTGATTCAAGGATCGAACTTGTGTCTTCTGCATTGCAGGCAGATTCTTTTCATCTGAGCCACCAGGAAAGCCCATAAGCAGCACATGAAATTGGGATATTTGTGCACAGGAGACCCACGGGGCCCTGCTCAGCATCAGGCTGAGGATGAGGGCCAGCAGGTCCGTGGCAGGAAGAGGAAGGAGAGAGGAGAATGGGAATAGAGGTGTCAGCTGACACCCCGGGTCTCCTGCAGGCTTGCTTCCCAGTCTGGGGCACCAGAAGGACCCACGGGCAGAGCTGGTAAGAAGCCTGGTGACCTCCTACAACCTCATTCACAGACAGCAGGAGACCCTGGCGAGGTTCGTCACCCCTGGCCTCAGTTTCCCCAGCCCACGGCCTTTCGGGGGGGTGTGAGAGAGCCCGCTGAGTCTGCCTCCCTCCCTGCAAGCTTGGGGAATGCCGTCACAGCACCTTTTTTTCCTTTTCTGTCGGCCTCCTCCATTGGACAGACAGACAGGGAGCTCAGAGGGCTGGCTGGCCCTGGTCACTGAGCGCCCCACTTTGTCCGGCACCTGACATGCGTCACCTTGCTTGAATCTTCTCAACAGTCACGTGTGTATGATAGTTGCTCAGTTGTGTCCATCCAACTCTTTGTGATCCCAACGACTGTGTCCTGCCAGGCTCCTCTGTCCCTGGGATTCTCCAGGCACTAATACTGGAGTGGGTTGCCATTTTCTTCTCCAGGGGATCTTCCTGACACAGGGATTGAATTCTGGTCTCCTGCATTGGAGGCGAATTCTTTACTGTCTGAGCCACCAGGGAAATCTAACAGCCACGTGAGGCTGCTGTAAGTCCCTCCCCACTTTATAGACGGGCAGCCAGGCAGAGGGGGTGTGTGGCATGCCCTCAGATAGTCCAGCAGCAGGAGCAGCAGTCACAGTGTCAGCGTCCCCAGCAGCTGTTTTGTCCACTGCTGCACCCTAGCACCCAGCCTGATGTCTGCGGCACAGTAGGTGCTCAGTACACGTGCTGGGCGGGACTGCCTGAGTGACGGCTCCTGGTCAACCTCACAGAGTGGCTAGACTTGCAGGAGGCAGCTCACCCAAGGGCTGGACTTCAGCCAAGGTTACATTTCCTTTGTCGGGTGGGGAGGTGGGGAGCTGTGAGTGCCCAGGGACTCCTGAGGGCCAATGAAAAGCTTCACAGCTGTCTTGGTTTTGTTTTGATCCTATTTCACAGAAGAGGAAACTGAGGCACCCAGAAGGGCCATGACTTGCTTGAAGTAGTCACATCGAGAGCAGGCTGGTGTCTCTCTGGTTTCACTCCCAGGCCAGCACTGCTGCCTTGGCCCTGCCCCTCCCAGGAAGTCCACACATGGCACTGCCAGCAGCCTACCCAGAGGACCCTCCTAGGCTTTACTCTCCCCACAGTCTCCTCGAAGCATAAGGCTGACCGACTAACTGAAAGCTAGTAATGGCCATGGCCCAGAGGCCATCTGTCTGCGCCCCAGGGACAGTTTGGTTGTACCAAGGACACACACTGGCATCTCAGAAGCCTTGTTCCTATTTTCCCTTTTGCTAGAGCTCCTTCTGTTAACCCTGCGTTCAGCATCCAGACCAGCCTTTCTTGAACCAAAAAGTCCATGTAAATGCTTACTCAGCACTGCATTCCATTGTGGCCTCGTGAGTTTGTATAAACACCAAAGGAATTCTTTAACTGCAATAAAGACGAGTGCTTGGGGGATGGGCCATTTTTGCAAAGTGTTAGTTGCTTAGTTGTGTTCGACTCTTTGTAACTCCATGGACTGTAGCTCACCCGACTTCTCTGTCCATGGGATTCTCCAGGCAAGAACACTGGAGTGGGTTACCATTCCCTTCTCTGGGGATCTTCCTGACCCAGGGAACAAACCTGGGTCTCTTGCACTGTAGGCAGATTCTTTACTGTCTGAGCCAAGAGGGAAGCTCAGACCTGTGTGCATCTATTATTTGCTTTTTCAGAATAAAAATATCTTACTTTTTCCCAGGTTTGAAGATACAAACTGATTAAAAAAAAAACAACAAAACCCAAACCAAACCCACAAACACATCCTGCGATTTTTCTCTACCATCCTGGGATAACCACAGTCTTGCCCTCCAGGACTGTATCATCTTTTAAATATTTGCCAAGTGATGGGCTCACTGATTTCATTGTTATTGCAATTTGTGTATCTTTATTTTAATGAGGTGGAGCTTTGCTTCAAGCATTCATTATTCATATTTCTTCTTTGGTGAGTTTCTTGTTCTTATCCTTTGCCCCTTTCCCATGACCATGATGCTGGGAAAGATCGAGGGCAGGAAAAGTGGGAGACAGAAGATGAGATGGTTGGATGGCATCACCAACTTTAATGCACAGGAATTTGAGCAAACTCTAAATAATGAAGGACAGGGAAGCCTGGTGTGCTGCAGTTCATGGGGTCACAAAGCATCAGACATGACTTAACGACTGAACATCACCACCTATGGGGAATTTAATCTTTTTCTTATTGATCTTTCAGAACTCTGTGGGAGGCAGAATTTTGGGTCCCATGACCTCTCCCTCTCCATTATGCTTGTGGTTGTGGTGGGTTAGATGGCAAAAGAGATTCTGCTGATGTAATTAAGGATGCTAATCAGGTACCATTCAGTTGTGTCTGGCTCTTTGCAACCCCATGGACTGCAGCACGCCAGGCTTCCCTGCCCATCACCAACTCCCAGAGCCTACTCAAACTTATGTCTGTTGAGTCAGTGATGCCATCCAACCATCTCATCCTCTGTCCTCCCCTTCTCCTCCCACCTTCGATCTTTCCCAGCATCAGGGTTTTTTCCAGTGAGTCAGTTCTTGGCATCAGGTGGTCAAAGTATTGCAGTTTCAGCTTCAGCATCAGTCCTTCCAATGAAGGCGGGTCGAGCCGGCCCAAGAATGAGCATTCCTAACCTGTGCCCACGTGGGGCGGACTGAGCGGGCTGGACCACCCGTTAAGAACGCGCTTTTCCCTGCCTCTGGGCCTTTATAGCCCCTCCCACCAGGAAGCCGAGCCCCGCCCACCAGGGGGCGTGTGGTCGGGTAAGTCCCGCCTCCACGAGCAAGCTCTCCATCCTTACTGGCTGGTGGGAAGGGGCGCCCCTTCATCACAGTGCTGTCCCCGCCTCCGGCCGAGCCCGGGGCAGGGGCACTGCGCCTGCGCAGTGGAGCTCGCGTTTAGCGCCTCTGCGCGGTCCGGGTGGCAGGCGGAGACCCTATGGCGGACACCCGGGAAGAATCGGAACCCCTTCTGAGCCGGGCCCGCGGCGGCAGCGGCCGCGACTGCCCAAGGGGCGTACCCGCTCGCAGCAGCGTCCAAGAGAGCCCTGGTGAGCCGCGGCCTGGGCAGGGGCCGGGCCGCGCGGGGGCGGCGCGTCGGGGTCCCCGCGGCCCGAGTCGCGCCCCTGCTGTCGCTGCGGGCGCGCCCCGCCTCCCCCGGCCGGGGTCCGATCGGGCCTTGCGGAGGGCTGGGCGGCTGCGCCCTGCGGACCTCGATCCCGGCCTGGGCATGGAGCTGGGGGCGCGGGGTCGCTGAGGGGAGTGGTGGTCTCGCCGTGCTCCACCGACCGGCTGGACAGAGAGGCCTCGCTCAGCCCGGGAGCAGCCTTCCCCGTCCCTCCGCCCCACCCCCCAGTCCCCTCCGCGGTCTCGGGGCCTCGTACTTCCCGTGGATCGCCTTGGTGACTCCTAGGAGGACGTACTTCCATTTTCTCCAGTTCTTATCGGGGAAAGTGAGGCACAGAGAGGGGCGTTCCCCTACCCAAGGTCACACAGCCAGGAAGTGGCCGAGGTGAAATCCAGCTGGGAGTGAATTGTGAGGCTTCCCAAACCGGGGCGGCTTCCTGCCTTTGCCCTCTGCAGCTCTGGCCTGCCCTTCCTGTTTATCCGCAGAAAGACTGCTCATTCCTGGGGAGGCCTGGGAGGGTGGAGGCCTTCTGTCCCTGTCAGATCCCAGGGGCATTGGGTGCTGGATTTGGGAGGGAAGGGCCTCAGCCTCATTTTATGGAGGGGGAAGCTGAGACCCTGAGAATGTCCACAACTGGTGCAAGCTCACAGCCCTGGGGCCTGTCATAGCTTCTGCTGCCCCGCACGGGGTGCTCCTTAAGGGGCCACCTGGGCTCCTGCTTGCAGGGGTCTGTGCTGTGTGCCCGACTGTTGGTGTGGGTGCCTGACCGGAGATAGGAAACATGCCCACCTGCCCATCTCAGAGCCTGTCCCAGGACAGTTCTCCATCCAGCCTGTGCCAGGCCTCCCAGGGCCCCGGAAAAGGGACATAGGATATGGTGGTGTTCAGGGGGAGCAGACTTTGTGTCTGGAGGTCCAGGTGCCTTTCTGGTGCTGCCACTGCCCGGCTGTGTGACCTTGGCAGGTCTAGCCTTTCTGTGGTTGTTCAGTCGCTCAGTCGTGTCTGGCTCTTTCCCACCCCATGGACTGCAGCACGCCAGGCTTCCCTGTCCTTCACCATCTTCCTGGAGTTGGCTCAAACTCACGTCCATTGAATCGATGATGCCAACCTTTCTGAGTCTTGGTAAAACAGAGGTGGTCACTAGGGGTGTCCTGAAGGGGGCCCCTGGTGAGGATTCAGGGAGAGTCTAGGTGCCCGGCCAGGTGGCAGAGCTGGTGTTCACTGGTGCCGATAGCTGTTCTGAGCAGAGAACTGTGATCATTGCAGGTCCAGCCCCGGGAGAATGCACAGCCAGGCAGATGAGACCCTCACTGCAGACACAAGAACTGGGGCAGGCAGTGTGGCTGGTGCGGGGGGGACTCTGGGGAGGGCTCTTTGTCCCGACCCTGTGGCCTTGGTGAGGGCTTCTGCGAACACAGACAAGACACCCTGTGTTCTGGATTCCCGTGGCCAGGCTCTTCAGCCAGGCTCTGGGGACCCTCACTGAGGTTACCCCCAGCTCCCATGCAGGGCTGCTGGATAGGACCCTGAGCTCAGGGTCTGTCTGGCCTATAGCCCGGCTGTCCTAGGAGCAAAGGAGGGGGAAGGCTGCTGCTGGGTGCCCCTCGCCCCCCAGTGGGCCCCTGTGGCCAGATCCTGATGCAGCCCCTCCTCACGGACCACGACTTCAGCGTGGGGATAGTCGTCTTCTCTTCCCCTTCCTGGTCAGGGAATGACCCTCCTACTGGTTATGGAAAAGTCAGAGGACAAGGGATTGCTATGCTGTGGAAGGGGCTGTGAGAAGAATACTGATAGTAAGTGCTGATGAAGGGCTTACTGTGCGTAGCACACTAGCTGCAGTAACCCATTCAGCCTGCGCGTCATTCCTGTTGTGTAGGGCCTGCAGGAACTGAGGCACAGCGAGGTGAGGGGACTCGCCCAGGGTCATACGGGCCCAGCCAGGGGGTGAGGGGAGCTGGAGCCAGCGGGGGAGGGGATTTATTCTGGGATGTTGGAAAGGGGAGGCCTGGGGCAGGGGGACCAGCACAGGGCTGACGTGGGGCACAGTTTCTGAACCCTCTTGTCCCCTGTGCTCTGACATCCTACCCTGGTGTGCCCAGTGGGGAGACAGGTGGTTGCCCGCCCCCCGCACCCCACTCCGGGGCAATGAGTTCCTAGACCGCCAAGCTGCAGGATGGTGCTCCTGGCAGGGCTGATGGGGCCTGGGCAAGGGCGTGGAGGCTTTGGAGAGCTTGGCCTCGGTGGAGCCAAGTTCGGGGTGAGTGGCGAGGAGGGCACAGGCTGGAGGAAGTGGCAGGGGAGGAGGCGGGTGGAGTGTGGACTCTCTCCTGTGGTGGGGGGGGACCCAGGGGAAGCTATGAGGTGCATGTGGAAGGCTGCTGCAGAGGGGGACAGGGCGGGAGGGCCCTGGGGGGTCTGGCGCTTCGAGGGCCGGGTGGCCGTAGTTGAGCGAGCCCCTTCAGCGGCCCCCCAGTCTGGGTCTTGGAGCAAGCTCTGGGGCCTCTGGCTGCCCGTCTTATGCAGGCAGCTTGTCTCCTTGGGTCCCCTCAGGCCGAGCTCCATCTCTCACCTGGGTTTTCATGATATGGGGGCCCTCAGACCGTTCTGCCTCCCTGGGTACCCCTTGGCTGTGGGTTGACAGGTGTCCCCAGCCACTGTGTGCCAGGCCCTGCGGCGGCCTGGGCTCAGTGGATGCAGCAGGGAGCAAAACCGAGCGCCCTCAGATCGCAGCGTGCCCGGGAGGCTTTCCGGGGAAGCAGCGGTTGCCACTCTCAGAGCCTGCCCCGGGGGAACTCCTGGGCCCCTGGGGTTGAGCGTGGAGGTTGTCTGTGGGGGGACCCTGAGGTGCTGACAGACATGGTGCTTGTTCTCGGTGACACAGCAAGGTGATGGCACAGTCCCGTCCCCTGTCTCTGTCCATGGTCCCCCATGTCCCCCATTGGTCCCTGGACCCTGCTGCACGGTCCCAGAGGACAGTGGCACAGCCTCCCTGGGGACAGCAGACAGGAGTCGGCAGTGGTCTGGAGCTCTGCCCAGGCATCCAGCGTCCCCTTTCCCGGGCACATCTCTGCCTCTCTGTCTCCTCCCGGTACCCGTGAAGGGTGGTTTTGGCAGCTGCTGACCTCCAGGGCCCAGAGGTGAGAGCAGAGTCTTCAACAGGAATGGTGACTGGTCAGTTCAGCTTGTCTCAAAGCCCCGCGAACTGCTGGGGGCTGCATGCCGGCTCTGCTGTCCTGGGTACCTGGGCTGCACCCTGCCCGCCCCCCGCGGCCTCTCCCGGGGGGTTCCCCATCTCCCTGAGCTGCAGCTCTTCACGCCTTTCTCACACCCCTGTGTCAGGGAGTGGTCCTGTGCAGAGTCGGAGCGGCGCCCGTGCTCACCAGGTGGCAGGCAGCACACCCGGCCAAGGGGACCGACCAGGTGCGAAGCCCAGAGCTCCCTGATGGGGGGCCTGGGGTGCTGGGCTGAGGTTGGAGCCGCCCGACTCGTCCTGTCCAAAGGCCTCTTGTAGTTGATCTTCCCTGGCCTCCGAGGGCCCCTGTCTGGTTGATGAAGGCTCCCTCGGCTCCTGCCCTTGGGGTGACTCAGCTGTGGCCCCCTGGCCCTGTGGGCCCGTGACATGAGCTGGGGTGGGGGGCAGTTAGGGGGACACGATGACCCCAGAAGGCCCTTCTTAGGTCTCCGTATCCGGTGGAGGTCACGCAGCACCTCGGGCTTCTAGACGTGGTGTGTCACTGTGAGACCCGTGCCCTTGTTTGGCAGAGGGCTGGCTGGGAGCACCAACCCATCTCACAGTTGAGGCAGCTGGGCCGCGGTGTCCTGACAAAGGCCGCCCGGAGGCCCGTGGCGGGACGGGGTGGGGAGGGCGACCAACACAGTCCGTGTGCCACGCCGGCCCTGGGGCTCCTGCACTCGCCTTGGGGGCCCAGCTGGGCGGCTGTTAACATCCCCCGTTGGACAGGGGGCGATGGGCACCGTGGGGGCCGCTCCTGTCCTGGGCCCAGAGCCTGTCGTTCAGACCCTGACCACCCCCCAGGGCGCAGGCATCTCATTCCAGAGCCTCCGGAAGGTCGCAGCCGGGTCCTCGCCTTGCTTTCCCCAGGAGTCCTGGGCTGGGCGATCGTCTCCCGATCCCACTCCTCACCTGCCATGTCCCCTCTGCCCGCAGGCGCCGCAGCCAGGCGGGATCTGTGCTTGGACCAGGCTGTGGTCCTCATCGAAGACGCCATCCAGGTGGGTGGGCCTGTGCTTGCCCTGGGGCTCGTGGGGCTGGGCGGGCGCTCCCCCACTGGCCCCTTCGCCCCTGCCATCCTGGGGTCAGGCTGCGGTTGCTGGGCCGTACGGTAGTCGCCCCCGTGCTGACCGGGATTTAAGGCTTGGTCCCCTCCAGCCCTCCTTAGGAGACGTGCGCCAGGTGCCCTTCTGGGTCCCTGGCCACTCATTTCGCCGGTTCACCATCTGCCCCGGCCTTTGTGTGCCGTACTCTGGGTTCTTTGAAAGATACCCAGAGGTGGCATGACCTTCCTTCACCTGCAGACGACACCCCGGGTTAATCAGGGAGACAGACTGTGGAAGCTGGCAGTACCCTCTGTGAGGGATGAGGCTGGGGGCATCCTGGAGGGTGACCAGCTGAGGTGGGGCGGGGTCGGTCTTGCACAGAAGTGAGAGCCTCACGGGCAGACCTAGCTGTGTGCGCAGCTGTGCATCCAGCAGGCCGGGGTCCGGCCCTCGGGTGTTCTCCCTCTGCCGGGAAACCTTGTAGCTTGGGAGGGTGCGACCCTGCTGGGTGGCCACGAGCCCCCAGTCTCTATGGAGCGGACTCTGTGATCCCCGGGTCGTGTCCCCGCTGGGACGTGTCGTGGGGTGAGGGGCTGCCCTGCACGGGCTGGTTGTGCGGTGCGGCCCCGAGGGGACCCTCACCACCCCGTGTGGCCTCCACTTCCAGTATCGCTCCATCAACCACCGCATGGACGCCCGGTCTCTGTGGCTCTACAGGCGGTACTACTCCGGCAGCAGCCAGTGGTGAGCGGGCACGCGCCCCACGGGGCTCCTGTGGCCGGGCCTGGGGGGGTTTCGGGGGGCAGGCAGGCTCCCCTCCCTGGGGTGGACGAGGAGCTGCTGTCTCCCCTCCTTACCGGAGCAGAGGCAGAAAGGGCCCCTCTCTGGTGAGGGCTCCTTTCCAGAATCTTCCGGCCAGCCGTGGCACCTGAGTTTGGACTCGGTGTGTGTGGTCTGACCACACACGGGTGGCCCCAGAGCAGGAAGTGGGCCCCGGCCTTCGGACCCGTGGCGTCTGCCCTGCTGCTTTCCAGGCATCCCGCCTGCTGGTCTGCTCTCTGGGCCCCCGAGCGTGGCTGGTGCGTGCCTTCTGACCAGTTTCGGTTCCTTTTCCAGGATTCTGAGCTTCACCATTTTCTTGATCCTGGCTTTGGCCTTCGTTGAGACCCCTTCCTCGCTCACGCGCACCTCGGACGTGCGCTACCGCCTGGCCCCCTGGGAGCCGCCCTGCGGCCTGACCGAGGGCGTCGAGGCGCTCTGCCTGCTGGCCTTCGCGGCCGACGTCTGCGTGAAGGTGAGGGGCCACCTCGCCCACCTTGCCCTCCCGCCCTGCCGCAGCTTCCCGGGTTCACCCTTCCCCCTCCCGGAGCCAGCTGCACCGTCCCCACCTGCCTCTTGGACGGCCCTCCCCCTCCCAGACCACTGATGGGGGTCGGCTGAGCCATGGGGGCTGCGCAGCCTCACGGGACCCGGGAAGGGCGCGGTTGAGGGCCCACAGTGCCACCCTGGGGAGAGACCCCTGCTGAACAGCGGGCCCTGGAGGGGGGCTTTTCACAGCCCTCACTGCCCCAGCCCAGAGGGGAGGGGCCGGTGTGGGGGGCGGGGCAGATGGCCCGGCCAGTGTGCCAGCCTGGCTTCCATGACCCGGATCTTTCCAGAAGCCGGGGTGGGGCGCGAGCTGGGCTGTGTCAGGGCGTCAGAGCCACAGGGACTCGGCAGTGAGACCCCGCTGCTGGCCACGCCTCCCGTCACTTCTGATAAACAGCAGTGACGCCACTGCGCCAGCCCTCATGGGCACGTCCAGGGCTGAGTCAGCTGCACCCTGCCTGCGGTCCCTTTAGGGGGCAGTTCAGCCTCTGTGGTCTGACCCCAAGGGGCATGGGTGAGCCTCAGTGCGTGTGTGACCAAGAGCCCTGGGCAGTGTCTTATTTCTCCTTTTTTAGCCTATAATGTGGTTAGGAGGTCTGGGGGTTTTAACCTGGAACTGAAACTGGTGAGTTTTCGTTGGCCTTTTTTGAGTGGCCGGTCCATTGGGGAAGTCTTGGAAGGTGGGAGAGAGGGTGGGTTTTATCTGCAAGTGGTGACCTCTGGCGGGGGTCAGTGATAGAAAGTTAGGCGGCGGCCACCGATGACAAACCGACATTCCCAAGGCTGGCCCCTGGGCCACTGCGCTGGTTCCTGGTGTTGCTGGAACTGTCCCCACGCACAAGCCTCAGTGCTGACCAGACAGGCAGGACGGCTGTGAGGACTGGGTGGAGCGGGTCAGTGCCGCGCCTGTGGTCACGAGGAGGCTGGGCGAGGCGTGTGGCCTCCCGCCCACCCGGCGCCCAGCTTCCTGCTCTGAGTCACGCGGGGACCACGCGGCTCCCCAAGGCTGCCCAGCGACCCCCGCGTCCACACGGTGCAGGCCTCGCACCGGCTGCCCCCGCTCAGCCGCCGTCTGTCTTGCAGAGCTACCTGATTGGGTGGGCCCAGTTCCGGAGGAACCCCTGGCTGCTGGCCTACCTCGTGGTGCTGGTTGTGTCTCTCCTGGACTGGATCGTGTCGCTGAGTCTCGTCTGCCAGGAGGTGGGTGGTCAGGCGGCCCCAAGGGGGAGTGGGGAGCTCTAGAGGGGGTGAGGGCGCAGATGAACGGTGTGGGTTATGGGGGAGAGCCCTGGGGCCCTGCAGAGGGGGTGGCCAGGCGGCTTTGAGGGTGGCAGGGAGATTTTGGAGGTGGGGGCGCAGATGAATGGTGTGGGTTATGGGGGAGAGCCCTGGGGCCCTGCAGAGGGGGTGGCCAGGCGGCTTCGAGGGTGGCAGGGAGATTTTGGGGGTGGGGGCGCAGATGAACGGTGTGGGTTACGGGGGAGAGCCCTGGGGCCCAGTGTCCCTCTGGCCCAGCTCTGCACCATCCAGCCCATGTCAGTCACCCACAGGCCTGAGCCTTGTCCCCCACCTTCAGGCCCAGGGAAGGCGTGAGGCCCTGGGGGTGAGTTCCAGGGTCCAGCCTGCCTCCCATCTGCAATCCTGCCCCCAGGTGCGCTGCTTGCCCAGAACACCCAGAGGCACCGCCCTGTGATTCAGTAGATCCGAGCTTGCAGATGTGGGTTTGGGGGCGTCTGTAGCCCTGAGGGCCGGTCGGGGACACAGAAGCCCCTCGAGGTGCTTTCGAAAGAATTTACCGTATGGGCTCAGACAGGGCTTGAGTAAGAAAGCGAGAGGGGAAAGCCCCTGCCCTGGGGCTGTGGAGCTCAGGGGAGAGGCTCCAGCCCTCTGGGGGGTGCTGGTGCTTCCAAGAGGTGCGGCGGTGACTTAGTTCTGGGGGTGCTGGAGGCTGGGGACGGGGGACACCCCGGGTGCTGCCAGCGGGAATGGCACATGGACAGAGGCCGAGGGGCACCCCTGCCCCTCCTGGTGCCCTCTCGCCCAGTGGGGCAGCTGATGCAGGTGTCAGGGGTGTTAGGGGTGGGTTCCCAGCTCACAGCAGGGCTGCGGGGGCGGGGGGTGGTGCCCCTGCAGCCGCCCCCACCCCCGTGCCTCCTGCACGTCCCTGCATGAGCACCCTCCTCCCTGAGGAGCTGCTGCCCCCTCCCCACCAAAGAGAAGGCTCGCCCCCTCCCCAGACGGGGCAGAGGCCAGCCCAGCCACCTCCGGCTCCATTTCTGAGTGGTGGTAACGGTGTCCATCAAGTATCCCCGAACATTCTGGGTGAGGGTCGTCCGTGAAATTAGGGAGGAGAGAGGCATGAGGGCCCTTACTGTGCACAGACACTGTCCGTGTAACCAGCAGGGAGGACCGTGTGGCTTGTGTGCTGAGGGGCTGGGGACCCAAACTCACACTTGCAATCTCCCTGCCCCTGCCCCACATCCCTGGGTCTCTGTACACAAGGACCTTCACTCCTGAGGGGCTCAAGTCCGTGGCAGTCCTGCCTCTTTATTCCTGGAATTTTGTGACAGTTGTTTGTCCTGGATGTCCCTCGGGGGAGCCCACACAGACCTCCCTGTTCCTCTGGGCGCCAGCTTCCCAAGCCCGCCGTGGTAACTGGAGCTCTGCGCCCTGCCTACCAGCCCCGAGTCCTCTTCGCTGACAGCTGTGGTGCAGAAACACCGTCCTCGGGGGTGGTCCTGGGAGAGGTAGGGGGGCAGGGGGCAGAGTCCATGCCCGCCCACCTGCCTGTCTGCTGAGGACAGCTGACTGCCTTGCTTGGGGTGGGGCTGGCGAGTCCCCCCTGGGGGCCACAATGAGGCTGGTGCTGGGCCGTGCCAGTGGCCAGGGTGGGGAGGTCTGTACTGTTGGCCCCGGGCGTGACCCCATCCCCATCCCCCCAAGCTGCAGGGGACAGGCGACCAGCTGAGCAGAGGCGGGGGTGAGGGTGCCCAGTGGGGCTGCCAGCCGGAGGTGAGGGGAGGGTGCCCTGGGCTTCCAGGCAGCCGTGGAGGGCTTGGGCAGGGAGGGGAGGCCATCAGCCTTGAGTGTGTGAGACAAGAAGGTGCCCACTAGGACATGTCTGGAGTTGACAGCTTGGGTTGTAGATTGAATGTGGAGGGGCCCTTAATACTGCGAGGACAGACCAGTTCCCTGGGCCGTGAGGCCAGCGAGAGGGGAGGAGGGGCTCGGGATCCAACACATGGTTGGGCACAGAGTGGGTGACCCAGGTGTCAGGCAGGGGGAGGTGCCTGCCGGCCAGGCTAGAACACAGGAGGTGATCTTGGGCTCAGAGGCTTGGCAGTCACCGCGGGCCGGTCCAGTGCCCTTGGGCAGGAGGGCGGGTTGGCTGGAACAGGGACAAGGAACAGATGAGCGAAGGGGAGTGTGGTTTTTTTGTTGTGAGTGGAAGGTATTGAAGCACGTGGTGTGTGTGTGCATGTGGGGAGCTCTGGGGGGGGCCTCTGAGGGGCCAGGGTCCTGAGCACAGGGAGGAGGGCCCTCGGGTGTGACAGGAGGGGGAGAGGAAGGGGTGTGTGTTGATGTGTGTGTCTGTGTGAGCATGGAGGTGCAGGTGTGCGTAAGCACGTGGAGGGGTGGGGGTGGTGTGTGCGCGTGTGTGAGTGTGGAGGTGCAGGTGTGTGTGTGTGTGTGAGCGTGGAGGTATAGGGTGTGTGTGTATGTGAGTGGAGGTATAGGGTATGTGTGCGCACGTGTGTGAGCATGGAGGTGTGCGTGAGCGTGGAGGTATAGGCTGTGTGTGTGTGAGCGTGGAGGTGTGGGTGTGTGTGTGAGTGTGGAGGTGTGTGAGTGTATGTGTGAGCGTGGAGGTGTGTGTGTGTGTGAGCGTGGAGGTGTGAGTGTGTGAGCGTGGAGGTGTGTGAGTGTATGTGTGAGCGTGGAGGTGTGTGTGTGTGTGTGAGCGTGGAGGTGTGAGTGTGTGAGCGTAGAGGTGTGTGAGTGTGTGTGTGAGCGTGGTGGTGTGGGGTTCCTGCTCACTTTCTGCCGGTCTGGTCTGTGTGGGAGGCTGTGACCCAGAGCATATGAGGGCCTGGGGGCCGTAGATTGAGGAGGCCTGGGACAGCCCCTGGAGGGCAGGACAGCGGCTTCCCAGACAGATCCAAGGGCGCCGGGGCTGGGGAGACAGGCTGGTCACCCCCGGCCTGGTGCTGGCTCGTCGGGGGGCCTGAGGGCCCTGGGTTCCGACCTGGGCTCGGAGGGACATGGAAGTCAAGGTCGGCCGAGTGGGCAGCCTGGGGACAGCCGGGGCCATGGCCATCCTTACAGAGCGTCGGGCCTCTGGGCCCATCCTGGGGGCCATGCTCAGGGTCCCGGGTGTGGGTCTCTTGCAGCCCCTGCGAGTGCGCCGGCTGCTGCGCCCCTTCTTCCTGATGCAGAATTCCTCCATGATGAAGAAGACACTCAAGTGCATCAGGCGCTCGCTGCCAGAGATGGCCAGGTGGGCGCTGGGTCAGTTGGGCATGGGGTCAGGTGGGTGCTGGGCCAGGTGGGCGTGGGGTCAGATGGGCATGGGGCCAGGTGGGTGCTGGGCCAGGTGGGCCGTGGGGTCAGGTGGGCATGGGGCCAGGTGGGTGCTGGGCCAGGTGGGCCGTGGGGTCAGGTGGGCATGGGGTCAGATGGGCGTGGGGTCAGGTGGGCGCTGGGGACAGATGGGAGCTGGGTCAGGTGGGCATGGGGGCCAGGTGGGCCCTGGGACAGGTGGGCATGGGGTCAGGTGGGCCCTGGGACAGGTGGGTACGGGCTCAGGTGGGCATGGGGCCAGGTGGGCACTGGGGTCAGGTGGGTGCTGGGTCAGGTGGGCATGGGGTCAGGTGGGCATGGGGCCAGGTGGGCGCCAGGACCAGGTGGGCACCGGGGTCAGATGGGAGCTGGGTCAGGTGGGCGCTGGGGTCAGGTGGGTGCTGGGTCAGGTGGGCATGGGGCCAGGTGGGCGCTGGTATCAGATGGGAGCTGGGTCAGGTGGGCACCGGGGTCAGGTGGGCGCTGGGGTCAGATGGGCGCTGGGGTCAGGTGGGCGCTGAGTCAAGTGGGCTGGCAGGGCAGGGCGGGGATTTCTGCTCCCTGCTGGGGGCCTGGGGCTCCGTTCCTCTGGCCAGGGGGCCTTATGGGCAGGAGGCATTTGGGGGTCTCTGTCTCGCACCTAAGGCAGCCCTCGTAACAGCCTTGCTTGACCCCTGCCCCCTGCTCCATGCTGCACGCGCCTCCTGCCTTGGCTGTGGCTGCTCACTTCCCTCCGTCCCTGGCCCCCCACCCTCTCCCTGCACCGCCACCCCCATGACTCACGTGGCTGACCCCTCACTGCTGGCCCAGGTTGATGGCAGTGGCCTTTCTCCTCTGCAAGTCCCGGGGGTCCTTGGAACTATCTGTGCTGGGACAAGTTTGCTAGGGGTGCACTTATGCCAGAGTGCACTGAGCAGCTGAGCAGGTGGCTGGGTCGGGGCAGGGAGCTCCCCGCTGGGCCGGGTCAGCGGAGCTGGGACCGCGTCCGCCCGGCGCTGAGTGCCGCTCCCCCCGCCCCCAGCGTCGGGCTGCTGCTGGCCGTGCACCTGTGTCTCTTCACCGTGTTTGGGATGCTGCTCTTCACCGGCGAGAAGGTACTGCGCTCTCTGCTCTGCTCCGCCAGGCAGCACCGTGCCAGGCGACCCACAGTTGGCTGTTCACTGACCCTCCTTCTCTGCACCCCTCTTAGATGGAGGCCTCTCAGACTGGCCATCAGGGAGCCCCTCTCAGCCCCTGCCTGTTTCTCCAGAGGGGACCCCTTCCTGCCGGGACCCCTCCCCTCTCAGCCCCTTACTGCTTCCCAGCCCCCGGCAGCTTCTTGCTGCGTGGAGGTGTCGTCTGTGTAACTCTGTGTGCGTGCTGTGTGTGTGTTGCTATCTTTGTGTGTACACGCGTGGGGGTATGTGTGTGTGTGTCTGTGTAACTGTGTGCCCTGTGTGTGTGTATGTTTTATCTCTGCGTGTGCATGCATGGGGGTGTCTGTGTGTCTATGTAACTCTGTGTGTGTATGTTTCTATCTCTGTGTACATGCATGGGGGTGTCTGTGTGTATGTCTATGTGACTCTGTGTGTGCTGTGTGTGTTTCTGTGTGTGTACACACAAGGGGGTGTCTGTGTGTGTGTCTGTGTACCTGTGTGTATACTGTGTATGTGTGTTTTTATCTGTGTGTGCATTCATGGGGGTGTCGTGTGTGTGTATGTGTAACTCTGTGTATGTGTGTGTGTTTCTATCTCTGCCGTGTGCATGCATGGGGGTATCTGTGTGTGTGTGTGTGTTACTGTGTGTGTGCTGTGTGTGTGTGTTTTTATGTCTGTGCATGCATGGGGGTGTCTGTGTTTGTGTGTGTGTGTGTATGTAACTGTGTGTTTCTCTGTGTGTAGATGCATGGGGGTGTCTGTGTGTGTGTAACTGTGTGCTGTGTGTTTCTATCTCTGTGTGCATGCATGGGGGTGTCTGTGTGTATGTAACTGTGTGTGTGCTGTGTGTTTCTCTGTGTGTACACGCATGGGGGTGTCTGTGTGTGTGTTCTGTGTGTGTGTGTAACTGTGTGCTGTGTGTTTCTCTGGGTGTGCATGCGTGGGGGTGTCTGTGTGTGTGTCTGTGTGTAACTGTGTGCTGTGTGTTTCTGTCTCTGTGTGCATGCGTGGGGGTGTCTGTGGGTATGTAACTGTGTGTGTGCTGTGTGTTTCTCTGTGTGTACACGCATGGGGGTGTCTGTGTGTGTCACTGTGTGTGCACACATGGGGTGTCTGTCTGTGTGTGTGTGTGTGAGTCTGGGTGGCAGGGGCAGCTCGGCTGGGAGGTGGGACCAGTAAGTGTCTCAGGACCCACGTGTCTGCCCAGTGTCACTGCTGTTTATGGAGCGCAGGACGGGTGGGGTGGGCGAGGGTGCCTCCCCGGGAGTGGGGGAGGGGTGGGCCTCTGACCTGGGAACACGGAGGGTCCTGAGGTGTCTGTGGAGGGCTGGCCCTTGGGTGGCAGCTAGGACAGTGGCCTTGCGAGGCTCCCTGAGTGATGAGGTGGCTTTCTGTGCCTGGGTGAGCGCCTCCCGCCCACAGTGTCCAGGGCACACACACGGTCCGTGGACTCCGGCTGGGAGCGGGTGGGCCGGCCCCCGCTGGGCCCTCTTGGCCCAGGCTGTGATGCTGCCTGCCAGGCTGGTGAGAGCTGTTCACTGTGGCTCCGAGCAGGCCTGCCCAGTGGCCGGTGTCCGTGTGGGGCATCCCTGGACACTGCTTCTCAGGCCCAGAGGTCCTGAGTGTGGTCTGCCCGGCCTGGAGCTCGGAGCCCACAGGGAGGAGATGGAGAGATGGGCTCTGAGGCTGCGCAGCCGTAGCGGGAGGTCCGCGCTTGTTGGGTCTGGGGCCTGAGCTTCGCGGCCCGAGGCCCGGTGACTCCTCAGTGCTGCTGTGTCTGCTTTTGCAGGACGCCGGGCAGGACCGGGAGCGGCTGACCTACTTCTTCAACCTGCCTGAGGCGCTGACTACCCTCCTGGTGCTGCTGACCACCGCCAACAATCCCGACGGTGCGGGGGCCGGGAATAGGGCGGCACTGGGGGGTGGGCGGGGGCACGGAGCTGGAGCTGGGCCTGGCACTGGGCGTGGGGGCCCCCGAAGCCTCTTTGTCGAGAGCTGGGGATTAAAGGTGGAGCCCCCGCCTCCTCTTCGCTGGTTTCCTCTCTCCCCTTTTTCGAGCGTCCTCCTCTCTCCTGCTCTCCACCCTCTTCTTCCCTGTTCTTTCTGGCCGTCTCTTCCGGTTCCTTTTCCTCTTCTGCTCATTTTCTGAGTCCTGAGAAGCTCGAGGTGGACACACTTCTTCGTGGTGATGGACCGACCTGGGCTCAGCGGGCCCCTGGGCTCAGCGGGCCCCTGGTGGCCTCCTCCTCTTTGAGGCTCAGCCCCACCATGTGTGAGGCCCCGGGGTCTCTGGTGGCTGTGACATTGACTGTGTCAGGGTTGTTGATAGGGCCTTGGTCTGCTTAGGCCGGGTGTGTGGCCAGGAGGTGAGGGTGTTGCGGTCCTTGGGCTCAGCTGTGGCCTGGCCAGCCTGGCTGGGGCCTTTCGTCTTGGGCTGGGGTGGTCACCCACCATAGAGACCCTCCCAAGAGGTCAGCCACTGGCTTCCATACCGGGTGAGAGCTGTGCCCGGGACCCTGAGCACTGCCCCCACATGTCCTGTGAGTCCTCCAGTCACTGAGGGAGGGCTGGGCTTTGTCTGCAGGGAGTGCTTACAGGCGTGTGTACAGGATGAGCATCCCCCGAAGGTAGCGAGTTCCCCGCCCCCACAGGTGTGCAGGCAGAGGTGTGAGGGGCAGAATTTGGGCAAGACGGCCTTCGAGGTCCACCAACCCAGGGCCCTCCTTTCTGTTGAAAAGATAGTGGTTTAAGACGATGACAGGGGTCAGCTGGACGTTGGGCTTATGAGTGTTTTATTTTCTCTGATTTCTTTCAGTGATGATCCCTGTGTATTCCAGGAACCGAGCCTACGCCATCTTCTTCATAGCCTTCACCCTGATTGGTGAGTCGGGGCGGGTCTGCAGGGGTCACCTGGGGCAAGGGTCTAGGTGTGCTCCCCGGCTCTGCGACCTCCCCTCCACGTGACTCTGTGCGACCGCCAGTGCCTCCGTGCCTGCTGGGCAGGCCAGGTGGCGCCCCCATCTATACACGAGGGCCTCGGGTCCCTGCCCTGCTCCCTCAGCCAGCCTGCTGCGGGCAGGCTGGCGGCCGCTCCTGCCCGCACGGTCCTCGCTGGCCGTGTGGTCCCGCTGACCATGGCCTTTCCTCTCCCAAGGGAGCTTGTTTCTGATGAACCTGATGACGGCCATCATCTACAACCAGTTCCGGGGCTACCTGATGGTGAGCGGAGCTGCCCCCCTGCCCGGCTGTGCCTGGAGCTGCTCCTGGAGGCCTGGCAGGGAGCTGGCCGGCAGGGTGGCCCGGGGCTGTGTGGGTGTGGACGTGGGTGGGAGGGCGGGGCCTGTGGTGGTCTCGGCATGACCC
Source organism: Budorcas taxicolor (assembly GCF_023091745.1). NCBI lineage: Eukaryota > Metazoa > Chordata > Mammalia > Artiodactyla > Bovidae > Budorcas > Budorcas taxicolor. Next base: position 47,094,743 of record NC_068934.1, read on the forward strand.
CCACCTCTCTGCCATGGGTGACCTCCCTCTCTGCTCCCCGGGGGTGCTGGCCCCACAGCCACCCCTGGCCCCTTCCCTGCCCTACCTCCTCTGGGGGGAAAGCAAGAAGACTAAAACCCCTGGGGCAGTGACCACCCCCCCACCCCCCTTGTAGGTGGGCCAGGGGCCCCAAGTCCACTGAGAAGGGATGCGCACCTTAGTGAACTTCACAGTGGTGGCTGCCGGCAGGGCCTGGCCCTTGTCCTCTGTGACTGCCCCCCGATGCCCACAGGGCGAGGGGCTGCTCCCTGGGCTGCGAGTGAGCCGGGGCTGTCTGGGGCAAGGGGCAGGGTGGCCAGGGACAGGGCTGGGCCAAGCCCCTCAGCCCCATTCCCTCTTCAGATGTCTCTCCAGACCTCACTGTTGCGGAGACGCCTGGGAACCCGGGCTGCCTACAAGGTCCTCTCGTCCGTGACAGCGGAGGGAGAAACCCACCCCGAGCGGTGAGAGCGGGGGCTCCCGCCCCTCTCCCGAGGCTGCTCTGGGAGGGGTGTTCATGGAGGGGCGCTTCCCGAGATCCCTGCTGGCAGTGGATAGAAAGGCTCCTTTGGAGTCAAGCGTCCCTGGGTGGGTTCCATGGTCCTGGTGTCCGAGTTAACTCATGTCCTCATGACCTGCTTGAGATCCCGGTCTGGTGGGGGCCACACATTCTAGCCTGTCCCCCTGGCGCCCTTCCCACACCCGAGCTGTGACTTGGGGTCCGGGACGAGAAAGGCCTGGGATGCACGTCCACTCTGCCCCCCACTCCGTGACAGCTTGGAGGCAGTGTCACAGAGCAGCTCCGGTCCCCACCACTCACTGGCCCCGGGGCCTGTGGGTCGCACGCTCTAGCATCCTCAGCCGCTCCTCTCTAAGGCAGGACCACGGGGTCTTGGGATTTTGGAGACAGGAGGACCATCAAGTGCTCCTTCCTGGAGAACTTGTCACTGCCCGGGTTGCTCGGGGCAGCGGTCAGGGCGCCTGAGGGTGCTGAGTTGGCTGGGCTCACTGAGGGCATTTTCCCCACAGACTTGGGGTGAAGCCTGAGGATTTCTTGCAAGTGCTCCAGAAAGTCCAGCTGGACAGTGACCACAAACAGGCCATCACAGAGGTACTGGTCCCCCTTCCCCCCGCCCCACCTGTGCCTCTGGGCTCCCTAGGCCATGTGGGTGTTATTTCAGACCAGCCCGGCTGGCCCGGTCCTGGTGGGCCTGGGGCGGCTCCCTTCCTGCCCGTGGCCTGGCTGCCCAGCACACCTGTGTGTTCCTGCTTTGCAGAAGCTGCATTCCCGTGGCAGCGGCCTGCTATCAACTGACGAGTTTCAGAAACTCTTCGACGAGTTTGAAAAGAGGGTGGTTAAAGAGGTAATTATGGCCAGGCCAGGGGCACCTGGGGTTAGTGGGGAAGTCCTCGGTGTCTCTTGGCATTAATCGCCTGGGTCACTTTTAGTGACCAGCCCCGGGACTCATCTTCCCAGGGTGTCTGGCCCCTAGGGTGTTTGTGGGAGCAGAGCTGGTGTGGCTCTTGGAAACTGGGGAGATTTTGTGATCTCATGAAATTCCCAGGCCACAGCGACCGTAGTCCTGACCCAGAGGAACTTCCCAGTTTTCTCCATTCTTCATGATAGACTTCTCTTCTCTCACATGTCCTAACCCGGGAGGTGCCTGAGTTTGTCCGAAACCTTTGTCTGTTGTCCTTGACACTGATTTTTAAGGTTAGCAGGTGGGCTTCAGTATCCAGCTTAACAGTGTCCACAAGACCCCGGACTGCCTGCATTTTATGTGGCAGGTGTCTAGGAGGCGGCAGGGGAGGAGGTGCAGGGAGACAGCTGAGCTGTTCTCAAGCAGACTGTGGGGCCATGGAGGGGGCTGCCGCTCCAGCCGCTCCAGCCACCTGGCCTTGACAGGGCCGAGCTGGGCTTGAATGCGGGTTGAAGAGGTGGAGTCAGTCGTCTCCTGTTGATCGAATCCCTCGCAGCTCAGTGTCACCATTGAGCCAGTCAGCTCAGCTGCTGTAGCGAGTATCACAGCCTGCAGGTACTTAAATACCAGGGCTTACTATCTCCAGGTCTGGAGGCTGGAGTCGGAGGCCCAGGCGTGGGCAGGGCTGGTGTGTGGACGTGTGTGGACAGAGGCTGGAGTCGGAGGCCCAGGCGTGGGCAGGGCCGGCGTGTGGACGGAGGCTGGAGTCGGAGGCCCAGGTGTGGGCCGGGCCTGTGTGTGGACGGAGGCTGGAGTTGGAGGCCCAGGCGTGGGCCGGGCCTGTGTGTGGACGGAGGCTGGAGTCGGAGGCCCAGGCGTGGGTCAGGCCTGTGTGGACGGAGGCTGGAGTCGAAGGCCCAGGCGTGGGCAGGACTGGTGTGTGGATGGAGGCTGGAGTCAGAGGCCCAGGCGTGGGCCGGGCCTGTGTGTGGACGGAGGCTGGAGTCGAAGGCCCAGGCGTGGGCGGGGCCGGCGTGTGGACGCCGTCTGCTCCCTCTGTATTCGTGTGGGTTTCCCTCTGTTGTGTGTCTGTGCCCTCATCTCCCCTTCTTTTAAGGTCAGCAGTCCTACGGGATTAGGGCCCACCCCAGTGACCTCATTTTAACTTAGTTGGCTCTTGAAAGACCCAGTTCCAAATGCAGTCGCATTTGAGGTCCTGGGATTAGGCTTTCAAAATATAAACTTTGGGGGATGCACCTTAGCCCACAAGTGTCTTCTCCAGGTCTGTGGTCAACCTCTGTGGCATCAGGCCCCAGTCAGAGGTGGTTTTCCCTGAGAATATGAGGCCTTTCCAGGTCCCCCAGAGGCAAGTCCTGTTTGGCCTGGAGCTATGGGTGCTGTACCCTTGGCCCCTGGGTGGTCAGCATCCTCACTGCAGGACCCATGGGGGACAGGAGATGGTTATGGGGACAGACAGGCGGGCACTTGGTATGTTAACATACATGATACTGTCTGTGTCCAGGTGACTCGAAGGAGATAGTAAGTACGTGCAGGTTTTATAGAAACCATGATGATGGTTTTCAAAGGATAGTAAATCCGGAAACACCTTTCTAGATGATGGTCCTGGGGCAGGAGGCTTGCTGGGCCCAGGAGGCAGCTCTTGGCAGCTGTTTGTTGTTTTGATTTGCTGTGATCCAGCCCTTTTCTGGGTGCAGCCTGACCTGGGTGAGAAAATGTTGGGAAGGTGGGCTCCTTTCTTAAGGTTCGCTGGGCCAGCCAGACCCTCCCTGGGCACTTGCCAGCTGGCCTGTAGGATGCTGCTGGGTCCAGGTCGTCCAAGACCAACTCTCCCCTTGTCTTCAGTCAGGATCTGATATCAAAAGGAGGTTCGTGATTGTGGTGGCTGATGACTGGTCGCACGTGCAGGCCACGCCCCTCATCTGGCCACACCCTCATCTGGTCACGCCCCCTCCATGGACCACACCCTCAACTGGTCACACCCCTCCTCTCACCACACCCTCCGCTCGCCATGCCCCTCCACGGACCACACCCCCTTTGGCCACACCCCTCTCTGACCACACCCTCTGCTGGCCACACCTTTCCTGCTGTGGTTAATGAGATGCTCTCTCTTCCCATACGCCCTAGATCTAAAGTGCAGAACTATGGTTTGAGGCGGGAGTTTGGGTCCTAGAAGTTTGGGGAGCTGTGATGTCCTTGTCGTTGTTTTATGACATCCTCCTTCCCCCTCAGCGGGCAGGCAGGTGCTTCAAGGATTGTTAGCACGTGAGTGCTTGTCCCAGGTGCCCTGACAGGCTGTGATTTTGGAATCACTTCTGAAGAGAGGCGTTCTCTAGGTGGCTGATAGCAGGACATCAGGAGCCTTCATGAGAGTCCTCCCACGTATGGTCACCTTCTGCCATCACCCAGGCCTTGGTCCAGCGCTTGTCAGTCTGTGCCAATTGGCTGCAGAGAAGGCACCATTCCAGCTTCTGAAAGCCTGTTTCTCTCTTACTTTTGTTGGCTGCGTCACACGGCATGTGGGATCTTAGTTCCCTGACCAGGGATTGAACCCGTGACCCCTGCAGTAGAAGCCCGGAGTCCTGACACCTGGACCACCAGGGACGTCCCTGTTTTTGTTGCTTTTGAGGTTAAAAACATAGTAGGCATTCATTATAGATAGTAGAAAGAAATAGAAAAACCCACCTAACTGTCCACCTTCCGAGAAGTCATTTCACGGAAATCGTTTCAGGGTCTGTTGTTTTCCTAATAATGATGTGATGAATGAATTCATTCTTCTTGTAATAGTTTAACATAACGGATAATGCTGGAGTCTCTTTTGGCCAATGTATCAGTCTGGGTTCAGGCAGGAGACAGGAGTCACGTAGAAATTTAACATCGAGAAGTATTAACTGTGATAAGAGAGTCACTGTAACATATGGGGAAGCTCTGTGGTCCCCGAGGGTGGAGGAAGATGCCTGGGGAAGAACAGACCTGGGAGGGGACCCCTTCCCCAAGGCCAGGGTCTGGATGCCTTTGGAGAAGTTGTGGTCCAGAGCCCAGGGGGACAGAGATGTTTGCTGGTTTACCTGGGCTGGAGCTGTTCTGCGGTCACTAGGCAAGCAGGATGCCACCGTCTAGGGTGCAGCAGGCTCTGGCCATGAGCAGAGCGTGTGGAGTGCAGAGGGAACTGGGCACTGGGGCCGGCTGGCGGCCTCTGGGCACCAGTACCCACATGGAGGACATTCTTACGGGGTCAGGCTGTGCTGCAGGTCACCAGGGAACTGTGCGTCTGAGTGTGGGGCTGGGTCAGAGCTCCACAGGTGTCCTTCCCCAACTTGACGCGTGGTTATTGTGACAGAGGAGCCACGTGTTCAGTTTGATCAAATTTAAATTTGAATCAAGTGGTCATGGCCAGTGAGTGGCTGCCCCGTGGGATGGCCCATCTCGTGCTGCAGTGACTGCTCTGCGCCTCTGTCCTGGTGCACAGGCAGGGGCCTCTCTGGGGGGGCAGGTTGGCGTGGGTCTCTGTGGGGGGGAGCAGGGTGGCATGGGAGTGCAGAGTTTCACAGGCATCTTCATGGTGTATTTGTTGCCCAGCTGCCCTCCTCTGATCAGGCTCTGCTCCAGCCTGGTGATGGTGTGTGAGTTATCTCCATTCTGTGCTCAGTTTTCATAGTAATTAGCAAATAATTTATACGTACATTTTCACGTGACACTTGGCATACGTTTGAGACGACTGCGTGCTTGTCCGTCTCGGGCCGCTTGCAGCATCAGTGCCCTTCTGGGTTATTTCCCTGTCTCTCGGTGTTAGATGACTGTGGCGATCATCTTTGTGCATAAAACTGACGCCGTTTGAGAGGCTTTCCTGAGGCTGGAGAGTCTGGGTGGCAGGCAAGGTGGGAAGACTGAGTCCCAGGAGAAGGGGGTTGGGTGTCTCGGTCCCCCGTGGCCGAGGCCGGCTCCATCGTGTTTCTGAGTGTGCATTTCCCCCCAGCACCCGCCGCGGCCCGAGTACCGGTCTCCGTTTTTGCGGACCACCCAGTTCCTCTTTGGCCACCACTACTTTGACTACCTGGGCAACCTGATGGCCCTCGGAAACCTCGTGACCATCTGCGTGAGTGCGGTTTGCCCTGGCGTCACTGCCCGCTGGCTCTCTCACCAGCCCCCGGGCTGAGCCGCCGACCGCTTTGGCTCCGCAGGTGTTCCTGGTGTTGGACGCACACGTGCTGCCCAAGGACCGCGACGACTTCGTGCTAGGGGTGAGCTCTGCAGCCGTGGGGCTGTCATCCAGGGTGATAGGGCGTGAGGGGGCAGAGCACACAGCCTCCCCACCTCGGGCCCCGGTCCCTGGGAGGCAAGGCCATCCTGGTGCTTCACAGCAGTCTGTGGAGTAGGGAGACGTAGGGCGTGGGGTTTGAGGGCCTGTCTGATGGCTGGGGGAGCCTGGATTGGGGGGTACAGGTGTGCCAGTTGTGGTTGAAGCTGTGCCTGGGGTACAGGTCCCCCGAGGAGAGGATGTGGAGCAAGAAGGGGGTGCTGAGATGCCCATGTCTGGGGGTAGGGGGCTCGGGAAGAGCCTCCCAGAAGGGTGTGAGGAGCACCAAGGAAGTGGGAGGGGAGGGTCACGTGGCTCCGGCGTGGGAGGGGGTGTCTGTGCGCCACGGGTTTCACCATGTGCAGCAGGGCGGGACCCACGGGGCCCTGTGGACAGAGGCGCATGGATCTCATCGGCCCCACTGTGGGTGGGGGACGTTGGGGGAGGTCGGGGAGCTGGGCGGGACCCACGGGACCTTGTGGGCAGAGGCGCATGGATCTCATCGGCCCCGCTGTGGGTGGGGGACGTTGGGGAGGTCGGGGAGCTGGGCGGGACCCACGGGGCCCTGTGGGCAGAGGCGCATGGATCTCATCGGCCCCACTGTGGGTGGGGACGTTGGGGAGGTCGGGGAGCCGGGCGGGACCCATGGGTGGCGCCGGCACTGAACGCTGGGCGCGCTTCTCCCTCTCAGATTCTCAACTGCATCTTCATTCTGTACTACCTGCTGGAGATGCTGCTCAAGGCATTCTCTCTGGGCCTGCAGGGCTACCTGTCCTACTCCAGCAACGTGTTTGACGGGCTCCTCACCATCGTCCTGCTGGTAAAGTCTGAGACGGCTGAGGCGCAGCCTCTCGGGTGGGCGGTGTGCACTCAGCCTGTGCACAGGGTCTCTCAGCTGCCCCTGGACCCCAGGGGGCCGTAGGGCCTGGGCCTCCCACCTCCGGTGACAAAGGGGCCGACTCCCCCAGGTTCGGCTGCCTGGCGGGGGGCTACAGGAGGCTCGTTTCCGCTGCCTCTGTGGGTCGATGGGGCTGGGGCAGAGTGAGGGCAGGCTGCCTCTCCTGACACCCCAGGGACGCCTGCAAGGAACCTGCAGACCCCGCCAGCCAGCCCAGCTCCCCCAAGGACAGTGGGGCCCCGGCGTGCGGAGGGACGGGCAAGGTCTCAAGCACTGGGGGTCTTGGGAAGTGTTTCCCTGGATCCTGGGGGAGTGAGGGGTTGCTCCTGGTGTGCACATCACAGCAGCAATATTAGTGCAATACGTATTCGCGTTTGATGGATCAGAGCCGTGGGCCCTCGGCAGCAGCAGGGAGGCAGCTGAGAGGAGGGCCTTCCGGTCCATCCTTGACCGCAGTTTCTCCTGAGCCCGGAACTCCGAGGCCCTGTCCCAGCCCTGCCCTCCGCACGTGCAGCCCCACTCCTGAGGCCAGGGCATCCTCAGCAGCAGGACCAGCTGAGGGGGCAGGACCGGCTGTGGTTTCTCCCCAGATCCCCTTGGGGCCCTCGTGTTAGAGCCACTGGTGGGCCTGCCGTAGCGAGCCTTCTTCTCTTTTGTGATTAAAGGTTTTGGAGATCTCCACTCTGGCTGTGTACGGCTTCCCACACCGGGGCTGGTATGTGTCATGGAGAACCTGGGGAGGCCTGGCTAGCGCCCCAGGGAAGGGTGTGCGTCCTGCCTCCAGCCACTGGTGCAGGCCCCTCTAGGGCCGAAGGCCTGACTTGCAGGCGAGTGGCCACAGCTCCTGCCCCGCCATGGCCTGTGGGGTCAGACACCTTCTCCACTCTTGGGGACTCTGCCTTAAAGGCCTTGTGGCCGCCTGCAGGACGATCATGTTCCCCGAGCTGGGGTGGGAGGCTCTGGAGGTGCCCCTGTGATTGGACCTGGGGTCCAGGTGTGCCGGGGCCAGAAGCAGGGAGGCCCCCGCCATCACTTCCCACTCTGGGCATCAGTTCATTTCCCTGTAGACGTCAGGGTGGCTCAGGGCTTGCTGAACTCACGCTGCCCCCAGTTCTGGCCACACGTTTGGCCAGGGGTCCCAGGGTGCCTTGCAGCGTGGCGTGTGGCAGCCTTGGGGGTCTTGCTGCCCAAAGCACAGCTGCCCTGGTGAACTTGTGTGCTGACCTCGCGCCTTCAGGGGGCCTCTTGGTCCGTTGGCTGGGCTGCCTTTGTCTTAGTGGCGCGCTTCTGAGTCGTCTGACGAGGATGGGCTGGATGAGTCCTGCCCCTTGGGGTCTCGGCAGGGGTCTGTGTCGAGGGTTTCGGAGGCGGGAGCAGTGAAGTCTCGAGGCCGCCCGGCGGCTGTGGGGCCAGCTCTCTGTGTTTCTTACGTGCACTGAAAACCCACAGGACGCTTCTGTTGGGAGGCGGTGAGGGGTGTGTCCTGGGTGAGAATGGGTAAAATTTAAATAGAAATGAGAGCACAGTAAGGCCCAAGAGGGACACCCAGGGGACGGGGTCAGAGGATAGGAGAAGGGTCTGGGGCCATGTCTCTGCCAGCTCTGCTGGGGCCGGAGCTGGGCGTCTGGAGCCCCAGGGCTCTCCCGTCACATTGCCCTGCACCACGTGGGGGCTGAGCCCGGGGAGGTGTTGCCATGAGTGCCCTGGGCTGCAGGCCCAGGCTCTGCCCTCTGGTCTCGGCGGAGCTCTTCCGGTCGGTGGCGCCTGTGGGGCGACTTCCTGGCACCCTTGGTGGCTCTCTCTGCGTCTCTGTCTCTGGACTGCGCGTCTCTTGGCGTCTCCTTGCCGGCTAACCCATCTCCGCGTGTCTCTGCAGGAAGCCGGTGATGTTGGGCCTGCTGTCGCTGTGGGACATGACGCGGCTGGTGAACGTGCTCATCGTCTTCCGCTTCCTACGCATCATCCCCAGCATGAAGGTACGCCGGCGCCTGCCGGGCCTCGCTCTGGGGGTGGGCGTGCCTGCTGGGCAGGGACCGGGGCTGAGCACCGTCACCCCAAGTACCTGGGGTCCCTCTGCATGCGCCCCAGCCTTGCGTCCTGGCTGGGTGATGCTGGAGGCGGTTGGGAGCATAAGGGCGTCCAGCCCAGACAGCAGGGGGATGTCGGTGGGGCCCGGGGGAGGTCACATGCTCCTCGGGGTCCCTGGCCTTTGTGTGGGGCCAGTGTGCCCCTAGGCATCCTGAGTTTATGAATGGCCTTGGCATGGGCTGCCGGTGGCTAGTGGTGCCCCCTCCAAGGACCTCAGTGCGGGAGTGGAGTGGCTTGTGACTGTCTCTGAGCCCCGGTTTCTTATAATGTTCCCGCCAGGAGTAGCCCCAACTTTGGGGTGGGGGGACGGTCCGGGCGGGGGTGTCTCTCCCATCTGCTTTCCCGAGCACTTCTCGGGAGAAAAGAACCTGAGGACGCCTGCCCCCTTTCTGAGTGTCCAGGTCCTTCCCCTGTGGGCGTCCTGCCAAGCTGTGCACCTGGCCTGGCCGGGGGTGACCCATCGTCACCCAGCGGTATTTCCCATCTGAAGGGGTTCCTGGGTGCAGAGGACTGTGGCCCTGAGCCCTCCATCCATACATACACCTGTGTGACCCTACATGTGCAATGCACACAGGCACGTGATCACACACACCCAGAGCACACACAAAATCATACACATGTACACGTAATCACACCCTCATATAATCACACACATCGTCTCACACACACATGCATGCAAACACCAACAGGTGCATTTGCATGTAACCACAATTACACATGCGTGTAACCACACACATACACATAATCATGCAGTCAGGCGCAAAATAAGCACAAGTGTATGTATACACACGTGTGCGTGCTCACACAGATACAGGGTCGTCTAAACACACATACATACATGCATGTACACGTGCATATAATCACGTGTGTGCACACGTACAGCAGAGTTCCTGCCTGCTAGCGTCCGGTGCTGTTTCTCCCGACTTATCAAGTGGGGAAACTGGCTGCTTGGAAAGCTGGCCTCTGAGGCTTAGATTCACGTGAATCAGGGTCCCTGGCTGGGTCTCTGAGGCCCCACACCTCAAACCCCGTCACCCAGGGCTGACTGGCCGTCTCCAGGTCGGCCTTTCTCGAGCCTCCAGATCAGCTTTCGTGGGCCGGTGGGCAGTGTGGGCCAAGGCCCTGCACATCGTGGCTTCACCAGCAGGCTTGGAGGTGTCTGCACGTATAGGGGTTTGTGTGTGGGGGTGGGCAGGTGTGTATAGTTGTGAGAGTGTGAGGGTTGGCGTGGGTGTATGTACAGATGAGGCAGGTGTGTGTGTGTACAAGTGAGGTGTGTGTGTGTGCAGGTGAGGTGGGTGTGCATGTGTGTACAGGTGGTGTGTGTGGGTGCATGTACAGGCGATGTGTGGATGTGTGCAGGTGTTTGTGGGTGTGCAAGTGTGTGTACAGATGTTCGTGTGTGTGCAGGTGTGTGTGTACATGTGTTTTTGTACAGGTGTGTGTACAGGTGAAGCGTGTGGGTGCATGTACAGGTGTGTGTACAGGTGGTGTGTGGGTGTGCACGTGTGCAGGTGTGTGTACAAGTGAGGCAGGTCACCCGCTCTCTTACCGTCTCAGCTGATGTCCCTGGTGGCCAGCACCATCCTGGACCTGATCAAGAACATGCGGGCCTTCGGTGGGATCCTGGTGGTGAGTCTGGCCGCCTGTGCTGGCCTCTTGGGGGAACAAGGCCAGGCCGCTGGGCGGGCAGCTAGAGCTCCATGGAAAGTGGCGGCCTTCAGAAGGAAGGTCCCTGCATTCAGGTGGCAGCGGGTGACCGAGGCCTGGGGAACCCAGGGCAGGGCAGGACACTGGAGAGAGGAGCTGGGGTGGTCTGGTGGAAGGCATGGCCCGACCATACCGCCTTCCCAAGCCAGAGAGCCTCTTGGTCACTTCCAAATCCCTCATGTGTCCTAGGCCCTAGGCCACACTGAGAAGATGAAAAACAGAGGTACCAGGGACCCCCCCGGGACCCACAGAGGCCCCAGAGTGGTCAGCCATCCTTGCTTGAGGATCAGCCGCTTTTGCTGAGAGAATCTCGATGTACCCTACCCTGGGCCAGGCGCCCCCCGGAGCCAGGCCGTGAGCAGGGGGCCCGGGTAATGCTCTAGTCACGAGGCCTGGCAGTAAGGAGAGAGGGTGATGAAACCCTGCTGTTGTGGACACCAGGAGGCTCCGTGGTGCCCGGGGCTGTCATGGGGTGCTCAGGGGAGCTGCTTCAGGCACTGCCCACAGGCCCTAGTCTGCCTTGTGGAGGAAATAGGTCCAGAGAGGGGCTGGGTTAGCCTGGGGGTGCGCCTCGTCCTCCGCCCCCCAGACACATTAGCGACGGGTCTCTGACTGTGGCACACAGCTGCCCAGGGGTGTGTCTCAGACGCCTGCTGTTGAGCATGGGGAGGGCGGTAGGCTTCTCCCAGAGGGACGTGGCCGCTCCTGGCCCTCTTCCCGGGATGCCTTCTGTGGCCCCCGCTGCCCAGTTCTCCGTGGGGCCCGCCTTCTGCTGCACCTGCCCTGGAGGAGGGCTCACAGCCCCAGCTCTCCCCCCAGGCTCCCGTGTATCCCCAGGGCTTCCCTCTGGGACAGGTTGGTGGCCAGGAGGGGTGCCTGGGAGCAGAGTCCCCGTGTCCCCGGGGAGAAACCCCTGCTGGCACGTGGACCCCAGCAGGCGCTGCCTGGCTGTGTGGGGCCCCCGCAGGTGTGCGACGCCGACGGCCCGCCTGCCTCCCCAGGTGATTTACTACGTCTTCGCCATCATCGGCATCAGCCTGTTCCGGGGTGTCGTCGTGGCTCCTAGAAACAGCAGGTGAGCTGGGTCCTGGGGATGTAGGGGGAGTGTCTCTGGGGACGCTGGAGCCAGGGTGAGGCCTCGGAGGTGGTGTGGGGTCAGCTCCCCAGGAGGGACCTCCTGGGTCCCCTTTCTTACTTGGTCTCCCTGCTCTTCTCCCCTACCCCGGCTCTAGCAGCCCTCTAGAATCTGAACTGAGGATGACCCCTGACCCCGGGCCCCTTTCTGGACCTGCAGCCCAGGCTGCTTGCTGCAAAAGGGATGTCCAGGGCTTGGCCTAAACTGTGCAGCCCTCCCCCACCCGAGTCTGCCCGTTTGTCCACAGCACTGGCCTCACTGCCCTCGGCACCTCCTCAGTTGGGGGGCACGTCCTCTTTGTCCCCCTTTCTCAAGGGCCCGCTAGGTCTATGCAGAGCAGGGGCTGAGCCGGGGCTGGACACGTGGGCGTGTGTCCCACTGCGGCCCCCACACTGACTGGATTGTGCCCTCCCACCCCTCCCCGCAGCCTAGCCTCTGTTAACGGTTCCGTGCCCTGCGGGAGCTTTGAGCAGTTGGAGTACTGGCCCAACAACTTCGATGACTTTGCGGTGAGTCCTGTGCCCCCTGCCCCTCGGTACCTCACCCGCTGCCCCTGCTCCCCGCGGCCTCCTGGAAGCCCCGTCTGCTCCCTGCAGGCCGCCCTGGTCACTCTGTGGGACGTGATGATTGTGAACAACTGGCAGGTGTTCCTGGACGCCTTCCGGCGCTACGCGGGCCCGTGAGTTACTCGGCCTGGCCGCCCTGACCGCGGCTCTGCGCGGGGTGTGCGTCTGTGTCTAACCTCCTGGGGTCGCAGGGCGTGTGGGGCAGCAGGTGGCTCCTGGGAGGGCCTGTGACCTGGGGTGAAGGGGCCCAGCCCGGAGCTCCGAGAGCTCAGATGGCCCCCACACTGGGCCAGGTCTGAGCTCCAGCCCTGCTCTTCCTGGCCGACTGCCCCTAAAGGCCAGGCTGGGCCAGCCTGGGGGTTCGGGCAGAAACAGCGACGTGGAGCAGGGAGCGGCAGGTCCAGAGGAGGGTTGCGCTGGACTCAAGGGCGCCCCTGGCCTCCCCCTCATTCTCCACAGGTGGTCAGAGGTGTATTTTGTGCTCTGGTGGCTGGTGTCGTCGGTCATTTGGGTCAACCTGTTTCTGGCTCTGATTTTGGAGGTAGTGGACACCCCTGGCCCAGGCTCTTCTCAGTTGGAGTTTCTAACTTGATGAGGTGGGGTTCACCTAGAACTTGGTCGAAGAGCTTGTGCTGGGTTCCCATGGCTCTGGGGTGCGGCTCTGCCCTCCCTCGGGGCAGCTCATCCTGAAGGCTCCTGACCTTTGACCTGTGGGGTGGCCCTCAGGGAACCGCTCCTGTAGCCACCGCGGGTCTTGTCGGGCCTCGGGTCCCTGTATCCAGGGGGAGCTTCTCAGCCAGGCGGGCACGGGCAGGGTTCATGCAGGGCCCGGGCCTACCTGCCACCCATCCCTTCGTCCCTTCTGCTAGAACTTCCTTCACAAGTGGGACCGCCGCAGCCACCTGCAGTCCTTCACGGAGGACACCTCTGAGATGACCGAGGAGCTCCCGTTCAGGTGCGTGGGGGCGGGCATGGGACGGGAGGCGGGGCGAGAGGGAGGGTGGGGCCTGGGGCAGGAGGCGGGGCGAGAGGGAGGGTGGGGCGTGGGGCGGGAGGTGGGCCAAGAGGGAGGGCGGGGCGTGGGGCAAGAGTCTGGGCTGAGAGGGGGTGGGGCAGGACCAGGAGGTGGGGCGAAAGGACGGGGTGTAGGACAGAAGCGGGGTTGACGAGAGGGGCGGGGCTGAGAGGGGCGGGGCAGGGTGGGGCGGGGCCTGGGCCGGAAGGCGGGGCCAAGAGGGAGGGTGGGGCGGGAGGCGGGCATGGGGCGAGAGGCGGGGCCGAGAGGGAGGGAGGCAGTGGGCAGGTGCTCCCCTTGGGACCTCCTCCTGTCGTGGAGCTGCGTTCCTCTCACCATGAGCGTACGTAGGGAAGCCTCCTCAGGTGCCGTTAGTCTCCAGGTGACCCTGTTGGTGGGTGAAGTGAAACCTCGGCCCCTCTTTCCCATGGTAACCTGGAGCTTGTTCCTTTGGTGGCTCAGAGAGGCGACGGCCGCACCGCCCTCCCTGAACGTCTGTGTGTGTCGCAACCGCACAGAGTGGGCTTCTCCCGGCCTTTGAGGGTCACCCCGTAAACATCCCAGAGGTGGACCCGAGCCCCCTGCGGGTGGTTCCGCGCAGCTCCTGGTCCTAAGAAGCCCTGACGAGGCCTCTCCGTCGTCCCTGCACACCTGCTCCCCTGCAGGCGCCCAGGGCGCCCCGTCCATCGTCTCCCCCGTTCCGCAGGGACGTCCTGGAGGAGCCCACGGAGGAGGAGCTGGTGGAGAAGCTGAGCCGCCACCCGCACCTGCAGCTGTGCAGGTGACGTCCGGACGCCTTCCCGGCTGCGGCGGCCGGCGGCCAGGCGGCCTCGGGAGGCTCTCAGGCCCGGGAGGAGGCGGCCGCGGCCCAGAGGAGGGGCCTTCCCCTTGGGCAGACCCGCTGCGCGGACCGAGGCTGGACAGGCGCAGGCCCTGATTCGCAGCCGAGCAGGACCGCTCCGCAGCCCCTCGGGTGCTGTTCGCGCCACTCTCCTTTATAAGCTGCTTCCGAGGGACTTCCTTTTCTAAATACAGCGGGTGACTCCACAGGGACCACTGACGTGTGAACGGAGACGCAGCGGCCTTTGCCTCACGCCCTGCCGTTTCCGTGGTGCCTTTGCTGCTGGTGGCCTTCAGGGACCGGGGGCCCGCGCAAGGCCCACACTGGCCGACTGGCAGCTTTCCGGGGCATGAAGCTTGGGATCCTGGTTTTACACAGGAAGCTGGGCTGTTGTTTTATTGTTTTACGGCTCGTGTGAGTGTGATCGAGTGTGTTTCCTTCTGGGTGAGAATGCCAGTCATCCTTATCAGTAGGCCTCAGGAAACGTGAGGTTGTTGCCTACTGGAACGGGACTGCTTCTGTGGAGCGGGGCTGGCAGGGCTCAGCCAGTCGGAAACCAGTGCTGTGGCCAGACCAGCCCTCGCGGTTCTTACTGTGTTTGCAAGAAGCCTTTCAGCAACAGCTGTCAGGAAACTGAAAAAAAATAAAGATTTATTATCTACAAGACCTGGAAATTACCTACTGCACCTGGGCCCATACAGTGAGGTCACAGGTAGAGAGAGACCATGGGCCTGGGGTTCTGCTTTTATTGGGATTGAGGGTTTCAGGGGACTCACTCTTGGTGGATTTAAAACATAAGAGCAGGAATTTAAAGTGAAGGAAGAAAAAAACGTGGCCCAAATGGTTAGTTATCAAAATCAAAGATTTCTAAAACAAATCTCAGAGCAGAAAGGTGGGCAGTGTGTTTGAGATACTCTGTTTGAAGTGGATGCCTCTGTAATCAAAGCTTAAGAAAACTATTGCTAGGGCTTTTGCTACCCCAGGTATGGTCGTATAGGTTGTGCACTGCACAAGAGTAGCCAGCTGCAAAGATGTGTCCTGGCTTTGGCTGTCTACCCCATAAGAGGGACCCTCTTTCTAATTTGCATAAAGACACATATAAGTCAGGGATGGCCCTACTTTGTGTGTGACGGGGGCTGGGGTGGGGAGGAGGGGAAAGCGAGCAGTGTGTGGCAGGCCACGTTGCCATTTGGTCCATCGAAGATCCAGATTGATAAACAGGATTCTCATTTCAAGGGCCACCTCGAGTGGTTTGTTGGTGGTAGCCCCCAGAAGGTCTGTTGAGAAGGATTGGAATCTTCGTGGGAAGGAGTGCTAGGATCTATTAGTGATGTCTGCCATGAGCCCCAGAGGGGAAACCAGGGCGTGGATGCTGACTCCACTGCAGGAAGTGATCCCAGTCTTCCCCAGCTTGTTTGGGAAATGGGATGAGAGGAAAGTTCAGCTAAAAAAAAGGAACTTCTAAAATGTCTGCAAACCCCAGTGCTTGAGGTGTTCTAACTCCTGGTAGTGTTTTGTGTATTAACTGCCTTGTAGTTCCTGACCCCAGAGTTTATCTGAAATTTTGGGTATTCATCTGATGCTCCTCAGGTTTAGGGGACCTCTGGGGGTAGTGAGATCTCTCCCAGGCTTGCTCCTTGTGCAGTCTGCCTTCTTGAAAGGCTGGTTTTGGGGTGGGGAGGCCTCTGCGGAACAGTGGTTTAGAAGTCATACCCAGCTTGGGTGGCTGCCTGTTTGCCCGCTGTATTTCCACCCCAGCTCAAGGTCTGAGCGCCATCTAGTGGTGGATGCAGGTTCAAATGACTCAGCTTGACTCTGTGATCCCTGGCTTAACCAGGTGGCACACCTGCCAATGCTGGGTTTGATTCCTGGGCTGGGAAGATCCCCTGGAGGAGGGAATGGCAACCCACTCCAGTATTCTTGCCTGGAAAATCCCACGGACAGAGGTGCCTGCCAGGCTAGAGTCAGGCTAGAGTCAGACACGACTAAACTCACTTAACATGCACACACACGTGATCCCCAGGGGTTAGCTCATTGTTTCCCCCAGACCCCTGGAGACCTGATTCCTCTTTGGCCCTCTCATGGCACAAGGCCGGGGGCCCAGCCTCACCGGGTTGCAAGCCTGTCCACCCAGGCCTAGTTCTAGTGGGCAGCGTGCTCGCTGCCCTGTCCTCAGGCTGGTCCCAGCCCTGAGGGTCCACCACCTCCCCATTCCATGGCCTGTGTGCAAAGAAGCCCCCTGTAGTTAGCCTGTCACTCAGCAGATCACTCCAGACAACCCACGCTGGGCGCGGGGACAGCGCTGTCCAGAGAGACTGGCTCTGCCCAGGGAGGGAGTGACTGAAGCTGGTGCCGGTCCCACGGTGCTGGTGCCTCGTGACTGCTGGCTGGGGCACCTGTGCGTATTGTTTCCCTACGTCAAGTGATGTCAGCCTCAGAACCTTTGTCTAAAAGAGCTAGGGCTGAAGTGAAGGCTGATCTGGGGCTGGAGTCTTGTCCAGCTGGCATGTGCAGCCCCCATCTGGTGGAGGAGGTGTGTGTCTCACTTCTCGCCCTACCCAGCTTGGGACCACCAGCTGCCTGGAGCCTCGGCTGTGAGCTGGTTTCCTGATCTGCAGGGGAGGGCTGGGGTTGGCAGGAGCAGGTTCACACCTGGGCATCTAGCTCAAGAACTTCCTGTGACCCCAGCTTCCCACTAGAGGTGCTGAGGTCATGTCTACGATCTCCCAGGACAGATGACGTCAACACTTTTAAAATATTTATTTGGCTGTGCCGGTCTTAGGTTGAGGCATGTGGCATCTTGGTTCCCTGACCGGGGATCAAACCCGGGCCCCCTGCAGTGGGCGAGCAGAGCCTTATTCACTGGCTCACCGGGAAGTCCCAACCTCAAAAGCTTTGAAGAGCAGCCAGTGATAATAGCATGGCTCCCAAACTGGGTTTTTGTGAGGTTTCCTTACGCACTGCAGGTTCTGCGGTCCTTGCAGGAATACCACAGGAGTGCATTCTGGCAGGTGGTGTGCAGTTTTTGTTTTCCACAGCTGATGCAGCCTTCCTACTTGGTTGGGGTGGTGGATGCTAGGCTGCCTGGTATAAACTAACTCGTTCTCCGTTTGTGATGAATGAGTAGGGGCGGAGCTTTGACCCCGTGTGAATATCCTGTTTCTCACTCAGCTTTCTTCTCCCGCCCTGCTTCCATCTGTGTGGATCGTGGTTTCTTTTATTCAGTGGGTTATAGTCTGTTACTGGATTTTATTTCAAGCTCAAATCATCATTTTGGCAGGGGGAAAGGCCTTCACCCTAGCTTTTGTGTCCGTTAGCTATGTACCTACTGTCCTTTGAACATTTTTTTGCTTTCTGACATGAAAAGGTATTTCAGGCCTATCTTGTACCTTCCGTCTCCCAGCCCTGGTACGAGGCATTTCTCCAAGGACCCCTGTTCCTTTAAGTGAGAAAAAGCTTTAGGAACCAAGGTGTGGTTCTGAGATGTTCTCACTGCTGTTGAGGTTTTGCTGCACCCAGACTTCCTCAGGTGACAGAGCTAGGGAATCGATGTGCTCATCTGTCTGTCTGCCTGTCTTTATCTGTCTGTCTGTCTCTCTATCTAATCTATCTCTATCTATCCATCCCTATTGTACTGACCGCTAAACTACACCAATCCCTCTGATTTCAAGCAGCATCTCCGATTTCTCCCCTTCCACAGCTATTAAGCATTTTTCTCGGAACGATTCCCATTTCCCTTAATCTATGCACTCACTCGATCAGTTTCCCCGTAAATAACTAGTCTCCATCACCACTGCCACCCTGCCCCCACAGAGATGTCCTCCTTACCCCACCTAGTGCTTTGTGGACACCCGGATCAGAAACCTCCAGGAAAGAGCTTTCCAGATGGTTAAAGAAGTAAATAAATAGAACTACAAGCAATGTAACTTTATTCACAAATAAGGTGATCGTCTAGCTAGAAAATCTAAAATTATCAAACGTGGTAAGAATTCAACAAGATGATTTGTCATAAGATTAATATACTGAAGTCCACTGTTTTTCTAAACACTAGCAACAATCTGTCCTAAGTTTATTTTAGAAGACACCATAAAAAGTACTACTTGAATCAGAGTAAAATCTTCAAGGTCCTTAAATTGAACAAGAGATGTTCAAGGCCTGTATAGGAAAACTATACCATTTCTTTAAAATCTGTGATTGTAGGCTTGAACAGAGAATGTGCTGGTTTTCTTTTGCTGTGAATCTAATTGATGGAAGAACTGATCGAAAAATGACATGAAACTTACATGCAGAAACACCTAAGTTACTTCTGTTTGTTACTCTTGGGGCTTCTCTGGTGGCGCTAGTGGTAAGGAACTCTCCTGCCAATGCAGGAAACGTA
Organism: Budorcas taxicolor; assembly: GCF_023091745.1. Taxonomy (NCBI): domain Eukaryota; kingdom Metazoa; phylum Chordata; class Mammalia; order Artiodactyla; family Bovidae; genus Budorcas; species Budorcas taxicolor. The sequence continues at coordinate 47,113,128 of NC_068934.1, forward strand.
AGAGGCCTGGGTTTGATCCCTGGGTTGAGAAGATCCCCTGGAGGAGGAAATGGCATCCGACTCCAGTATTCTTGCCTGGAGAATCTTGTGGACAGAGGAGCCTGGTGGGCTACAGTCCATGGGGTCACAAAGAGCTGGACGTCCCTGAAGCAACTTAGCATGCGCGCACTTCGGTATACAGAGATGTGGTAGCCAGGATGGCATGACGCTGGTGCGGGACAGATGGACAGATGGACAGATGGACTGATGGAATGGAGTGCAGAGCCCACAGACAGCCTTGCACATTCATAGAAATTCAGTGCACAGCAGAAAATCACGGGGACAGGATAGATTACCCAGGAAATGCTGGAAATTCCAGTCTATGTGGAAAAAGAGTGAAATTATGTCCTGGTCTCACACTTAACACAAAATACATCCCACCTGGATTAAGGCATTAGATATAAAGGGTAAACTTTTCAACATTTAGAAGACAATACAGAAAAGGAAATATTGATCAAATGAATGCAGTCGTATCAAGAACATCTTTCTTTAAAAGATACCACAAAGTAGGCAGGGTGCAACCAGAAGAAGGTATGTGAAACAGATAAAACTGATAAAGGACTTGTCTCTAGAGCTCATAAAGAGCCCCTACAAGACAGCAAGGAAAATACAGACAAGTTAATTTTTAAAAAGGGGCGTGAACTGGCTTTTCACAGGAAAACAAACTCCAAAGCGTGGCAGGAATGTGATGTCACGAATGATTAGTGAGGCACAGAGCGAGACCACCGCCATCATTTCACGGTCACTACAAGGTCAAAATCGAACAGGTCTAGCCAGTTGAATGATTAGAACTTTTATATATACTCAGAGGAAATTTAAATGGATGCCGCCTCTTTGGAAAACCATTTCACTTTATTCGTTTTAGTGGAATATGACAGACGTTATTCCCCTGCTTCCCGGGTGGCTCAGACAGTAAAGAATCTGCCTGTGATGCTGGAGACCTGGGTTTGATCCCTGAGTCAGGAAGATCCCCTGGAAAGGGCCATGACAACCCACTCCAGTGTTCTTGCCAGAATCCCGTGGACAGAGGAGGTTGGTGGGCTGCACTCCGTGGGGTCGCAAAGAGTTGGACATGATTGAACGACTAACACAGCAACAGCAACAACATTCTCTTGCTAAGAACACACTCAAGAGAAATAGCCTGTCCACATGACGCAGGTGGTAAAGTGTCCAAAAGGGCAAAGGGAGTCCAGCAGAGAGCTGTACACCACACAGACGCCCCCAGCAGAATTGTACGCACCACGGAATATTATACAGCGCCGAACCCAGTGAACTCCAGCCACAAACAACCTCAAGACCAAGTCTTAGAAGCACAGTGTTGAGAAGACTCCACGTGGCATCATATTATTTCCAAAATTCAAAACCGCAGTTAAACACTATAGTGTGGGCATGTACACGTGGGCATTAGGATGACTTAAAAGTGAAATATGAGGCCCCGGGAGGTTGGCTCCGGGGAGACAGGGGCAAGGTGAGAAGGCCCATCTGGATGCAATGGGCATGCAACTGAACTTACGTGCAGCCCGCCAGGCTCCTCTGTCCATGGAATTCTCCGGGCAAGGACACCGGAGTGGATGGCCATTCCCTTCTCCAGGGGACCTCCCCAGACCACAGATCAAATCCACATCTCTTGAATGTCCTGCTTTGGCAGGCGGATTCTTACCGCCGAGACACCTGAGAAGCCCTTTATAATGGACACACATTTGCAAACATTCTTTAAAAAATTTTAATCTATTTGGCCATGTTGAGTCTTAGTTGCTGCATGCAGGATCTTGTTATTGTAGCTCGTGGTCTTAGCTGTTCTGCGGCATGTGGGATCTGATTCATAGTTCCTTGACCAGGGATCCAACCACATCTGCATGGCAAGGTGAATTCTTAACCCCTGGCCCACCCGGGAAGCCCCAAGCATTCTTTTATATATGAGCCACATGTCATATTAGAATATAATGAAGAAAGATGGAAAGAGGAGGGGAGTGAAAGATGCAGGGTGTGGGTGGCTCCCCCCAGGAATTGGCTGCCCAGGGGAGCAGAGAAGGGGGTGACATCGGAGGGCAGTGCGGTCAGCTTTCTTTTTTTCTATAAAGAAAGCTGAGCGCTGAAGAATTGATGCTTTTGAACTGTGGTGTTGGAGAAGACTCTTGAGAGTCCCTTGGACTGCGAGATCCAACCAGTCCATCCTAAAGGAGATCAGTCCTGGGTCTTCATTGAAAGGACTGATGCTAAAGCTGAAACTCCAATACTTTGGCTACCTCACGGGAAGAGCTGACTCATTGGAAAAGACCCTGATGCTGGGAGGGATTGGGGGCAGGAGGAGAAGGGGACGACAGAGGATGAGATGGCTGGATGGCATCACCGATTCTATGGACATGAGTTTGAGCAAGTCCCGGGAGTTGGTGATGGACAGGGAGGCCTGGTGTGCTGCGATTCATGGGGTCACAGAGTCAGTTATGACTGAGTGACTGACCTGCACTGAAGTGGGGTCAGGAGAAGGTCAGTTACTTATGTGGGGAAATCGTGTGGCCAGCCGGGCAGCACCCAGTGCCACAGGAGTGAGGACGGGCGCGGCAGTCACTTGGCTGTGGGTGCGGGACAGGTGTGACCCCTGGATGACGGCAGAGGGAGGTGGCGAGGGCGTGGGGGCCAGCTGGGCGATCTGCGTGCCTCCGGAGTCCTGGGCAGCATCTGTGAGTGTCCTCCAGCCCCGCAGGCCCAGGGTCCTCATGGGAGCAACAGCGGCCACCGAGGTCCTCTCGCAGGCCCTGCCCACAGGCCGCCCCCCAGCCCCGGCAGCTGGATGGGGTCTGAGCGCAGGCCCGACCTGTCGCTGGAACCTCAGAGCCGAGCCCTGGCAGGCGAGTTTGGGCCTTTCATGTGGTCTGCTCCGAATCTTGTCTTTCACCAAAATGGCCAGGGTTTGGTTTCCTGCCTTTCTGATAATTGGTGGTTCTTATCAAAACGTTAGACCGATTCCTCGCTTAAAACAAAAAAATGGGAAGGCAGGCGCCTTCGCTGCTCTTAAAAACCAAAGAAGAGGGCGTGGGGCGCACGACACCCCCCACATCAAAGTGGCTGGTAGAGGCCACACCACCCAGCTCCTCCCCCCCGCCCCCCAGCATGTGGCTGAGTTATTCTCCTGGGAAACAGAACCGGAGCCACCCCGGGGCAGTCAGCCCACACCTGCGGGTCCCAGCCGCTGCCCCGGATCCCACAGCAGTTGCCTAATCCGTGCCTGGGCCCCGCAACACCTGTCGCCAGGTGAGCCAGACTTGCCAGACCCGCCCTCCAACTTTGCCTTTCCATCGCGGTTAGCGGGCACGAAGACGTGTGGGGAGACAGGAGCCTTGGATACCTGCAGCCACGCTGAGCGGCACCCGCTTCTGAAGCCTGGTGCTTGCTGAGGGCTGGGCGTCGGGCAGGGGTCTCGGCCACTGGTTCTGACCTCCTGGGGCCTCAGAATCCCCTGGAGGAGGCCTGGTTAGCACCAGTCCTGGGCCCCGCCCACATGCCATCTGGGGGCCTGGGAACCTGCACTTCTAACAGTTACCGGGTGATGCCGCTGCTGGTTCGGTGACCACACATAGGGAACTTTCCTCCTCATCTCCAGTTTGCTTTCTTTTAGCAACAAGCACGCAGAGCTGTTGTTGATCAATTTTTGCTTTTTAAATTAAAAAGTTATTTGTTTATTTGGCTGTGTCTGGCCTTAGTTGAGGCACGCGGGATCTTTGTTGTGTCACGCGGGATCTTTTATTGGAGAGCATGGATTCACTAGTTGAAGCGTGCGGGCTTAGTTGCTCTGAGACATGTGGGACCTTCGTTCCCTGACCAGGGATCGGACCCACATCCCCTGCATTGCAAGGCAGATTCTTAACTACTGGTTGGTGTTTAGTTGCTAAGTCGTGTCTGACTCTTGGCCACCCCATGGACGGCAGCATGCCAGGCTTCCCGGTCCTTCGCTATTTCCTGGAGTCTGCTCAGACTCATGTCCATCGAGTCGGTGATGCCATCCAACCATCTCATCCTCTGTGGCCCCCTTCCCCTCCTGTTCTCAATCCTTCCCAGCATCAGGGAGGTCTCTGTGAATTTTTAAAAAGCAACCTTTTGGGAGGGGGCCGTTACGGAGAGAACCTCTTCCTGGTGGTCAGAATTGCCCAATCCATCCTCTCTGGGCAGAGGGTTCAGGGAGATTCCAGCTCAACCGGACACATGTCCTGGTTGGGAGGGTCCAGGCTGCCCATCCTTGGCTCAGGCCCATGTGCAGACCACACGACTGGCCGTGGGCAGCTGACTGGACTCTTAGGATCCTGCCCAGTCTCGGGGGTGGGGTGGGGGTGGGTGGGCAGCACCCCCACCAAGGGCCCCTGGGCGCGAAGTGGGGAGAGCTGGGCTCCAGCCTCACACCCCAGCTCTGCAGTTCTGGGATCCCCTTGCTGCCCCCCCCCACCCCCAGGGCTCCCCCTGCCCACAGTGGGATGCTTCCACTGTCTCCTCCGCACTCAGGGCCTGTGGTGTTGGTGTGCAGCTGATGCTCAGGCCGGCTCTGAGCCTCCTGGCAGCCCGTGGGAAAAGGGAAAAGGTTTCTGCCAGAGGAGGCAGCAGTCTTCTTGCTGCTGAGCCAGGTCCCTCACCAGCCCGGGGGTGGGGGAGTGGTGTGCTGGGCGGGGCTGGGCTGGGTGGGGCAGCTGCCGGGTACCCACCGACTCCCAGCCTCAGACCAGACCCGTCTCCTGGGAAGTGAGCCCCTACCCGCAGCAGCACCCTCAGCCTTGGTCTGGTCATCCGTGAGTTTCAGGGCTTGGGGTGGGGGCCTGAGGGGTGACGATGTGCAGTCGCCTCCCATCAGTTCTGGGAAGCAGCGCACACAGTAGGTGTCAGCCTTGCATGTCACTCAGGGGACCCTCCCGAGAATCAGTAGCAGCGATCATGATCATTAGGAACAAGGAGAGCCGCCGTTTTGGGGGCTGCTCACTGCAGGCACTTTTCTGAGCGCTTGAGGCAGCAGTGTGCTGTCTTGTTTAATCCTCAGGCGGCCTTGGCTGTGGCACCCCTGGCAGGGGTGGCCCGAGGGCCCAGAGAGGCTGAGTCACTTGCTCCTGGTCACACGGGGTGAAGGTGTCGCCTCTTTTACTGGGCTTGTCTCTGTCTCCATCCCCCCCATCTGTCAGCGTGCCTGCTAAGTCGCTTCAGTCGTGTTCTGACTCTGTTCGACCTTGTAGACTGCAGCACCCCCAGCTCCTCTGTCCGTGGGGTTTTCCCAGCAATAATACTGGAATGGGTTACCAGGCCCTCCTCCAGGGGATCTTCCCGACCCAGGGATGGAACGCGTGTCTCTTGTGTCTATCAGCATTGCCAGGTGGAGTCTTTACTGTCCGAGCCACCTGGGAAGCCTACACATCACGGGGGGGATGCAGAGAGCCAATGCTGCAGCGTCAGATGCAATCTGCAGGACCGGGAGGGTTGGCACGGCCGCGGCAGGCTCCGCGTGTCACCACAGGAGGCGGGAGGTGGCACGCAGGTGACAGGCGAGCTCTGGGGCACAGGCTGGGTTGCTTGTGACTTTCTCCCTTCTTGGCCGCCATTCAGAGGAGCCCGGGGCAGCCAGAATCTCAGCCTGGGTGTGCGCCCCCGCTGGCCGCCTGCCGTGACCTTGACGCTGGTTTGGGCTTCCTGGCGCCCTGCTTCCTTCGCTGGGAAAGGAGGTGGGCGGGTGGCTGGAGGAAGCCCTTGTGCCAACTCCGGTGCAGGACTTACTCTGCAGGCACGTGGCTCCATCTCTGAGCTCCTTGGAGGCAGGGCTCACTGTCCCTTGCAGGTGGGGAAACTGAGGCGCAACCCATACCCACCCACCAGTGGCAAGGCAGAGGGTGGGCCCAGGGCTGGCCCGGAGCCCCCCTCAGTCCTCTGTCCTCACGGCTGCAGCCACGGGTTCCCGGGTTGTTGGCTCCGGGTTTCCAGCCCTTGACTCAAGCGTAGAGGCTGTGGGTCTTGGTGGATCCCTGACTTCTCTCGTGTCCTCAGCTGTCGATGGGCTGCTTGGTGAACACTCTGTCACCCTGAGCTCAGGGGCGGCTGAGGCAGGGAGGGGTTCAGGTGTGCTCCGCCCGGAAGGGCTGAACCTTTCCTCTGGAGTCCCCCTGCCCCAGTGCTGGGCACCTGGTCTTACCTGGGGCGTCACCTGTACTTGGATGCTTCGGAGCCTCCCCTGCACTGCTGGGGACAGAGCCCAGGCTCCTGGGCTTGGTCACCGAGGCCAGGGGCTCCCCTCTCTGGAGGTTTTATCTGCCACCTCCCTATCCCCGTGAGCTTTCACGAGCTCCTTTTTTTGCTTAGGAGAAAGACAGGGTCCAGTCCTGGACACAGGCGGGGTTGAGGGGCCCACCCAGGCCCACGGACAATTGAGCCTCTCCAAGATGTCACAGGCCCCCTGTTTAGAATGGATGGAAGGTAAGTCTCTGGCTCTGAAGGTCAGGCTCCGAAGTCCTCCTGGGGGTCCCGCCATTCAGCGGGGGCGGGCACAGAGGACCTTGTGAGCGAGGGCAGGATGGCACGGGCTGGTGTGCCCTCCTCTCTCCTGCCCCATGGCCTCACGGAAAGGGCGCTGCCTCCTGTGACAGGCGCCCTGCTTGTCCTCTGACACGACGCTCGCTGCCGGAGACCCTCGTCCTCCCCTGGTCCCTTTGGACAGATCTTCAGGCAGTTTCACCCCAGGGTCCCCGCGCATTCCCCCTTCACCCACACCTGGCCCCGGAAAGCCTCAGGTGTTCCTGCCCTCCCACTCCCCGACTGGAGGCTGGGGGTGCCTCCAGGCTGCCTTGGCCTCAGTGCATGGTCCTCGGTCCTGGGGTACGGCCCTCCAGTGACCCCGAGCCCCGGGACAGGAAGTGGTGTTGGCAGATGGGGGAGGGCTGTGAATCCAACTCTTCCCCCTCTGGGCACTTTCTAGTTTCAGGAGGATAAGGGAGCGTAAGAACCGGGGAGCTGGTTTATCCGACTCCTTTGTCAATCGTTTCTGAGTCCAAAGGGCTGTGACCGTGGGATGCCCCAGCTCTGGGGTGCAGGTGGAAACGTCGTTTGTGGCGTCCCCTGTGGGTGTGTCTGCAGAGGTGCAAGCCTGGAAATTCTTGGGCCGGTGAGGCTGTCCTTGGGCTGTTCACAGAAAGGGCTGAACGCCTACCCTTCCCCGCTAATTCTGCCCCCGTTTTGGAAATGTAGGTGCAAACTGCTTCACAATGAACCAGAAAGCTCTATCAAACTAGAGGGTTCCGGTCTGTAGCTCTTATGGTGCCAGGGCCCTTGGGCACCTGCTGAACCCATAACCTAAACAACACGGGGACGTCCCTGGTGGCCCAGTGGGTAAGACTCTACTCTCCAATACAAGGACACTAACCAGATCCCTGGCTGGTGAATTACGATCCCACGTGCTGCATGCACAGTCTTCAACAAAGTGCACCTCCCAGTGAGACTTCTTTTTTTTTTTAAAAAAGATTCATTTATTTTATTTGACTGAGCCAGGTCTTGGTCGCGTCGTGTGGGGTCTTCCAGCTTTGTTTCGGCATGCAGGCTCTTAATTGTGGCTTGTGAACTCTTAGTTGCGGTGTGTGGCACCTAGTTCCCTGACCTGGGATCAGACCTGGGCCCCCTGCACTGGGAGCTCGGAGTCTTAGCCACTGGACCCCCCGCGAGACTCGTGTGTGTGGGTCTGTGAGGCAGAATGGGAGGCTTCTGGGGTCTCTCAGGTGGTCCCCAAGCTTGAGCGCTCCTTAGGATGCCTGGAGGGCTTATGGAGCATGGCTCCCGGGGCCCCACCTGAGTTTCTGATTCATTAGGCCCGGGGAGACCAGCCTGGGAACTTGCGTTTCTCACCAGTTTCTGGGAGCTTCTCTTGCTGCTGGCTCTGAGAACCGCTGGGGGTGCTCCCTTCCCCGGCACCACTGTAGGGGAGTCAGTGGTGATCCCGTAAAATTTGAGTCCTACTCCTGAGCCCTGGGGCCTGTGATGGTGAGCTTATGTGGAGATGGGGTCTTGGCAGGAGGGAGTATGCTAAGCGTCTTTAGGTGAGGTCACCCTGGATTCAAGGTGCACCCTGAACAGAGCGGGGTGTCTGACAACAAGAGGAGAGAATGGGAGACACAGAGAGGAGGCTGAGGGGTGCTGCCGCTGAGCCCAGGGATGCCTGGAGCCCCCAGAAGCTGGAACAGGAGGGAAGGACCCTCCCCTAGAGCCTTCGGCGGGGAGCGCAGCCCTGCCCGCACCTTGATTCTGGACTCTGGTCTCCAGACGGGAAGGGAATCAGTCTGTTGTTTCGAGCCAACAGTCCGTCCATGGCACCTTGTCATGGCCGCCTGTGGACACTCATGCAGCCCCACTCACGCACAGTGGCTGCAGATTTTGGTTTTCGCGAAGCTCGTGGAGACGTCCGATCACAAGCTCCAGGCAGCCCAGACCCGTCCACAGGGACCAGGGCTCAAGGGACAAAAGCACCAGGTGGGGTTCTGCCCTGTTTCCCCGCTGCCCGTAGTGAGGCGACCCAAAGCCGCTGCTGGGACACCTCTAGGCCCAAGCAGCCTGGGTCTGAGACTCTTCTAAGTTAGCCATCCCAACCTTTTTGGCACCAGAGACCAGTTTTGTGGAAGAGTTTTTCCGCAGACTTAGGGCATGGGGGTGGTTTGGGGAGGATTCAGGCGCATTGCATTTTGGTCCATTTTATTTCTATTATGAGTACCTCAGCTCCAAATGGCAGCCCACTCCATTATTCTTGCCTGGGGAATTCCATGGACAGAGGAGCCTGGTGGGCTACAATCCATGGGGGTCACAAAGACTTGGGCACAACTGAGCAACAAACGCATATACACACACAGCCCTCAGATCGTCAGGTATTAGATCCCAGGGGTTGGGTCCCCTGGTCTAAGTGGTGGCCTGCGGGGAGCCTGGGTGCAGATGCCAGCGGGGAGAAGATGCACAGGGTGGGTGACCTGCAGGGCTTCCAGGTACTGAGAGCAACCTGAACAGCCTGCCCTGGGCCCAAAGGCACGGGTCCATGGGTCAGGCAGGCTGTTGCACGGTGCAGGTGAGCGTTCCAGCCCTCCGTGGGTGACCAGCCATCCTGGTGTGGTCCCTGAAGCCACGGGGGCCTGGGGGGCCTCCCAGGGGGCCCACTGATTGAGGGGGAGGTTTGCTGATCCACAGTAAAGCCCAGGAGACAGTCTGGATTGGAGGTCACACAGGCTGGGGCTTGACTCCAGCCCTGCAGGAGGCTGCTCTGTGCCCAGGCCCCTTCCCTCCTCTGGTCTCAGCTTCCTGGTGTGTGAGGTGGGCCTGGAGTGGGCACCTTGTCCGTCCACCAGAAGGCTGAGCTAGCTCAGGTGCCAAGAGATGCAGGTTCCTCCCGGTGCCCCTACTGGCAGGGAGCTGGGGGCCCCATGGGTGATTTGCCTACAGGTGAGGCCCTGGGTGTTTGGGGCAGGGCCACGTAGAGGGCCAGGTAGGACACACCTGGAGAGGTGGCCAGGCACACACGCAGTACCAGAGCTGGCCAGCAGAGGGAAGCAGAGTCCCAGCAACAGGGGTCCCTGGAGGCCAGGCCTGGACCACCCCTGCCCACCTCAGCCCAACTCCAGCCCCAGGCCCTGCTCAGCCCAAAGCAGGTTCCCCGCTCTCAACCTCCCCTCTCCCTCTCTACAAAGGGTCTCCTCTCAGAGCCTTCCTGGCCCCAAGGCCTGTGCTGGGAACTTGCTACGGCGGATGCTGCCTACATTAGGGCTCACTTGTCACTATCTTAAGTCGTCTGAGGACCAGCAAGGTGGCAGGGATGTGTCAGGGCCAGCGCTGGGTGCACAGGAAGCAGGTGGTGAATTGCAGGCCAGGGGAACTCGGCCTGAAAGTGGGGAGACGTGTGACTGTGCTCGGAGGGCTGGGACATGGCCCAGGCCGCTCTGGGGGCAGGGACCCCTCTGGGTAGGTCTGGAGTGACCTGGTGCCGGCCCCACCTGCCAGCCCCCGTGGAGGCACCTGGAACCCCGTTTCTCTGGGGCGGGCACCTCCGTCGCCTGCAGCGAGAGTCTGGGTGCTGGGGGCGGGGACAGTGTGGGTCCCTCCATCATGGCTGGGAAGACCTCACGCTTCCAAGGATGCTCAATTCACATGGCCCTATTTCCCCAGGAACCTGGGCCTCAGGTGGGCTCTGCCGTGACCCCTGGCCTTGGGTGTGGCCCCTCCCCACGGAGCCTTGATTGTGTCTCGGGGCCTTTGCACACGCTGTCGCTCCCCACCCCCCCCCCAACTCTGACTCTCTCTGTGGCATTTCTCTCCCTCTGGAGTATCTTTGGGGGGCGTCTGTTTGTTGCTTGCCTTCCTTACTGGAATGTAAACTTCGTGAGGGCAAGGACGTTATTGTATCCATGGCCGAGTCCCCAGAACACTGCTCGGCGCAGAGCGGGTACTCCATAAGTAAGCCTCTGTCGACGGAACGGACAGAGAATGGATGGATGGATGCCTGACCTTGTGCCCCGCACCCGGGTCCGCCCAGTCCAGCTCCTGAGCTGCGGTGGGGGGTGGGCGGTGAGGTGAGATGAGAGGATGAAGCTCCCTCTTTGCACTGGCTGTTCTTCCTGGTGCTCCTCTGTTGCGTGGGTGGGGCGGCCACCCAGCCCAGGCAGGGTCAGGCAGGGTCGGGGGGCGCCGGGAGGGGAAGGGTCCCCGGCTGTGTGCCAGGGCTGCATGCCCGGTGCTCGGGCAGGGTCAGGCAGGGTCGGGGGGCGCCGGGAGGGGAAGGGTCCCCGGCTGTGTACCAGGGCTGCGTGCCTGGTGCTCGGGCAGGGTCAAGCAGGGTCGAGGGGCGCCGGGAGGGGAAGGGCCCCCGGCTGTGTGCCAGGGCTGCATGCCCGGTGCTCGGGCAGGGTCAGGCAGGGTCGGGGGGCGCCGGGAGGGGAAGGGTCCCCGGCTGTGTACCAGGGCTGCGTGCCTGGTGCTCGGGCAGGGTCAGGCTGGGTCGTGGGGCGCCGGGAGGGGAAGGGCCCCCGGCTGTGTGCCAGGGCTGCGCGCCCGGTGCTCGGGCCTGGGGCCTGCTCATCTTCTTACTGGAGAGGCTAGCTGTTCCCTGGGTCCGGTCACACCCGCTTGGCAGAGGGATTCCAGTCTGATTACTCTGGGCCCGGAGGTGCCAGGCCACAGGCGAGTCAGAGACCTCGGTCGGGGAGGGCTGAGCGTCTCTGGCTCAACTCTTGTACCTGCTGCGGAGCGGGGGAGGGGGCTCTGCGGGGCGGGCGCCCGGCTCAGTGGTGCCCAGAGGGCACCCAGGATGCAGCCAGGACAACTGGCCACAAGGAAGCAAGGGGACCATCCCGCCTCTTCTCCGTGCAGGGCCAGCCCCCCAAGTCCGGGCGAGGTTAGGGGGCCAGTGACACAGTCCAAGCTCATGTCTGTGGAGAAACTGTGAAATAAACCCCTGGGGGCTGGGCCCGCAGCAGGGCAGACTGGCGCTTGCTGGGGGCATCTTTTTGCCCCCATGTGCTTATGTGTTCTCATTTCTGTCTTACAGAGGAAGAAACAGGGGCTGAGAACATTCCAGAACTACCCCTCCCCACCCCCCAGCCTTAACACCCCCACCTCTTTTGCGTGCCTGGCCGGCTGCTTCCAGAAAGCAAAGTATTGGCCACTTACTTTGGGGATTGTCCAGGGTTAAAGGTCACCCCAGTGAGACTGATTTTGGCTCAGGGCGAGGCGGACCTTGTCGCTGTCAGAAGAGTGTGAGGGTGTCGTCGGGCAACGGGCTTGGGGAAAACAGGCCTATTCCCTTACACGCCCGAGGGGCTGGCAGCGGGTAGGGGACTGGCCGATGCTGGGGCCTCTACGAAGGTTTCAGAGGACAGGATGTTCCGGCTCCGGGAGCAGGCTCACGCGTCAGAGGCCTTTGGCAGCGTTTTGAGATGCGAGGAATGTGTTTGGGGGTGCTTGGGCCTGGATGGATTTGCTTTCCACTGGGCACACAGCTTTGCTGCATAACCGAAGGGCAGAGACTTCGGGACCACGGGCCACTGGAGCTCTGCCCCGGTCTGTGGGGGACCTCAGCCGGGGACGGCGGGGCTCCAGGCTGGACCCCAAGGAGGACGGGAGGCTGGCGCAGGCTGGCGAAGGGCCCCTGCGGGCCTCTGGTGGGAGGAGCAGGGGTTCCTGGCTGCATCCTGGGTGAATTCTGGGCACTGCTGAGCCAGGCCTCCGCCCTGCAGAGCCCCCTCTCTCGCTCCAGGGGCAGGAATAAGAGTTGAGCCAGAGACGGTCCCCAAGGGTCTCTGGATCGCCTGTGTAGCCTGGCACCTCCAGGCTCAGAATAGCCAGACTCAAGTCCCTCCACCAACCAGGTGAGACTGGGCCCAGCGGACAGCAAACCTCCCAGTTAAGAGGAGACCCTAGACCTGAGCACCAGACACGCAGCCCTGGCCGATGACCAGGGCCCTTCCTCTGCTGACCCTGCTGGACCCTGATCCTGCCTGGGCTGGGTGGTCACACCCCCCACCCAACAGGGGGGACCCGGGACCCATGCTCCTCAGTGCCGAGTTCTGACACCTGCTCCTCTTTTTCCAGAACAAACCCCACCCACGTCCCCCGTCAAGGGTCATGTGCAGGGTGGGAGCTGGCCTGCCTGGCCCCTCTGCGTGGAACACGGGACGCTTGGGTGCTTCACTAACTTCCTGCGGGTGGGGGGGGCTGTGATAGAGAGCCGCAAGAGGGTGGCTTTAAATGACAGAGGTTTATCCCTCCACAGCCTGGAGCCCGAAGTCCTAGCTCAAGGCCACGTTCCCTCTGGATGTTCGGGGGAGGATCCTTCCTGCCTCTTCCAGCTTCTCCCCCAACTCCCCCCGCAATCCTTGGCTCGTAGCCACATCCCGCGAAACTCTGCCTCATCTTCACGTGGCCGTCCGTCTGTGTCCTCTTTTCTTGTAAGGATGCTAGTCGTCGGCTTCAGGACTCACCAGACTCAGGGACCCCATCTTATCCCTGTTTTCAGATACGGTTGTATTCTGAGAGTCGGGGGATGTGAATGAACACCGCAGAGCTTCTGGTAGCCGCGTGCTGGTCACAAGACGCCACAGCGTGGGGGGGCTGCCGGAATCAGGGCAGGAGCTCGGTGCCCGGTGTGGGTCCAGCGCCGGCCCTGCCATTAGGTCGGTGCATCTCTGAGCTGCTTGGCCTCAGTATTTTGGTCTGTATAGTGGGTCTGCTGTTTTCCTCCCCCATCGACGTCGGGCTTGACCCTCTGAAGGAAACAGAGAAGACGGAGAAGAAATCACATCAGACCAGGAACGGCATCCTCGGGAATGGTTGAGGGGCCCAGTCCTGCCGTGGGTGGCCGCGCAAACCCCGTCTTACCTGCCAGATGGGGTTACAGCCGTACCCTCTTGGCCAGCCTGCAGGGACAGCAGAGCAGAGACCAGCAGGAGGAGCCCCGTCACCGGTGCCTGGCGCTTGTTCCCCCGGATCCCCGAATGTCTTGGTCCAACGTGGGTTTTGTCGGCATTATGAGTGGTGAGTGCCAACAGCTTGAACCTGGGCGACTATGGTGACGCTCAGCACCTCAGGAGATGGGCTGTCCTGGACGGCTGGCTCGGGAGATGAGGGGAGGGGGAAGGGCAGGGTTTCTGGCATAAACGACATCGCAGAGTCTTTCCTTGGACGTTGGGCTGCGAGAATGCTGGGCCGTGTGGTGCCCACACCCTTGGAATAACCAGTGGAAGTAACCCCTGCACGATGAGGCGCAGGCATCTGTCTGCACCCAGCCCCCTCGTTCAGAAACGGGGCTCCGTGGAGCGGAGCTCACGTTGTGTCGGGTTCCCAGGACCCCTTTGCATTCACACAATTGTCTTTCCTTCTGGTGTCGACGCCATGTCGGCTGGCAGAGCCTCCCTTCTTGCTGGCGTCCCAGCCCCTCACCCTGGGGCTCTGTCAAACAGCGGCTGGTGTTGGAACATCAGGCACCGTACTGATTCCTGCAGCCCCCCAGGCTGAGTCCTCTTGTGACCAGCACGTGGCCACCAGAAGCTCTGCGGGGTTCATTCATGTCCCCCCGACTCTTAGACTATGACCATATCTGAAAACAGGGATAAGATGAGCTAATGATCCCAATGGAGCAGTTCTAGGGGAGCTCTTGTTTTCAGGGACCCCCTCTGTGGATCTTGTGTGACAGGGGGTTTCATGGGACTCCTGTGTGGTCATCTGGGTCAGACATCCCTGGCCTCACCCGCCCCCTGGTGCCCTGCCGTGGACTCACCTGGCCTAGAGAAACGGGGATGAGCAAGAGGGGGGCTTTTGATCTCAAGAAGGCTGTCGCTTTTGCCAAGAGCCCCCGACGGCTCCGCCTGGCTCAGGCCCAAGCCAGCCTCTAGGAGGGCAGCCCCTTCCAGAGACATTTGGGAAGCACCTTTGACAAATGGCTTTGTGCGAGGGGCCGGGAGGGCGGACCTCGCCCCAGGGCTCCTCCTTGGCTCCCCGCCTTGGGTCCCTGGACGCAGGACCATCTGGCGAGTTCGGACGTGCGCCAGGCTCCACATTCCTGCGTGGCGACCCCGAGACCCACCCCCCCACCCCGCCTGCAGCCCCTGCCCAGCCCTACCAGCCAGGGAGCCCTCAGGGGGCTTCAGGGCCCTTGGGGTAGGAGGGGGCCGGGCTTCCCCGAGAGGTGGCAATTTGGAAACGTGCTCGAGTAAAATAGACCGAAAGAAAGGCCTGGCCACCTGCTCTGGAGGCCGCGGGGCTCCACTTGGTGACGCGTGAGCTCTGGGCATCAGAGCTGTGGACGAGGGCTTAATTTACTTGCGTCCCGTTCGGCCCAGGGGACAGTCATCGCCAAGGCCATCGCGAACGTTTCCTTGTGGCTGGCTTTAAGGAAGCGTTTGCGCAGGGAGCGCTTTCCCACAGCCCAGGACAATGTGGTGGCCTTGCCAAAGATCACTTCTGCCATCCTCGGCTTTCCTGTGGCTGGAGGTGGGCCTGGAGCCCGGCCAGGCCTGCGCTGCCAAGCTGCCTCCATTGATCATGATCAGGATGCGTTTGATTAATATCTGACGTGGAGAGAGAGGGGCCCGCGCCTGGCTGGCACTCGGAGGCCCCCACTCTGAGGGCAGAGCCCGGGAGCTGCTGGCTGGCGGGCAGCAGGAGTGACCGCTCCCTTGTGACCCAGCTGCCTGACCCTGCTCCCGGGCCTTTGAAGCGTTTCCAGGCCTGGCTTGGAACGCCCAGTGCAGAGCTGCGCGTTTCCAGTCCATCCGGATCCTTGAAGCCAAACCGAACTGGCTGATCCCCCAGGGCCCGCTGGCCCGGCCACCGGGGGAAGCTTCTGTGGGAAGCCGCCTCCGGGCGATTCTCGGAGCCTGCTCCGGCCTCCTGCCCCACCCCCGCCCGGGGACTCAGGCCTCCTTCTCACCGCTGTCCAACCTGGGGCTGCTCGGAGGCCAGCTCCCCAGCCAGCCCTTGCCCACGGTGACAGAGACAGTGTCTGGCCACGGGGAGCCCGGCCTCAGAAAGGCAGAGGGGACAGGGGCCCGTGGTGATGGGGCTTTCAAGGATCACAGCCTTCAGGCAGCAGCAGGACCAGGACCCTATGGACGGGTTCAGGGGCAGGGGGGTGGGCTGGGGCTGGGCAGGGCCCCTGGGACGCCTGGGGGCTCACGCCCAGAGCACGAGCTCTCTGTTCCATGAGCCGGTGGGTGACGTCTCTAGCGAGTGGGTGTCTAGGCAAAGCGAGCCCCACATGTCCTTGAAATTGGAGGACTTGAAGCAGGAATGGGCTTTGGGGGCCTCTGTCTCGGACCCCTGGAGTTGGGGAAGCCGAGACCCAGTGAGGGAGGGAGAAGACATCCCAGGCCACGCTGCTTGGGAAGACCCTGCCCCCCTATGCCCAGAGCTCCTTCAGGGAGGGTCCTCGGGCCCCCCCACAGCATGTGCCCCAGGGCCTGAGACACTGTGTTTGTGCTGGGACTTCAAGGAAGGCTCTGCCATTGACGCTGCAAACGTGCGCTGGGCCTGGGGTGTGCTCAGCCCCACGTCAGCACCACAGAGACATTATTTTGCCAACAAAGGTCTGTCTAGTCAAAGCCATCGTTTTTCCAGGAGTAATGTACAGATATGAGAGTTGGACCATAAAGAAGGCTGAACATCGAAGAATTGATACTTTTGAACTGTGGCGTTGGATAAGACTCTTTAGAGTCCCTCGGATAGCAAGGAGATCCAACCAGTCAATCCTAAAGGAAATCAGTCCTGAATATTCATTGGAAGGACTGATGCTGAAGCTGAAGCTCCAATACTCTGGCTATCTGATGCGAAGAGCTGACTCATTTGAAAAGACCCTGATGCTGGGAAAGATTGAGGGCAGCAGGAGAAGAGGGCGACAGAGGATGAGATGGTTCGCTAGCATCACTGACTCAGTGGACATGAGTTTGAGCAAATCCTGGGAGATAGTGGAGGACCGGGAAGCCTGGTGTGCCGCAGCCCATGGGGTCACAAAGAGTCGGACGCGACTCAGCGACTAAACGGTGATACCTCAGCGCCATGCCCACCCGGGACCTGCGGTGAACACGTCCGGCGTGGCCCCTGCCTGGATGCTCCCCTGGGGAGCTTTGTCTCCTCTACTTCAGGTCGCATCCGTGGGGCGGGCTTCCTGCGGCCCCCACTCCTCAGCGCTGCGGGACAGTCACATCTGGTCATGCTCCCTCTGCCCCGACCCATGCACCTGTGAATGTGACACTATTTGGGTCTATAAGGGGTCTCTGCAGAGGTAGCCAAGTCAGGGGATCACAGGCATCCTTATGAGACAGACGAGAAGAGAGCATAGATTGAGGAGGTCCTGAGAAGACGCGGCCGAAGCTGGACAGACGAGGCCACAGCCCAGGGGGCCCGGAGCCCCCAGAAGCTAGGAGAGGCAGGAAGGATGCCCCTCCAGAGCCTTTGGAGGGAGCCAGGCCTGTCTACACCCTGATCTCAGGCTCCGGCCTCCAGGCTGGGAGAGCATTGGCTTTCTGCTGTTTTGAGCCCCGGATGGTGTTCCTTGTCGCTGCCGCACCAGGACGTGCCTGACACGTTCCCTTTAGCCCACTTTTCAGGCTGCAGCTTCATCTCACTTCTGAGAGAGGGGCGCCCTGCTGCCCTCCCAGCTCTGCACCTACCTAGGAGCTCTGTCCCCATCCCCAAGCGGCTCTCGATCACCCATGGATCCATGGGAACTCACATACTGATCACTATTTGTTCTTGTTGTTCAGCCGCTAAGTCGTGTCCAACTCTTTTCGACCCCATGGGACTGCAGGACATCAGGCTTCCCTGTCCATCACCAACTCCTGGAGTTTGCTCAAATTTATATCCATTGAGTCAGTGATGCCATCCAACCATCTCGTTCTCTGTCATCCCCTTCTCCTCCTGCCTTCAATCTTTTCCAGCATCAGGGTCTATTCCAATGAGTCAGCTCTTTGCATCACATGGCCAAAATATTGGAACTTCAACATCAGTCCTTCCAATGAATATTAAAGGTTGATTTCCTTTAGGATTGACTGGCTTGACCTCCTTGCTCTCCAAGGGACTCCCAACAGTCTTTTCCAACACCGTAATTTGAAAGCATAAATTCTTTGGCACTCAGCCTTCTTTGTGGTCCAACTCTCATATCCATACATGACTACTGGAAAAGCCACAGCTTTGACTAGATGGACCTTTATTGGTAAAGTAATGGCTCTGCTTTTTTTCTGTCTAGGTTGGTCATAGCTTTTCTTCCCAGGAGCAAGTGTCTTTTAATTTCATGGCTGTAGTCACCACCTGTAGTGATTTTGGAGCCCAAGAAAATAAAATCTGCCACTGTTTCCATTTTTTTCCCATCTATTTGCCATGAAATGATGGGACTGGATACCATGATCTTAGTTTTCTGAATGTTGAGTTTTAAGCCAGCTTTTTCATTTTCTGCTTTCACGCATATCAAGAGGCTCTTTAGTTTCTCTTCGCTTTCTACCATAAGGGTGGTGTCATCTGCATATCTGAGGTTATTGCTATTTCTCTTGGCAATCTTGATTCCAGCTTGTGCTTCATCCAGTCCAGCATTTTGCATGGTGTACTCTGCATATAAGTTAAATAAGCAGGGTGACAATATACAGCCTTGATGTACCGTTTTCCCAATTTTGACCCAGCCTGTCGCTCTGAAACTGTTGCTTCTTGTCCTGCGTACAGGTTCCTCAGGAAGCAGGTAAGGTGGTCTGTTATTCCTATCTCTTTAAGAAGTTTCTACAATTTGTTGTGATCCACACTGTCAAAAGCAAATGTAGTTCATGAAGCAGAAGTAGATGTTTTTCTGGAATTCCCTTGCTATCTCTATGATCCAATGGATATTGGCAGTTTGGTTTCTGGTTCCTCTGCCTTTTCTAAATCCAGCTTGTACATCTGGAATTTCTCAGTTCACATATTGCTGATGCCTACCTTGAAGGGTTTTGAGCATTACCTTGCTAGCATGTGAGATGAGCTTTTTTGGGATTGGAATGAAAACTGACCTTTTCCAGTCCTGTGGCCACTGTTGAGTTTTCCAAATTTGCTGGCATATTGAGTGGAACACTTTCACAGCATCATCTTTTAGGATTTGAAATAGCTCAGCTGGAATTCCATCAGCTCCACTAGCTTTGTTCGTAGTGATGCTTCCTAAGGTCCACTTGACTTCACACGCCAGGATATCTGGCTCTAGGTGAGGGACCACACCATCATGGTTACCTGGGTTAGTAAGACCTTTTTCGTATAGTTCTTCTGTGTACTGTTGCCACCTCTTCTTCTTAATATCTGCTGCTTCTGTTAGGTCCATACTTTCTCTGTCCTTTATTGCGGCCATCTTTGCATTAAATAATCCTTTGTTATCTTCAGTTTTCTTGAAGAGGTCTCTAGTCTGTCCCATTCTGTTGCTTTCTTCTATTTCTTCGCATTGGTCACTTAAGAAGACTTTCTTATCTCTCCTTGCAAGTCTGCATTCAGATGGGTATATCTTTCCTTTCCTCCTTTGCCTTTCACTTATCTTCTTTTCTCAGCCATTTGCAAGGCCTCCTCAGACAACCATCTTGCCTTCTGTCTTTTCTTTTGCTTGGGGGTGATTTTGGTCATAGCCTCCTGTACAACGTCACGAACCTCTGCCCATAGTTCTTCAGGCACTCCATCAGATCTAATCCCTTGAATCTATTTATCATCTCCACTCTATAATAATAAGGGATTTGATTTAGGTCATACCTGAATGGCCTACTGGTTTTTCCTGCTTTCTGCAATTTAAGCCTGAGTTTTGCAATGAGGAGCTAAGGATTTGAGCCACAGTCAACCCCTTGTCTTGTTTTTGCTGGCTGTATAGAGCTTCTCCGTCTTCGGCTACAAAGAATATAATCAATCTGATCTTGGTATTGACCATCTGGTAATGTCCATGGGTAGAGTCGTCTCTCGTGTTGTTGGAAGAGGGTGTTTGCTATGACCAGTGCGTTCTCTTGGCAAAACTCCGTTAGCCTTTGTTCTGCTCCATTTTGTACTCCAAGGCCAAACTTGCCCATTACTCCAGGTATCTGTTGACTTCCTACTTTTGCATTCCAATCCTCTATGATGAAAAAGACATGTAATTTGGGGTGTTATTTCTAGAAGGTCTTCCAGGTCTTCAGGGAACCACTCACCTTCAGTTTCTTCAGCATTAGCGTTTGGGGCAGAGACCTAGATTACTATGATGTTGAATGGTTTGATTATTATTAAATCAGTGAGTGAATGAATAACTACCTCACCCATCCAGCCATCTGTCCATCCATGCATCTATCCATCCACCCATCCCTTATCCATCCATCCATCCATCCACCCATCCATTCATCCATTCATCCCTTTATCCACCCACTGATCCATCTACCCACCCACCCACCCACCCATCCATCCATCCACTTGGACACCATTTACTGACGCTTCCAGTGGGTGCCAGGGCTGCAGATACAGCTGAGCAGAGGACAGACAGGCGTGCCCACCTCTCCCAGTGTTCTGGCGGGGGCAGGCGGGTGGAGAGGAGCAGAGGAAGCGTTCAGTGTGTCTAGTGGTGGTGGGGATTCGGGCCAGGGGCGCTGCTGTTTTCAGTGTCAGCAAAGTCCTCTCTGATGAAGGGCCATCTCAGCAAAGGCTTGAAGGAAGCATGGGCGGGAACCAGGCGGAGACCTGTGGGATGGTCCGGAGCAAGCAGCCTGTGCGAAGACCCTGAGCTGGGCTGACTGGGTGCGTCCAGGCTCGCCCAGGGGGCTGAGTGGGGGACAGAGGCACTCAGGGGAAGGAGGGACTGCAGGCTGGCACAGGGGCTTTGTGGGCAAGGGAGGCAGGGAACCCACGTGGGGTTTGAGTGAAGGGGGGATATGGGCCGATGCACGCTTTTAATGCTCACACTGACAGTTGGCAATCCATGAGCTGGGCAGTTGGAGGTGAGCGTCCATGGGGCTGCTCACGACCCTGGGCTCCAGGATTTTTCTGAGGTGTCAGAGCAACCCCTTTAATCAGGCACCGTGAACAACTGAAAGCAAAGCCGGGAGCCCCGTCTGTTTCCTTGTTCTCTTCAAGGCGGGATCAGGCTCAGCACCAACCAGGGGCTGAGATGTAACGATGGGATCATGGGGGTTGAGGGCTCTGCCATGTTTAAGGGCGTCTCTGACCCAGCCTCCCTGAAGAGCAGCTCTCCCTTCGGAGTCTCAGACAATCAATGAATTGACACGTGTGTTCCCTGTGTGTTGAACATCTCCTGTGTGCCAGGCACCGCACTGGTTCATGTTACTAGACTTAATCCTCACCACCTCCCCATGGGATACCCTTCTTATAGATGAGGAAACGGAGGCTCAGGGAGGACCATCCACCTGTCCATCCATCATCCATCCATCCATTCATCTATCCATCCGACTGTTCATTCAATTATTCACCCGTCTATCTAGCCATCCTCCCCTCTGTATTCTACAGCAAACAGTCTTCTAGACACTGAGGATACGGGACAGACCTGGTCCCTGCTCTCACCACTGAAGGGTAGCTAAAGACATGGAACACTTTATCACACAAATCGTAATTGCGCTAGAATTCGGAGGCTCACCAGGTCGGAAGATGGAGCTCCCGCCTAGTGGATAACCGTGGCCTCGCCCCCTCTGGTGGTCAGGGTGGGCTTCTCTGAGGAAGGGGCCTGTACGTGGGATGAGTCAGAAAGTGGAGCGGGCAACAGATTGTGCCAAGCCTCTGGAGACGGAAGGCCTTGGGGCGGCGGGAGGGGGTGGGGAGCAGGGGTACTGGCCCGGCTGTGGATGGGGGAGCCATCTCCTGCATCTTCTGGCCATGCTCACTTCCTCTGGGGTCCGTCAGCCATGCTGGGGGCGCCAGCACCTCCAGGTCTATTTCACAATCTTTGCTGTCTTAGTAGGCTACTCTGAAGGGGGACCTTAAGGTCAAGATGGACACTTGGAAGCTTCAGATGCTGAAGCAGTTTCGTTTGGGCCAAGTCAGCTGAAGGAGCACGTGGGCCTAAGTTTAGGCTGAGGCAGGTTCACACGCTCACAGCTCCCCTGTCTGTTAATGGTACAAGCTGTTCAGACCTTTGGAACATTCCTCAGCTTTTATTGAAGGTAGAAGAGTCATTTCTGGAATTAGCATTTAAATTGGCCCAAGTCAGCAGCTCTGCGGGAAGCCCTTTCCCCAGGTGTCCACTGCTGCAGAACTGGAGGCTGGAGGATGCCCCGCCGTCCTGTCCAGGGACTTCATCCTGCCGTTTCCCTTCGAAGGGCGACGTGCGTTCTGTTTAAATGACTCCAGGTCGTCTCCCCAGACGACAGCCTGGGAAAGGATACGTGTTCCCGAGCGGTAGGTCTCGGCTGGAGAGGGGAGGTGTGAGCCTGGGAATCTTCTCCAGATAAGTGGTTGCCCCCAGGCCCTGGACTCACACCTCCACCGCCGGCTTCTAGCGCAAGGTTGTCGAAAGGGGAGACCGAGCAACGTGTACTCCCAAGCTGTCATGTCTAGTCTGGTCCAGGCCAGACATTTTACACATTTTATGGCCCTATTAGTCCTCAGTCTTTTGGAGAGGGGTGACCGGTTGATCATTAACTCTTTGCTACGTGTGGCATCCACATTCTGGCCCAAGATAGCTCAGGCCAGCATGCTGATTCTGCCTACCCATTGGGCCATGGCCGGGCAAGCCTGCCTTCTTGCAGCGGGTGGAGCAAATTCTCCTGATGCCAGGGGCTGGGGCCCTGGCCGTGCCCTCCCCGGCTCCCTCGGGCACTGGCATAAAAGTGTAATTTTACTTTCTGGTAGTCCTCCCACCCCCTCATCTGCCCAAGGGTGCGAGTGTCCAGCCCTGGGGAGGCACACAGGCTCTGGTCTGGTGGTCTCCATTTCTGCTCATCATATCCCGCACCAGGATGGGGCTGGCGTCTTCTTTGCAAGAGCTCAGCCTCAGGGCCTGGTCTGGGACACTGCTCTGTCTTCCTTGAATTCCATCTTAGATGTTCTTTCCCTACAAGAAATTCCTGCCAAAGGGCAAGCTTTGCTTGTGTTGAAAGTCTCCCAAATCGGTTTCTTGAATATCAAGAGCTGGGCAGCTTGCCGGCGGGCGGGTGGGAGTTAGGGGGTCATGCTCGTAATCAGATGCTCATTTCTTACAGCCACTGAACTTTCTAACAACCATCTGGAAACATCCTTTTCTTGCAGAGTCCAGAGGCACGGCAAGATGTTAAAACACGCACCACAGTGAGCGAGGTCCCGGACCACGCCAGCTTGTTGGCCAGCCCTGCCTCCCACAACGAGCGCCCCCGCTCAGCCCCACTCTGCGTCCCCTCCTGGCCTTGGGACCCACCCCCGCTTCCTCTTTTGGGCACTGTGGGCTCCAGGGACACTTCTAAATGGTCGATGGCCTCCCTTACCCTGTGCTTAGAACATGTTTCCACCGAATAAGTCTAAGAGAGGCCTCAACTCCTGGCTTGACCCTAAATGGCAACTCCTTTTTCTGGCCTGCCCCCCGGGCAGCTGTGAAGACACCCCTGGACATGGCACCTCCCTCCCTGCTCTGTTCCCCCCTGGCCGAGCCAGACGCCCCGTCCTGGGGCAGTTGCTCTGATGTCGTGGCCCTTCACTGACCTCTTGGCCCTTCACTGGTGGACCTCCCTGCAGGACTGTGCTCACTAAGCTTTAGGCTCCTTCTGAGGATCTTCCTGTTGTATGGGGGTCCCCGACGCCCTCCTGTTTCTGTGAGTTTCAGGCCAAGAGTCGGCTCTGAGCACTGCTGTGGAGAAGAGGCAAGGGCATGCGTGACAGGGAGCATGCAGGGCCCCATCGAGGGACTCAGGCTCACAGAGTAGACGGTGCAGGTGGCATGCGCACCAACTCCCATGGGAAGACCGGTTCAAAAGCAGTGGTGCCAGAGGCGAGGGCACACAGGCAGAGGTAGACGGGGGTGGCAGAGGGCAAAGGCAAGGGGGCAGCTGGATGTAGGCTGTGTGACTGTGAGCAAGTTAGCTAATCTGTCTGTGCCCAGCTTTCTCCTTGTGGAAGTGGGAGATGATAGCATCTCTGGAGGGACTGGCAAGTCCCTGTCCCACTCAGTTAATGGGGAGTCAATGAGGAGGTCTGGGTGGTGAGGTGAAGGCCCAGATCCAGAGTAAAAAGACAAACCTGACCCCCGGCAGAGGAGTCATGTTGTTGTTCAGGTGCTAAGTCGTGACTGACTCTTTGTGATCCTACTGACTGCAGCGCGGCAGGCTCCTCTGTCCTCCATTATCTCTTGGAGCTTGCTCAAACTCATGTCCATCAAGTCGGTGATGCCACCCAACCATCTCATCGTCTGTCACCCCCTTTGTCTTCTGCCATCAGGGTCTTTTCCAATGAGTCAGCTCTTCGCATCTGGTGGCCAAAGTATTGGAGCTTCAGCTTCAGCATCAGTCCTTCCAAAGAATATTTGGGGTTGATTTCCTTTAGGATTGACTGGTTGGATCTCCTTGCTGTCCAAGGGACTCTCGAGTCTCCTCCAGCACCACAGTTTGCAAGCATCAGTTCTTTGTAGCTCGGCCTTCTTTATGGTCCAGCTCTTATATCCATACATGACTACTGGAGGACCATGGCTTTGACTATATGGACCTCCTTCACAGGAGTGTTACGGGACAATGCTGTTTTATTCCTGCTTGACCCTCACATAGCACTGGGAGGGTGATTGTGTCAGCCGTCGGGTTCCCGTTGGGCTCTCCTCACTGCTTGCTGGGTGATCTGGGGTCATATCCTGGCCCCTCTGGGCCTCGATCCCCGCTTTTCCTGTACAGGAGCGGCTGCCTCTGAACTACTGGGGGCTGCCTGGGAGCTGCCCTTGGTATACAGCAGGATTTCTAGGGCGTCTTCTAGGACCTGGGGCTGGGCGGTCCCTGGGGCCACGCCCCTCAGTCACTTTGCGACCACAGCGTGTGGCTGTCATTCACAGCCTCCAGTTTCTCTGGAACCGATGGCCCCGATTTACAGAACACTCCCCACCTGGAAACGTGGTCTCCACCGAGAACCACTGGTGCCGAGACAGACCCAAAGCATTTCCTTTTGTTGGCACCAAACTTAGGTTAAGAGATAGAAGACCCTAAACAGAAATGCTTTCATCAGAAGGGCCCTCAAATAGGAGTGCCCCACAACGGATCCATGGGGCTGCCTTCCTTGTTTCCAGCCTCAAAACATTGCTTTGAGTTAGAAACACATGTTAATTACACACATCGAAATTCATACCTTGACAATTTCTTTTTTTCACATCTGCACTCACACGTGGAGTACTTTAGTGATTGAGAACATGTGCTAAAGAACAATTTTGCCAATATTCACATACTCTGCTCTCTCTGGGGGTGATTCGCTTGGCGGATCCCCAGCCATGAGACCCTGCAAGAGTGTGGCCAAAAAAAAGCAAAACCAAACAAAACCAAGTGCACTGTGCACGGCCTGGCCTTGAGAAGCTCACCTCCCAGTGCCGCTGGAGAGAACTGGGGCCAGCCTGGTTCCAGACAGTCAGGACCATGGGGCAGCTGGACAGGCGGCCACAACGTGGAGAAAACAGGAGTGCGTGTCACCTGTCTTTATCAAGCGTTTTTACCAGGAGGCTGAGCCAAGGGCATTATCTGATTTAATTCAGAGGCTGCCAAACACCCCAGTCTGCCCCGCAGTCCCAGTTGATACCGGTCGCCTGGCGTCATCAATGAATGGTCCCCCTGAAAAGTGAGAAGTCCAAAGGGTCCCAGTTTGGATGATAAAGACCACGTGACTTCGTGTGTCCAGGGTGTGTCCCACTTTGTGAAGGAACGCTCCGAGGGTCGGCTGGTGGAAGAATCTGCCCAAGGTCATCAGCGGACTTCTGGGATTTCAAGCCTCAGAAATGTTCATTCAAGCCTTTCCTTTATGTCTGCATCTCCATTGCTGCCCTGCAAATATCAGTTCATCAGTATCATCTTTTTAGATTCCATATATATGCGTTAATAGGCAGTGTTTGTTTTTCTCTTTCTGACTTCACCCTGTATAACAAGTTCTAGGTTCATCCACCTCATTAGAAGCATATTCAATACCATATGTGAAATACATAGGCAACAGAAGTTTGCTGTATGAATCAGGGAACTCAACCTGGGGCTCTGTGACAACCTAGAGGGGTGGGATGGGGTGGGAGAGCGGAGGGAGGTTGAAGAGGGAGGGGGCGTATGTACACCTATGGCCGACTCACGTTGACGTATGGCAGAAGTCAAACCAATCTTGTAAAGCAATTATCCTTCAATTAAAAATAAATGAATAAATAAAAAGTCTCAGAGGTGGGCTCTGAAGCTGGGTGGGGCCGACCCTCCAGCCTTCCCTGTAACCTTGGCCAGCAAGTCCTTCCCACAATGAGGGGGGCCTCTGAGGGCCCTGCTGTGGGAAGACCCCAGGGCGGGGTCCCCCACCAAAGCCCCACCTGCCCGGGAGCCCGTCCAGCAGCCAGTAGCCAGGGTCCCAGGAAGAATTCTGCAGAGAGCGAGCTTTTTCCCCTTGAAGGAATAAAAAGCACACACACACACATTCCTGCGAATCAGAGGTGTGCCAAGCGGGGAGGGCGGGCAGGGCCCCTTGACCGGCTGGCCGCCAGCAGCCCAGGCACGTGACAGCGCCGAGAGCCGCTGGCACCAACTCAGGCCAGGCGTTTGCAGTGGGCGGCGGTGCCAGGGGTGCGAGGGTGGCCTTTCACCAGCTTGGCACCTCAACCACGTGACGGCCCTGCTTCGGGGCAGGCCGGCGCGGCCAAGGCCCGGTGCCCGCACACTTGCCGTCTCTGGCTGAGAAGGCTGGGGAGGCGGCGTCAGAGAGTTCAAGTGCCGTGTCAAGTTCAGGAGATAGGCTCACCGGCCCTGTCACGGCTCCCGGCGCTCCATGGGGAAAGACCTTGCACAGTCTTCCATGCTGGGCCATTTCCAGCGGGCCCACAGCTGCCCCACGGGGGAGGCGCACTGACTGTTTCCATCTGGGATGGAGCTAGCTCTTGGGGTAGCACGGAGCTCCACCCTGGGGCTGCCTTCTAGAGTCTTGGCCTTGATGACCCGGCTTCCAGGCCCTGGGGCTGCTGTGTGCTTTGGTCTTCCAGAAACAGTGAAAGAAGAGCAGTGAGCCTTCATATATGTGTATACACTAAAGATGGGAGATGTGTGACTGTCCTGGGGCAGCCATACATACCAAGGGACCACAGACTGGATGGCTTAAAATAACAGAAACTGCTTCTCCGCCCAAAGTCAGAAATCGAGGTGTGCCAGGGTTGCACTCGGTTCGGAGGCCCTGGAGGAAGCTCCTTCCTGCCTCTTCAGCTCCTGATGGCTGCAGATGTTCCAGGGCTTTCAGCTGCACCCCTCAGATCCCTCCCACCATCGTCACGTGGCCTTCCTCCTTCCCACGTCTTTGCCTCTGTCTCTCATATGGACCCCTGCCAGGATGGTCTCATCTCAAGACCCTTAACTCTGCTGGGCCCACAGGGGTCTCGCCCATTTCACACCCCAACAGCCCTCTGCAGTAGCTGTTTTTCCAATTTTACAGCTGGAGAGGCTGAGGTCTTAGGAAACTCATAGAAGGTCAAGCCACCCAGCCTTGGAACTAAGATTCAAAAGCACAGAGCAAGACCTCATAGGGCCTGGCTTTGAGCCTTTGGGACTTGGTTCCAGGTCGTGGGAGAGTGAGGAGGCCAGTCTGGAGTCACTGAACCAGCTCGTTCATTCATTCAATCGCTCAACCACAGACACGTTCATTCCTTCCTTCATTCAAACACCTCCCACCGGCCAGGCACTGCTTCTTGCGCTGGGGATGGCGTGGACAGGGCAGACCAAGTTCTGTCCTTGTGGCTACAAATTCTCGCAGGACTGGGGACCCATCCATTAGTGAAGCCCTCCCAAGGACACTCAGTGAGGAAGCAGGACGGGAGGACGGCAGCTTGTCTTGAGGGTCTGGGGGTCCCCCAGGGGCAACGTGTCCCCCTGTGGACTGGCTTTGCATCCCGGCAGCCACTTGTTAGCCCTGTGACCGTGAGCAGAGGGGCAGGGCTCTGCAGGCCTCAGTTTCCTCATCTGTACAGTGGGGACACTGGCTCCTGGCTCAGGGCCAGTGTGAGGATGGATTGGCCCTCATGGGGCCCCCGGCCTTGGCCTGACTTTCTCCTTGTCATTGTTGTTCAGTTGCTAAGTCATGTCCGACTCTTTGCGACCTCATGGATTATAGCCCGCCAGGCTCCCCTGTCCGTGGGATTCTCCAGGCAAGATTACTAGAGTGGGTTTCCGTGCCCTTCTCCAGGGGAATCTTCCCGACTCAGGGATCGAACCCACGTCTCCTGCACTGCAGGCAGGTTCTTTACCGCTGAGCCACTTTCTCCTTGGGGTGACACTAATTGGCTTCCAGCTGCGGGAGACCAGGAAGTGGCCTGGCCATGTCCCTGTCACTCTCCCAGGTCCTACCAACGCCTGGCCAGTGGGCAGGGGTGAGAAAGGCCACATCTAGGAGGAAACCGGCTGGGTGCACCGGCCAGGACCCCCAGGCTGGCCAGGAGGGGGCCTCGGGGGCCAGCAGGAACCCTCAAGTCCCCTCTGCGGCAGGGCCCTCGGTCGAGGGGCCTCACCCTCCTGCCCACTAGGGGAGGGCGAGTCCCCTGAGCTGGGGGGGCTACCAGGCCATCCTGGGGTCTTCTGAAGACCAAAGTCTGGGTACCTGGCTGGTGGAGGGAGGTGGGCAGGTGGCACGAGTCCCCTTCTGGCCGTGCTGGCACCGCGGACGGGGGTTTGCCTCGCTTGCCCTAGGTTAGCTCCTCAGCTGCTTTAACCGACTTCCCACAGGTAGTAGTTTCTCCCAGTCCAGGAGGCTGGAAGCTGAGATCCAGGTGGGGGCAGGGGGGCTGGTCCTCCTGAGGCCTCCCTCCTGGGTGAGCAGACGGCCGTCTCCTCCCCGTGTCCTCACAGGGTCGTCCCTCTGTATGTCTGTGTCCTGACCTCCTTATCAGGACCCCGGTCCTGTGGGATTAGGGCCCACCATGGTGACCTTGTTTGACATTCATTACCTCTTTAAAAGCCCCATCTCCAAATGCAGTCACTTTCTGAGATCCTGGGGGTTGGGATCCTAACACACGCATGGGGGAAGGGATGCAACTCAGCTCAGAATCTTCCTTTTGGAGGGAAGTTGTCAGGATGCAGAAAGGGAGACGCTTGCCCTGGAGATGTGGGCTGGGAGGCTTCCCCCAGCAGCTCGCAGGGTGCGGGGGTTTGGGGGGTGAGGTGCGTGTGGCCCCCGTGGACCCGCCCAGGATGACGTGTGCTGGCATAAACCTGAGCCCCTCTGGGGCTGCGGGTTCCGTTTGGGGGTGTAGAAGGAACAAAGTTAACAGCAGAGGGTGTCTTGAGTGGTTCCCTCCCGTGGACTCACCGGAGTCCCTGCCACCTGCTGGGGACGCCCTGTGCCGCCCCGCAGGGGTCGGACACCAGAGGGGGTGGCACCAGCTGCAGGTGGCGGGCGGCTCGGCGGCGGGCGGGGCCTGGGAGCCAGAACTCCAGGTTCAGTCCTGCTCGGCCGCTCTCTGGCTCTGTAAGGACGTCCCTTTGCCTCGGTTTCCTCATCTGTCCAGTGAGTCACAGTGGAAGGTTGGATGGGGTGATGCCTCGAGTCTCAGGACGTGTCCTGCCCTTAGGGGCTGGACAGGGGAAGAGGGACAGTCCTTGGCTGTCCTGGAGCAGTGTTCAGACATGCAGTCTGGCGTGGACTTGGGCATCTTCAGCTCACCGGCATGCCCGCGGCCTTCACCTCACCCCCCGTCCTCCCGGGGGCCTCCAGGTGGCCTCCCTTCAAGCACAGGTGAAAAGTGAAACTCAAGGTTCAGACCACAGGTGCTCAGGTGGCGTGTCAGTGTGCAAATGTGTGCGTGAGCATGAATGACAAGGTGTGTGGCACATACGTGTGCACGCATGGTCATGCGTGTGCTTGTGGGTGTGCACATGCATGTGTGCAAGTTTGTATAGACTTGTGGTGCACGTGTAAGCACCCGTGTGTCTCTTTTTAAACAAATATGTGTTTGGCCGCGTCGGGTCTTAGCTGCGTCCTGTAGGATCTTCCATTCCTGCACGCAGCCTCTTCCGTTGTGGAGCTTGGGCTCAGTGGTTGCGGCGTGCAGGCATGGTTGTCTCAGGGCACCTGGGATCCTAGTTCCCTGACCAGGGATTGAACTCCCGTCCCCTGCATTGCAAGGCGGATTTGTGACCCCTGGACCGCCGGGGAGGATCCACGTGGGTGTCTCTTCACGTGTGTGCATGTGGGCGTGTGTGTTGCTGGCTGCATGTTCTGTAAATCACAACAACCCTCGGTGCGTGTCACATCTTTTGTTGCCACAGTGGTCGCTTCCAGAGACTCGTGTGTGGCAGGTGCGGGTCGGCTCTGCTTCACAACCCTGCAGGGCAGACGCCATCCCCACTTTACAGATGGGAACACTGAGGCTTGCGGAAGTGAAGGGCCCTACCTGGGATTCACGCCCTGACTCCAGAGTCCGCAGACACCCTGGCTCGGTGCCTTCTCCCTTCTGGAAGGTGGGTCTCTGGCTCAGCCCCCCCCGCCCCCTCCACGGAGGAGACTCGCCCCTCTTTGCAGATTTATGCTCCCACAGCCTCCACTGGTCCTGTGGGGCTTGGGGGGCTTCTTGGTGGCTTGGTGGTTGGGTGGGTCCACACGCCTGCCGGGCCCCACCTGCAAGCTCCAGCTGTTTCGCCTCCTCCTGCTGTGGACCTCGGGCAAGCTGGCCAGTTTCCACATCCATCACCTAGATCTGAAATCTGGTGACTCCAGCAAAATCCCTACCCGGTGCCAGGTGCCCAGAGATCTTGTCTCACTTGATCATGGGCTCAGGGAGGTAGGGATTATTGTCCCATTTTCCATATGGGGATGTTGAGGCTCAGACAGGTGAGTGGCTGCCCTTGGTCACAGAGCCAGGTCGTGAAGCGGATTTCTCTGACCCCACATCTGGTGGGGCTTGTCTCATGGGCTCTCAGTAGCCCAGGCCACCTGGGAGGCTGCAGTGCTGAGCAATGAGCAGAGTTCAGTTTGCGCACGAGAGCGGCCGAGCCAGCAGAGCACTTGGCTGGGAGAGAGAGAGCTGTGCTGGGAGCCCCGCGTGACCTTGTGGAGCGCCTGCCCCTCCTGGTGAGTGCCTGTCCTCCCCTGTGGCAGCTCAGCCCGTGTCTGGCTGGGCCTGGGCGATGACGCCCGAGGGCTGGTTCCGGGCTGCTGTTTACCCAGGTTCTGCACGGAGGGTTTGACCTCAGGCCCGCTCCCCACCCTCCGGCCTGTTGAGCCCGCCTCCCCTCGGCTCCGGCTGACTCATGGCTCTGCTATGTGTCCTGCAAACATTCTGGAGCCCTCGCCCTGCAGCGGGGCTCTCTGAGCTGGCAGATGACCGGGCAGTGCTCTCTACCCCAAGTGGGAGGCGTTTGGGTCCCCTGAGAAGCATCTATCCCTCCTCCTGCGTATTTCCATGACAACAGCGTGCTCCTGTGCCTGGGACCCCACAAATGCTACTGATGGAGACTTCCCTGGTGGTCCAGCGCCTACGACTCCACGCTCCCAATGCAAGGGGCCTGGGTTCGATCCCTGGTCAGGGAACTAGACCCCACATGCTGCAGCTAAGAGTTCGCATGTGGCAACTGAGGATCCTTTGCGACCCCCCGAACTGTACCTGCCAGGCTCTTCTGTCCATGGGATTCTCCAGGCAAGAATACTGGAGTGAGTTGTCATGCCCTTCTCCCGGGGATCTTTCCGATGCAGGGATCAAACCCGTGTCTCTTACATCTCCTTCATTTGCAGGCAGGTTATTTATCACTATCGCCACCTGGGAAGCCCCCAAGACAGGGTTCAATCCTTGGGTCAAGACGATTCCCTGGAGAGTGAATTGCCAACCTGCTCCAATATTCTTGCCTGGAGAACCCCCATGGACAGAGGACCCCACGGGCTATAGTCCATGGGGTTGTAGAGTCGGACTTGACTGAAGCGACTTAACATGTGCACACATCCAAAATACTATTTTAGCACATCATCAATATCAAAATCATTAGCAAAATATCTTGCATTCTTTTGCACACCCTTAATTCTCCAAACTCTGTGTTATTTTTACAGACAGCACTTCTCAGTTCAGATGTTCCATGTTCAACATCCCTGCCAAAGCAGTTGAGTCTAAAAAAATCTATGTTACATTGTTTGGGTTTTTAAATTTAAATTTACTGAAGTGAAATAAAATTTAAACAACATTTTGAAGTCTCACTAGCCGCATGCCGAGTCCAGGGCCATGTACAGCCAGTGGCTGCCGTATGGGTGGCCCCGGTCTGGACATCACCTGGTCCTCCCCTCACTTATCCAGGTCCCCTTCCCTGTGACCTGGGTGGCCCCTGGCTCGCCCGAGACACTCGTCTGTTGGAGGACTGGGTCCTGGGGACTTTCGAGGGGTGATAAACTGGGATCTTGGGAGGCAGGCGGGGAGGGAACTTCACCCGCTGGGGCCTGATCTCCCTGCCCCCCACCCCACCCCTGCTGTGGCTGGGGGTCTGTGTCCTGGAGCATGTCGCCTTCCCTCTCTGGGGCTCCCCTCAAGCCCTGCTTCTCCATCACTGACACCTACAAGTCAGGAACTGCAGCTGCCTTCGGAGGCCTGCATATAGGTGGCGCTGAATAGTGGCTGAGTGCCTGAACAAGGCAGGTGCTGGTCTCGCCGCCCAAGCTGCCCGCCACTGCCTTTTCCTTCTCCTGCCACAGGTGCCCAGTGGCCTTCCTTGGGGACCCCTGAGTCCCACTCATGGGTGACCCTGACCGGACCCCGGGGCTGGCCTCTCCCCATGCCCAGATCCACTCCCGTCATCCCGACGGCTCCCCCTGGGAGGCAGGGGCCACGTAACACCACTTTGGGGGTGAGCAGACCAGGGCACAGAGAGGTGAAGCCACCTGCCCAGAGTCGCAGAGCTTGCAAGGAGCAGAGATGGGACTTGGCCCCAGCGGAGCCAGCTCCCACCCTCCAGGAAATGCTCGCTGAGCCGGCGTCTTCTCCGACAGCCGGGGTCCTGGTTCCAGTCCTGGCTCTGCAGTCTCCTGGTTCTGGCCTTGGATTCCCCCACCGTACCGCGGGTGGGTTGGACCTTCTGACGGTCAAGTTTCTTCCAGCATTCAGGGTCTTGGCCTCGCTTCTTACTTTACATTTTCTGAGTTGATTCGGCTTTGGTGATGGACCCGAGGGCAGGCCAAACCAGGTGGCCGGGAAACCATATCCCGCAGCCCGGCCCCTGTTGGGGGCGAGGCCCTGCTCACGGCCTGCTGAGGGCCGGGCCAAGAGGCTCACCCGGCTGGATCCCGCGGCCAGGAGGAGCCTGCTCTGCCTCTTGGCACCGCGGCCGCGCAGCTGTCGGGGCTGGCCACGTGCGGTCACCGGGCTGGCGCGGGTGGCCGGGCGGGGTGGAGGGGTGTGTGTGTGTGTGCTGGGGGGCCCCATCACTGCCAGCAGCTCTCGCGGGTCCTGCCAAGTGGCAGTGGAGCCGGGCCCAGGTGCCAACGTGCTTGGTAACTGGATTGCTATTTGAAAAATTGAAGCAGTGTCAAGATAATCTCACCTCCGCGCTCCTATCAGGAGGCTGGAGCTGGCCGGGTGGCGGCCTGTTTGTGCAGGGCGGCCAGTGGGAAGGTGCCCGGGGACGGAGCAGATTATCCGGAGAATATTATCCGGCCAGCGCCTGGGCGGAGGCAGAGTCAAACAGAACAGAGTGCTCGGGCCGGGCCTGACGCCGCACAGCTGCTGACACCAGGTGCTGGCCAAGGGCTTGCCCGGGACCTACTGTGTGCCGGGAGCTGGGGGAGGCAGCAGGTACGAGGCTGATGTCTCCAGGGGGCCCAGGGCCCGGACGCAGGAAACCATTCCAACTTTTTTAAAAATCAGAGTTAAAAAAAAATGAGCCGTTAGGTTGAAGAAAATGTTTAAATATACATACTGGGTTGTACAGCATTTTTGCAAAATTCGTGTCTGCCTGGAACTTCAGAATGAGATGTTATGTGGAAACGGGGATCTCTGTAGAGGTGATGAGTGAAGACCAGCTTCTGCTGCAGTAGGGTGGGCCCGGATCCAACGGGTGGTGTCCTTACAAGAGCAGAAAACACACAGACACACAGTGAGGCAGACTGGAGGCGTGCAGCCACAGAGGGGGCTGCCTGGACCCCCCAGAAGCTGAAGAGACAGGAAGGGTCCTCCCATTCCCCCGCCCCAGAGACTTCAGAGGCAGTGAGGCCCTGTGGACACGTTGGTTTCGGACTTCTGGCTTCCACACTGTGGGGGAATAAATCTCTGATTTGCAGTGATTCACTGCAGCAGCCTTGGAAAAGTAACTCAGGTGGTGCCAGTGGTAAAGAATCCATCTGCTGGTGCACGAGACGCAAGAGACACGGGTTTGATCCTTGGGTCTGGAAGATCCCCTGGAGGAGGAAACGGCAACGGGCTCCAGCATTCTTGCCTGGGAAATCCCGTGGACAGAGGAACCTGGTGGCTACAGTCATGGGATCGCAAAGAGTCAGACACCACCGAGCCCCACCGAGCCCCGAACACTGGGAAAGCAACAGTGTATAACATTAATTTGTTCTTAGTCCAACAAAATTGTAAACAGAAACTGTTCTTATTATTTTTTTAAGGAAAGAAGGAACCCTTGAAAGCAAAATTGTCCCTGAGGCCCTTGAAAGTCTTAATTCAAGGTCGCAAGACTTGCCCTTCTTCTGGGAACTGAGGGCTGTGAACTGTGAATTGGGAACTCAGTGGCAATGGGGTGCCTGGATCAAAGGGGTGGGCACGGAGCAGGAGTGAGGTTGTGGAGTGCGGGTGGGACCCCAGAGGGAGAACCTTGGTTTCCGGCCCAGCTTGGCTGTCTCCAGACTATGTGACCTTGAGGAAGGGCGTGGCCTCCCTGCCCATGTTAGCACCTTATCTGTTAGTACCTGCTTCCGAGTCCGAGTAAGGCGCTGTCTGAGCCCCATCACCATGGCCTGGGGTCTTTCTTCTGCAGAAGCATGGGTTTCAGAGTCCGGGGCGGTGGGGCCTGTGGCCTTGTCCACCGCCTGGTCCTGGGAGAGGAGCCGGGAGGGCGTTCCATCTGGGCCGAGAAAGAGCTACCCTCCCTCTAAGCGTGTCCTGCTCGGGGCCCCTTTCTTTGCAGGTTCTCCTCCTCGTGGTCAGCTCAGTATCACGCGGGTCCTCGCCGGAGGCCCGGGAGGCCAGCCCTTGCTTCTCCCACCCAGATGGCCCTTCCTCCAGGGTGCCGTGTGTCCACATCTGACGTCCCCCAACCTGCCAGCCGGGGGGACCCGAGCAAACAGACGCCAGTTGGACCCCAGAATGAGCTGGACGAGGCCCCAGGATCGTCCCAGCCGCCAGGGTGGTTCGGAAAGGTCCCCACACCAGGACCGCTCGGCGTCTTGGGACGCGGGGTGCCTGGCCGTCAGGGAGAGACACCGGCCAGCCCCAGAGCCACCGGCGTCAGGGCAGTGAGCCCTAGGGACAGGGGCACTGGCCGCAGTCGTCCCACATCCCTGTGTTTTGCACGCATCATTGCCATGAAGCCGCTTGGAGAGACTTGGGTGTGGACAGGATTTCAATTCTCACCTCACGGGGAGGGAGGCCCAGATGGGTGGCTGCAGCAGGTGGTGCGGCCAGGGTGGGAAGGCCAGGCAGAGGCCACTCAGAGGGAGTGGGGACGGATGTCTGGACCTGCTGGATGGCAGAGCCTACAGGGTCCCCGGGGCTCAGGGCAGCATTCCTGCCTCTAGGTGGGGCATTCTGCACGTGCTTTCCCCATGGCTAGGAATCCGGAGCTGAGTGTTCATGGGCTGGCTGCTCAGGGCCAGGGGTTCCTGACGCCCGGAGGAGTGTGGATCAGGTTGGGTTGGGTGCAAGGTTTTAACTCCTTCCTACAGACACCTCCTGCCTGCTGCGAACTGCGGTGCGGATGCTCTGATGCTCCAGGTTGGAAACACAGCGCCTTCTCCCCTCCCCCGCAACCCTCCCGAATCCCTCCTGGACGGACCTGGGATGCTGTCCTGAGTCCCCTCCCTCCCTCCTCTAAACCTTAGCCCCCTTGGGACAGGGGCAATGCTGACCTCCGTCACTTCTGGGGCCTGATAGATGGTTCTCAGGAGGAAATGGGCAGCCGTGTGCTCTGGTCTAGGACAGGGTCTTGGGGTCAGGTGAAGCCATGAGCTTCCTGAGGGCAGGGCGCTGCTTGGTGTGGTGTCTCATATCCCCCAGTCCTCCTTTGTGCTTACGTCTTGGGGCCTTTACGGTTCTCATGGTTGTTGGAGGAGGAGTGAGTGCTCACGGATCAGTGAGACTGGGTTCCCTTCTGACTCGTCTCCTCTCCTTGTGAGCCTGGGCAGGTCAGTTCCTGGCAGCCACCTTCTGGAAAGCAGCTGAAGCTGGCAGCAGGCTCGGCTGCTCTTGGGGTCAGCCTGACGATGGCCTTGGAGGTCTAGTGTGTGGGGGCTGAATCTCAACTCCATGGCATCCGTGCTAGGGGATGCCAGGTGACTTCACTTTTCCAGGCCTCAGTTTGCTCATCTGTAAAATGGAGAGCACAGAGGGCCCACTGGAAACCTGGGCAGAGGGGACACTGCAGTTCAGTTGTAGTGTCTGTTACACAGGACATGTTCATCCCCTTCTTCCCACTTTATTAATTTCAGTGAGAGGGTGATGACTCCTGGAGGGGATGTCATCGGGCTAGAATTACCATGCAGGAAATTTTGACAGTTGATGCCTTTTGATAAAAGTATTCAGGGTACTCAACCACCACTGCAATCAAGGCATAGAGCTGTCCCGCCACCCCCAGAGGTCCCGTCGCCCCCAGAGGTCCCGTCACCCCCAGAGGTCCTTCTTGTGGGTCCTTTGCAGGCAACACCTCCCCCACCCCGGCCCCTGGAAAGCACAGATCTGGTTTTTGTCCCTATGGCTTTGCCTTTTCCAAGCTGCTTAAGTGGGATCAGGCAGCACGCAGCCTCTCGTGTCTGGCTTTATCACTTAGCCTAACACATCTGAGATTCACCCAGGATGACATGTGTGTTTGCAACCAGTTCTTTCTTATTGCTGAAACACTGAGTCGTGTGAACGGACTACAATTTGCTTTACCATCCACCAGCTAATGGAGTTTTGAGTTGCTTCCATTTATGGCTAATATGTGTAAAGCTACAAAGATTCGGATCCAGGTTTTGTGTGGACATGCTTTCATCTCTCTCGGATGCATACTAGAGTGGGATTGCTGGAATGCACGTTAAATGCTGTTGTTCGGTCGCTGAGTTGGGTCTGACTCTTGCAACTCCATGGACTATAGCACGCTAGGCTCCTTTGTCCTCCACCATCTCCCAGAGTTTGCTCAGACTCCTGTTTATTGAGGTGGAGATGCTATCTAACCATCCCATCTTGTATCACCCCTTTCTTTTGCCTTGAATCTTTCCCAGCATCAGGATCTTTTGCAATGAATTGGCTCTTCGAATCAGGTGGCCAAAATATTGGAGCTTCATCTTCAGCAACAATTCTTCCAATGAATATTCAGGGTTGACTTCCTTTAGGATGGACTGGTTTGATTCCTTGCAGCCCTGCTTTTCTGGTGAAGAGTCTGTTCAAATTTTTCGCAGTAAAAAATTTAGGCTGTTTTGTCTCATCATTGAGCTGTAATATTCTTTCTGCTTCCTGGACATAGACCTTTATCAGACATGTGTTTTTCAAATATTTCCTCCCAGACTGTGGCTTTTTACATTTTATTAACAGTGTCTTTGGAAGATCAGAAATTTTTGTTTCTACGAAGTCCAGTGTATAATTTTTAAATGAGCTTTTTTTTTTTTTTGCATCTTAAGAATTTTTTGCCGAAAGTCACAAAGAGTTTCTGTTTTCTTCTAGATGTTCTGCGTTTAGGACTGTGACCTGTTTTGACTTTGCCTAAGCTGACCTTTGTCTTTGGTGCCTCCCCATGCCCACCTCACATGGCCACCTAGCAGCTGGTCTCTCCTGTCCTGCTTTCTTTTTCCACGTGGGCAGGTGTTGGCTGAGGCTGCTCTGCCACCTTGACCACTGGATCAAAAGCCCTTGGGCCACCCCGGGGCTGGCAGTGCTGGTGCCAACCTCTGCCGAGACTGTTTATCTTCTGGACTGGGGGGTGGCCTCTTCCGGGGGACCCAAGGCCAGAATCCTGCCCACTGCTCAGAAGACGTGATGGCTGGGACTCGTCCTTCCTTTGCAGCCTGGGGCAGTTGCTGCCTCCGCGGACCCCGGAGTAGCTCCACCCTCCTTCCCATGATACCTGGGGCACCTTTCTCATCAGTGTGCCGAGCTCAGCCACCTCTTTGCCATAGTCCACCAACTCCCTTCACCGTCAAGGCGTTACTGGCCCATTTCTCAGATGGAGAAAGTGAGTTTAAGGGGACTGCATTATGTGTCTGGGCTGGAGAGCAGCAGAGCTGGGAGCTGAACCTGAACCACATTGCTTCTCCAGGTCCATCCTCTCCGTGAGGGCAGTTGTGAACTCCTCCACGCAGGCACCTGGGAATGATTTATCCAAGGAGGGTTGGCACACTTTTTTTTTTTTTTTCCAGGGTGAGTGTGCTGTCTCCCCAATAGGGTAAGCTCCTCCTGCCCAAGGATTTCTTATATTTTGTGTTTCTTCCCACAAAATGTGGCCTCGTATATCCAGGAGAAGTTAACACAGAGATGCCTATGTGTGAGTCAGACTTTTAAATATGGCATCGCCTCCCCACAAAGGTCCCCAGGGTCGGTAGCCTGGCCAGGTGGCTGACGGATTTGGCGATCACGCCATCCTTGTGCACAGTGTCTGGTATACAGCAGGTGCTCAGTAAATGTTTGTAGCGTGAAGGAATGAACTTAGAGCCATCTACCCAGGGCCTATCGTCAATTATAACAAAACCCAGTTGGATGATGACCATCAGAGTCAAGGCTCAGTGTCTAAGACCAGCCAGGACTTGAGTGGTGTGTTTTCTGCGCTATCCGGGTTCGTGGGCCGGGATCTAGGAGGGACATGGCAAGACCTGTTGAGGCTGGGCCTAGAACCTGGGAACTCGTTGCCCACAGAAACATCTTGGAACCCAGGTTGGCTCGGCCAACCTGTCCCCTCCTCAGAAATGGCCCCAGGATGACTGGGGGCTGGCTGGCTCAGTGCCCTGGCCAAGGCTTTCTGCAGTTTTTGTTGCCGATAAAGATGGGATCGCTCTGGGATGGGGCCTGGTGGAGCTCAAGACTTCTGTCCGTTGCAGCCTCTTAGTGGTGACACGCAGCCTCCAGCAGGAGCTGGCCTGGGGGCAGGCTTCCATCTTGAGGATGGGGCTCAGATAGGCCGGGACCTGGGACCATGCTCTGTGGAGCTTGCTCCTGGACAAACATCTCCTGGAGCAACAAAGCTCAAGCTAACTATAGGAGACTAAAAACAGCGGTGTGCATGCCTGTGCATGGACAACAAGACACAAAAAGACCAAAAATGGGGCTTCTCTGGAGGCTCAGTGGTAAAGAATCCACCTGCCAATGCAGGAGACAAGTGTTCGATCCCTGATCCAGGAAGATCCCACATGCTGCGGAGCGACTAAGCCCATGCGTCACAGGTATTGCGCCTGTGCTACTCTGGAGCCTGGGGGCTGCAACTGCTGAAGCCCGTGCGCCCCAGAGCCACTGCTCCACAGCAAGGGAGGCCCACATGCTACAAGAAAGAGTAGCCCCCACTTGCTGCAACCGAGAGAAGCCCCTGGGCAGCAACGAAGACCCAGCACAGCCAAAAATAAATAAAGACGAAAACCCAGTTGCCACTTCCAAAGAGCCAAGAGCAAAAGCAGATGTTCAGGAGCAAAAACAGGGTACTGAGCATGCCCCCTGCACACAGAACCACCAAAGGGTGGGCAGACCACCTAAGCCACTGTGCCCCACCTGGCCGGACCCCTGGACACACCTCTACCCTCGCCCCCTGTAAGGAACCAGCTAGTCCCTCCCAGCCCCAGGGGAGGGAGCCAGGGAACCTGTTACTTGTTCTTGCTCCCCTCTGCAGCAGCAGGATCCCCGATAAAACCTTGCCTGAATTTCTTGTCTGGCCTCTGATCAATTTCTATTGGTGAAGGAGGCCAAGAACCCCGGTCGGTAACAGGAGATGAGAGCTGGGAGCAGACTCTCTGCCTCCGGTCCACGGGCAGGAGTCCTGCTGGGACCCCCGTGTCTGACGTTCATGGTGGGAAAAGCACGTGCATCTCCCGTTTCGCGTTCTCCTTGGCTGGGATCGCATGAAGGACCAGGGTTGGTGTTCCTGAATTTACACTGGGGTGCTCCTCTCCTGTGTCTCCCTGTTGTTCCCCTCCCTGGCCCCAACATGGTCAGTGACCCATGTCAAGGCTGGAGTTGTTATAACTCCTGGAGTAAGGGGACCTCGGTCCTGGAAGGGGGGACATTGGTCTCGGGGCACCCAGCTCCCCATTGCAGACCCTGCTGTCAGCTGGCAGGGCCAGGGAGGGGTGGGCAGCAGTGACAGGGGAGGACAGCCCAGTAAATGTCGGCTAGGTACAGCCTCGGTGTGACTTGGCCAAGGAGACACCCGTGAACCCAGGGCCAGCAGAGCTAAGGCAATGCTCAGGGTGCTTGCTTGGACAGCAAGGAGATCAAACCAGTCCATCCTAAAGGAAATCAACCATGAATATTCATTGGAAGGACTGATGCTGAAGCTGAAGCTCTAATACTCTGGCCACCTGATGGGAAGAGCTGACTCATTGGAAAACACCCTGATGATGGGAAAGATTGAGGGCAGGAGAAGAAGGGGGCGACCGAGGATGAGATGGTTGGATGGCATCACCGACAAAATGGACATGAGTTTGAGCAAGCCCCGGGAGATGGTGGAGGACAGGGAAGCCTGATGTACCGCAGTCAATGAGGCTGCAAAGAGTCGGACACGACTTAGGAACTGAACAGCAACAACAACTCAGTGTGACCCCCAAAAGTGTCCCAATAGCACCAAGTGCCCCTTGGTGGGCAAGTCACTTCGGTGAGACCCACTGCTTCAAATTGGCCCCACTGTACAGAGGAGGAAACTGAGGCTCGAGAGCAGCCAATGGCTGCCTCAAGGGCGACCTGGGGTCACTGCTCTGCTCACCTGCTGTTGGCCCCCAGCTTTGAGGGTGCGAGGTGATCCAGACTCTTCTGGCCCCTGCAGCCTCCTCTCCATGCTTCCTCAAGCCCAGCGCCCAGGTGGGCTGTGAGTGCTGGGAGATTTGAGGCTGATGCTGTGGTGGGAAGAGACGCCCAGGGCCAGGTCGGAACCCAGGTGTGTGCTCGGCAGGAAGTATCACAGAAGAGATGGGCCGCCCTGCAGAGGGTTATCTTAATCCCTGGTTTCCTTTGCTTCTCCTCCTGGCTCTCCTCCTGCTTCTGAAACAAGTCTTAGAGATCACCGCCCCCACCCAACACACACACACACACACACACACACACACACACACACACACACACATCATACAAAGGGGTTTTCACACCTGGAAGCGCCCTGGGCTTCATAGACTTTGTGTTGTGACTGAAGGGGCTCATTTCCTGATAGAGGGAAGCCATCCTTTGGCCCTTATGCAACAGCGGCTTGGCTGGGGAGTCTGCATTGTCCTGCTCCCCCAGCCACGGACCAGCATCTTAATGCGCCGATTTACCTGGAAACACGAGACGCCCCATCCAGGCTTAGCCCCACTGACGACATCTGAGTTCAGATTATGTGGTGAGAAGTGTCGGAAATAACTGGGGGTTTGTGGGTGGTGGCGGGGGAGGAGTGAAACCCCACTTGGCTGGCATCTCAACAGCATGGCTAGATTCCCAAACTATGGGGTTGGCCAAAAAGTTCACTTGGATTTTTTTCTGTCACATCTTGCAGAAAACCCTGAACAAACTTTTGGCCAACCCAGTAGTACAACCGTGACTTGTCTTGTGAAGCGTCTGTTCATATCCGCCCCTGTATCTGTGTGACAGCCCTCCTGTGGCATCGCCTGCAGCCCCACTACTTTCTGGGAAAAGGGACAACAGGTGACAGTGAGTGACTGGCCCGTGGGGCCCCACAGGATGGTGCTCGTGGTGTCCAAGCTCCTGGGCGGCACCAGGAGGGGGCTTCTTCTGGGCAGTGATTGAACTCCGTGGAAGCAGCTGCTCTGAGCTCTGCCAAGGTCAGATGGGACAGGATGGCCGTTTTGCAGGATGATTTAAGAGGAAACTTAAAAGCAACATCAGCTCCTCCTTTGAAGAAGTGGGCAGAGAGGGGTTTGGAGAAAGAATGCAGAGACTCCTTGGGTGGGGCCAGCCAGGCTCCTTAGCTCTGTGCGCGCACGCTCAGTCTTGTCTCTTTGCGACCCCACGGAGTGTAGTCCGCCAGGCTTCTCTGTCCATGGTATTTCCCAGGCAGGGATGATGGAGTGGGTTGCTATTTCTTCCTCCAGGGGAAATTCCCTATTCAAGGATCGAACTTCTATCTCCTGCATCTCCTTCATTGCAGGAGAATTCTTTACCCACTGAGTCATCAGGGAAGCCTAAGTTCTGTAGTTTGTTAAAAATATCTGGCCCACAGGATTCACAGTGTCATTTGCAGAACGCCAGTCATGGCTGGCCATTGACCCCCTCTCTGGTCTCCCTTCTCCCTTTCTGAGGAACCTGCGGAGGTTGATCTGATGGAAATGTGCCCAGTCAGAACTCCTGACCTCCTGACTGCTTCGGAATCCAGGGCATGTGACACCATTCTTGCCAAAGGGATGTAAGCAGAAGTCAGCTAGAGATTTCCTGGTTGGCTTTTGCTTTTCTGGTATCGGCATCATTGCCCCCCCCACCCCCGCCTGCCCCTACCTCAAACGCTTTTCTTCCTCTTGGACTATGGGCTAAAGGCTCGAGGTGCAGCAGCCATTTT
This sequence comes from Budorcas taxicolor, assembly GCF_023091745.1. Lineage (NCBI taxonomy): Eukaryota > Metazoa > Chordata > Mammalia > Artiodactyla > Bovidae > Budorcas > Budorcas taxicolor. The sequence continues at coordinate 47,155,607 of NC_068934.1, forward strand.
TGTCCATGAAGATGAGAGTTCAACCTCAGGAGGCTGGAGTCAGAAGCATTTGGATATTGATGGCATACTGTCCTAACCCTTGTTGGGGGAGAAAACTAAACTCCATGGGTTAAGCCTCTGTTGGGAGTCTCAAACTCCTTCTGACTGCTGCATACATCTCCGTCTGGTGTATATAGTTCAGTTCAGCTCAGTCGCTCAGTCGTGTCTGACTCTTTGTGACCCCATGGACTGCAGCATGCCAGGTCTCCCTGTCCATCGCCAACTCCCAGAGTTTACTCAAACTCATGTCCGTTGAATCAGTGATGCCATCCAACCATCTCATTCTCTGTCGTCCCCTTCTCCTCCTGCCTTCAATCTTTCCCAGCATCAGGGTCTTTTAAAATGAGTCAGTTCTTCACATCAAGTGGCCAAAGTACTGGAGTTTTAGCTTCAACATCAGTCCTTCCAATGAATATTCAGGACTGATTTCCTTTAGGATGGACTGGTTGGATCTCCTTGCAGTCCAGGGGACTCTCAAGAGTCTTCTCCAACACCACAGTTCAAAAGCGTCAATTCTTCAGAGCTCAACTTTCTTTATAGTCCAACTCTCACGTCCATACGTGACCACTGGGAAAACCATAGCTTTGACTAGACGGACCTTTGTTGTCAAAGTAATGTCTCTGCTTTTTAATATGCTGTCTAGGTTTCCCTGGTGGCTCAGATGGCAAAGCATCTATCTGCAATGCAGGAGACCCGGGTTTGATCCCTGGGTTGGGAAGGTCCTCTGGAGAAGGAAATGGCAGCCCACTCCAGCATTCTTGCCTGGAAAATCCCATGGACGGTGGAGCCTGGTGGGGTACAGTCCCTGGGGTCGCAAAGAGTCAGACACGACTGAGCGAGTTCACTTACTCTTTCAGGTTGGTCATAACTTTCCTTCCAAGGAGCAAGCTTCTTTTAATTTCATGGCTGCAGTCACCATCTGCAGTGATTTTGGAGCCCCCAAAAGATAAAGTCAGCCACTGTTTCCACTGTTTCCCCATCTATTTGTCATGAAGTGATGGGACCAGATGCCATGATCTTAGTTTTCTGAATGTTGAATTTTAAGCCCACTTTTTCTATCTCCTCTTTCACTCTCATCAAGAAGCTCTTGAGTCCCTCTTTGCTTTCTGCTGTGATGGTGGTATCATCTGCATTTCTGGGATGTTATTGATATTTCTCCTGGCAGTTTTGATTCCAGCTTGTGCTTCACCCAGTCCAGCATTTCACATGATGTACTCTGCATGGAAGTTAAATAAGCAGGGTGACAATATTCAGCCTTGATGCACTCCTTTCCCAATTTGGAACCAGTACTTAACATGTATTTCCTCCTAAGGCACCTTGCAGACTCCCTGTGCTTAGCATCTCAGCACCAAGTCAGGGAAGGGTGGGGCGTGGCATTTTGAACAGCAATGTAATCAGCAAAAAACGCAAAAACTGGCCACTAAGTAGACCACAAAAAGTGAAAGTGAAAGTCGTGTCCGACTCTTTGCAACCCCATGGACTATACAGTCCGTGGAATTCTCTAGGCCAGAATACTGGAGTGGGTAGCCTTTCCCTTCTTCAGGGGATCTTCCCAACTCAGGAATTGAACCGGGGTTTCCTGCATTGCAGGTGGATTCTTTACCAACTCGGCTATGAGGGACGCTAGTTTACAGTATGGGAGAGGGACCCAGAGGCAGATGGTGGCTTTGCTGGCTCTCGGCTGGGAACCTGTGTGCCTCAGATAACTCAGATGCTTTATCGCTCTGCACACGTGTGCACATTTCATGAAAGTATTGCTCTTGTTGCACATTGACTTTGGGGATACAGGGACATTTCAGCACGTAGGTGAATTTGCAAACATGAAATCTGTGGATAACGAGAATGAGCCGTGCTAATTAAACAGGACCTCAGCAGCAAAGAGGACAAAGAAGGAGCTGCTTGGAGACTGACCTTGGATAGAGAGGTCAGCAGAGACTCCTCGAGAAAGAGGAATTACAGCCAGAGTCTGAAGGTGGGGAGGAGTCAGCCTGTGAAAGCGGTGCAGGGTTCAAGAGTGTCTTTTCTCAAGGTCAAGTTCAGAGTAGACATGGCTTCATTTAGCATAACCTTGGGGCAGAGGGATTTACCTCTGTCTTTTCTTTTGAGCTGCCATGTGGCAGGTCTTTTCTCTCCTTGTAGCTTCTTTTAGGTTGTTTATTTTTCTTGTCATTTTATTCTCTCTTCCTCGACTACTTTGAAACATAGATTCCATTTATATTCATTTAACGGTGACCCTGGAGACTTTTACCAGGTGTATTGAACTTTGACGTGTCTAATCAACCTTTTATACTCCTTCCACATGGAACAAGAGTTCAGAATATGTCACTCCCCTTCTGACTTACAGTGATGGTGTCATGTATTTTACGTCTAATTTTAACTTTCCCAAGTTAGACCTGACTTTCCTTGTTTTATGCAGTCAACGTTTGTTCAGATTTACCCAGATATTCCCCTTACACTTTGCTCATGATTTTTTTTTTTTTTTTCATTTTGAATCTTCCTTCAGCGGTTATTCCCCTTTGGCCTGAAATATGTCTTCTGGGATCGCTTTTACTGGCAGTGTATTTGAGGCAAGCATCTACATTTTTTACTTGTCTAAAAATAAGTTGACCAACTTCTTCTCGCGTGGTTTGCACTTTTTGTGTGAAGATAGCCCTGCCCCAAGGCTATGAAAATGTTACTCTACAAGGTTCTCTGAAACTTTGATAGATTTGCTTCTCACATTGAATAGCAAATCCACCTGGAGCTGATTTATGTGTGAGGTGTGAGGTAGGGGTCTGTGTCAACCATTAGTGTTTTCCAACCTAACATTTGTTGTTGTTGTTGAGGTGCTAAAGTCATGTCTGACTCTTTTTGACCCCATGAACTACAGCACGCCAGGATTCCCTGTCCTTCACTATCTCCTGGAGTTTGCTCAAACTCATGTCCAGTGAGTCGGTGATGCCATCCAACCATCTCATCCTCTGTTGCCCCCTTCTCCTCCCGCCCTCAGTCTTTCCCAGCATGAGTCTTCTCCAATAAGTCAGCTCTTTGCATCAGGTGACCAAAGTATCAGAGCTTCAGCTTTAGCATCAGTCCTTCCAGTGACTATTCAGGGTTTATTTCTTTTAGGATTGACTGGTTTGATCTTGCTGACTCCTCTCAAGCGTCTTCTCCAGCACCACAGTACAAAAGCATCAATTCTTCCGTGCTCAGCCTTCTTTATGGTACAGCTTGAGCATCTGTACATGACCACTGGAAAAGCATAGCTTTGACTATACAGACCTTCGCTGGCAAAGTGACGTCTCTGTTTTTCAAACATGGTCTAGGTTTGTCATAGCTTTTCTTCCAACGTTTAGTGGTCTAAATATTTCAGGTCCATGGTGGGGGTGCAAGTCCCCATGGAGATGTTTATCAAATATCTACGCTATATAACAAATCACCACCAACATGGCTTAAAGCCACACCTGCTTATAAACTCCTAGTTCTTTTAGGCAGAGGTCCAGGTGGGTTTTGATGTGTTTTCTGCTCAGGTTCTCATAAGAGATCAGAGCTATGGTCTCACCTGGAGGCTCTGGGGTAGGAGCCACTTCCAAGCTCATGCGGTTGTTGACAGAATTCAGTTCTTTGCAGTTACAGGACTGCGTCCTCCACCTTTTCTCACAGGCCGTCAGCCAGGGGTCACTGTCTGTCCTGGCTCCTAGAGGTGGCCCTCAGGTCCTAGTCGTGTCTCCCCTCTCTTACTCCCCACAGTGTGGCAGCTCCTCTATTCAAAGCTGGCAGGAGCATCTCACTCGTCTCTGCTGCCACAGCCTTGTACAGCATAACCTGCCCCTTTGTGGGAGTGGCCATCTCATCACGTCTGTGTTGGCCACAAACACGGACATGCGTGGAAGGGGGCATCTCTCCCATCACACGTCACTTCCTGGGAGAAGCTCTAGGAGCCAAATGTGACATGTCTCGTGATCCTCCGTCTGCCTCCCTAACTGGGGAATACTTCTTTTCCAATCTTTATACATTTAACTTACTTTTTCTTGCTTCACTCTCCCTTAGGGCCTTTAGTACAATTGATCAATTTGACTGCAATACTTTTAGAACTTACGTTCCTCAAAACACCATAAAAGGCACAAAAAGACAAATCACAAACTTAGAGGAGAGACTGCAATGCATAGAAATGGCAATGAGTTAGTGTGAAGAAAAGGTCAGGTTTTAAAAAAGTATTTTATTTAGGTACTTTGGCTGTGCTGGGTCTTAGCTGATGTGCAGGCTTGTCTCTCGCTGCAGCAAGTGGGGACCACTCTCTAGTTTCAGTGTAGGAGCGTCTTCCTTGGTGACGTCTTCTGTAGTGGAGCACAGGCTCTCAGCTGGTAAAGAATCCCGCCTGTAATGCAGGAGACCCGGGTTCGATCCCTGGGTTGGGAAGATCCCCTGGAGAAGGGAAGGGCTACCCACTCCAGTATTTTGGGCTTCCCTTGTGGCTCAGCTGGTAAAGAATCCCGCCTGCAACGTGGGAGACCTGGGTTCGATCCCTGGGTTGGGAAGATCCCCTGGAGAAGGGAAGGGCTACCCACTCCAGCATTCTGGCCTAGAGAATTCCATGGGCTGTACAGTCCATGGCGTCACAAAGAGTCGGACACGACTGAGCGGCTTTCACTCACTTTCAGGCTCTAGTTGCAGCACGTGAGCTCCAGAGCACAGGCTCAGTGGCTGGGGAGCACGGGCTCAGTGGCTGGGGAGCACGGGCTCAGTGGCTGGGGAGCACGGGCTCAGTGGCTGGGGTGCACGGGCTCAGTGGCTGGGGAGCACGGGCTCAGTGGCTGGGGAGCACGGGCTCAGTGGTTGGGGTGCACAGGCTTAGATGCCCCCTGGCACGTGGATCTTCGTGGACCGGGGATTGAGCCCACATACCCCGAATTGGCAGGTGATCCTTTACCACTGAGCCAGCAGGGAAGCTCCAAAAGGTAAGTTTAAGATAGGGTTTAAGATAGGGTTTATTACGATTTAGGTATGGCAAGGTCAACCGATCAGGAGATGACTGCCATTGGAAGTCTTGGAAGGATGCCGTTGGAAGGATGCTTTGTCACTCACAGGTCTCAAGAAAAGGTAGCTACCACCCAGGGAAGGACCACTGCTGGTCAGAAGGGGAGAACATGGTCACGAATCTTTATTGTGGGTTCCCCTGGAAGGAGTAGGTGAGACGAGGAAGCAGGCGGAGGGTGGGCAGGTGGGATGATTTCAGGTGGCTCTGGGGCACAGGGCCTGTCCTTTGTTGCCTGTCCTGGAGTGATCAGTGCAGGGGATGGTAGCCCTGAGTCTGGGAGCCCAGTGAAGAAGGTGGTCAGGTTTTAGGCTCTGGATGGTTGGCTTGTATTTGAGAAGCATGTTCACGGGTGATTCATTTGCCGCCTGCAGGCACTGGCTGACCCTGGGAGTGGCAGTCCGCCTAGGGTCAGGAATTCCCAGATGCCGAAGCATCAGCACACAGAAAACAAAAGGAGTGGTTAATATAATCACGCTCTGGCTCAATCGTGTCTGACTCTTTGCAACCCTGTAGACTGTAGCCCACCAGGCTTCTCCGTGCATTGGATTCTCCAGGCAAGAATACTGGAGCGGGCTGCCATTCTCTCTTCCAGAGGATCTTCCCGACCCAGAGATAGAACCCGCGTCTCCTTCGTCTCCTGCCTTGCAGGGGGATTCTTTACTGGTGAGCCGCTGGTGAAGCCTGGTTAATACAACGAAGAGCACCTGAAAAGTCATCGAGAGAGACAAACAGCCCTGTAAGCCAAAGATTCAACTGTAACTTCACAGCAGAGGGAATCTAGTACAAGAGCTAGAAACAAAGGTGCAAATTAAAACCACAATATGGCACAGAAAACCCCAAAAAGTCCCCTACAGTAAGATGCCATTTCTTATCCATCAGACGGGCAAACATTAGAAAGTGGCTGCTGGAGGTGGAAACTGGTGCCACCACTTTGGAAAACAAGTCGGCATTTTTATCATGGAGTTAAAGATACGTGTTCCCTTTAGCCAAGCACGTGCATTTGCAGGTACATTCCCCACAGGAAGCTCTAGCACATGCCTTTATTTAAATGCTTTTGGGTGAATACCTTACTTTAAGTAGTCATTTTGTTAGGGGAAGCACACTGATTGAAACCGTCCACCCTGGCCAGGCACCAAAATAACCATTCGCATGAGTTGTTTTATGACAGGAGATCCTGATAAGGAATACGGAACTAATAAGCCACCACCAACCGGAGGAGTTCAGGAAAGGTCTAAAGGAGACACCACGTGTCCATCCACTTCCCAGAATCCCTCTCGCCAGCATCCATCTTGGCTGAGTGATGCGTGCGCCACCAGGAAAGACTCTGAATTAGAATGACTGGCCAAAGACCACCCGGAAACTAATCCCATCACCATAAAGCCCGACATGGCGAGCCACGCGGCAGAGCAGTTCTCCTGGGTTCTCTTACCCTACTGCTCTCCACCCGGGTGCCCTTTCCCAATAAAGTCTCTTGCTTTGTCAGCACATGTGTCTCCTTGGACAATTCATTTCCCAGTGTTAGACAAGAGCCCAGTTTCAGGCCCTGGAAGGGGTCCCCCTTTCTGCAACAATTTTACTCCAACAACCTAGAGATGTGACCCTGGGGACATACCTGAGCCAGCCCATGGCCTGTTGAAACACTTGGGCTAGCCCATGGCCTAATGATACACCTGGGCCCACAGCCGGGGGACATAACTGAGCCAGCCTGAGCTGGCTTCTGTCCCTGATAACTGACATGTCACCCACTGGTGACAGTGGAGACTCAGGAAGTGTGTGGACAGGAGCCCTAGGGTGGTTGTTGAGAGTGTGGTGTTTCTGAGAGGACAGGAGATTCTCCCCAAGGCCACACCTTGGAGGCAGTGGGGCTCTTTCTTGTGGCTCATTTCAGTCTCAAGAGCCCATGAATGTCCCCTAGTCCCCAGCCTGCCACCCCCCAGCATGAAGCCTGTTTCTGAGAGTCACACACTCATGTCAAAAAAATCATTCTGCACAGCAGGCTTCCCCAATCCTTGTTCGCCACCATTTCCTTTTTTTTTTTTTTTTCCCCTTTAAATTTAGAAATTGAGAGAGAGAAAATCTAGGCTGGGTCACGCTTGGGAAAATGCTGAAATTTTTTTTCTCTTCTGCTCAGTACATTTCTTTTATCTTAAAAAAAAATTAATACCATTAGGTCATCTCCCTCCCCGCCTCTTTTTATTTCTGGGAAAAATCTTCATTTTGTGTATTTCTCAAGCATCTTGACATTCCGTCTGAGACTAGCAGCCGGATCACTTCCTTCCAGTCCCTCTCAAAATTCCTGCTGGTTTTATCTCTTGCAAATGCCTTAGTGTTGCAAAGCAAATCCCCCCTCACTCTGTCTTTCTGCTCGCCTCTCTGTGAAAAAGAAAGGGCCCCCGGCTCTCAGTGAGGTCCTCGGGCAGCCCAGATGCCTCCCTCAGCGCCTTCAAAGGTGCCTCCTCTGGGCCCACCAACCTCTGCCTATTAACTCTTTCAAAGTGTATTTGTCAGCATGTGAAAGCTGTCTGGGTTCATTGATAGAAAAGGTATTGTTTTTTAGGACTGTTTTGTATTAACAGGTTGCATCGGGGACAGTCTGCATTTACAAAGGGCTGTAGGTCCCTTTCACCTACTTGCTGCTGTAAAAGATGAAAGGATGGGGTTGGAGACCCCCCTGCCGCCCCTGCACCCTTGCCAGAACATGCTTCATGGAAGAGATGGGCAGCTTGGAGGTTACTTCTCCCCAAACCCTAAAGAGTTAACGTCCAATGGTTAAAACTCCTCTCTTTGGCCCCTGGTCCCTTATTCTAATGTATGAACTCTCATTCAGACGTGAGCAAGCTGCATGTGCGTCTGGGGCTTGGCGACAGCTTGCCTCCTCTGGGTGACAGGATGGTCCCTGCCGAAATGTTTGTAAAAGCACAAGGTTATAAACACCCCAGGCTCACCGAGACGTAATCGCTTCTTTTGCAGGCAGGTCTCTGCAGCCCCCACGATCCAAGAGGGGTTCACTTTGTCTCGCTCCAGCCGGGGGACTCTGGGCCCGAGGTGAGAAAAGTGAACCAAGGTTATTAAGAATTCTGACAAGGTAGGCTGAATAAATTGTGTTTTCTTTGTGAGCCTTAATCCGGTGTTGTATTGGCTTCTCGGACATGGCTAATTTATTTGGAATTTCATTCTGTTCCTGACAGCGTCCTTGACTAGCTGTTTGATCACCCCCGAGCAAAGTTACATACCAGCTTTCAACTGCTGGCGGGGCCCCGGTGTGATTTTTCTCAAGTGCGTTCTCCTGGGCTCCGCTTTATGTTTGCAGGAGGACATTTCCAATGGCAGGGGCCGCCCCTTGTTAGAGAGAAACCCGGGCTGGCTCAGGGCTCTCCCTCAATGAGGAAGCTTTCCACTCTTCCCCACTCGTCCCTCTGTTTGGGATTCTAATCTGCCTTTGTGGAGCAGACAGAAAGAAAATTAATTTTCTCCCCGTCTGCGAGGAGCAAGAGTGGCAGTGGAGGCCCGGTTTGAAATGCAAGTTGTGTTGATTTCAGCGGCTGCACCCGCTGGGTCTTCGGATGCAGTATTCTCAGGGGAAAAAATGGATCAACCACAAACCTTCTTGGGGAGCTAGCTCTAGGGTCTCCTTCGAGCTTAGGGGCCTCTGGCATTTCCCCTTCATCTGGGCAGAAACAGGAGTTGACACCCACTCTGTTAACTCACACATGCATGCAACGTTTGCTTTTTATTTTTCGGTAATAATAAGTGTGTCTTGCTTTTGCCAGAAGTAAAAATGAATCATGATTTTCAGTAAGACTCCAATACTTTGGAGGATCTCACTCTCAGCCCTGTTGTAGCTGGTGGCTTGACCATTTGGGCAGAATCTGGTCTAATAAAACTTGAGCCTGCTTTGATTGGGCTTCTTGACGTCGGCCCATGAAGATGTGCTTCCTGAGGGCCTTCTAGGTGCATGAACTGTGCTTAGCCCTGGGGGCTCTGGTGGGAGCTCACATTCTGGGAATACATATAGGATTTCAGAGGATGGTAGGTGTGTGATGATAACACACAGAGCTAACCAACCAAGCACCAGGGTGAGATGCCGGACTCAGCTTTGCTCACCGGGCCCCGCATTTGAGTCAGGGGAGTCCTCTGGGTCTTTATGACATTTGAGCAGCGCTTTCATCTCCTGCAGAGGGTTCTGACCCCTGGTCTGACTTGCAGACCATGAGGGAGGGGCTACTGTCCCCTTTGATGGAGGAGGAAGCGGAGGCCAGAGCAATGTTGAGACACCCTGATGGAGACACAGCTTGTTTAGGGCGAGCGGGATGCTTGGGGCTCGTTCCAGGGTCGTGACCTCCAGGGACAGCAGATCTGGCTGGGGACACAGCTGTGCGTCTACTTTGTCCGTCTAAAGTCCCCGGCACCTGCATTGGGTAGACCTTCCCCAGGAGAAGGCAGTCCTGGGCCGGCTGCACCCCGCCCAGCGGAGGGGGACTATTTGCTTCCTGCCGGGACCTCGCCTGTGGACCGGGGTCATCTGCTGGGTATTGTTAAGGGGCTGATGAGAGAGGACTTGCTGGGTGCTGCTTCAGAGCTTGGACAAGGCATGCAGGAAGAGTCCCCGGCCCTCAAAGTAACTGTCCTGAAAGTAACCTGGGTCCCCCACTCTGTCCTCAGCAAACCAGGGGGACCCTCCCCTGGCTGGGCCCTGGAGTCGGGGCAAACTCTAGCTCCCGTGGCCAGGATACTCACTGAGGCCTGGGTCGTGTTTGGGAGGCAGTGCAGGCACCCTGGGGACCCGGGAGGGAGGAGGGGTTGGGCGGGAGGCAGGAGGGAAAAGCCAAGGGGAGCTTCAACTTAAGGGACAGTCCTGAATTCACTGTGATCTCGGGGGGCGATGTGAGGGCTGTGTGACCTTTGAACTTGCCCTGACCCCCAGCAGAGGAGCTTGCCTTTCATCCCTCCTGGGGTCAGTCCCTGGTGAAGGGTGGACTGGGAGGGTGTGAATCCCTGGGCGCTGGGGTGACTCCTGTGATCTGGGATGTCCCTGGAGAAGGGTCGGGAACAGAGGGATGTGGGAGGGTCCCAGGGGCCGGGGAGGAGCCCACCCTCACTGCTGGTGGGGGGGTCACTTGGGGTGTTTCCTCCCTGAGTTTCCTCCCTGCGCCCACCCCATGGGACACTGCAGGTACAGGCCACTTGCTGTCACCTTATTACCTCCCCCTGTGGGTGAGGGTCACCTTGTCCGTCATAGGCCCCCGCAGCTGCGTCAGGTAGACCTCACCCAGGACAAGACCATTCTGGGCCGGCTGGACCCCGTCCAGGGAAGGAGACTGTTCACTTTCTCTCCTGAAGGGCTTGCTGACCTTGGCCTCCCAAACTCCAGAGGCCCGGGGACGTCTGAACAGGAAGCAGAGGACTCCATGACCCTGCAGAGTGTCCGGGCGTGGAGGTCATGTGACCCAGGCGATGTTGACTTTGTGTGCCGACTGTGTGCTCGCAATCAGAGCCGTTTATCCGAGGCTAAGGCCACCTTGTCCCCACTGCCAGGTCAGGGCCTGCGGGCTGGAAGCCTGAGGACGGGCCACCCTCGTCCAGTGTGCGCCCCTGTCTCTGGCCACCCAGGACGCCCACCAGGAGACGCCGACCTCCCAGAGAAGTGAGAAGCTGAGAAATTAGCTTCTCCTCCCTCCCCGCGCTCAGCCACTTCCCCTGGGAGCCTCACTCCACGTGCAGGTGGGTTCTCGCAGTCAAGGGGAGGGCAGTGCTTGTGAAGGCCCCTGGGGACATTCTGCAACGTCCTGGAAGCCCTTAACCAGTCTCCACACCCCGGCGGGGGGGGGGGGGGGGTGCTCTGCTTCATTAATGACGCCACATCAGGCTCCTACGATCTAAATTCCCACATGGGTTTCAAGAGGTCGTCAAACAAAGCTCTGTGCAGGGCAGACGAACCCAGGGCTGAACATTACCTGACAGTCTACTCTGCAGACACGCTGGACACCTGGCCAGGCCACTGGCTGGTGGCTCTCTCTGTGGACGGAGGTGGAAATGTGCCCTGGCTTCCCACCCAGGGCACAGTCAGGCTTGGAGCACTTTCGACAGAGCCTTTGTAGGTCATAGTGAGGGCTGGGCTCCCGGGTAAGGGGGGAGGGTGCAAGTGGGGAGCTCATCATGGGTCTGGCCCACAGCTGGATCACCCAGGAGTGACCACATCAGCTTTTCCACTGCCCATCTTACCCTGGCTCCCTGTCAAAGTCTCTGCATTTACTGCTTAGCTAGAAACTTCCAGAAAGCCTGGCTGGACTCACATTTTCACTTTGTAGATGGAGGACAAATTCAAGAACGGAGGCTCCTCAGCTTTCTCCCTGGCTTGAGTCCCTGGGGGTGGGCCATTTCCTGGCGAGAGCACAGCTAGACTCCCTGGATCTGGCATTTGGGGGCCAGGGCACCTCCTGATCTCCAGCTTGCACCCCTTTGTGTTATGGGACCAGGGGATCGGGGTTGGAAGAGGCCAGGCTGTCTCTTCGTCCACGAGAAACCTGGCTGTGGAAGGCCAGCCGTGGACTTGGGATGGCAAAGTCTGCGGAGGTGTGCGCGTCCTGGTGTGTGTGTGTGCATGTGTGTTATAGGTGCAGGGGTGTGTGTGTGTGTGTGTTATAGGTGCAGGCATGTATGTGTATACCTGTGTTCTCATCTGTGTGTGTTTGTGTGTGCACACGCACGCACCTGCGCACGCAGCAGGCAGAGAAAGGCGGGACGAGGATGCGGTCACTCCAGGGGTGTGGTGGAGACATTTCTGCCCGGGTCCTCTTCGGGGACAAGAGCGCAGCCAGTGATTCCACGCCCAGGGCCCTTGCTGGTCCTGTGTGGACACTGTCCCTTGGGCCTCCCCATGGCCCTTCAAGGCAGAACTGTCACTCGCCCCCGTTTCCGATAAGCTTTGCACCCGGAGGGTGAGCACTGAGCTCGGTCACTCCATGTCTGCGGTGGGCCCTGGACCGAGGCACCGCACGGTGGGAGGGGAGGGCCGCAGGCCGCCCGTCCAGCCCGGGCTGCGGGCGGCGTCCAAGGCCCTCGGTGGGCCGCTGCGGGGTGATCTGGGGACCGGCCCGGGCCTTCCTGGGTGATTGGGCGGGTTCCCCTCCCGAGCCGCCCGCGCCGCCCCCGCCCCCGCCAGCCCGCGCTGCCCACCCCCGCGGGCGGCGGGCGGCGGGCGGGCGGCCTTTGAGGCGCTGGGGCCCGTGCGCTAATTGAGCTCGCCGGGGTCGCCTGTGGGCGCGGGGCGCCGGGTCTCACCTTCGCGCCCCTCTGCTCCCCTTTCATCCGCGCAGCTCCCGCCGGCCCTCCCGCCGGGCCGCCCGGCCCCCCCCCCGCCCGGCCTGCCGCCGCCGCCGCGGGCCCGCGGCCGCTGGACAGCGCCGGCCTCCAGAAGTGATAGCTAATTGGGCAGAGAAAGGGCCCGATTGTCTGGCGGGGCCGGAAGAGCGGGCGTGGGCGGCTGAACGCGCCCGGAGAAGGTGGCCGGCGTCGCCCAGCAGCTGCCGCCGGAGACGTTCGGAGATTACGTCAGCGCCGGGCCGCGAGCCTCCCGGCCGCCGGACAAAGCGGCCCTTGTCGGCCCCGAGCGCCGCCCGCGCGCGCTGAATGGCGCGGGGCCTCTTCTCCAAGGAGGCCGCTCGCCGTCCCCGAGCTGTCCTCCCCCGCCGGGGAGGCCCCTGCGCTGGGGCGCGGAGGGAGCGGGCTCGGTGCCTTCCGGAGGAGGCCCCCGGGCTGCACGGCTAGCGGGGCACGTGGGGGGCCGCTCCTCTGGTGGGGGCGGGCGGCCGCCGGCCTCGCCACGGCCTCCTGGCTCGGGGGCAGCACGGGCCCCGACCCGCTCCTGGTCCTGCTGGTCATCATCTTGTTGGCACGCTTCCTTCTGTGGTCCTGCCTGGGCGCCTACATGGATTACAGACTGGGCCGGCGGCAGCTGCGCAAACCCAAGGAGGACTAGGGCCTCCGGCGGCCCGTGGCCAGAGCTCCAGGCACCCGGGAGCCCTCCCTCAGGGAGAGTGTGTGCCAGAGAGGATCTGTGCTGGGGCCGGGGTGGGGGTGGGGCCGGGTGCAGAGCGGGGAGACCCCCCCCACCCCCGCAGCCCACCTGCCGGGCAGAGATGGCCCAGCCCCACCAGGACTGTCCTGGCCACCTCCCGCATCCCACGTCAGGGGGTGGAGAGCCCCCTGCCTGTCTGTCCACCAGGCTGTGGGGTCCCCTGTCCAAGTGAGTGATCCTGGCAGTGGGTCTCGCTTTTAGACTTTCTCTATTTCCAATTCTTGATAAATCTGTTTGCAGGAGGAGGCGCGGGGTGAGCCAGAGGGGCTGGTCTGGGGGGAGGACGGTGGCACAAGGACAGGCGTGACCACATCATAGGCCGGCCCTGCCTCCTAAAGCCACCCTGGGCTCCACCTCCAGCAGGGAGGACAGTAACCACAAACTGTGCCTTGGTTTCCCCAGAGCAGACCCCTGGGGGGCTCTCAAGACAGACTTGTGACTATGAGTCCAAGTCCAGCTCCAGGCCGTGGACAAACTCTCTTTCCTCATCTCTTAAATGGGTGCATTAGTCCCTGTTCCCCGCACCTCCCCCAGAAGGTTATGACCAGTAGGGTCAGGTGAGGGGTGGGCTTAGCCATCCCCCTCCCCCTGCCACCGTCCCCCTCCCCCTGCCACCGTCCCCCTCCCCCTACTGTCTGTAACCTGCAGGACACGGAGGATGGTTTAGTGAAGCCACGGGACCCAAGGCCCTCTGCTCCTTTGTGCTTTCAAGGATGGGGCTGAGATGTCCCTGAGAAGACGGACAGACAGGGAAACTACTGAAGCCCGAGAAGCCACTGCCCTCTGTGCCCTCGTCCCATCACACCCTGAACTAAAGGGGCAGCACGAGGTGGCTCCGTGCTTCTCGATCTGGCGGCAGAGTCGAATCACTCCGGACGTTTTGGCAATGCCAGTGGCTGAGTCCCCCAGACTGAGAAGCAGCGGCTAATTGGAGATGTTCCTGGCAGGCTGGAGCCTGGTGACACTGTGAATTCCAAAAGGGTTTGGCTCAGCTGGAATCTTCAGTGGCTATTAGAGGTCTGGAGTCACTGAGCTGGGTGAGTGGACACTTGGGCCCTGGTAGCTGGGAGCCATCCGCCTTGCCGCATCTTGGCAGAAAGGACCACGGCGTGATCCGTCCAGGCCTGTGTACATGGCTGTCCTCTGGGCAGTCGTATAGCCAGTGGCCGAGCAGAACTCTGCTTCTTTGTAAGGACGATTGGTCGTGGGGTGTCTGAGGGCTCTGATCACTGGGTTAGGGGAGGGATGTTCTTGTTCTCTTTAGGGAAACTTATCTAATTTTCTTTAAAATGATCACGTGTGATTTTGCTGATGTTTCTAAGGAAGGGGAATCACATTAGTTGTCATGAGCATATACTAGTGGAGGGAAGTTTGCCTGGTATTGCCAGGTTTTAAAACAGAAAGTCCCATGGCCTGAGAAACCCCTCCATCCTGGGCAAAGCAGTCCCTTGGATGGAGGGAGAAATCAGATGTTCACATGACACACTCAAGTCTGCCCCACTGTTGAGTGTGTGTGACCTGCGTGTAGCCTGCATGGGACCTGCGTGTCCGCATGGGCATGTAGATTTGAGGTCTGCCGTTTGGTCCATGGGGCTTCCCTTGTGGCTCAGTGGTAAAGAACCCGCCTGCCCATTCAGGAGATTTGAGATGTGGGTTCGATCCCTGGGTCAGGAAGATCCCCTGGAGGAGGAAATGGCAACCCACTCCAGTATTCTTGCCTGGAGAATTCCATGGACAGAGGAGCCTGTTGGGCTAAAGTCCATAGGGTCGCAAAGAATCAGATACAACTTAGTGACTAAACAACAATAACAACAACAGTTTTTGTCCATGAGCTAATATTCCAGCATTCTTGCTAGAGTTGGGGAGGGACTCACTCTTCAGTTGGGCTTGTCCAGTGGAGTGATGGAACCATGGGAGAAGACAGGATTCTGCCAACATTGTCTGAGCCCCTTTCCAGTTTCATTGACCCGTACATTTCTCATCTCTTTTTCTTAAGCCAGTTTACATTGGTTTCTGTTACTTGCAACTGACAAAATTAGTCACCAGAATTTTGTCAAAATTACTCATCAGAGTACAAGTCTTGTGTATCCACACACTGACAGTTTACAACCTCCTGACATGGGCCTGACTCAGTGTAGGCACTTGAAACATTGTGGCTGGGTGAATAAGAGGTTGTGCCCTGGTCATAGGTAGGCAGTGTTTGCACTCAGTGCAAGGAACAGAGACAACAAGAGAAGCTTTTATTTTTTTTCTTTCCATTTTTCGTTTACATGGAGCAAAATGTCTGCCAGTTGGCAATCCTAGGTTGTAGTACAGCAGCTTCATGATGTCATCAAGAACCCACACCCTTCTGTATTTCTACTCTGCCATCCTTAGGATGTAGCTTTGGTCTTCATGGTTACAAGAAGGCTGCAGCTACTCCAGGCATCTTGAGTGAGTTCCAGTCAGGACGAGAAAGAAAGGGGTGATAGAGAGGGAGAGGTCTCTATATCAGAGAGGCAAAGCTTCCTAGAAACCCTTAGTTTCACGCCATGAACTAGAATTACGTCCCATGGCATCTCTAGATGCTGAAAAATTGTTTCTTAGCCGTTCTTTGTAATTGCAGCCTATAGCCAGAGCACACTATTTGGGGGTCTTTGTGTGCCTTTAATGGCATCTTTACGTGCTAGTTTTGCCCTTGTCTGCCTTTGAGAAATATCAGCCATGCTCAGCTGTCCTTGGCAGCTTCACCCTGGAGTCAGAGGGTGGAGCTTCTCATGGTTCCTTGGGGGCTCTTAAGAGTTTGGTCCAATAAGAAGTCCAAGGATGAAAGAAACTTATTCCTTCTTAGAGATGCTTGGAGATGCTTCTTTAGTCACACCTGGTAGCAACAGGCAGACTGGAAGGTACCACATGGAAGGTAGGCAGTGAATAGCTGAAGGCTGAGTGAGTGACAGTGAAGGGCAGCAGGTGGATAAATGGAGGAGTAGTGCCAGTCCTTAACTTGGAAAGTATCACTGGGGCTCATAATCTCACAACGTGGGAGGCACCACGAGTACCATGTTAAAGGTAGAGTAGAACTTGCCCTTCAGGTAGCGTGCAGGCTGGGAACCAAGAAATGGGCAGCTAGACTAGAAACACGTGCACGAGGCACCCGAGGCTCTTAACCACCAAGGTTGTGGCCAGTGTAAATGGAAATGTCCTGTAAGTGTGAAACACACCAGATTTTGAAGGCTGGATGCAGAAACTAATGTAAAATCTAATTAACAATGGTTTTCTATTGATTATGTATTGAAACGATAATATTTTGGACACTTCGGGTTAAATAAAACATTAAGGTTAATCTCATCTGTTTCTCTGAATGCACCTTAGTGTGGCTACTGGAAAATTTAAAGTTATATATGTAACTTGCATTATTTTTTTTACACTGCACGGACTGCAGCAGACCTTTATAATGCAGTGAGAGTGTTATGGTGGGTGAGTGGATTGTGTATCATGGGAACACAGAAGGGCACTTCCTGGAGGAGGGGTCCTAAGTGATAACGTAAATACGTCAAACTAGAACCTGTGAGATGCAGCTAAAGCAGTCCTTGGAGGAAAAGCTATAGCCACAAATGCCTTTATTAATAAACATGAAGAGAAGTGAAGTCAAAGTCGCTCAGTTGTGTCTGACTCTTTGCGACCCCATGGACTGTATAGTCCATGAAATTCTCCAGGCCAGAATACTGGAGTGGGTAGCCTTTCCCTTCTCTGGGAGATCTTCCCAACCCAGGGATCGAACCCAGGTCTCCTGCATTGCAGGCCGATTGTTTACCAGCTGAGTCACAAGGAAAGCCCAAAAATACTGGAGTGGGTAGCCTATCTCTTCTCCAGTGGATCTTCCTGACCCAGGAATCAAACAGGGGTCTCCTGCATTGCAGGTCGGTTCTTTACCAGCTGAGCCATCAGGAAAGCATGAAAGAATAAAAATTGATGAATTAAGCATATGACTCAATACATCTAAGAGAATAGTAGAAAAAGCTAAGAAAAACAGAAGGCAGAAATGAAGAGAGGAAACTGATGTATTACCAACGATAGAACAAACAAATGTGTCCAAGTCCTGTGTTCCCTTTTTTTTTTTTTTTTTAAGAAAACTACTTCTTCCTCACGCTTTCTCTTCCCCGTGTGTTTTCTGGCTGTGGTGGGTCTTGGTGCTGCGTATGGGCTTTCTCTAGCTGCTGTGAGCCGGGGCTGCTCTTTGCTGCAGGGTGCGGGCCTCTCACTGTGGTGGTCTCTCTCATTGTGGAGCGTGGGCTCTGGGCACCCGGCTTTCACAGTTGTAGCACGTGGGCTCAGCAGCTGTGGACCAGGGGCTTAGATGCTCATTGGCATAAGGGATCTTCCTAGACCAGGGACTGTACCAGTGTCCCTTGCATCGCAAGGCAGATTCTTAACCACTGAACCCCCAGGGAAGCCCTTCTTCTTCTTGTTTTTGTGTTAAAACACACACGCCATCAAATTTACCATCTTACCCATTTTAAAGTGTTTGTCTCACTTGTGTTTTTGAGCGGAAGAAACTCAACACTAAAAGGGACACGATTAACCAACCGAATCCAGAAAAAAGGAGAAGAAAACACACAAAGTTAAAAAGTCTGTGGGGAACCAACTAGAGAGATGTGGAAAACTCAGGTCCCAGCAAACAGGTTCTGGTGTATGCGAAGGATTTTGGGAATTTGAAAATATAAGGAACACATTTTATATATTAAAAAAAAATGGCCCCCAAAGAGATGTAAAAATCTGTACAAATGGATTACCCTTGGAGAAATAAGTCATCCAAGTCTACACTCCTTAAAAAAAGTATAAAGGCCCAGAATGTTTCAGAGGAAGACCTCTTACAGTACCCCAAAAGAACAGATAATACAATGCTACTTAAACTGCCCTAGTGCCTAAGAGAAGGACAGCTCCCAATTCTTTTTTATGTCGTTGTTGGTCAGTTGCTAAGTCACGTCTGACTCTGCGGAGTTTTATGTAGTAAACATTTATTGAGCAAACTCCGGGAGGTAGTGAAGGACAGGGAAGCCTGGTGTGCTGCGATCCTTGGGGTCACAGAGAGTTGGACATGACTGAGCGACTGAACAACAATTTATTGATACCGAAATCCACCAAAAGTAGCTCAGAAAGAGAAAACGCAGACCAGTTTCCCTTAGGAATACTGATTAAAAAAAAAACAAACACCATTAAATTAAGCGTTACATTAGAGGGGTAAAACGTGGGGACCAAGTGATGTGGGTTCCAGAAATGTAAGGATGGCTGAACGTTAGGAAGTCAGTTAACATAGTTTATGATATAAACAACTCCAAAGAGAAAAACTTTTGATAACTTCCTTTGATATATTGCCAAAGATATTTGGATAACATTCACTTCCAATCTCAAACTCTGAATCAGACAGAAATAGATAATAGACCAATATGTTTTTAACCTGAAAAAATAGTTCTCTCTGAATAGGAAAATACAATATTATGATTAACAGAGGATGAGATGGTTGGATGGCATCACCGACTCAATGGACATGATTTTGGGTAAATTCCGGGAATTGGTGATGGACAGGGAGGCCTGGGGTGATGCAGTCCATGGGGCCACAAAGAGTCGGACACGGCTGAGCGACTGAACTGAACTGATGATTAACAGGGAAATACCACAGCCCCATAAGGTACATACTATGGTATCCATTACACAGATGGGAACATTGAGGCACAGAGAGGTTGAGTAATCAACTTGGGGAGGAGAAAACGCATCGTTATTTACAGTGAGATGGAGGACTTTCCTGGAAAAAACGAAGGAAAATCCATGAAAACGACTGACAACAGAATCCAGTACGGGGAGTGAGTCTCAACCAGGACATGGAAACCGCCTACAGCAGCAGTTTATCAGGAGCTGTGATGGCATGAAGGACCCCATTTATAAGAGCCGCACAGGGAAAAACTACTTAGGGGCCAGCTCCATGATGACATGTTAGCTGCCATGGGTGGCCGAGTTATTCCCTTTTGTTGGTTTTACAGTCACTGTGGGTAGGATTCATCGGTGAGATTCACTGGGGGCATGACGCCCGAGGCTGACTGTTTGGAAGGAAGTGGCCGGGGGCAGAGGAAGGTCCGACCTTGAGGACAGACAAACCCTACCATACCTGTCTCTCTTACTTGCTACCTTGATGCCCAGTGACCTGCGGGGGAAGCTGGCACCTTTGCCGCCTTGCTGCCCACACTCGTGGCCTGGGACGCAGAGATGCCATGGCCACCATGGGGCCTGGGGCTGCGGTGGGCCTGCATGCACGAAAGATGATGGCGCCTCCAGAGACACGGGCGCGATCCCTGGGTCAGGAAGATCCCCTGGAGGAGGACATGGCAGCCCACTCCAGTATTCTTGCCTGGAGAATCCCACGGACAGAGGAGCCTGGCTGGTTACGGTCCACGGGGTTGCAAAGAGTCAGACACGACTGAGCGACTGGGCATCCATGCACGCATAGCCGATTAACAATGTTGTGATGATTTTAGGTGAATGTCGGTGGCCCCGTGTCACCACTCTGCGTGTGGGGAGAACCGGACAGGGCGCTGAGACCTCAGCAAACACCTCGTCCGTCCCTTCCTCATTCCCTAAGGTGCCTTCCTCGGCCCAGCGAGTGTGTCCTGGGCATCCCGAGACTGCTGTTCCAGAGGAGCAGGTGGAGGCAGTGACTGCCTTGCCGCTCAGCCAGGCTCGGCCTCCGGGTCGGAGGACACAGCGGCCCAGCTCCTGCCCCCTTGCCCGCTGGGCTGGGCCTCCCCCGAGAGCAGCCCGCAGAGCCCCCGTGGTGGAGATGAGTCACCGGGTCTAAAAATAAAAAGAGTTAAGTCACGAAACAGCGCCTTTCCTTTTTAAGCCAGATGTGCTGCTGAGGGATTCCCAGCAGCCCTCGGCCTCATCCCGCCGCCGGGGGGCTGTCTCACTCACTCACACCCACCCGTAGGTTTCAGCACCTGCACAGCCTTGGAAGAAGAGTGGGGTGGATGGAGAGGTGGTCCCTGCCTCAGTGGGGAAAACAGACGAGGCGAAAGTAATGCCCACGTCAGGCAGATGGTCACAAAGACTATAACCATGGGGTGGAGTGTCACGAATATACACACAGGGGTGCGTGTGTGCTAAGTCGCTTCAGTCGTGTCCATCTCTTTGCGACCCCGTCCACTGTACTCTGTCCGTGGGATTTTCCAGGCGAGAATACTGGAGTGGGCTGCCGTTTCCTCCTCCAGGGAATCTTCCCAATCCAGGGATCAAACCTGTGTCTCTTGCATCTCCTGCACTGGCAGGTGGATTCTTTACCGCTATATACATGGGAAGGGGAGTTAATTCTCTCAGGGTC
Source organism: Budorcas taxicolor (assembly GCF_023091745.1). Classification (NCBI taxonomy): domain Eukaryota; kingdom Metazoa; phylum Chordata; class Mammalia; order Artiodactyla; family Bovidae; genus Budorcas; species Budorcas taxicolor. The sequence continues at coordinate 47,176,091 of NC_068934.1, forward strand.
TGGGGAAGGCTTCCTGGGGGAGGTGTCTCTGGAAATAAGACTTCTGAGAGATGGGAAAGGGACAGGAGCTTGGGCAGAGGTCAGGGCATCTGGACCATCGAAGTGATATGAGAGGAGGAGTCAGGGGTCTGAGATGCAACAGGGATAGGACTGGGGCAACTTTCTTCACGCCCAGGGGTTCAGGGAGATGGTCACCAGGGAAGCATGCATCATGGGGACAAGTCACGGGGAATTACAGGCTTGTTATCCTGAGCTTCATCATGAGCTTCCCTGGTGGCTCAGATGGTAAAGAGTCTGCCCGCAATGCGGGAGACCCAGGTTCAATCCCTGGGTCAGGAAGATCCCCTGGAGAAGAAAATGGCAACCCACTCCAGTAGTCTTGCCTGGAGAATCCCAAGGACAGAGGAGCCTCGTGGGTTACAGTCCACGGGGTTGCAAAGAGTCAGACGTGACTGAGGAGCTAATAAACACTCATCATCATTAAAGGGGGGTGGAGGCGGGTGTGTTCGGCTTCTGCAAAGAGCTGAGCCCGTGCACAGAGCTTGCCCACGTCATGTTGCAGGAAGGCGAGAGGCTTCCCCAGGGCTGTTTCTTGGCGAGTCGGGAGGGACTTTTCTGGTTGTCACAAGAATGTGGCTGAAGCTGATAAGATGATAAGAGCCCCTAACTCTTGAGGGGTGCGAGGCTCCTGGTCCCCTCCGACTGAAAGTGCAGAATGTCCCCAGCTGTCAACCCCACCCCATCCACCTCCAGCCTAAAGGGGGGGCCTGGGGGTCATCAGTGAGTGGTTACCATGGCATCCAGGTGATTCTGTCTCTCCTGGCCAGGCCAAGGTTGGGAGGGCTCCATAAAACCACTCAGAACATGGGGTGCCTGAAGGAGGACAGGGGGTGGGGAGAAAGCTTTCTGCTGAGGGGAATCCTGGCTGCTGGTTGCTGCCGGCTCAGAACCTGGGGGGAGGGAGAGGCCTTGGGGAGCTCAGCCGAGATTCCTGGCCGTGGGGGTCAGGCACGGCCTGCTGGTATCTGCTTCCCTCCTGTGAATTCAGGCAGCTGGAGACTGGCTGCAGCGCCCCTCAGGGCAGAATGAGGAGGGAGACAGCGGGATAACCTGCATGGACGCCCTTAGGCATGGTGAGTGCTGCAGAGACTCCGGATTTCCCCTCAGGGTCAGGTCACTGCCCTCATCGTCCTTACTGCCAGGACGCCGGAGGCCCAGCTGAGCAGGGTCAGTCCCCAGCTCTCCCTGGGGCAGGTGTGCTGTGATGGACACCCTGTGGTGCACTGGGCTGTGGTCATTAGGATGCACAAAGGAGAGATGCAGGCAAATGCCAGCTATACCCTTGAAAAGGAAGCGATTCCCTTGGTGTGGACGGGCAATGCAAAGGAATGAACCCAGCTCCTTGGGGAGCCCCACGGCATGGGCTTCAACCGCCCTCAAACTCCGGGGCTGTCAGAAGAGTGACGAGCTTCTATCCAGTGGGTGCTGTTGCACTTTGGGGCTCACTGTTACAGCAGCTCTGCCTGGGCCCTGCCTAATACAGCAGGGATGACTCCTTCCCTGTGGATGGAGGTAAACTGAAGAAGGCAGTCGGGGGAGGGCTGGAGCCATCCTGCGGGGACACCGCTCCTGCAGGCAGTCGGCCAGGGAGACGACCCCCCAGGAGTTAGTCTGTGGGGTGGAGATTCGGGAGCAAGAGATGAGGAGGGCTGGCTAGGAGGTCACAAGAGGCCCCGCAGACACTGCCCATTTGGGTCCCCAGAGCTCCCACAGAGGCTCCAGATGGAGGGCCAGCATCTCGCTCTTGCCACGTGGGCTGGATTATAATCACTCCTACCAGGTGGACATCTTTCCTCTGCCCGATCCCCTCTCCCAGACCCTGAAGCCTAGAGACGGGGACACTGAAAGGAGGGAAAAGGGACAGACTGAGATTCCTCCCACTGCCTGGGCCATGAGGTAGGGCTCATTTGGGGGCAGACAAAGTGAAATAGTGTTGAACTAGACTTGAGAACACGAAGCTGGTTTGGACTTGACCGAACTCACTGCTACTCACTCCCAAAATGAGTCTTAATAACAGAATGAATCTTAATTATGTTCTCATGTAAGAAAATGAGTAACCAGCCCCGGGGATCATACTCAAAACATCAGGAAAGGATGATGAAGGTGAGGAGGGTACAGAAGGAGGGAGACAAAGCTATCGTCAGTTCTGGGGCTCTTTGTTACACAGCTTGGTCCATATCCTAACTCGTACACCATTTCAGCAAACCTATTTATTAATACATTCAAACTCCTCATTCACAAAATAAACCCCAGCTGCCTGTCCTACAGCACAGAGAGTCAGGAAGCACCAGGACACACAGACATCCTTTATACTGCCCTTTTCTCTAAGGTTTGCCTTCTCTTCACTTCCCTGGAAGACTTCGAAGCCAGGACCCATGACGATGCCTCATTTTCATCCTCCTAAGAAGCATGTGCTGCCTGTCAGGAGAACCAGCCCCTTGGATGCCAGCTGTTCTTATCATGGGACAGAAATCAGCAGAAGAATCCGAGTGAAAAAGCCATCCTCTCCCATCCACTCCTTCTCGCCACTGATAGCAGATAAAGGTGGTCTTGGCAGAAATATGTGCTCGGATCACTGGATTTTGTGTGTGGGTGGGTAGCCTCACATTTGGGACTCTGTTTGGCAAAGCCTTGTGCTTTGGGAGCTTGAAGCCAGCCGAGGTGGGCTGGTCCATCCCTGGAACAGCTGTGGGCATGGGGCAGGTGGGGACGTTTTCCCAGAGCCCCGAGGTCTTGGGATCAAGTGCGCTTCGATCATGGGCAGGCAGACAGATGGCCTGATCACAGCCAATGGCAGGTTCTGTACGATGCGCGTGGGAGCCTGGCTGTCTTCACCCACGCTGCTGGGCCCCCAAGGTATCTGGGGAGCACTCACCACGGTGAGTGCACGGCTGTCTGACTGCGGTCTCACCCACCCTGAGCACATGGCTGAGGGCCCTCTCCTTCCAGCGGAGTGGCCAGGGGCCAGCGCGGAGGGAAAGAGAACGCTTCGGTGCACCCTCAGCTCCCACACTTCAGGGCACCCTCAGGTCCCAGCACTCTGCAAGAAGAATGTGCAACAGAAGAGTCATAGCACAGATGAAGAGTCAGGGTCATGGGAAGACGGACGATCCTGAACGAGGAAGGTGAACCCCAGGATGAGGCGGGGGCAGGAACAGGCCGCTTCCACAGTTGCTGTGGCCGAGGATCCAAATTCCCGGCAGCCAAAGGGAGAATCTGCCTGCAGTGCGGGAGACCCAGGTTCCATCCCTGGGTCAGAAAGATCCCCCGGAGAAGGGCACGGCAACCCACTCCAGTGTTCTTGCCTGGAGAATCCCATGGACAGAGGAGCCTGGCGGGCTACAGTCCATGGAGGTCACGAAGAGTTGGACACGACTGAGTGACTAACACTTTCACACTTTCAAAGGGAGCAGGGGAAGAATGAATGGGGAAGAATGAAAGAGTTTGCTTTGCCCTTGAAGAAAATACACCACTTCTCCGGGACAGTAAATGTTCCCTAACACTTATTTGTTAAAAAAAAAACAAAAAAGCTTGCCCCAAGGTTTTTGCCTAAATATCACTGGGAGATCTGATGATTATATTGTACTAGTCAGGGTTTTCCAGAGGGAAAGAACAGACCAGGTGTGCAAATATATAAAAAGAGATTTATTATGAGGGATTGGCTCACATGATTAGAGAGGCTGGCAAATACAAAGTTTCCAAGCTGGAGATCGAGAAGGCCCGATGTTCAGTGAGCGTCTGCAAACGATCTGCTGTAGAACCAGGGAGAGTGGACGCTGCAGATGGTGTCTGAAGGCCAGCTGCTGGAGGAGGCTGCCTTGCTCAGAGGAGGCTGGGCTTTTGGTGCTAGTCAGGTCTTCAGCTGATTGCATGAGGCCCACCACACGGGGCGTGTGCAACCCACAACTCAGTCTGCCAACTCATACGTTAGGCCCACCAGCCTCTCCCTCATCTGGCCATCCACTCCTTCACTGGGGCCTCCATTGGCGGAGCCCACCCAGACCCTGGGGGGCAAAGGACTATGGGAAATGTAGCCCTGTTGCTGTGGCGCCCAGACAGGGCTGCAGGGGATCAAAATGTCTTCTCCTGCCCTCCCTCCCTACCCCCCAGCATCCGATCCCCTTTCCTTCCATGCCTTTATTTTCCGCCGTAGAACTTGGTACCAGCTGATGCCGCTTAATACCAGCTGATGCTTGGTACCCGCTGATGTCCAACCAGCTGAGTCGGACACGACTGAGTGACTGGACTGAACTGAACGGATGCTGTATTATGTATTAACTGTCTTCTCTGGACCGGACATTTATTTAATGGATTGTCCAGACAGCAAGCCCAGGAGGGTGGGGATTGACCTGCCTTGGTCACTGTCTTGCTCACTTGAGGATGGTGCCTGGCGTCTAACAGGGGTTTAAATCCCCATCTCTGGGTTGACTGACTCTTCTGAGTCTTCTCTCCTCTGGCCACACTCCCATCCCTTCAGCCTCCTACCCCCGGTTGCTGGCTTCCGGCTGGTGGCTGTGCCACAGACTCTCCTAGTCCAGCTGACTGGGCGAGGCTGGACCCCTGGCAGGGTCTGTGTCGAGGACTTCCACCCTAGTCTCACAGCTTCTGAAAGCAGACACAGCTTCATCTTGGGTGCTGGACAAACCCCTGTGGGTTGTCAGGCCCTTTACCGGTGAGGAGAAGGTGGTATTACCCTTGAGGGTTAAGGGGCCCTCGTGGGAGCTGGGGGTAGTCGCAGCTACTACTGAATGACCCATACGGGTGAGTCCTTCTGAAGTGGGTACCATTCTGTTTTTTGACCTTGGTTACACGAGTATTTGCTTTATAATTCTTTGTTAAGTTGCACGTTTATATTTTATGTGTGTGTGTGTAGTGTGTGTGTGTGTGCTAAGTTGCTTCAATCGTGTCCAGCTCTTTGCGACCCCATGGACTGTAGCCCGCCGAGCTCCTCTGTCCATGGGATTCTCCAGGCAAGAATCCAGGAGTGGGTTGCCACGCCCTCCTCCAGGGGATCTTCCTGATCCAGGGATTGAACCTGCGTCTCTTCTGTCTCCTGCATTAGCAGGAGGGTTCTTTACCACTAGCGCCACCTGGGTTATTTCACAGTAACAGGTTTAGAAAATAAAGTGCATTTTAACATATTTTACATAAGTAATCCATGTTTGTTACAGAAACATAATAAAGCATTCAAAAAGACGATAAAAGAACGGCCCATGCAGACCAGTGGCCTTGCTAACAACATTCTGTGTGTCCTTTCACGTATTTTTCGCAAACCTCCCCTGGACAGGTCACCAGTCCTGGGCCTCAAAGCAGCTTTCCCCCCCACTCCTCGCCACCCCGCTCCCTGGCCCACCAGGTGGCATGTGAGCATCCAGGCTGCAGGCACAGGTGGTCTGACTGTGGTGGGCCCTAGCCCCTTACCCTTGGCACGCTGTTCTCTGGGCACTCTAGGTGGCCAAATGCCACTTTGTTGTGGTTATTCAGTTGCTCAGTTCACCCCATGAGCAACTGGGGTGCTCATTCAGTTGCTCATTTTCACTCCATGGACTGCAGCACACCAGGCTTCCCTGCCCTTCACTATCTCCCAGAGGTTGCTCAAACTCATGTCCATTGAGTCAGTAATGCCATCCAACCATCTCATCCTCTGTCATCCCCTTCTCCTCCTGCCTTCAATCTTTCCCAGTGTCAGGGTTCTTTGCATCAAGTGGCCAAAGTATTGGAGCTTCAGCTTCAGCATCAGTCCTTCCAATGAATATTCAGGACTGATCTCCTTTAGGATGGACGGGTTTGATCTTCTTGCAGTCCAAGGGACTCTCAAGAGTCTTCTCCAACACCACAGTTCAAAAGCACCAATTCTTCGGCACTCAGCCTTCCTTATGGGCAAACGTCACTGCAGAGAGTCAAAGCTAGGAGTGGGAGTGGTCACAGGATGGATGATGAATCCTGGGGACACCTGTACTCAGCCTTGAAGCCTGGAGCTGATGGAAGGAGGTGCTTTCGAGGGGAGGCAGGGCTTTGGGCCTTGTGTGTTGGAGGAGGGAGGCGAGAATGGGTTTGGAGAGCTGAGCTGCCAGAAGGGGCTGCCCAGTGGCTGGATCCTGCCTGCTTAGTAGAGAAACGAGCTCTTGCTTGCAAAGAAACATCTGTCTGGAGAGCTGGGGGCATAGATGTTTTCACGCACGCCATATATAATGTGGGAGAGGCTGGCCCCACGTTCCCTACGTGTTTATTGCAAAACACTCTTATCCGAAGAATAACAGGAAAAATATCACCCACACCCCCACCACCCCAACAAACCAGCTGTAAACTTTTCATTCTCCCCCTGGGCCACATGCCTGTGCAGACAGGATGGGGGACCACCCGTCGGAGACCAGGCTTGTTTGCTCATTGACTTGCTAAGCAAAAGTGTACTAAGCACCTACTTACGTTTTGTCAGAAATGGCGCACCTATAAAACTTTCTTAGATTTTTCTCTCCGGTTTTATCACTTGTGTAAATGTTCCTTATTAATCGGGGTATGTTAACTGCTGTAACCACTGACCCCAGTTGCAGTGACTTAATCCAAACAATGTGTATTTCTTGTTTATGACATTGCAGTTCAGGCTGGGCTGGGACCCTGCTCCATGGGGCCATGTGGGCACCCAGGCCCCTCCCTCCCCGAGATTCCACCAGCCCCCCAGAGTCTGGGAGGGCTCCTTTCTATGCCCTGCAGACGATGAAGAGAGGAAAGGAGCAGGAAACTTTTCTGGCCAGGCCTGGAGATGCTGTACACCGTTTCTGTCCACCACGTTCTGTTGGGTGTATGTGAGCCTACCTGCAAGGGAGGCTGGGCAACATGGCCTAGACGGGCCCCCAGGAGGAAGAAAGAACAGATGTAGTGAACGTCTGCCCGGCATCTGCGGCAACCCTCATTAATAGATTGTTTAGCTCTGAAACAGACCAAGGTGGAAGGAAAAGGCGGTATTGTCACCAACAGTTGGAGGCCCCCAGGAAATTATACAGGATGACACCAAGCTGAAGGGGACCCTACGCTTGCTGTGGCCAGCTTCCTGCTCCTGGGGATAGGGCAGAGCTGAGCACTTCAGGGGGACGGAATGTGAGTTCTAGATTGCTGGAGGATGCAGAGCTGCAGGAGGAGCAGGCGTGCCATCAGATCTGGTCAAGAGGAGCCGGTGGGTGGGATTTTCACTCTAGCATCCTGCCTCTGGTGAAAGTGGCCCCATGGCAGCAGGAACCTGAGTCGCCTGGCTGTCGCCTGGAGGGGTAGTCCTCAGTGCCTCACTGCCATCCTGGGCTGTGCTTTCACCGTGTGCCTGGGACCTCCTTCACCCCTCACCTGTGGGGGAAGAACTGCTTGCATCTCTGGTCTCCTTCTTGGCTTACTTCCTCACATTGGGGTGGAACAGCTTCAGTAGCTTCCTGACAAAGCATGGCTCATAGGCAATTTCTTTTCTGAGAAACTGCTTGTCTGAGATGCTTTTTACTTCATCCTTACACTTGAGCGATACATTGGCTGGCCGTAAGATTCTAGATAGGAAATAATTTTCCTTTAGAATTTTGAAGGCATTGCTCCACTGTTTTCTTGCATCCAAGAAATTCTGTTGAGAATTTAGAAGCTACTCTGAGAACCAATCTTTTGTAGGTAACTGGTTCCCCCCCACCACACCAAGCTTGTAGAAATGTCTCTTTGTCCCAAATGTACTAAAATTTCTCAACGCTGTGTCATGGTGCAGGTCCGTATTTATTTTCTAAGTTGGCTATTTCATGGGACTCTTCAGTCTGGAAACAAAGCTCTTCAGTGCTGGGAACCATCTTGGATGATTTCATTGATTATATCTTCTGTTCTTCCTCTCGGATACCTTTGCGGTGTCTAGTATTTGCATGTTGAATAGTCTCTGTCTTTCTTCGTCTTTCTTATCCTTGCTCTTCTTTTCTTCTGCCCTTTCCTCTTTTTATTTTACTTTCTGGGGTATTTCCTCCACTTTATTTTCTAATTCTTTTATGAGTCTATCACTTCTTCTGTGATTTTTAAGTTTGGGGAATTTTTCTTTTTTGTCTTCTGAATGTTCCTTTTTGATAGCACCCTGTTCTTGTTCTTGGGTGTGGTGTCCTTTCTCGCTGAGGACACTGAGGACAGCTTCTTGCTGTTGACACAGTCGTGAAAGCTTTGTGTCCTTTGGACAGCCTCTGTTTCCTCTGAGTTGCACTTTCCTGTTGGTTGCTCTGGTTCCTATTTGCTGTGTAAGAGGCTGTTCGCAGATGGCTGATAGCCTTTGATTGTCAACTCGCGACCGAGCTGAGGTGGCACACAGCTCACTGGAAGCTCAAGAGTTGTTGTTGCTGTTGTTATGTTCAGTTGTTCAGTCATGTCCGACTCTGTGACCCCATGGGCTGCGGCGCACCAGGCTTCCCTTTCCTTCACTATCTCCTAGAGTTTGCTCAAACTCATGTCCACTGAGTCAGTGATGCCATCTAACCATCTCACCCTCTGTTGTCCCCTTCTCCTCTTGCCTTCAATCTTTCCCAGCATCAGGATTTTTTTTCCAATTGGTCAGCTCTTCGCATCAGGCGGTCAAAGTCTTCTCCAACATGACAGTTCAAAAGCATTCACCATTCGAAGTTCAAGCGTGGAGCTCGACTTCTCTTGTAGCCGCACTGCTTCACTGCAGAGTGATCCGGGCTGGGTTTTGAGCATCTCCTGACATCAGAATTCTTAGACTTTCCTTTTGGGTGAGATCAGGTCTCAAAGGAGGGCAGGGTCTGATTGCTGGTCTTCTGGGAACCTAGCTGGTGAAGGAGAGAGAATGCAAAATATCGTTCAACCTGTCCTCCTGGTTTTGGCAAGGTACCCAGGCCCTCGACTGGGCTGGTATCTCCTATGTCTTAACTTGCCCAGAAAATAAGCTTCTTCTTTCAAGATGGGGGTGGTCCTCCCAGTGGTGGGAGTTGGAAAGGGGTCTAGATCCCTTTGCATCTCAAAAATCTTTCAGCTAGTCTTCTTCCTCATGGCAGCCTCTTTATCCCGATTCCGGGGAGGGGAATTCGGGAGGATGCTGCTTTGTAAATGAGCTCTTCCTACACCTCTTCACTTTCCCAGGGGCCTCCCACGGAACTCTTCCTTTTAAAGTCATTCTGCTAAGTCAGTGTTCACCAGCTTGTTTTTTTGTCCTCCATCTAAAATAAGGTTGCTGTAGTGCCTTTGCCACACTCCACATCTTTGTGAGTTTATGTCTTTAAAATCCTCTCCTGTAGCACTGATCAGGTGTGAGGAAGGAGCAGATTCGACGCCAATCAGTCAGCTGCCCTCCTGCTTCCGTGCTTTAACCTTGCCTCCTGGTCTCACTGCCTGGCCCTCACGACAGCGATTTTCATGCAGGCATGACCAAGGAGACTTCTCTTTCCAAAAGCCTGTTGCATGAAATGTTGGCTGAGAATGAAAGGTGTTCTGGGGTCAAATACTTTGGGATGTTTGGGGATTTGCAAGGGTAACTGTACTCAATCCCCAGGCCTGGGTGCAAAGACCAACAGCCTGCCAGACCATGGTCCTTCTCGAGTGATTCTGGTCTTACCGTCCTCAGTTTCTCTCTCTCTCTCTCTCTTTTTTTTTTTTTTGGCTACATCACATGGCATGTGGGATCTTACTTCCCCAACCAGGGACTGAACCTGGGTCCCTGCAGTGGAAGCGCAAAGTCTTAATCACTGGACCGTCACGGAAGTCCCTGGCCTTACCTCTACTTCCAGGAGAATGGTGATAAGGATGCTATTTAAGCCCCAAGGCTGACCATTCCAAGAGCCCTAGGGCTGGGTTAGATGTCCCCTCCCCCAAGCCCTGTGAGCTCCCATGGCCCCTGTGGTTCCCCAGTCAAATCCCTTTTGTGCAATTGCTTGCTTGCATTTTCCTCCAGCTTGGAGCTGCCTGGGCTGGAATGGAGTTGTATTAACTTAAAATCCTGTTGCATAGCACAGGTCTGGGGCAGAAAAGGCTTGCAAACGTCTGTTGGAAGAAAAGATGGAAGGAAGGAAGGGAGGACCTGAGGAGGGAGGAGGCGGTGGTCCTCCGCCACCTGTGCGCACAGACATACGAGCCCGTGGGAGCCGGCGCCCGGTGCCGCTGTGTGTAAACAGAGCCTGGCCCTCTGGCATGGCCCGTCTCCCCACACGGGCCCTCACCTCCCCGTGGAAACCTAAGATCCAGACTGGGATGAGGCTTGGCAGATGTCTGTGAAAAGGGCCGTCTGCCTTCGCTGATAAGACTCCGCTAGACAAAGGGCTGGCCCAGGCCGGGAATCCCCACTGGGTGCCAGGTCAGGAGACTCCGACCGGCCCGGGTCACGGCTTCCCTGACGCTCAGAGCCACCCCTGGGGGCCTGGGTTCCCCTCTCATTCAAGCCCATGGCCGTTTTGGGACTTCTCAGAAAGGAAGATTTTTCTCCCTGGGTCGAGTTGGGGATGTGGGTACCATTTGGCTCAGCTGAACCGTCTCTCCCTGGATCACTGGGGTCTGTGGAGCTGAGGACTGGGGGGCTCGATGCAGGGTGGGGGGCACACAGCACTGATGGGTGAGTGATGAGGGGTCACCCTATGGGGGTGGGCTGGACTCCTGGCCCCAGCGCAATGGTTCCTCCTGTGCCCGAGTTGACAAGTGGCCTTGTGAAGCCAAGGAGGCCAACGAGGGTGTCTAAGACCACATAGTCCTTGGGGTGAGGGCCACTTGTGGCCATGGGTGTAAGCTCGGGACCCTTCTTGATTACTGCGCATGCTCTGAAGGAAGGGCGTTCAGGGGGCCCCCAGTGGCCAAGGGACCCCAAGGAGAGCCCATGCCTGCACCCCTACTTGCTCTTAGAATCGGCGCCCCCAGAGATGGAGAAGGGCAATGCTAGGAGGGTGAGTGCCGTGGACCAGCCTGTCTGACCTTCACTGGTGCGGCACTGTCACCCCGTCACCCCCTTTCTGTGAGTGAGAACCCCTGGTTCATAGGAGAAGCGTTTTGCCAGGAGCCAGGCGTCTGGAGTGTGGAGCTGGGTCTGCCTGATGCCGAGGTCCTGGCTTCCTCCCGACGTCTGAACCTGTGCAGAGTCCCTTCCAGGAGAGGCAGGGGAGGCAGGGAAGGCAGCAGGATTCCAGGGGTTTCAGTCCTGTTCTCTCCTCGCTTCCCTACCAGGCCTCTGATTAGACCAATAGTCATGGCCAGCCAGCCCCGCTAGCTCCCCACAGCTGCCACCATTAGCAGGGCTTATCTGCATGTCCAGCTTGGGCCTAAGAAATCTCAGGGGCCCCTGACTCCATGGCCTCCCCGGCCTGACTCCTTCCGCTTCCCTTCCTCTGCCAGCACCTCGGAAAACTCGGCCTCAGTCTCTGGAACAGATTCACACATTACTCAGAGATGTGCATGCTTTCTTCTGCTGGTGAGATTTTCACCCAGCTGTTTCTCCCCAGCTCTCCCCTGACCCGCATAAGGACCACACAGCCTCATGCTCAGAGGCAGAAGCGCACACCAGGTTGGGAGAAGGAGAATATACTTCTAGTATCCTCACTGTCTTGATTGTCATCATCTGATTTTAAAAAGAGGGTGAAAGAGGAGGTCAGGTCCCCCCATACCATCTCTGTATCCGTCAGCTATTGCCCTGATGATGCGTAACAAACTTCTCTCGGACTCAGTGGCACAGAACCATCAGATGCCATCTTTTGCTTGAATGCTTGGCAGGGTGGCTATGATCCAAGAGGCAGGGCTGTGGATTGGCTGCTCCAGAGACCAGCAGGCTCCCATGGGCACGGCCTTTTCACAGTACCGGTGGAAGAGCAGTGGACAAATGCAGTCTCAAAAGCAAATTTCAAACTTTTGTTTTCATCTGTCAGCTAATGTACTTTTGTTCAAAGTGAATCAGGAGGCCAGGACCACATTACTGGGGAGGATATCCTTTCTCTGGGTCCCGTGGTGAGGGGCGTGGGTCCAGGGCAGAGTGAAGAGTTGGATAACATGTTGTCTACTGTGGCCCCTTGCTAAAGGCTTCCAGCTGAACTCTACCCTGATTGAAGGGGTGCTGGTCAGTGTGGGTGGGGTCGGGGCTTTGGGAGCTAAAAATGGTGGATTTGGTTTCCAGGCCCATTTGGTTACTTACAAGCAATGGGACCCTGGGCAAAGCTTGACTGAGCCCCTGTTTCCTCCTGTGTGAAATGGGAGATGATATTAGTGTACACCCAAGCTTGTGGTGAGGACCGAGCGAACTGGACAGGCCACAGTACAGTCAGCTACAGGACAGCCATCGTGAGCATCATGGCAAAATCTGGACTTCAGCACACAGAGGGATCACTGGTCACTGGTCAGTTCTGGAAGCTCCCCTGTGACCAAACAGAGCCTCTGTCTCCCAGCTTGTTGACTTCAAGCAGAGCTGGGGAAGAAGGGCCTGGTTACTGGGAGGCTTAAGGGACTCCAGAAGACTTCCCTGGTGGCTCAGTGGTACAGAATCTACCTGCCAATACAGGAGAGGTGGGTTCGATCCCTGGGTCGGGAAGATCTCCTGGAGGAGGATGGCAACCCACCCTAGTGTTCTTGCCTGGGAAATCCCATGGACAGAGGAGCTTGGTGAGCTACAGTCCACAGGGTTGCAGAGAGTCTGACATGACTTAGTGACTAAACAATGACAAGGGACTCCAGAACTTCTGCTGTTTGCAAGATGTGTTCTTGTTTTGAGCTGGTGGGGGCTGGGATGAGTGGACAGGCCCACCCAAGTCTCTGCTCCAGAGTCTCTGTGTCTTTGGGAGGAGCCCTCAGTGCCTTGGACTTCCCTGGTGGCTCAGATGGTAAAGGGTCTGCCTACAATGTGGAAGACCCGGGTTCAGTCCCTGGGTTGGGAAGATCTTCTGGAGAAGGAAATGGCAACCCACTCCAGTATTCTTGCCTGGAAAATCCCTTGGATGGAGGAGCCTGGTAGGCTACAGTTCATCGGGTCACAAAGGGTCGGATACGATCGAGCGACTTCACTTTCTTTCTTTCTCAGTGCCTTGGAGAATGATGGAAGCTCTTGGACCTTCATCACAAAACACACAGACATGCCATCTTATGGGTGTAATGTTGAGCAGCTCACAGGCTCCCTGGAGGCCATGTATACAGGAGAGATGAACCCTGTCTAAGGGCACGTCAGGGGACAGGAGTCACTTGAAGGGCTCCTGTCCATCAGGGAAGGCTGGGGAGTTGGAGGATTATGGTGTGTGTAATGCCAGTGATGGATTATAATCCAATCCTCAAAATGTGAGTCCGTGAGTCCATGCTGATAATGAATATGTATTAATAGACAAGTAGATAGACAGATAAACAACAGAAAAGAGAAAGCTCTTTGCAGTGGAATGTCAACTAACAAATGCTGATGGATTTAGGCTAAGAAAAATTGCAGCTTTGCAACCACAGCGTGAATAATATAGATGGCCCACAGGTAAAGAATCTGCCTGCCAATGCAGGAGACACAGGGGACCTGGGTTCAGTCCCTGAGTTGGGAAGTTCCCCTGGAAGAGGAAACGGCAACCCACTCTTGTATTCTTGCCTGGAAAATTCCATGGACAGAGGAGCCCAGCAGGTTATAGTCCATGGCATCACAAAGAGTCGGATGAAACCGGGCGACTGTACGCACACACACACAAAGTCACATATCGTACTCAAGATGGGTGTGAAGATGGCATGGCGAAAGTTTACTGAGGAACGAATTATTTGCGTTGTCTTAAAATATCTTCCCGTTGATGATTTATCACATTCAAAGGAACAAATGGGGAAGAAAGTAAAGTCAACATCACCAGTATGGAGACCACGTGACATTACATGCCCGCTGATGTCATGTCCTAAGCAGGACGCAGCCTCCATTCCACACCTTCCCTCCAAAACCTAAGGAAATGCCAGACAGACACCAGCAGAGGAGTGACCTACCCTCTTCAAAATGCTACCCTCACAAAGACAAAGAACAGAGGCATCGTCCAGAATAAGGGAAACTTAACAAGATATGATGCTAAATACAGTGATGGATCTTATTTGGAAACAAAATGGTTTGAAGGCCATTATGGGGATGATTGGAAAGACTGGAGAGATTGTTTCAATGGTAAATTTTCTGAATTTAACAATGGTACCATCGTATACCTCATTAAAAATTCTATTCATCCTTAAAGAATATTTGTACTGTGGTTATGTAAGGAAATGTGCTCTCTAATAAGATACACTGGCTTCCCATGGCTCATTGGTAAAGATCCCACCTGCCAATGCAGGAGACCTGGGTTCAATCCCTGGATCAGGAAGATGCCCTGGAGAAAGCAATGGTAACCCACTCCAGTATTCTTGCCTGGAAAAATCCCATGGACAGAGGAGCCTGTGTGTGGGGGTGGGTGGCTACTGTCCATGGAGTCACAAAAAGGTTGGACATGACTTAGCGACTAAACAGCAGCGACACTCGGGCTGAACTGTGACCTCTGAAACGCACCTGTTGCAGCGTCAGGTGCAGTGTGGTGGTACCTGGAATGAGGAAGTGAATCAGGTAAGATGAGGTCGTGAGAGTGGGGCCCTGACCCAACGGAGTTAGTGCCCTTATGAGAAGAGACACCAGTCAGCTTGAGGCAGCCTCCAGGGGTCCGGATGGCTGGGCCAGAGTTGGGGCCCTTTTCCTTCCCCTTTGTCCTCTCAAGGGTCACCCCACCAGCAGGGCAGGCCCTGGGGGCCCTGGGCTTGCCTGAGCCATGTTCCTCATCCCCTTGGCCTGACTCCTCTCCCGGTACTCAGGTTTCTGCTTATCTCTCCCTTCTTCCTCTGCCACATCCCACCTCTGCCCCTGCTCCATCAGAGAGGAGCCTGGCTCTCTCCGGGTCCTGATGCTCAGCCCAAAGGGTTTCTGTATAAACCACCAAACAGCCTGCACACTCAGTCTTTGCTCTGCTCACTGTGTTGGGGAAAGTCACTATCACACAAGGAAGCAACACCCTGAAAGCATCTGGGGTCTTTTTCTTCTGCTGTTATTTTCCAGCTCTGCTGGGTATTCACTGAGGGGCACAGGCTTTCTCTGCTGTGGTGCTCAGATTTCTGTTGTGGCCGGCCACACACAGGTTTAGTTGCCCTGTAGCGTGTGGGGTCTTAGCACCTCAACCAAGGATTGAACCCACTCTGCCTGCTTTGGAAGTTGGATTCTTAACCACTGAACCAGCAAGGAAGTCCCACTGGGTCTTCATCCTTTCTTCATGAGACCCTATTACACAGACACTCCCACCGCTGCAGGTGCCAACTTGGAATAGCCAAAACCCTCAGCTTGTGCTTCTTTGAAAGTGAAAGTCACTCAGTCTTGTCCAACTCTTTGCGACCCCATGGACTACACAGTCCATGGAATTCTCCAGGCCAGAATACTGGAGTGGGTAGCCTTTCCCTTCTCCAGGGGATCTTCCCAACCCAGGGATTGAGTCCAGGTCTCCTGCATTGCAGATGGATTCTTTACCAGCTGCGCCACCAGGGAAGCCCAAGAATACTGGAGTGGGTAGCCTTTCCCTTCTCCAGGGTATCTTCCCAACCCAGGGATCGAACTCAGGTCTCCTGCATTGCAAGCGAATTCTTTACCGGCTGAACCACAGGGGAAGCCTCTTAAACGTCACTAAAATGCCACCCAACTATTAATTCTGCTTATCAGCACGGCCACTGCTCTGACAGTTACCTTGACCCAACTGAGATCTCAAATTTCAAACCACGGGGCTCCTAGTTTCTGTAGGTTGATTTTCTTAAAACCTTCAACAAGTGGGCCCCGCCATCTCAACAGCCTCCATAAGCCAGGAGGGAGCTATGGTCTGGCCGTGCAGACGTCTTCTGAGAGCATCTCACCACCCAGACCGACAGCTGGTCTCCGATTGCATTATCGGCGGGTTCATTACCTATTACCGTCGGGGCCAGGGACGCATCATGTCATTCGTGATGTCCTGCAACATCTCAGTCTTTGTTAGTTCATGACTTCATTGCAAATCTCCGCATTTTTGCAGGAATCAGCTGGTGAACTCGTATGGTGCAATCTGTGCTTCCTTTTATCTTTCCCTCCGGTACCCGGGATCTCCCCCAATTGCCTTTATTCATAGACAGAGCAGATCATTTCCCCCTTTTAACACTGAACAGTGTTTGCTAAGAAATGAAATATTTTCGACTCTGAATTTCAGCTATTTTCCATTTTCCTCAACCTAATTGAATGAGCAGATGCTTTATCTGCCTTGGCTCATGGCAAAATGGACGCTCACTCCCAAATTGCCGCAACGCCAAATGCATTTTGCTTCTTTAATGTTTTCTGATAGTTTCCAGAGCTTCTTTGCTCGTGGGAAGCTCCGTGGGTTGCAGACGACCCTTCCTGATAACTGAATTTTTGTTCCCGGGATGATGAGCTGCAGTGACAGGAAGGGATGTCCTTTCTTCACAAAGTCATCTTTCAACCATCAGAAATGAAAGAAAAGTCTTCTCGAGGACAAAATCCGCCTTGAACTTTTTGCCCTTGGAGGGGAAACGGTGGCGGTCGTGGTCCACTACTTTTGCTTAAATTTCAAATAGAGCTGGATTCTAATCGAAATGGTATCATTCTCTGAATCTGTGTTGACCCCATATAAACCTCAGTGAATTATTGATGATAAAGAAGCCAGCGATTTTTCTACCATCTGCTCCCGGGCTGGGCTCTGCGGGAAAGCTTGGGGTTGGAGACGCGGTGGGCTGAGCAGGATCTTTGGAGAATCAAGGCCAGCTGGGTTGGACCCAACGTCTTGGCTTTATTGTCACTCTGCTGTTTTCACACCAGCACTGGACAAAGAGAACCTTGGCCTGAGTTTTGTTAACTCTGGGGCTGATGTAAACTGATTTTGCTGATTTTACTGTGTTTCTGACAATACGGGGGTGGGGGAAGAGGAAACGGGTTTCCTCCGGGGACTGGTAGAGACTTAAGATGCTGGACTGAGAGTCTCAGAAAAATAGGCGGAGGGGTGATGGCCAAGGACTGGGGTCATCGAGGGCCAAATGGCGTGGGTGATGTGAAACCACGGGAGTCTGAGGGGTCCCACTGGTGGCCTTTGCGGCTCAAGCTGTTCAGTGTCCCAGGATGGCCGAGGGGAGAGTGCTTTTGGGCTGGGACAGGTGAAGCCAGGACGAGGCATCCAGGGTGGCCCTGGATCTTGGCAGCAGGCTGGGTGGGAGTGGGGGGCTGCCACATGCTTCTCCTCGCCGGGGCTGACTCCTCGGAGGTCTGGCCTGGGATGGTCGGACGGCTTGGAATGGAGACCTGCTGTCACTGCGGGACCCCCTGGCTTCTCGGCAGCTCCGCTTGGCTCACTAGGAGGGACCCTGGAACCCAGCTGGCTGGAATTCACCCCAGACCTGGGAGTGGTTCTCACCTGGGCGGCTCATCATAGATGCAAGCCCCAGGGCTCCTGCTGCGAGAACGCTTCCCTGCCCACCCCCACCCCACCCCCCCCCCCCCACCAGATGCTCACACAGTCCTGCAGAGCTCTTCATATCTGCAAAAGTGAGATATAGCAGCGGCAGCAGGTAAAGCCGCTGACCCTTCCCGCTGACCTGGGCACAGGTTTGAGGGGTGATGGGGAGACTGCTGACATGGTCCAGGCCCAACTGAGGAACAGTGGTGGGAGAGTTTGTGTGGTTCTGGTCACTTCTGTGTGGAGTCCAGCTGTTGCTGGCACCCCAGGCACAGGCTGGCTTTCAGGTATATGTCTGCTGGGATGACCACCCCCAGTGTCTCGTAAAAGAGTGGAGCTGAGCCCACCTTATGGGCTGTGATGTGAGCCCATCTTCCGTCCTCTGGCCTCACGAGTGTGTGGGCAGGAGAAACCAAGTCTGATGGTCACAGAGCCAGAAGCAAGTCTGCGGAAAACCCATCCAGTCACCCTGAGTGTCGCATTGAGAGTGGGGGATTCAGTGCTTATCAAATCTAGTCCAAACGAAAGGTCTCTTCTTTCAGGAACTGACTTGATAACACAAAGCATATCTTTACAAATAGGTGGTACCACCATGCATCACCCCATTTTGTCCTTTTGTTGGTGGGAATCATGGCAAATCTTTAGCTGGACTCCTAGGTTTGCAGAGCATAGCATACAAACAGCCAGAACACGGGTGTCTGTGTGAACAAACGAGTTTTCTTGAATCTTGAATGGTGGTGCTGGAGAAGACTCTCGAGAGTCCCTTGGACAGCAAGAAGATCAAAGCAGTCAATCCTAAAGGAAATCGACCTTGAATATTCACTGAAAGGACTGATGCTGATGCTGAACCTCCAATATCCTGGTCACCTGGTGTAAAGAACGGACCCATTGGAAAAGACCCTGATACTGGGAAAGACTGAGGGCAAAAGAAGAAAGGGGCAACAGAGGATAACATGGTTGGATAGCACCACTGACTCAATGGACATGAGTTTGAGCAGACTCTGGGAGACAGTGGAGGACAGGGAAGCCTTGCATGCTGCAGTCCATGGGGTTGCGAAGAGTTGGACATGACTTAGCAAATGAACAACAACGACAATTGAATCTCAAGCCACTGCATCACGGGGACCATAAGATGCCCCCGTACAGGACAATGGTCTGAGGGCTCCAGGACGGAACTTCTACAGGGATCTGTTGAGAGCTGAATGCACTGTGTATGAGACAAGCTTGCTTACAGAACCATGCAGCTCAGGACAAGGTAGCCACATGCTGAAAAACTCATTTGAATCGTTGTTTAGTTGCTCAGTTGTGTCCAACTCTTTTATGACCCCATGGACTGTAGCCCGCCAGGCTCCTCTGTCCATGGCATTTCCCAGGCAAGAATACTGGAGTGGGTTGCCATTTCCTTCTCCAGGGGACCTTCCCCACCTGGGGGCCAAGCCCACAACTCCTGCTTGGCTGGTGGATTCTTTAACACTGAGACACCAGGGAAGCCCATTTGAATTGTTGCTACTGCTGCTGCTGCTAAATCGCTTCAGTCGTGTCCGACTCTGTGCGACCCCATAGACGGCAGCCCACCAGGCTCCCCTGTCCCTGGGATTCTCCAGGCAAGAACCCTGGAGTGGGTTGCCATTTCCTTCTCCAATGCATGAAAGTGAGAAGTGAAAGTGAAGTTGCTCAGTCGTATTCGACTCTTAGCGACTCCATGGACTGCAGCCTACCAGGCTCCTCCGCTCATGGGATTTTCCAGGCAAGAGTACTGGAGTGGGGTGCCATTGCCTGCTCTGATTTGACACAAATCAAAATCACAGTGAGAAATCACCTCATACTCATTAGCATGGCTACTATTAAGAAGCCAGAAGGGACTTCCCTGGCGGTCCAGGAGCTGAGACTGTGTCTCCACTGCACGAGCATGGGCTTGGTCCCTGGTGGGGGAACTAAGATCCTGCATGCTTTGCTGGTGTCCAGCCGCTAAGCTGTGGCTCTTTGTGACACACTGGCCTGCAGCACGCCAGGCATCCTCGTCCTTTACTCTCACCCGGAGCTTGCTCAGACTCACGTCCATCGAGTCGGTGATGCCATCCAGCCATCTCATCCTCTGTCGCCCCCTTCTCTTCTTGCCCTCAATCTTTCTCAGCATCAGAGTCTTTTCCAGGGAGTCAGTTCTTTGCATCAGGTGGCCAAAATATTGGAGTTTCAGCTTCAGCATGAGTTCTTCCAATGATTATTCAGGACTGATTGCCTTTAGGATGAACTGGTTTGATCTCCTTGCAGACCAAGGGTCTCTCAAGAGTCTTCTCCAGCCCCACAGTTTGCAAGCATCAATTCAAAAACATGCTTTGAGGCATGGCCAAAAAATTTAAAAAGAGAAACAAACAAATAAACATACAGAAAACAACAAGTGATGGCAAGATATAAAGAAATCGAAAAACTGTGCCCTGTTGGTGGGAATGTAAAAAGGTACAGCTACTGTGAAAAATAGTGGAGATTCCTTAAAAAATTAAACATAAAATTACACTGTCATCCAGCAATTCCACCTTTGGCTATTTCCCCAGAAAAGTTGAAAGCAGAGTCTCAAAGAGATATTTGTACCCCTGTGTTCGTAGCAACATCACCCATAATAGCTAAAATGTGGAAACAACCATGAATCCAAAAAATGGATGAATAAATAAGCAAAATGTGGCCCATCCATACAATGGAATATTATTTCACCTTAAAAAGGAAGGGAATTCTGACACATGCTACTATAGGGATGAACCTTGACGACATGATGCTTAGTGAAATAAGCCAGACACGAAAGGGCAAATACTGTGTGGTCCCGCTCACAGAAGCTCCCTGGAGGAGTCAGACTCACAGAGGCAGAAAGCAGAACAGTGGGTGCCGGGGCTGGGGGGAGGAGAATGGGGCGCCAGCGCCTACTAGGCAGTTCAGTTTTACAAGATGCAGAATTATGGGAATGGTGTGATGGCTGTACGAAGTGAACGGGCTCATTCTCCGCTGACTGTACACTCAGAGGTGGTTGAGATCGATTTTACGTTACGTGTATTTTATCACAATAGAAAAAGAAGTAAAGAAAAAGTTCACTTGAACTGCTTTCATATTTCTCTAAATTTCACACTGTCTGTATCTTTCAGCGTTATTGATGCTTTCAAAAATAAACATGATGCAAAGAACTATCCTCGTGGAAGCCTAAAATATAAGCCAAATGTATGCAGGTGGATAAAATATCAAAATAGAAAGATCCCGCTTCTTCTTTTTTTTTAAAGTTAATTCACAGATTAACTTCTTGGCTGCACTGGGCCTTCGTTGCTGTGCGTGGACTCTCTCTGGTTGCTGTGCGGGCTTCTCACAGCGGTGCCTTCTCTTGTTGCAGAGCACAGATGCTGGAGCTTGAGCCCAGAAGTTGTCGTGCACGGGCATATTTGCCTCATGGCATGTGAGCTCTTATTTCCCGGACCAGGGATCGATCCTGTGTCCCCTGCGCTGGCAGGTAGATTCTTATTCACGGTGCCACCAGGGGAGTCTCCACACTCTGTTAAATGATCCGTCGCCAGTGTGAAATTCTCCATAATTTTGAATGAGGGCTGACTTCATTTTTGCACAGGGCCCTGCAAATGATGTGTCTGGACCAGGTAAGGGGTGCCAACCAGCTCGACCTGACCAGGACCTCCCCAAAATGGCGCTGTCGGCCCCACTGTGGGGGCTGTTCCAGGATGTGGTCTCCTGGGAAAGCTGAGTGCTTTGTGTGGTATCAACCACAACACAAACTCATCAGAGTTTCACCCCCCACCCCCCATCCCAACCACTTTCCTTGAATCTATTTGTAAAATGAATTACTTCAATACAGGAGGAACAGGAAGGTTCTTTATCTCCACTTGGGCGAATCCATTAGGATTAGCAGCCCTTCTGAAGCCCCTCGGAGCGGCTGACGTCAGCTTGTCTTTGGTGATTTGCAGAGTGGCCGCATGATAAGGAATCTGGGCCCATTTTCTCAACGACAGGGCATCCTTCCGTGGGGGTGTCCAGGAATTAGAGGTCCTATCTCTCCATTTATCAGGGCCTCCTGGGGGATGCGATGGCCGGGCAGAGAAGTACCGTTGCCTTGCTGGTTCCCGTCCACAGGGCCTGCAGCCCCTGCTGACTTGGCTGGACCCCTGGGCTCTCCCCAGGGTCTGAAGGCTGTGTGGACGGACGGGGAGGACCAGGACACGGAAGGCACTTCAGAGTGTGTCTGGCATGAGCTACACATTCAGGGGGCGAAAGGAGTTTGTTTGGCTAGCTGCTGCTGTTTTTTTTTTTTTTTGCCAGTTGTTGTTCAGTTGCTCAGTCGTGTCCGACTCTTCGCGACCCTGTGGACCACAACCCGCCAGGCTTCCGTGTCCTTCACCATCTCCTGTTTGCTCGAACTCATGTCCATTGAATTGAGTTAGGGGAGGAGATCCCTAAGCGTTCTGCTTGGACCGACCGGCTTCAGATTGGGGTCCTGCGAAGGTGGCACTGCCCAGGAAGGGGAAAAACACACTGCACCTGTCTTCTGACAGTCTGAGGGGAGGGGGCTTTTCCCTGCCCTGGGCAGGTCTGTGTAACTCCTATGGGGTATGAGGCAGAAGGGAGGGCTTGTAAACTAACTCCCAGTCTAGGCTGGAAAAGGCGTCTTGGTTTCCACTCATCTCTTTCTCCTGGGATCATGGTGGGGGGTGGGGGGCCGGTGTCCATCCCTCGTGTTGTGCGGTGTGTGTGATCAGTTGTGTACAACTCTTTGTGACCCTGTGGACTATAGCCCGCCAGGCTCCTCTGTCCACAGAATTCTCCAGGTAAGAATACTGGAGTGGGTTGCCCTTTCCTTTTCCAGCAGACCTTCCCCACCCAGGAGTGGAAGCTGAGTCTGCTGTGTGTCCTGAACTGGCAGGTGGATTCTCTACCACCAGTGCTGCCTGGGAAGCCCCGTGAGGAAGCCCAAGAAGCACAGAGGCCACCTGTGTTTCTGACCAACGGTCCTGGAAGCCCCAGCTGACACCTGCCTCCACCCCCAGCCTTCCACGGCCCAGCTGAGGCCACCGATGCCATGAAGCACAGATGAAGCGTCCCCGGCATGCCCGTCTGCATCCCCAGGGGCCACGGGAGATGGTGTGTGTGTGCATCACTCAGTCGTGTCTGACTCTTTGGGACCCCATGGACTGTAGCCCACCAGGTTCCTCTGTCCTTGTAATTCTCCAGGCAAGAAGACTGGAATGGGTTGCCCTTTCCTTCTTCAGGGAAGTGAGAAGTGGTGATTATTGGAATAGATGGGATTCACCTATGGGAGGAACCGTCTGGGTGAAGGGACGCCTGTTAGAGTCTTGTACTGGCCACCATGGGCCCCTCACTACACCTTCCTGGGGAGGGGGAGGAGCTCGAAGAAGAAACCTGGGGGGCAGGAGCCAGCCCCACTCTGGGACCTGCCATGGAGGGTGTGCCTTTTGCTCTTCACCTGCCACGTGACGTGTGGGGGGCGCCCAGAGTAGTTTCCTGGTGAGACCCTCGCTGACTGGGTGGGCCTGTACAGATCTGGGGTTTAACAAGAAAGAGCCATCTTCGTCAGATCTTTGAGTCAAGTGACCTGAAATCAGCTTTGTCAGGGATGATGGCAATGCTTCTGTGATGTGTCTGCAGAGCTCACTCACAATTATAAATGATTCAGAACTCCTGCAGGGGAAATCCTGGGCCCTGTTTAACTGCTCCCCCACCCAAGATATGTCCAAGTACCTGAGAACACGACCTGATTGGGAAAAAGGGTCTTTGCATGTGTAACTAAGTGAAGGATTTGAGATGTGGTATTCTTGCCTGGAAAACTCCATGGATAGGGCATCCTGGCAGGCTACAGTCCATGGGGTCACAGAGCTGGACACAATTAAACAACATGAGCACACTGGGATTACCTGGGTGCGCCCTAAATCCAGTGACAAGGGTCCGTGTCAGAGGAGCGGTTGTTCAGTCGCTCAGTCGTGTCCGACTCTTTGCGACCCCATGGACTGCAGCATGCCAGGCTTCCGTGTCCATCACCAGCTCCTGGAGTTTACTCAAACTCATGTCCATTGAGTCGGTGTTGCCATCCAGCCATCTCGTCCTCTGCTGCCCCCTTCTCCTCCTGCCATCGAACCTTCCCAGCATCAGGGTCTTTCCCAACGAGTTGGCTCTTCGCATCAGGTGGCCAAAGTGCTGGAGCTTCAGCTTCAGCACCAAAGGAGGAGAGGACACGTCAGAGGAAGAAGACCTCCATGTGTCTATGGAGGCAGACACTGGGGTGACAAGGCCACACGCTGGGGACACCTGGAGCCTGAGAAGCTGGAAGAGGCGGGAAGAGCCGTCCTGGAGCCTTTGGAGGGAGCCAGCCCCGCCCACACCTCGACCTCAGACTCTGCCCTTCAGCCTGGGAGAGAATGACCGTCTGCTGTCTCAGGTCGGTGGTCAGTTGTCGGGCTCTCCTCCCCTCCCCTAGAAGCCCCGCCAGCTGAGAAGGAGGCAGCTGAAGGGAGAGTGTGACCGAGGAGAAGCTGAGGGAAGGGGAAAAGCCGAGGATGAGGAGGGTCACCAGCATCGAGATGGTGACTCTGGGAGGGAGGAGCCCACGTTGGAAGAAGGGTGGAGAAGACGGAGCTGGGGGTGCTGGAGGTATCCAGGCCCCTCCAGGAGCTGGAAGAGCCAGGAAACAGACTCCCCCCTGGAGCCTCCAGAGGACCAGCCCCGCCGACGCCTTGCTTTCAGCCCAGTGAGACCCATGTCAGACTTCCGACCCACGGAACTGTAGATAATAAACGTGTGTTATTTCATGTAGCAATTTGTTATAGCAGCCGCAGCAGGAAGCTTAACGCAGAGTCTGTGGGCCTTGGCAATGGTCCAGTCGAAGATGTTAACGCAGGGTGGCGAGGGGCAGTTGATGGAGAAGTGTTCTGGGTAGACGAGCGGACCTAGTGTCCAGGACCAAATGGCAGTCATTTAATCATAACATCGTCACTGTCAGTGTCAGCAAAAGCGTCCCTGCAGAGAGGACTGTCCACAGGAGGTCCAGGGAGGGTGGTCCATCAGGATGGAGAGTTTCCGTGGCCGCCCTCATGTCGCTCTTTCCCACAGTGTGAAGGGCAGGGGGTGGGGCCTGGAGGGAAAGGCAGAACTTAGAGACTGAAGTCCACGGGGGCTGGGGGTGTCTCGGTGGAGGACGAACCTGTCCCATCCTCCGGATTCTCCCTCTCACTTTCTTTGCCTCCTGGGGAGGGGAGGCTGGTGGGCCAGACACTGTTGACAAGCAGCGCGAGACTATAGGAGCCCACTGCCTGGCGTTGAATCCTGGCACCAGCACCCATTATTTGGGTAATCTTGATTAGTCCACCTCTCTGTGCCTCAGTGTTCCCATCTGTATAATGGATACCATAGCAGGTACCTGATGGGGGCTGTGAGTTAGCGTGTGGCTCTGAGCAGGCACAGGCATGTGATGAGTTTGGTGGCACGGGCTGACTTCAGTGCTCGGTGGCCCTAGGAAGGGAGGTGGCCTCTGAACTTGGGTTGGGGGAAGTGCAGAGCTCAGAAGTCAGGAGACAAGACTCCACGGGCCCATGCCCCACCAGGGAGGTCCTCTCCTGGGCTCCAAGTCCTTGAGTCCTGGGCAGGTGGGCAGGAGGTGACAGGCCCGTGACAGTGGCTGCCCACTGCTGTGATCAGAAGCTGCCTTCTGGTCTTGCCTGAGGAGTCAGTGGCCCCTGCTGCTGCAGAATGTGGCACTGGAAGTCAGAGGTGTCCCGGGAGGTGGCGATGCTCCCAGCGTGGGCTGGGTGTAGGGAGGCATGTGGGAGGACTGTCCCCATCCTACGTAGCACCCGGCTCATAGTAGGTGCTCATTGAATGCCTGTGGGAGGGATGGAGTGTGGACAAGGGAAGTGTGTATCTATGGGTAGCTTGAGGGCTTTCCTCGTAGCTCAGTTGGTAAAGAATCCACCTGCAATGCAGGAGACCCTGATTCGATTCCTGGGTCGGGAAGATCCTCTGGAGAAGGGATAGGCTACCCACTCCAGTATTCTTGGGCTTCCCTTGTGGCTCAGCTGGTCTGCCTGCAATGCAGGAGACCTGGGTTCGATCCCTGGGTTGGGAAGATCCCCTGGAGAAGGAAATGGCAGCCCACTCCAGCATTCTGGCCTGGAGAATTCCATGGACCATACGATCCATGGGGTCGCAAGAGTTGGACACGACTGAATGACTTTCACTTTCACTGTGCGCCCCACAGCCCTTCCATGGGCTTTGGAGGTGGCATCTGGAGCCCAGAAGGTGAGTATTCTCCTGGCTTTTGTGGGAGGCTCCCAGCAAGCCCAATATGAGAACTTATACTGTTGCTGCAGTAAGTTTACAATCTTGCAAATTTACAGTAGGTTGAAAACATAAATGAAATAATAACAATTAAATCAGTGTATCATAAAAACTTTTCATTGAATGGAGTCTTTTATAGAAAACCCCTTTAAAAAACAGATAAGAACTGGGGCTTATCTCTGGTTGAGTTGGGGGTGCGTGGACACAGAGGGCTTGGAACCAGGTTCTCGGTTGAGCCTCAGCCCTGACTCGTGACACTGGGAAGGTGGTCAGTGCCTTTGGGAGGCTCCGTTTCTTCAGCTGCAGAAGAGCAGCATGATGCTCTTAGCCACAGCGTTGTTCTGGGGTGGGGGCAGGAGGGTTTAGGCGGGGGGTTGATGGCAGCACCTGGAGGCCAGCACACCAGGGGGAGGGGCTGGTTCCTGGGTGGTGGCCACACAGGGGCCTCCTTCCTCCTGGGAACTCCGGCCCAAGCTGTCTCCTGTCTCCATCTGGAAATCCCCCATGCCGTTCCCTGCAGGCTGGAACCTCCCCTGCCATGTGTAGGGTGCAGAGGACTCCATGCTGCCCTGTTGGGCTCAGCCTGGCCATCCAGGGATGAGAGGCTGTCACGGCCACACCTCTGTCTCGGGACCTCTGCCACCCCCTCAGGAGGGTTTCAGGGTCTGCCTCTGAGCAGAGCCCGGATCTGACTGCTGGCATCCCCACTCTCACTTCACTCCCTGAGCTGCGGTCTTCACATCTGTAAAATGGGCTGCACCTCAGGGAGGACCTGGCCAGTGGTTGTCCCTCGGCTGATGGGGTCAGGGAGGCATGGAGGGTGGAGAAACAGCACTGCGAGGGGCTAGGTGGTGGCAGTGTGTGGGCCTGCTGTGAGGCCAGCCAGGCTTTCAGGACAGCAGGGGTGCAAGGCGAGGGAGAAGAAGCTGGAGCGCGGTCGGGGGTTTGGAAGACCAGGCTGAAGAGATTTAAACTTTAGGGATTTCCCTAGTGGTCCAGAGGCTAAGACTCTGCACTCCCAATGCAGGGGACCTGGGTTCAATCCCTGGTCAGGGAACTAGACCCCGCATAAAGGGAAGTCGCTCAGTCATGTCCGACTCTCTGCGACCCCGTGGACTGTAGTCTACCCGGCTCCTCCATCCATGGGATTCTCCAAGCTAGAGTACTGGAGTGGGTTGCCATTTCCTTCTCCAGGCTACTTCCCGACCCAGGGATTGAACCAAACCCCGCATACTGCAACTTAAGATCCCACATGCCGCAGCTAAGACCTGGTGTAGGCAAGTAAATAAATGAATGAGTATTAAAAAAGAAAAAGAGGTTTACACTTCAAATTGTTGCACAGAAGAGCTAGTTGTGCAGCCAAAGAAAATGGCAAACAGAGAGGGCAAGTGACTCGGCCAATGTCACACAGCACTTTGGGGGTGAATTGGGGCAAGAGCAGGCATCCTGCTTCTTAGCCCTGTGCTGTCTCCCTGGAGCTGATGGGCTGGCCTCCCCGACAGCTTCAGACCCGACGTGCGGCCTTGGAGCTGAGAGTCCCGGGCGGGGAGTGAAGCCCACAGCACCCTTGGCCTGTGTCTGGGTTGGGTGGGGGCGACATTTCTGATGTGTCCTAATTTTCCTTGAAATTAGGCACAAGCCCTTTGTAAAGCAGGAAGTGGTCTCTCGGGGGCTGACATGAGGTAGTATTGCTGTCACCTTGCATTAATGAGCCAGACGGCTCTCAGAGGAGTGGCATATTGACGTGGCTGGTGGGGTCAGCCCAGCCCTGCGAAGCCTTTGATAGTGCAGCTGATAACAGATCTGGCTATAAATACCCAGAATCAATCAGTGGCCGCTGCTGACAGCCAACGTGTTCACATATCACGGCAGATGGGAAGAAGGCAGGAATGGCCGTTTGTCTTGCTTTTCAGAATGGATTTCCTGTTTTTAGGGAGCGAGAGGGGGCCCATCTGGTGATCAGATCGTGGGCTGAGATAGCCGCTTCTGGGTCACTGGCCCCGGACTTGACGTGTCTCCCCGGCCACGTGGTCCTGGCGTTGCGGCGGCCCCTGCAGCCCGGCCTCCACAAATGGTAGCCATCAGGAGCCCTCCCGTCCACAGAAGCTTCCGGAAGTGGAGGATGGGTGGGGGGCCTGCCTTTCATCTTTTTCTGCTTCCTTTCTGGGCATCTTTCATTAGGCTTTTTCCTTCGAAGGGTCTTCCCAGCTTGTACATGTATATGCACGTGTCCACGTGTTCTTGCAGACGTGTGTGCACGCGCACGCGCTCCACGGCCGTCTTCCCCGGCCAACCCGGGGTCCTTCCTGGCCGGCTGTCTGTACGCGTCCCACGTGCCTCATCCAGGTAGAGGCTGTGGGGTCTGCTGCTGCTGAAGACCTGGCAGGGGGTGGTGCGGGGGCGGGGGGGGGGGGCTTCTATTTTCCTTTTGGATCCAGCCTTCCCACCTGCAGCTTTTGTCTTCATGGGTTCATTCAACGTCCGGAAGTTCAGTTTCCCTGACTGCATCAGAGCACGCTGCCTTGGCCCTTGCGCAGCCGCAGGGAGCACTCAGGGCGAGCTCCGTGTGCCGTAAGCCCAGTGCGCTGTTTGTTCTGATGGTGGTGCTGGGATGCATGTCCACTCCTGGAGTGCTGTTCCCGACATGGTGAACAGCTCTTGGAGGGGAGCCTAGCGGCTGGAGGGCCCCCGTTCTCCTGTCCCTCCTGGGGTGATGCTGTCACTGACCTCCCGCCCACCCCAGCCCCAAGCCCCAGCTATTCACAGAGTGTGCCCTGGGGGCGGGGACCCACAGCTCCTCTTCCTTTTTAGGGAACGGGTGAGATGCTTCTGCTGTGA
This sequence comes from Budorcas taxicolor, assembly GCF_023091745.1. NCBI lineage: Eukaryota > Metazoa > Chordata > Mammalia > Artiodactyla > Bovidae > Budorcas > Budorcas taxicolor. The sequence continues at coordinate 47,204,734 of NC_068934.1, forward strand.
TCACGTCTTGGATGTACCCCCTCCTTCAGCTTATGAAACCTCCTGTCCCCCAAATTACATCCAGACAGCTGCGGTAGCAGGCATCTCTCTCTTCCAGCTCAGGGGCCCACCAGCCGGCCAAATGGGGCGTTTAATTGGAAAGAGAAGCTGGCAGTCTGCCCAGAAATCCTAAAGAAAGGCAGCAGAGTGGACCAGCTTTTAAAACCTCGCCACACACCTTCCCTGGGTATTTCTGTATCAAATACTTGAAGGGGTTCTTGGGACCGTTTGAGAATTAAAAGCACCAGTCTGAAGCCAGGCAGACTGCAAGGCACACCCCAGTCCCTGGGGTGGAGGATGGGACTGCTGAGTGGCGGGAGAACCTGACCGCTTTGTACAGATGGGGAAACGGACACAGTTCAGGGCTGGAGAGAAAAACTCAGTTCTTCAGATGTTAACTGGGGTTCTCGCTGTGAAGACCACACTGAGTGTTTGCTTACCCCCAAATTCCTCCCCCCTGATTTTGAAGTCTTGGCATCTTTACGGATGTTAGCCAGAACTCCTCCCAATATTCTGGTCTTGCTGGATGATTTCTGAGCCCATAGGATGTGAGCAGGGCAGTGTCGGGTGTATGAAGGGACAGTGGCTGATGGAAACTCGCTCCTAAAGGCCCCGCAGGTTTATCTGCTGAGCAGGTGGGGGGTCTCTCCCTTCAGAAAGAAATCGGGGTCCATCAGGGCTGGAGTTGGACCATGGAAAGTGGAGAGTGAAGACAAAGGAAGGGGTGCACAGGGCCAGCGGGCCAGCAGGCCCAGAGCCTGAGCCCCCAGGTGGTCAGCTGACTGCTCTCCCCTGAGACTGTGGTGGCTGAGACCCCCTCACCAGGGTTGTATGGTCAAGAACTCAAGCAACATGGTGGCCATGGGCCAGTCCTGCTTTTTTTCCTCTGTAGAACCATAGCTACTTTGTCAGGGGCTGAGGGCTGCCCCCATGCCACGCAGAGAGGCTTGTCCATCAACCTGCTGCTTCTGTCAAAGCTGGGGCTTGACCTTTGTGAGCTGTCTGACTCTCAGCTGGTCTCTAAAGTCCTGTGAAGTGGGACAGTAACAGTCTTACTTCACAGGGCTGGCAGGCGGCAGTACAGTGGGCTAGTCCACACAGAGCTCCCGAAACAGTGCCTGGCTGGTGCTCAGAGTGGGTGAACTGTTTGTTGCTGGTATCATGATGGTGACGGTAATAGTGGTGATGAGGATGGGAACTGGTGGTGCCAAACAGTGGTGAGGATGGTGGTGATGCTGGTGATGCCAGTGGTGATGATGGACCGAGCATCTGTTGTAGTCTAAAGTCTGTCCTAGGCACTGGGACACCACCATGAACAAGACAAAGATGATCCCTGCTCTCCGGGGAATCCACCCTAATGGGCGTACAGCCGGTGAACTGATACCTATATAAAGATATACTTGAATAAACTGATAAATAAAGATAGAAGACAAAGGAGAAGGGGGCGGCAGAGAATGAGATGGTTGGATGGCTTCACTGACTCAGAGGACAAGCGTTTGAACAAACTCCGGGAGATGGTGAGGGGCAGGGAAGCCTGGCGTGCTGCAGTCCACGGGGTCGCCAAGAGTCGGACACGACTTCGCGACGGCGCAGCAACAACCAACTGGTGAGTATAGCAAATCGTGGCAAAGGGATGAGCCAGAGCCACGCGCCGGGCAGGAGACCCCTGCGGCGCGTTGGCGAAGGCGGCGCTGGGGGGAAGTGGGCGGGGCGGGTGTTAAGGCCAGTCTCTCCTCCCGCTGCCCGCGCCCCGTTCCTTTTTCCTCTCTATGCTCTGTCTTCCTCGGCTGGGACACTGAGTCTCTGACACTCCTTGAGGCTTTGTAGGCCTGAGGTCCTGGGCTAGCTGCATCCGCTCTCTGGGGCTTGGTGGTCCCGTCTCTACGTGTGTGTGTGTGTGTGTGTGTAGGTCAGGGTCCTGGGGAGGGCGGGCCGGTTCACATCACAGCGGTCCTCCTGGCCTACCTGCGACAAGCTGGCTCCAGGAGCCATTTCCCCGGATGAAACGGTCTCTGGAATCCACTGTATATCACCGGCTGTGACGTCTTCTGTTTAAACAGCGGCAGCCGGCGGAGGGTGTGCGCTGAGGCCGCGTGTCTGGGAGCCGGGGGCTCGGTCCTGGGCCCCGGCCCTCCGCCCCAGCCTCCTTCCCTGTGGAAGGCCCCGCTTGGGGGAAAGAGGCATATGGAACCCATTTGGGAAATTCTTTCTGCATAAACCACTTTTTCCAGGTAAGACACACACTCGTTTTGACTGGGAAAGATGAAATAGCTTTCTCGTTTTGCCAGCTACGTTTTTATGGATCTTAATTAAACACATGCCCTCCCTGGGCTGGGAAATTGAACCCTCTTAGAGTGGCCCCTTCTCAAGAGGTGGTGTCGGCCCAGGGGAGGCCCAATTATAACCTCCATCCTCGCCACCTCCCAGGACCTCCCAGACCCTCCAAGCGCTTGGAAAATGTGTGCTTGACAGAGGGGCTTTGATTCTGCACGGCTGGAGAGCGTTAGGCCTGTTTCCAGGCCTGAGGCAAGTGGTGGTCAGAGTCCCAGGCCGTCGGCGGCAAGGCCTTGGGGACCTGGGCTTTCAAACCTCATTGAGCATCAGAGCTCTCCTTTCACACCCGATGGCACTTAGCCCCCCGATACAAACCAGATGAAGCTGCTTGGGCGGAGGGGGAGGGGCGCTCACACGGCCGCTTGCTCACCCTCCGCTGCCCGGACAGTCAGTGGGGTTGTTACGCGCCTCACCTCCCTGAATGGTCACAAAAGCTGAGTGAAGGAGGAGCCGTGGCCGTGTCACACTCGAGGGAACCTGGGCACGGAATGAGAGCGACCTGTCCAAGCCGGGGCGGGAGATGCGACATCGGAGTCTGAACCCTGCGTGGTCGGCTGGACCGCCGCTGGGAGGCTGCTGACGGGCTCAAGGCTGTCCTTCTGTGTCAGCGATGCTTCCAGCATGGTGGGGACGGGCAGGGTCCCCATACGTAGTGCTCTCCCCAAGCCTGGCTGAGCGGGTCCCGGGCACCCAGGTTCACCTTCTCCAGCAGGCAGGGCTGGGCGGGATGTCTCTCAGCCTGGGGCTAGCAGTTGGCCCCGGGGACCCCGCAATTTCTCAGGAGCCTCTTCAGCGGGTGGTGTTTAGTCCCTGTCGTGTCCGACCCTTTGCGGTCCCATGGACTGCAGCCCGCCAGGCTCCTCTGTCTGTGGGATTTTTCCAGGCAAGAATACTGGAGTGGGTGGACATTTCCTTCTCCAGGGGATCTTCCCAACCCAAGGATCAAACTCGGGTCTCCTGTATGGCAGGTGGATTTTTACTGGCTGAGCCATCCGGGAAGCCCCTTTTCAGCTGGAGGAGAAGGATCTTTGTTCCCCTTTATTTGTCAGGTTTTTGCAAATAGTTCACTTTATGGAAGGGAATCGTTGATGACAACCAGTTTGCTGACCTTGGGGTTACTCCTTCATGAGTGGGGAGGGCCAGGCTCCTCCTGAAAGTGTTCCTGTCCAGCCCAGATCCCTGAGCAGGCAAAGGGGGAGGCCCTCACTCTCACTGGTTTTGAAGTCAAGGTAACGGAGGGATAATTTACATACTGTGAGATTTAGTCTGTCCAGGTGTAGAGTTCAACTTGTCTTGGCAGCTGTGTGGAGTCCTGCAGCCATCACCGTAGTCAAGAGGCCGAATATTGCAGCGCTCTGCAAGGTTCTGCCCATCGCTGGTCCTGCTCCCGAGGGCCTGCTTTCCATCTCCGGCATTTTGCCTTTTCCAGAACGCCATGGCAGAAGCATCACAGAGTATGCTGTCTCTGTACCCTGGCTTCTTTTGCTCTACATTATGCCTTCACAATCCAGCCCCAGTCCAGCGATGTTTTTGTTGTACCTTGTGGGTCAGGTGGCTTTGGGGCAGGCAGAGCTGGGCTGACTCATGGGGACCCTGGAGCAGAGCGAGGCAGGTCCAGAAGCATCTCCCAGTGAGCCCTGAGGTAGGCAGTGCACGGCTGCAGGTGTCAGAGACCCGGCCAGAGGTCTGGAGGCCTGGAGAGAGGTGGCCCCGGGAGGTCAATCCCAGAGCTCCGTGCGGTGGGGGAGCTGGGTGCCTTCTCTGGTTGCAAGGTGACTGCAGTCTCTCGTAGCGTCAGGTCCCCACGTTGCAGCATACAGAACGGGGAAGGGGTGCCTTCCCACTTCCCTTCGTCAGTGAGCAAACTTCCAGGAGCGCTCCCCCGTCTCAGCCGCCTTCTCTGGGTCTCGTTGGTCAGGATTGTGTCACAGCAGGATGAAGGCTAACACCCTCGAGGCTGGGGAGGGGCCCACACGGCACGGAGCAGCCAGCACCAGGGCAAAACTGGGCTCTACTGGCCAGGAGAGGAGGGGACCCTCTTGGGGCAGACAACCAGCAGAGTTTGCTCGCTGAAGTGGGGGAGAGCGACCAGTGCAGTGTGCGGGCAAGTGGGTTCTTGGATACAAAGGGCCTGGGGGAGAAGGAGACCATCGAGGAAATGGCTCGTCACCATGGCCGGCTGTCTGCGGTGGGCCCTTCCTACAGCTGAGTTCAGATGGGACTGACTTTATGGAGGGGGAGCAAATGAGTGATGTCCAAGTTTAGCATGCTTGCCACCATCCTCGCCTCCCTCCTTCCCTGCATCCCTCTGTCTTTCCATACTCCATTCATCCCTCCACCCCTCCACCCCTCCTTCCATCCAACCCCCTCTTTCCATCTCTCCATCACTGCATCCCTCCATCCCCCAACCCTTAGGGCTTTGCCGGTAATCACTATATACACCTCCAGGTGAAGAGTTGCCTTTTAGTTCTTAATATTCAAAGAGTGCAAATTTCGCCTTGCCTTATACCGCCCACCCCCACCCCCCCAACAAATTCTGTAGCCAGTCAACTACCTTTGATCTCTCTGCTTGCCATGTTTAATTAAGACACACTCCAGCCAGCTCGGGAGGAGTACCAGCCTCCAGGCGCAGCTGGCCTTTCTACTGTTCTTCTTGTCTGCGTTGTCCCAGACCACGGAGGACCACCGAGGTGCGAGTAGAAATAACCCACCTTGGCTTTCCTTACCAGCAGACTTTCTGGATGACTTTGAAACACCAAACGAGGTCTGTGGCCAGCAGCTTTGAGCTTTGGCCCAGGGGCTGTCTGGGTGGATCTCGTTTGAGAAGACACTTGATTGGCTAACTTCCTTGTTAGCAGCATTTGTGAAAACATGAAGGCTGGTCGGTTTGTTTGTTTATGGGTTGCAATGGAATTTTCAAGACTTAAAAGGAAAGAACCTTCACTGCTCCCACCCAGGGGCTTTTCCACCTGGCAAGAGAAATCACCCAGAGCTGGGTGGGGGAGATGTCACATTGTGTCACTTGGGAAGAAGGAGGTGACTCTTCACGGTGGTTCTAACCCGATGTATGTAGGTTAGCCTTGCCTGCTCCCAAGCTGGAACATGGTCCACAGGACTGCGAAGGGCTGGGAATCGTGCACTTTAGTTTTCAAATTTATAAACAAACGCAGTGTGAGGGGGACTGAGGGCTGCCACCTGCCCGGGAAGCGTGGGCCCTGGTGGTACATCTCACTGAGGACTCCCGGTTGTCCTGGGCAGTCTCCCCCCTTTTCTTGGAGAAACGGAGGGCGGGAGTGTGGCAGATTGCCTGGGGACAATGGGCCCCTGTCCTGTTGGGTGGGCCACTGGGCCCCAAACAATAGGCCGGGGCCGGCCCTCTCCTGCTGCCCACGGCCCTAGACAGATGCCCAGGGGCCCCCTGCGAGCGCCCCGGAGGTGACCTCTGGGGCTGCCCCGTTACTCCGTGGACGAGACCCCGAGAGGGCGGCAGGCAGACAATGGGGTCTCATGCCAGGCGCCCGGCCTCCGGCACGGGCCGGGGGCTCCCCGGGGAGAGCGAGGCTTGGCAGGTGCTGCTATTGTTTGGGGCACGGGGGCCTTCCTGGGGGTCTTCCAGCTCGGCGGCCACAGAGGCTTGGGGCTGGGGGCCCTCTTGTCCTTGGGGTGGGGGGAGACCCAAGGAGCCGGCTTGGCCCCGTTCAATCCTGACAGCCCCTGTCCAGCCCTGGACTTGGCCTCTAAAAATGTCATTCAGAAAAGCAATTAACTGGCTTCCAGCAGCACCAGGTTCTGAGTGTCAGATTTTTATGACCAGACCTGCTGAAGGAAGTGCCGGGCTTCGACCTGACATTCTTTCTTGAGTCCGGGCAGAGGAGGAATTTTCCGGAGGAATGTCAGTTTAGGAGGATGAGGGGCGAGCTGGGGGTGATCTTTCTCTTCCAGCTCTTTCTTCCCTGGGACGGAAACCACAGCATAAGCTGAAAAGAGTCCATAGGTACATCAGTGGGTCCCTCCGACCAAGGGAGGAACAGCAACCAGTGTGCACATGTGTGCAGTGTGCACGTGTGTGGATGTGTGCGCATGTGTGCATATGAATGCATGCAAGTGTGCGTGTGTGTGCATGCACGTGCACACGGGTGCATGTGAGTGTGTGCGTGTGTGTGCACACGTGTGCATGTGAGTGTGTGCGTGTGTGCATGTGTGCGCATGTGAGTGCATGTGTGTGTGCGTGCGCTTGTGCATGCATGCTGGTGTGCGTGTGTGTGTGCATGCACTGCATACGGGTACATGTGAATGTGTGCGTGTGTGTGCACACGGGTGCATGTGAGTGTGCGTGTGTGCTTGTGTGAGCATATATGTGCATGCACTGTGCTGGGGCTTCCCTACCCCACTATTATTCATAGCAGCTTTGTTTGTAAAGGCCCCAAACTGGAAATAATCGAAACATTCCTCAGTAGGTCCATGGGGTCGCAAAGAGTCGGAAAGGACTGAGCAACTTCCCTTTCACTTTTCACTTTCACGCATTGGAGAAGGAAATGGCAACCCACTCCAGTGTCCTTGCCTGGAGAATCCCAGGGACGGGGGAGCCTGGTGGGCTGCCGTCTATGGGGTCGCACAGAGTCGGGCACGACTGAAGTGACTTAGCAGCAGCAGCAGCAGCAGCAGCAGGTAAATAAACAGAATGTGATAATCCATGACATGAAATACTGTGCTCAGTCGCTGAGTCATGTTTGACCTTTGCTACCCCACAGACTATAGCCAGCCAGGTTCCTCTGTCCATGGGATTCTTCAGGCAAGAATACTGGCTGTTGCTGCTAAGTCGCGTCAGTCATGTCTGACTCTGTGCGACCCCGTAGACAGCAGGCCACCAGGCTCCTCTGTCCCCGGGATTCTCCAGGCAAGAACACTGGAGTGGGTTTCCATTTCTTCCTCCAGGGGATCTCCCGTGTTTGTTCTCCAGCGTCTCAGGTGGATTCTTTTCCCCTGAGCCACTGGGAAAGCCTCGCCATGAAATACTGCTGCTGCTGCTGTTAAGTCACTTCAGTCGTGTCCGACTCTGTGCGACCCCATAGACGGCAGCCCGCCAGGCTCCCCCGTCCCTGGGATTCTCCAGGCAAGAACACTGGAGTGGGTTGCCATTTCCTTCTCCAATGCGTGAAAGTGAAATGTGAAAGGGAAGTCGCTCAGTCCTTTCCGACTCTTAGCGACCCCATGGACTGCGGCCCACCAGGCTCCTCCGTCCGTGGGGTTTTCCAGGCAAGAGTACTGGAATGGGGTGCCATTGCCTTCTCCGTCCTGAAATACTACACCACAGGTAAAAGGGGCAGAGGAACACACTGCCGGCCTGGATCCTGTGTGTGTCTGCTCAGGTGGCCGTACCGACATACTGCAAACTAGGCAGCCTGAAAGACAAAAACTCATCTCCTAGCTCTGGAGGCTGAGGGTCCCAGATCCAGGCGTCAGCAGGGTTGTTCTCATCTCAGACCTTTCTCCTGGGCCTGCAGATGGCAGCCCTCTCGCCATCTCCACGTGGTCCCTCTACACACATCCCTGGGGTCTCTGTGTGAGTCCAAATTTCCTCCTCATCTGAGGACACAAGTCAGACTGGACCAGGGCCCGCCTAGCAGCTTCATTTACGCTCAGTCACCTCCTTCAAGACCCCATCTCAGGAATTCATTCCCTGGCAGACCAGTGGTCAGGACTTTATGCTTCCACTGCAGGGGACCCAGATTCGATCTCTGGTTGGGGAACTAAGATCTAGCAAATCGTGTGATGTGAACCCCCCCCCCCCAAAAAAAATAAGAGACCCTATCTCCAAGCAGCCACAATCAGGTCCTAGGGGTTAGGACTCTACCCCATGACAAAAGTCAGTCCCTGACAGTTCTCACAGGCGGTAGGTTGAGTGGATCGAACCATCTTGCAAGATCCCATACCGTAGGATTCCATTTCCATGACACTCTGGGTGACTGAACCACAGAGATGGAAAACAGAATAGTGTTTGCTGGGACTGGAGATGGCGGGTGCTGGCGGGTGTAACTAGAAAGGGTTGAATCAGAGATGCTTCTGGTGATGAGTCTGTAACTGAATTGCAATCAATAATGGGGATTTTTGCATTTATTCAGTGGATCTTGACAAGAACCCAACAGGAAAGACACCATGGTCTGATTTTACGGACAGAGAGATGGAGCTGCTGAAAGCCATGCTCTTTGACCAAACTCAGGGTTAAATCTGCAGTCAAAAGCTGGCAACTTTTTTCACACCCACCCCCTAGAAGGCCATTGCCTTCCCCACCTCTGCTGGCTCCATGATCCAGGAAGGTGACTTGGCCTCACGGGTCACTAAGGGCTGGGTAGACCATGTCAGGAGGCCCAGGGGCCAGCGCCTGTGCCAGGAATTGTGAATGAGCCTGGGTCCACTGGTCGCTCCCTTGGAGGTCTCTATGTCACCCTCGTTTTTCTCTGACATGCCCTCTGCCCATTTTGATTGCTTGTCCAAGGCCTTTGCTAAGACCACTGGGCATTTTTTTGGGGGGGGTGGTGACCAACCAACCCAAGGGTATAAGCCATTCATATATATACCCAAGGGTGTGAGCCATACCTCCCTCATAACAGAAATTGGGTGGAACCAGCCACGGCATCAAACGCCGTGGAAATGGACTCCAGGCAGCAGCAAATGGCTCCTTTGGGCTTCCAGTGGGTTTGGAATCACAGGAAAATGGAATTTCAGGGCTGGCAGGGTCGGTAGAAATGTCTCCTCTGCCTGGTTGTGGGGGCACAGAGAATAGGGCTTGTCTGGGCCTGGTGGGCAGGGGCAGGGCTGCCCAGCTGGGGGTGCACGGCTTTTGCTCCCTGGTGGTCCGGGGTCAACAGTGCGGGGACAGCCTTCCTTTGCACCTGGGTCGTATGTGAGTTTCTAGGAACTTCTGCTTCACTCCTTTAGAACCTAATGACCCCGTGGAGTGGGGTGACAGCGGTTGGGTTGATTGACCTCCGCTGGTGCAGACAGACATTTGGGGCAAATTGGTTCGCCTAACTTGCCCAAGTCGGAGCAGAGGAAACGGTCAGGAACTCAGGCCCCGGAATCCAGTCCCAGCTCCATGGGTGGGTCACTTAACTTTCTGAGTCTCAGTTTCCACATCTGAACGAGGGTGAAAATAAAACCGCCCAGGAGCAGGTCCATGCTGGCAAGACTTTCTGCGCTGTGCCCAGCGCTGGCCTGTGGCAGGCCCCTCTTCTTCCTTAGTAGAATCATTTGCTTGTATTGCTGGGGGACACTGGTCTAGCGCCTGTGGTGAAAATTGCCTGGATGTGGTGGGAAAGAGTCCCTCTTCGGCATTGGGATGTAGTGGGGGGCAAGGGTGCATCGTAGAATCTGCGGAGTTAGGAAGGGAGGTGAACACACGTGATTGACGTGGTGATGGTTTATTTCCCCAGGAAGGATGCTAAAGTTTGGGCCCAGTGGGCTGGGCACTTGGTAAGGACAGGCTGGCTGGGGATCTCCCCAGCATGAAGGCAGACACTTGCTGGAGCCGGGGGGCAGGGCATGGGGTGCAATGACAATGGCCTGGCTCCTTCTGGCTCCGTTTCCTCATCTGTAGCCAGAGCACTGATGTGACCTCCAGCTCCTGAGCCGGGCCTGCATTGCTGCCCCATCGGGCCCGGGTTCGAGGGCAGCTGGCAGGCTCCCCAAGGACCTGAAGGAGGCCTTGGAAGGGGTGGCCAGACCGCAGCATGGCGGGGCTGGCGGCGGGTCCCCACGCCCCGCAGGCTGTCTGGGCCTGCCAGCGCCAACCAGCCGGCCCTGGAGAAGCGGGCGATCTGGCGGCTCCCCTGCTCAGCGAGACGTTTGTCCCCCTCGGGCCCCCGCCCCTGGCCGCCGATGACAAGTGGGCTTTCAGCAGATATGACAGCCACTGGTGGGGGGTCCCTGGCCCTGGTCCACGTCTCCACACTTGACTTGTTCAGAGTTCACTGGCCCGAAATAATGTCCCCCATGCAAGTCGGCGGACGGAACATTCGGAGTGGACGGCTTGCTTTTTTTTTCCCCCCTCCCTCCTTTTTTTTTTTTTTTTAATACATTAAACATGCATTACTGGATTTCTAGCCGGTTCCTCTGACAGCTGTGGAAAAATAAAGAAAATTCAGTTTGAACTTAAAAAGCCGGGGCTTAATTTATATCCCGCACCTTTGTCTGCCTGGTTCTTTTTCCTCTTCCGATGGAAAGGCCCCAGGGAGCGGGAGACACAGGCTCTGCCACCCCACGTGGCCCCGTGGTGCCCAGGCCTTAATAGGGGCGCCCAGTGGCCAACACGAAGGGGAGTTTTCAGATGGAAATGCAGCCAGACAATGCGGTCATCTGTCTTGCAATCTGTTTTGCAGGGGGGAAGGAGAGAGCCGGCCGGGAAGGGAGTCGTTTCTACTGGGGAGGTTTCATTCAGAGCGTTTTATAGGAAAAGACAGATGTCATGAATACTGATGTGGACGGCCCGGGCCTGGTAGTTTTTTTTAATTTTCTGAGTTGTAAAGACAAAGTGTTTTAATAACACAGGGAAACACATGTTGATGGGAGGGCCCTGGATTCATTCGGATTTCTTTACCTCTCTTTCTCTCTCTGTCTCTTTCTTTCCTCCCTTCTTTCTCTTTCTCCCCTTCTTCCTTCCCTTCTCTCTTTCCCTCCCTCTCCGTTCTCTCTCTCCCCATCCTCTCCTTCTTTTTTCTTTGGGTGGTGGTGGGGGGGTGGTGCGCAATTCTCTTGGAAACAGTCATTTCTCTGTGCCAAGGAGAACAGGGAGAGGGAGGCAGGTGCGCACGCTGGCATCTGAAGACCCAAGCCCAGAGCGCCGTCTCCCTGCGGCCTGTCATGGGGTTTGGGGCCACAAGAAGCATTTCCTTTCTGCGCCTTTTGGGCCTGCCGTCCAGCAGAGGGAAGGGGCCTGCCTTGCTGGCGGGCTTCTGCCTGAACCTCACAGTGTTACTGAGTCAGGGGCAGGACAGCTGAGCTAAAAGAGGTATTGGTTCATGCAACAAGCATTTATTAAGCACCAAGTGCAAGCTAGGAGCTGGGAAAGAAGAGTGGGTCAGACAGGCTACCTGTCCTTAAGGAGCTTCCGGTCAGAGCAAGGAGGCAGAGGGCTGGACGGATAAGGGCAAGGTCATCACCTGCTGGGGGAGGTCCCTGCCTTGGCTGCTCTGGGAGAGGGGAGCTGTGCCCCGAGGCAGGCCCCGTGTCTGCTTTCCGAACTTCTTACCCCAGGCAGCACGCAGGTACCGTCTGCATCCTTGTGACCTTGATGCCACCGATGCTAAGCTTCCCATTTGACAGAGAAAAAAAACTGAGACCCAGAGCCCAGAGTGACAGGGCCCCAGAGAGGCAATCAGAACTGACCGTTGGCCCCAGGAGCCCAAATCAGGGTGTGGCTCACCCCTTGCATCCTGACTTCGGAGAGAGCCCAGCAAGGTCATCCAATGAGACGCCATTCATGGACGCTGCGTGTCCACCTGTTGGGCAGCAGCTCCCAGGAGCCCTGCGGGGGAGGGGCTTAGAGGATGTCACATGACACACAGGAAACAGAGCCGGGCAGTAAGTTGCCCGGGGCCACACAGCTCGCACCCTGCGGAGGCCCATCTGCAATCAGAGATATTTTTTTTAAATTGTGGTAAAATTGGACATGATGTTTCCTCACTTCAGCCATCTGAAAGTATACCACTCAGTGGCACACATACATTCACAGCGTCAGCTGACCGTCAGCACTGCCTGGACCTCAGATGTTCGTCGGCCGCTTCCACGAACCCCGGCTCTGTGACTCCCTCCCGGCTGTGCCTCCCGCGCCCACCCTGGGTCTCCAGGTTCCTCAACTTCTTCCACGGGGAAAAGTCAAAAACCTGTTGGAAAGGCACCTGTGAGTCATCCCAAGGCCTCAGGTGACCCTCGGCCCTCTCACCCTTGGGTCCTAAAGGGCTGACATCCCAGTGCCCGGGGCCCCCTCTCTGGGCCTGGGAGCGTGGGAAGCAGATAGTGAGGTGATGGGAAAGAGCAAGGGCCCCAGGGCACACCCACCCCTGGCCATTCTGAGCCGAGGACCTGTGGTCCACAGATCAGGGCTCAGAATGGGAGGGGGAGGTAGCGGTGAGGTTGAGTGAGGGGCAAGGACCACGAGGCAGGGGTGTTAGGGTGGTAAGAATGCCCCCCAGAGACAGATGCAGCCCAACTCCAGTCTTACCAGCTGGTGGCCCTTGCAAAGCTCTTTAACCTTTCTGTGCCTCAGTCTTTTCCTCTGTAAAATGGGTCTGATGAGTCTCTTGAGATAAAGGTGCTAAGGCATCACTGGTGCCCAGCTCAGAGCAGGAATGCAATACTGCTGGCCATTCGAGGACCATGGACATTCCACACAGAGACCCTTAGCAGGAGCGCAGAGAAGCCAGCTGGGCAGCACTGCGTGAAAGTGGACACCTGGTCCCAGAGCTTGGCTCAGAGGTGTCTTCCTAGGATGCTCTGTCCTTGTCTCCCCAACAACCTGCTTCCTCCTTCACCCTTAAATGCAGCCCACACCCCCTTGTCAGGGAAGACCTCTCTGATCTTCCCCACCAGCTGTCACCTCACCTCTTCTCTCGGTGGGCTGCTCCCAGCTCCCCAGCAGTGTGGAGGCTTGCTGACACCAAGGAGAGGGGTCCTGGGTGACATTCATGATGGGTGGGGCCCCACTGAGGCAGGAGCCCATCCCCTGAGACCTGCCCATTCACAGCAGGGAAGCACGTGGCCTCTGGTGATACAGTCTGGGACCCTTGAGGGCCAGCCCTGGTTCAAGTGGGATGACCCTGGGAGGGCAGCTGTTCTTAGTCTCCCCGCCTGTCAACAGGGGCATTCCCCACACAACCAGTGCTATTTTAGCTTGTCTTTCCGGGGTGGGCAACTCTGGGCTTAGCTGGGTGGATCAGCCCTGGTCTTGGGGGAACAAGTGTGTGTGGGGGTGAGGCTGTGCTGAGGAGTGGCACACGGTTCGGAGGAAACCTGGACCACACTTCTGCTCGGATCCCCCCAGGAGCGGGATCTCTGCTTCTAAAGGCATGTCCCAAGGGCGATCTGCTCTCTGTCGCTGCCACCCACTGCTTCTAACGCGGATCTCTGCAGCCCCTGGACCAGGGGCACACGCTCCATCCGTGAGGCGCGCGTCCGCAGCTTCCTGGAATGCTGGGCCGCCTGTGCCGGAGGGCGGACGCGTGCCTGGAGACCGCGGGGAGGAGCCGTCTTCCTTCTGCTGGCACTTCAGATAAGGCTCAGTGCCTGGGCCGGCCCCCAGAGCCAGACATACATGTGCTGCTTTGAATTCATAAAAGTGGCGCTGCTGGGTCAAAGAACGGGCCTCCGTCTGGACTGGGGAGGCGTGTGACCGAGGTGACAAGGGGTGGGGGGTGTCACCAGCTGTGCCTCTGCCTGTCCCATCTCACTAACCTGCTGGTGCTTTCTGGTGCATCTTTGCCTGTTCAGTATGTGCAGATAAGATTTTAGCTGTCTTTGCTTAGATTGCATCTCTTGATTATCGGCAACATTAAACATTTTGTTACCTGTGTTTATGGACTGTGCCTTCCTTTTCTGAACTACCCAGTTGTGTCTCTGACCCATTCTCTATGATCGTGTTTTTCTCTCTTATTGATTCATAAAAGCTCTTTGCATATTACAGGTAGGAAGAAGAAGGCAGATTTATGGGTGACCTCTCTCTTGCCTGGAGGGGACAAACAGAAATTTCATCCCCTTCCTCAAAATTTAGCTCATGTTTGAAATTCTAATAGGGGTTCCCTGGTGGCTCAGACAGTAAAAAATCTGCCTGCAATGCAGGAGACCCAAGTTTGATCCCTGGGTCAGGAAGGTCCCCAGGAGAAGGGAATGGCTACCCACTCCAGTATTCTTATAGTCCATTTCCCCCCACTTTGTCTAACATTTTTCTTTGCATTTTGCAGCTGTCCGGGCACAGACGTCCCTGACGAGGCTAGGGAAACCTACAGGGGGACCTTGATCTTGGAGCAGAGTGCCCTCCCGTATCAGTTTTTCTGGGTCACCAGGTGCAAGAAAGGGTGTCTGAGTTCAAGTTCTCTGTCGCTTTCTCTGGCTAACAGACGATGGGGACGAGCCGGATCACCGCCATCCCCTCCAGACATGGCCCCCAGCCCTGCCAAACACACGGCCACTTCTCTGGGGACAAACAGATTTTTCAAACAAAGTTTGCCAAATAAGCACAATTTTTTCCCCCTCCAGGGCAGATGCAAACGGTCTTTTCAAATCGGTTTGGAGGAAAATAAATGAGCCCACGCTGGGGCTTCAATAAATCTTTGCGTAGCCACAAGGGTGAGTTTTGGGCCCCATGAAGGGCTCAGTGTGTGGCTTATGAATGATGCCCAGTGAGGGCTGCCCACCCCGCTTTCCTCTCTGCCCCTCCTCCGCCCCCTGACCCAATTTAAAATCGGACATTTAATGTTTTAAGACAAAGGGACCTTTGGGCCTTTCTCCCCATCCTGGAGGAAGTCTCCCGGTGAAATATTTGTCGTAGCTGGGCTCCGCGTGTGACTGGGGTCCGTGTCTCCACGCCAGGGCCTGTCTCCAGGGGATGATCCATGTGCCCACCTTCTGCCCAGCGGCTCGAGGACCCTCAACCCCAGCTGCAGGCGACTCTGGTCCCCCGAGGGCGGCGCCCCTCCTCGCCTCCGCACTGGATCCAGGAGAGTGCGGAGCAGCTAGCCCTGCCCACCCGGGCGCTGCCTCCTGTCCCGTGCCCCCCCCCCCCCACCCCGCGCTGTCCCCATCCCCTGTCCAGATCGTGGCCGGCTGAGGGTTGCTGTGGGAGTTCCGAACCTCTTGCCAAAATCAAGCCTGCGTCCTCTGTCTTGCAGGCTGTCTTCCCTGGCCCTTTCTCTGGTGTGCGCTCTGTATTCATCGCCCCACCCCAAGCACGTGGCTCAGGTGACTTTGCACCTGGGGTGACCCTCACCTGCCTGGCCCACCCAGATGGACCCCACATTTCCTTAAGGGCTGTCCCCAAGGCTCCCCGAGGCCAAGATGCCACGCTGACTTCTCACCCCGGTGCCTGGCGGCTGCCCCACCCCTCAGCACTGGGCGGTGGAGGGGTGTGGCGCTCGCTCGCCGCATCCTTCCGCTTCCACCTGGTGCTGCCCCGGCTCTCTCACCTGTCTCCTCCCTCTGAGTCTGTCTGACTGCTTTCTTAGAGGAAGGTCCAGGGTGAAAGGCAGTGCCAGGTGTGGTTCACATGCCTTGCACAGGCCACGGGGTGGTGGGGCTGGGGGCGTCAGTCTAGGCAGGCCAGGAGGGGGCCTCGGCACCCAGCAGGGGAGTGGGGTCCTTTGCTGGCTCTGTGGCACACGGAGGAGGCCACGTGCCCATCCTTGCCTGAGCTTCTGTACTGGGCTGAACTGTGTCCGCCAGCTCATATCAACCCGGAACTTTAAAATGTGGACTTCCTTGGAAATAGAGTCTTCACAGATGTAATTAAAATAAGGATCTTGAGCTGTGATCTTCCTGGATGAGGCAGGGTCCTTCTGTTGAGAAGGACAGGAGAGGAGAAAAGAGACATGCAGGAGGGCCATGTGACGATGGAGGCAGATGCTGAAGGGTCATTGCCACAGGCAGGGCTCCCTATAGCCCCCAGAAGCTGGAGGAGGCAGGAAGAACCCTCCCCTGGAGACTTTGGAGGGAGCCTGGCCCTGGGACAGCTTGATTTTGGACTTCCGGTCTCCAGAACCCTGCTATTTGAAGCCAGCAGTTCTGGGCCACTTTCTGCAGTGGCCCCAGGACACTCACACAGCATCCACTGCCGAGGGGACTAAGAGTCCTTTATTAAGGAACACGTGGCCACTTCAGGCTTCCCAGGTGGCTCAGTGGTAAAGAGTCTGCCTGCCAATGTAGGAGACACGGGTTCAACCCCTGGGTTGGGAGGAGGAAATGGTAACCCACTCCAGTCTTCTTGCCTGGAGAATCCCATGGACAGAGGAGCCTGGCAGGCTCCAGTCCGTGGGGTTGCAAGAGTCGGTCATGACTGGGTGACTCACACACACACCTGTGGCTGTTTTCAATCGGCAGGTTGCCCTCGTTGAGCCGAGGAGGTCTGCCCCCCATCCCTGCTCTCCAGAGCGCTTGTCTGCTGGCCGAGAGCTTCATGCCTCATCTCCTCGAACCCTCCGTCACCCGGGGAGACACGAACCGCTGTTATTCCTTTCACGGGTGGGAGACAGGCTCAGAGTGGCGGCCTCATGATCAAGGTGACAGAGCTTGACCGCTGAGCTGGCTCAGCTTGTGGCCTCTCCAGTGACTTGTCCCAGGCCCTGGAGGGAGGCAAGGGAGCCAGAACCAAGTCTCATCATCTGGTTTCGTGGCTCCAAATGGTGCTGGTACCTCCGAGACCACGTGGGTGGGACCCCATGGACTTCCTGCTCCCAGTGTTTGTCCCGGAAGCAGCAGTGAAAGTCTCTCAGTCGTGTTTGGCTCTTGGACTCTCTGCGACCCCATGGACTAGACAGTCCATGGAATTCTCCAGGCCGGAATACAGGAGTGGCTAGCCGTTCCCTTCTCCACGGGATCTTCCCGATCCAGGGATCGAGCCCAGGTCTCCTGCACTGCAGGCCGATGCTTCACCAGCTGAGCCGCAAGGGAAGCCCGGACTTCTCTCTGTCAGCGAGTTTGCCCAAGAAGCAGTAAGGATTCTCTGAATGACTGAGTGTCTGACTGTGGAGGATGGGTGGGTCCATGATGTTGTTCGGTCAGACTCCAGGGGTAGGGATAATAACCACTGGTAACTGGGTCCTTTCTTTTTCCTGGTATTTGCTTCTGAAACAAGCAAGAAGGTGTGAGCTAAGAGCAAAGTACAGGTCAACTTGCCGCTATTGGTTTGGTAGGAATGGCAGGAGTTCTGGGGCCCCACCACCCTCAGCTATTCCTAGAAACATGACTTGTGCTGGATGGATTTCATTTTATAAGCAGGACTCGGACTCATGGCAGATTGAAGGTGTGAGTCAAGGCCAGAACACTGGGTAGGGCTGTCACGGGGGCAGAAGAGAAGTTTGGAGGGTCGTCATTGCTGGAAGCTTTGAAAGTCCAGGGGAGGCCCTTGGATGTCCTGTGAACACTGGAGACTCTTAAAGGTTTGGGCAGGGCAGTGATGTGTTTGAGTCTGGCTCTGGAAGGATGAACCCAAAGGTGGATATTGGAGGTGGGACCTCAGAGAGGGGCTTATCATTGCCCAGGTGCCAGGTGGGCTGGGCTACAAGCTGGTCATTCACTAAGTTATTGATGGAGACTAACTAAGCTAACCAACCAACCAACCATCCAATCTAACCCTTCCTTTCTTCCTGCAGTGAGGGGGTATACCTTGCTCCCCTTGCAACGCCCCTTTGGCATAGTCCATCTAGGGAGTGGATGGCTCTGGGTTGTGCCCCTTGGTGGTTCAACCACACTGCATCCCCAAATGGTCAACATCTGGAGGTGTTCTCAGAAGACAGGGAAAACCAAGTCTTGGAGTAGGCTTTAGGGTCTCCCTAAAGGCTACATGTACATCTTGGTGGTGGTGGCATCGTTCAGTTGCTAAGTCATATCCGACTCTTTGCAACCCCATCGACTGCAGCACACCAGGCTTCCCTGTCCTTCATTATCTCTCAGAGTTTGCTCAAACTCATATCCATTGATTTGGCAATGCCATCCAACCATCTCATCCTCTGCCACCCCCTTCTCCTCCTGCCATCAATCTTTCCCAGCATCAGGATCTTTTCCAATGACTCAGCGCTTCCCATCAGGTGGCCAGAGTATTGGAGTTTCGGTTTTAGTATCAGTCCTTCCAATAAGTACTCAGCATTGATTTCCTTTAGGATTGACTGGTTTGATCTCCTTGCTCTCCAAGGAACTCTCAAGAGTTTTCTCCAATACCGCAGTTCGAAAACATCAGTTCTTTGGTGTGCAAACTTTTCTGTGGTCTAGCTCTTGGTGTGGTCCGTGCTGTATCAGAAGCCACAGCTGCAGGCTTCAAATTCCTTTGCCCTGTTCAACCACCATCATCAGAAGTTTTATGCCTGGCTGGGACCTTGGAGAACTTTCTTCATTCTGAGGTCTGTTTTTTCATCCAGAGAAGAAGATTCCAGGTTTATCAATGATGACAATGATCCCACGGAGGGGACACTATCAGGGCAGAGACAGCTAAGGGTGGGAGTTTCTCTGATTCTCATTTATATGAGGAAACCAAGACCCCAAGTTGAGTGACTTGCCTAAGACCATTCAGCCAGCCTGAAAGGAAGGGAGCCAGGATCCAAATCCTGGTTCCTGTGCTCCAGAGCTGGGAGGCTTTCCTGCCAAGCCAACGGGAGACAGCTTGTGTCTCCTGGCTGGGAGCCACCTCCCACCTCCCTGCTTCCCCAATGCATTTGACACAAAGGCTTGTCTCAGGGAGTCTGGCTGGTTTTTCAGTTCCAACCTGGCTCAGAATCCCATCTTGTTTGTTGGATCCATTCCCAGTGAAGAAGTGGGTGGGCTAGTAACAGCAGAAGGAATCTGGGCTCTACCACCCATCCATCTATCCACTCAATTATCCACCCCCACACACGCCCGTCCTCCCATCCACACACCCTTCCATCCATCCATCCATCCATCCATCCACCCATCCACTTATCCATCCATCCATCCATCCATTTGTGCACCCATTCACCTATCCATCCATCTGTCCATTTATCCACCCATCCATCTATCCATCCAACTACCCATTCACATGGCCATGCATCCATGCATCCATCCATCCATCATTTCGCCTTTCTATTTTTTGAACACCTACCTGTGCTGGGTCCACTAACCTTCACTGATAAGAGAGGAGATTCATCAGAGGGAATGTAAAACCAAGTCCAGAGCACACTCATCCTTGTGCTTCCAAAATCTAGCTTCACATACACATGGGCTGTTTTTCTAAATATATGTATTTCATTTACTTGGAAAATTATTGTTATTTTGGGCTGCGCCAGCTCTTTGTTGCTGCGCAGGCTTTCACTAGCTGCAGAGAGCGGGGAGCCTCTGTGGTTGCGGTGTGCGGGCTTCTTGTTGCTGTGGGCTCTTTCGTTGCGGAGCACGGGCTCTAGGCGCAGGGGCCCTGCGGGGCTCTAGGTGCAAGGGCCCTGCAGGTGCAGTCCACAGGCGCAGGGGCAGCCTTGTATCCGATTCCTCTCACGTCCTGCCTCCCATGGTCTCAACTCACTCTTCCCCAGCAGCCCTTTCTGCAGCAGCCAGCTCTGTGGGGGTGGCAAGCGTCGGCTGTCCCTGGGCTGTTCTTTCTGCTCTGAACTTCTCAGCCATCTGACTCACACACAAGCCTAGAAGCGTGAAGGCCACCCTCGACCGTGGGGCTGGGAGATACAGCCAGTGGACAGACCTCCCTTATTCCTTGTCTTGGGTTGACACTTGTGAGGGTTCCATGTGGCTTCTCAGAGGCCCCCAGCTGGTGGCAGGCTCTGGTGCCCACAGCAGTGCCAGCCTGACAGCCCACTCTCAGCCTGGCTATCCTCCTGCCCTGTCTCTACATGTGCTCGTTTGCTCATTCATTTGCTCATTCATTCTCTCACTCACTCCTTCAGCAGGTTGCAGGTTCCCTCAGGACTGAGACCACTCCTGCCCTCCATCTGTTCACTGTAGTGACCAGACAGGCATTGCTGCCGAATGACCCTTGGTGAATTAAGTTGAGGAGGCAGGAGAGTGATGAAGGGGGCAGATGCTGGAGCCAGACAGACATAGGTTCAAATCCCACCTCCCCACTTTGTAGCAGTGAGATCTTGGGCATGCCATTTCATGTCTCTGAGCCTCAATTTTCCTACCTGCAAAATGGGCATGACAATACCTACTTGAGGAGCCCTGGTGGGGCTGTGGCCAGACCTCCTATTTTGGGCACGGAGCCTGGCCTGCGGTGAGCTTGTGGTCAGGGCGAGGCATTGGCTGTCACCGATGGTGAGTGGGTGCAAGCAGCTTCAGGCAGTGGGGTTCCTGGGACCTGGCACCTCAATTCTGCTGGCCTGCCTTAGTCCCTGAGGCTACCCAGCACACCCCTTGGCCTTGGAGACTGCCAAGAGAATCAGCAGCCCACGGCTCGTCGGTGGGAACCAAAGAAACAAACACCTTGGTCTCCAGGAGGGGACGGCACCGACCTGCCCCGTGGGGTGCCGCTGGCAGGCTTGATGCAGCAATCAAAGGTGGTGTAGGGCAGAGGGCCTCACCCTGGATGCGAGACGTTTCCTTGGGAAAAAGATCGCCTCTTGATGTGTATGTCAGCTGGTTATGAAATGAGAACTGTTTAGAGGTTTAAAGAAACCCACCCCGATCTTTGGAAATCTCTGCCCGCCCTGTTCAAGTCCCAACAGCACTTGCCTGCCGACGGCTCGTGAGTCAGAGAGGCTGAATTTGTGACTTTCATACCCTCAGAATCAGATTTAAAGATAATGAAATCTTTCCAGTAGGAAAATGCCTGATTTCTGAGGACATGCTAAGGAGCTGGTCACCTGGTGGGTAAATATGGGCTTCCGTCGATGGGCTCAGAGAAGGATCTCCTTCTGGTAGGAATCATGGTCCCCAAACTGGGGGAAGGGGGATCTTTTCTTGATGTTCTGGGCTGGTTGCCATTCTTAAAGGAAAGGAAAGGTGGGATTATCTTTTTGCACCCCCTCTTTTCTTATCATCAGCTCATTTCAGCTGTCCTTTAGTGAAAGTATCTGTCTCATTGCCTTTGTAGCCCTCACATCATCCCCAAGAGCCAGAGATGCTCATCACCCCATTTTACAGATGGAGAAATCAAGGCTCAGAAAGGGAAATAGCTTGCAGGGCATGATGGACACGATGCAGCTGGGAGCAGCAGGGCCAGGACTTGGGCCCAGGGGGTCAGTCTGTACGATGGTGAGTCAAACCTTCCCAGGCTCTTGGCTGGGCCCTTGGCTACTCGCCGAGTCCTACCACTCACCTGCCAAGGCTCAGCTGCAGAGGGCCGAGGATGAGGAGTGACAGGAGCTCTCCGAGGCTGCTGGCTCCTGGGTGGTCTGCTGCCCTGCGGCACAGTCTCAGGAGCTGCCAATGCCTTGTGGCCCTTGTCCCAAGGCCGAGTGGGGTCACTCGGGGATGCAGCTTCTCCCTGGGCTGCGGAGGGAGTGTCCCAGGGAAGGGGCTCAGGGCGTGCCTCAGGCTCAGGGGCCTGGGTCCCCCTGGAAGCCCTGTCTTGCAAATGGCTCCCCGCTGCCCGCCTGACCATGAGCCTGTCCTGCCTGGAGCCAGCCTTCCGAGCCTCGTCTGGCCTGCCCACGCCATGCCTTGAAATGCCCCCATCTGTCTCCCTGTGGAGTCTGGCGGGTGTCCCCTGGTGCAGGGCCTGGCTGCAGCCTGGGAACCACTGGCCTCCATCCACGGCTCTTGGTCCGAATGGTGAGCTGATCGGTGAGGGTCAGGTGAGGACCTCAACGAGCACTGGGTCCGGAGCTCGTCCCTTATGGGTGGAGAAACCGAGGCACAGAGAGACAAAGGGCGGCCCGGCGGCGGGACTCAGCGGAGTCCTGTGGTCTTCCCTGTTGGCTGACTCTGCTGTCCCTGCGGGCCCTCATCCATGCAGTGTGGGTGCTGGCATGGGCAGGGGCCCCCTTAAGGGTCACGTGGGCCGATTTGGGTTCTGCCGAGGGGTCCATCGGCCCAGCAAACAAGGGGCCAGGGGCTGGGGGACAGCAAGAAGGGGGGCTTGGGGTCAGCTGCCCACCTTCCTAGGGGGGCAACCGCCTCTGCTGGTGTGTGTATTTGATGGGCCCTCTGACCCCCACTGTACCCCCCTTCTTGGCACCCAGAGGGGTCCAGCATACGTGTACACACAAGGCTGGGGAGCAACTCACAGCTCCCCGGGCCTCCGTCTGCCGCATGTGTGGTCCTGAGCAGAGCACCCAGCAAAGCCGTGCCTGGCCTCCTGGCGTGGCCGTTGAGGACTCAAACAGGAGAGGGGCTGGGGACTCCTGCGACCTGCGACTCGGCCCCATGGAGACGGTTCTGGAAAAGCCACCGTAACAACAGCAAGAGAAGTGGCCACAGATATATATCGAGTCTCTGCTGATCACAACTCAGCGTCTCACTGCAGCCCCACGAGAGGGGCAGGTGCATCTCCCCATTTCACAGATGAGGACGTGGAGGCCCAGAGAGGTTGAGTAACTTGCCAGAGCTCATACACAGAGCGGGCAGGGCCAGAGCTGCGATCTGAACTCAGACTGTTCCTATTTTTGAGCGGCACCCAAAGCTGCCTGCAGAGAGGCGGGAGGTGACAAGAGGGGGGCCGTGGGAAATGTGTGAAGCTGGAGGGCGTGGTGCGAGCCCGCCGAGCATCTGCGGGGGTGGGGGCAGGCCCCGCCTCCTCCCTGCATTCCGCCAGGCTTTGCTGGGGCGCGCCTCCTTCCCACGGTTCTGGCTCCAGGCCCCACCCTCCCACTGGCCTGTGCTGGGTGCCACTGGGCCACTGGCCTTCCCCACCTCAGTTTCTCCTCCCTGAAGTGGGGCTGAGAGCACCGGCCAGACTGGCTGTCGTGAGGATGGGATCGTATACAGGCGTGGAGGCTCCAGGAAAGCCCAGCGCTCTGGCAGGAGCCCGCTTGGTGGCCTCGAGGCGGGGCTGAGGCTCTGAGCTGCCCCATCCTCCCTCCTGTGCGAATCCGCATCCTCAGCTAATTGTTGGACCCCGGACGGCGGCCCGGCTGGAGCGCTGTCTCGGCTGAAGGGCCCAGACTGACTTGGCTGCCCTTCTGGGGCCTCTTGGAGGTCCGACAGGGGCCAGGAGGGGAGGACGCGAAGTCCTCCACGCTCCAGCTCTGACTCCCTGTCCCCCAGGCCCCTCCGTGCCTTGCTCCTCATCCTGAAGATGGACCCAGTGACCTGCCAGTCTCTTCCAACCTCAAGACTGTCTTTTGAAATTCAAGTAGAACAGAGGACACCGCACGGCTACCCAGCTCCCAGCCACCTGCCAAGGGCACCCATTTCCCTTTCTTCTCTGTGGGCAGAAGGTGTTGCTGGCTGAATACCCTTTTCTAGGAGACGACCCTCTGTTATCACCAGAGATCCAGGCACTATGACGTAGTGAAAAAAAAAAAGTGAAGTGTTTAGTTGCTCAGTTGTATCTGACTGTTTGTGACCCCATGGACTGTAGCCCACCCGGCTGCTTTGTCCATGGGCTTCTCCAAGCAAGAATACTGGAGTGAGTTGCCATGCCCTCCGCCAGGGGATCGTCCCAACCCAGAGATTGAACCCGGGTTTCCCGAATTGCAGACAGATTCTTTACCGTCTCAGCCACCAGGGAAGCCTCTATGACGTAGAGGGACAGGTATGGATGGATGAGACAATCCTGGGATTGAGCAATCCCAGAGGAAAGAGAGCCTTAAGTGGGGCAGAATAAGTTCAGATTTGGGGAAGAGAGAATTGTCAGAGGCAGAATTCTCCAGGGCCACGCCATCCAACAGAAACTTAAGACCAGCCATAAACGTGTGCTGCCGGTGTGATGTCACGCTTTCACAAAGGAAGAACGGCAAAATTTAATAATAACTTTCATTTTCTTAATCTATGCAAATGTGATTGTTTCGGCACTTCATCCATCCAGAACACTCTGAGACACTGTGCATGTTTGGTTCACAGAAGGGCTTAGAAGTCCAGCACTTCTCATTCAGTCACATTGCACGTGCTCAGCTGTCCCGGGTGGCTGGCCGCTGCCCTAGGGGACTGCATAGCTCCGGGGTGGAGGTGGGTTTGAGACCCGCCTGTACCACCCACTGGCTATGCTACTTATCCTCACGGTGCGCCAGGCGCTGTTGTAAGGGCTTTCTGTGCATTAGCTCATCTGACTCATTTCCACCTTTCAGTTGAAAGACGTGGCGGCACAGAGAGGCTAAGTCATTTGCCCAAGGTCACCCAGGGACTGGGGGGCAGAGCCGGGACCCGAGCTTTACGAGCGCTGCATACTCGATTCCACAGTCTGATCACTAATGGATCAGTGAGTCAGTTCACAGGGCAGCTCCCCAAGTGGGGCTGGACCACGACTGTCTCTGTGCTCTGGGCTGCGATTCAGCAGACATCTTTGTGAGCTGCCTGCATCGTGCCAGCCAAAGGGCAGCCTGAGGCAGCCCTGGCTTTCTCTCCAGGGACTAGCTTTTCCTTGCCTTCCCACGGAGCCCTGTCCCGCTGCCAGTGTCCACCCTGGGCCCTAGTGGGCTGGGCTCCCCCACCCTGGCCGCGCCCTGAGAGCTCGTAAGTTCAGGCTGAGACTTGTGGGAGCCTGGGCACTCCTGCAGGTGGGGGAGGCTGGCCCGTGTCCACGGATGGAGTCTTGTCACCCTGGCCGCTGTCGCTGGCCAGGACTTTTGCCTGGGAATCTGAAGGATGCTGCCTTTCCTCTGGGGCCTCCTGGGCCCCTGGAAGTGGGTGAGGGTCTTAGTGGCCAAGTGGGTTCATGACTGGGGTTGTTTTTCCTGAATTACAGTTCTCAGCCTCCTTGCTCTTCTCCCATTCATTGAAAAATTACTTTTTTAAGTTGAATTTTTACCAAATTACTAAGTAACATGCACACATCTGGGTTCACACTTAGGTCTACACCATGGAACTCCCCTAGATCAAGGTCATGCACAATTCCATCCCCTACCAGGCTTCCTGTGACTCCACCCAGTCAACACCCTCCATACTCTGACCCCAGGGAACACCCAGCCTGGTTCCTGTCACCGTACATTGCTTCCACCCATCTCTGAGCTTCAAATGGGAACCCTTCAGCATGTGGTCATTTCTATTGACTTTTGATCAGCATAAGCTTTTTGAGATTTTGTCCATATTGTTGCAGAGATCCAAGATTTGCTTTTTTTTTTTTTAATTGTTAAGTTTGCCATCTTTGCAGGAATTTAGCACAGTTAACCCACTCACCTGCTAGCAGACATATGACTCATTTCCAATCTTGGGTCTGTGAGCCCTGCAGTCAGGGCACATCCTTGGTGGGTACAGCCCTCCAGTTTCCCCAAGTGGTCTGTTTCCCCTTACTCTCCTGACAACAAGACATGAGGGTTGTGTTGCTCCACGTCCTTGCCAGCATTTTGTATTGCTCATATATATATATATATTTTTTTTTTTTGGTCGCACTGCACTGCGTGAAGGATCTTAGTTCCCCCACCAGGAGCGAATTTGTGCCCCCTGCATTGGAAGCAAGGAGTCCCAACCGCTGGACCCTCACGGAAGTCTCTCACGTGTCATTTCCATTACAGCCGCTCTGTTAGATGCGCAGTAAACACGCCTTTCGTTGCATTTCTCTGATGACTGAAGGCGTGGAGAACCTTTCCGTCTCTCTCCTGGCCACTTTGCGAAGTGCCTGTTAACACCTTTCCTCTGCTTATAAGAAAATTAAGTTGTCTGTCTTTTTCTTCTTGACCTTGAGAGCCCGTTTTTATTTTTTTATTTTTTTAATTTTAAAATCTTTAATTCTTACATGCGTTCCCAAACAAGAACCCCCCTCCCACCTCCCTCCCCATAACATCTCTGTGGGTCATCCCCATGCACCAGCCCCAAGCATGCTGTATCCTGCGTCAGACATAGACTGGCGATTCAATTCTTACATGATAGTATACATGTTAGAATGCCATTCTCCAGAGAGCCCGTTTTTATATGCCAGCTACAAGTCTTTCGCTGGAGCTCTGTACGGTGATTATCTTCTCCCATGCTGTGGCTTGTCTTTTCAGTTTTTAAAAATTTATTTATTTATTTGGCTGCGTCAGATCTTCGTTGCATCACGCCTCTGCGGCTGTGGTGCACGGATTCCCTAGCTGTGGTGCGTGGGCTCGGGAGTCGCGGCATATGGGCTTAGTTGCGCCAAGGCACGTGGGAGCTTAGTTTTCTGACCAGGGATTGAACACGTGTCCTCTGCACTGCAAGGCAGATTCTTAACCGCTGGACCACCAGGGAAGTCCCCCTTTTTAGTTTTTCAATTGCCCTTTTTTCCATTTCTTTAGCTTCTTTTTTTTTTTATTTTCCCTTCAAAGATTGCACTTTCTATTTTGAGGTAAGTGTAGAGCCGCACGCAGTTGTAAGAACGCAGAGCGGTTGCATCTCCCTGTCACTCGGGTTCCCCAGTAACATCTGTAGCATCGTGTAAAGCCACAGCGCAGCAGCATAAGCAGGGCGCAGGCACCGACGCAGGCAGTTTACAGGGCACTCCGTCACCAGCGGGATCCCTAGGGCTGCCTTTCTAAGAAAAAGTTGGAGGATAATCGAAACTAGCGATGTTGTTCGTTTCTGCTGCTCAACAAGGCGAGTCAGCTCTGTGTATACATATGCCCCTCCCTGCCACCACCCCCAGTCCCACCCAACTGGGTCACCCCAGAGAATCAAACCGAGCTCCCCGTGCTAGACAGCAGCTTCCCACTAGCCGTCTATCGCACACGTGGTGGCGGACGCGTGCCGCTGCTCTGCTCTCAAGTGCGTCATACCCTTTCCTTCCCCCGCTGTGTTCACAAGCCATGCTGCCTTTCTGTAGCCACACCCACTCCCTCCCGTCCCACGCCGCTCCTTGATTCCTGGCAATCACAGCTGCCACAGTTGGAACCACGACAGAATCACGACCTGTTCTCCCTTTCTATAACTTTGCCATTTCAAGAATGTGACCCAAATCCAGATACATTCGTGTTTATCCGCAGTTCAGCACACCTCTTCGGGAATGCATGCAGTCGCCCTCTGCAGCAACACTTCATCCCTTTGCGGTCCTGAGTAGCGTTCCATGGGTGGTGCTCGGGGGCAGGGGGGAGGGGGGGATGGACCACAGGTTGTCTGATCGTCCGCATGTTGAAGGACATTTTGATAATTTTCCAGGTTTTGGTTATTAATTACAAAAAAGCTACCATAAATGTTTGCGTACAGGTGTGAACATAACATTCGTCTGGGGCAAAAGCCCAGGAATGTAACCGCCGGGTCACATTGTCAGCGCATGACTCAGGTTTTCAGAAACCCTGAAACCATTTTCCTGAGTAGCTGTGCCGTTTCACGTTCCCACCAGCCGCGCAGGATGTGTGCAGCGGTTGATGCTTTGCATTCTCGCCAGCACTTGGCGCTGTCCCTGTGCTTTGCTTCAGGTGTGCAGTGGCAGCTCGTTGTGGTCTCAGCGTGCATGGTTAATGGCTAATGACGTTGAACATCTTGCCATGTGCTTATTCGCCCTCTGAATGTCTTCTTTGGGGAAATATCTCTTCGTGTCGTTTGCTCGTGTCCTAATTGTTTGCTTTACTGTTGAGTTTTAAGAATTAAACATATATATATCCTAGGTACTTGTCCTTTGTCAGACATATAGATTGCATTTTTTTCTTTTAAACCGGTCTGTAGCTTGCCTTTTCATCCTCTTCACAGGGCTTTTGGGTGCGCCAAAGATTTTATTTTTGATGCGGTCCAATTCTTCAAGCTTTCCTTTTATGGGTGGTGCCCTGGGTGCCGAGTTTAGGACCTCTTTGCCTAGCTCCAGACCCCGAAGGTCTTCTATGCTTTCTCTACAAGTTTTATAGTTCTACGCGTTGGGCGTGTGCATGATCCAGAGGTAATCTTCATTGCATTCATTTTTCAAGGAATTAGGCAATGTCACTTGGGTTGTCTGATTTGCGTGTGAAGAGTTGTTCATAGTATTCCATTTTAGCCACTTGTTGTCTTTAGGATTTGTAGACCCCCTGTTTTGCTATTAGGATCAGCAATTTGTATCTTTTTTTTTATCTTTGTCAGTTTTGCTAGAGGTTTGTCACTTTTATTGTTCTCAAAGGACCAGCTCTTTTTTTCTTTAATTTTCTTTGTTGTTTTGGTTTCCAATTAAAAAAACCGTCTCCTCTTATGTTTATTATTTCTTCTCTATTTTCTTTTAATTTACTTTGCTCTTTTTCCTCGAGGTTCTTGAGGTGGGAGCTTCACTTACTGATTTTTTTTTCCCCTCCTTCTTTTCTTTTGTAATGCATTTAATGCTATGAAATTTCTTCTCAACACTGCTTTAGCCGTGTCCCACCCATGCTTATAAGTTGTATTTTCCTTTTGATTATTTTTTTGGGCAGTAGCATGCAGCATGTGGGATCTTAGTTCCTTGACCAGGGATCAAACCCATGCCTCCTGCTCTGGGGTTGCAGTTTCAACCACTGCACCACCAGGGAGGTCCCGTAAGCTGCATTTTCATTTTTATTAAGTTCAGTGTATTTTAAAATATAAAATTTCCCTTGAGACTACCTCTTTGACTCAAAGGCTCTGTGGAATTGTGTTTAGTTTCTAAATGTTAATAGAGATATTCCTGTTATCCTTCCTTTGTTGATTTCCAGTTTGACTCCACTGTAGTTGGAAACACTGTACAGTTTATACTCTTTTAGATTTGTTGAGGTTTATCCAATAGTCCTGGATATGGTCTACCTTGGTGTATGTTCCATGAGACAGTGTGTATTCTGGTGTTGCTGGTGGAATGTTTTGTAAATAGGGATTAGGTCCCATGTGTTGATGGTGGTCTTGAGTCTTCCGTTTCCTTGTTGATCTCCTATCTAGTTGTTCTATCAACCGTGGGGAGAGGTGTGTTGCAGTCTCCAACTATAATTCTTTATTTGCTTATTTATCCTCTCAGGTCTATTGGTTTTCCTTTGGCATTTTCAAGATTCTATGTTGTCTTTAGCTTTCAGAAATTTAATTAGTATGTGTCTTGGTGAGGGTTTCTTTGATTTATCCTGTTTAGGATTTACTCAGATTCTTGAATCAGTAAGTTTATGTCTCTTTACAAATTTGGGAAATTTTCAGCCCTTATTTCTTGGAGTATTTTTTTAGTCCTGTCATTTGTTTCTTTTACTTTGGGACTCTGATGACATGAATGCTTGATCTTAAAAAAAAAAAAAAGTTCCATAGGCCCCTGAGACTCTGTTCACTTTCTCTTCGTCTATTTTCACTTATTTCTTCTTTTCTCACACTTCTCAGAGGCTGTTTTCTCTCTGATGCTCAGACTCAGTAATTTCTAGTATTCTGTCTTCCAGTTCACTGATTCTTCCCTCTGTCTCTTCCATTCTGCTGCTGAATCCTTCAGTGAGTTTTTCATTTCATTTATTTATTCAGTTCTAAAATTTCAATTTGGTTTTTCTTTAGCTTCTGTTTCTTTGCTGAAGATTTCTACTTGTCATCTGCTTCTGATGTATTTCATAATTGCTTATTGAAGTATCTTAAGATGCATCAGTGGGAACAGAGGAGAGGATACACTGGAAAGGCCAGGCCAGAGGCTGCAAGGCCCACTGGGGAGAATGATGCAACGGGCCTCAGGGCTGATGAGTGCCCAGCCATGCCGTGGCATGGGGCTGGAAAGGGGCTGGGCTGGCATCCACTGCCACCAGCCTGGTGATTGTCAGGCCAGGGAAGGAGCAACTGGGCTTTAATGTGGCTGTGGGTGCCCCAGCCATCCTCGGGGCTCCAGATCTCCTGACCACAGTCCTCTCAGCACAGAGACAGTCTGGCCATGGGTGCACGGGGCCACCTGATGTGGGAGACAGCTGAAGTACAAGGAAGTTATGTAAGTGAGACGCTGCTATCTGCGAGGCCCTGTGGTACTCAAGCAAAGTAGACAGAACACAGCTCAGGTCAAGTGGGGACATGTGATCTCAGTCTGATAAGCAGAGTGGGTGATGCGTCCCCATCGATGGCGGATCTGAACACAGCCATCTCCCCAATATTTGCGGGTGTGGAGAAAGAGAGCTCTTTTAGGAATTTCTTCATTCTAAATATGGACACTGCCCTCTCGCTCTGACTACTGACTCGTCTGAAAGGAAGGGTCTGCTAAGTGCAGACCCAAATGGAGGAGGCTTCTCTGTTTGCAGCCCCCAAGTGTTAGCTCTTACCCTGAGTCATGGTGAACATCGCCGCCTTGTTGAAATGACCCTGTAATCCAGGGTGTGGCCTCTGGGTGTGCGTCCAAGGGAACCGTGCCAATTATTCTTTCCTGGGTAACAGAACATCCCCAAACACAGTGCCTTCCAACAGTGGTAAACACACATGATCTCACAGTTTCTGAGGGTCAGTAACCCGAGGCAGCTTAGCTGCGTGGTTCTGGCTCAGGGTCTCTTGCGAGGCTCCAGTCAAATGGTTGGCTGTGGCCACTTCATGTGAAGGCTCGACTGGGGCCAGAGGAGCTGCTTCGAAGCTCACTCACTGGTTGCTGAGGCGCCTTGGGCCCTCCCTGAGTCATTTGTAGCTTCAGTCCCTGAGAAAGGGTATTTCTGCAGGACTCCAGCTGGCTTTCCTCAGAGAGAGAGGGAGGGAAGGGATGGGGAGGGAGGCAGAGTGCAGGCACGTGAAGACGAGTGGGGTTGGTGGGCGATGGGGAGGAGGGTGGGAGAAATGTTCCGGAGCACTCAGGGAAAGTCTTTGTGTTCCAGAATATTGCTTAGAGCCCCATGACGAGATGCTGCTGAGGGCTTGGTGTTGCTGAGGGAGTGCAGCAGGGTGATATTTGGGGGGCTACAGTAAGGAGCCCAAAGTTTTAAGCAGAGAAATGATGTTTTCTTAAAATTCTGGCTTCTCTGATGGCTCAGCAGGTAAAGAATCCACTTGCAGTACAGGAGACATAGGAAACGTGGGTTTGATTCCTGGGCCGGGAAGATGCCCTGGAGGAGGGCTCATGGCAATCCACTCCAGTATTCTTGCCTGGAGAATCCCATGGACAGAGGAGCCTGACGGGCTATGGTCCATGGGGTCACAAAGAGTCAGACATGACTGAGCATGCATACCTTTTCCTCATAACTCTGGCGTGATGTATAGAGAATGGAATCGGGGGAGCCAGGTGAAGGCAGAGAGACAGTTTGGTCGTTTCCTGTTTTCAGATGTGGACACTGATGCTCGGAGCAGTGAAGCAGCTTTCGGGAAGTCAGAGCCAGACACCACGGAGCTCGGCTTCGAGCTCAGGCAGTCTGCTTGGAGCACATGCCCTTCAACTGGCTGCTCTAAGCACCTGTGATGGGTTGGACTGTGTCCCCCCAAGATATGTCCAATTCCTGGTACCTGGGAAAGTGACCTTATTTGGAAATGGTATCTTTGCAGGTGTAATCAAGTTAAGGATCTTGAGATGAGATCACAGTGAGTTTGGGTGGGCTGTGAGCCAATGACTGGGGTCCTCCTAAGAGAAAGGAGGGGGAGGGCTGAGACATACACACACACACACACACCAGTGAGGAGAAGGCCAAGTAGAGAAGAAGGCAGAGGCTGGAGTGAAGCCATCTACCAGCCAAGGGATTCTGGGACTGCCAGCGACCTCCAGGGTCTGGGAGGGAGGCCTGCAGCAGACTCTAGAGGGAGCAAGGCCCCGCCAACACCCTCGTTTAGGGCTTCTGGCTTCCAGAGCTGGGAGAGAATGAATTTCTGTGGTAGTAAGCCACCCATTTGTGGTCATTTATCTCAGCAGCCCTAGGACATTAGTACAGCCTCCCAGGCCCCTTCTGGGGCGAGCCAGAGCTCCCCACATTTCCAGACACTCACTGAGTCTGGGAAGACCCCAAGCATCCAGACCTAAGTGGGACGGTGAAGGGACCGCCCCTCTTTCTGCTGCCTGTTCTTCCTACAAAACTTCCATGAGGCCACCTGCTCCTTCAGGGCCCGGCCTGAGCTACAAATGACTTCAGACTGAGAGAGACGCAGAGAGAGAAGGGGGAGAGAGACACGAGGAACACAGGTGCTTCAAGGAGGGCCCCTCAGGCTTCAGTGTTCACAAGGATCATCTGGAGAGCTTGAAACACATCCCTGGGCACCCCCACCCAACACCAAGAGGTTCTGATTCAGTAGCTGGAGGTGGGCCCAGGAATGTGCACGTCTCACAAGTTCCCAGTGACGTTGCTGCTGCTGGTGGGGCCCATATGTGAGCAGCCCTGTTCTGGCAGAGGCAACAGCTTGGACCAAGGATGGGCAACAAAGAGTGATGTAGAGGGGGTGGGGAATCCAGCTGGCATGGAGCACAAAGGCCCCACCTGGGAGCACCGGATGAGGGAGGACAGGTGGGAGGTACATGTCCACGAGAGTTGGGGTGTGTCCAAGGCCAGGATGTGCGATCTAGGGTCTGCTCCTGGAGGGGAAGCCATGCGTGGGCCAGGCATGTGCAGGAAAACACAGGACTTGGGGGGCCACATGGGCAAATTGGGGCCTTGGGTCAAGCGTCTTCAGCATGGGGTTGGTGGCTGCCGTGGACGTTCAGAGATGGTCCCCCACCTTCAGGCTCAGGGAGCCAGTTCACAAATGTCAGTTCCATCAACAGTGTCGCCGTCAACCCAGCTGGGTGTCTGCAAGCTTCTCAAAATCTCCGGCCTGTGAACGCTGGCACTTGAGCTGGCAGGCGAGCTCAGCTGCAGGGGGCCCAGATTCAGACTGTCTTAAGGAGACAAAACTGAGACGAGCCACATTGAAACCGGTCAGGAGGCCTCAGAGGGAGCCTCTGTCCTCCTGCGATTGTTCGCGAAAGGCAAGACCCCTTCCATCTGCAAGGCTAGGTCCCTGGCTTTGCAAATGCAGCCCACCCCCCACGGAGCCCCGCAAAGCCCAGACCGCTTAATGCAGCTCCACGGGGCCCTCATAAACAGCCCTTCCCCAGCTGGTAGGAGCTGTTTTCTTTTCCCCTCTAAGAGGTTTGTTCCTGGTCATAAATTCTGCAGGCCCAGTCGGCCAGGCTAGGATGTACACGTTGGTAAACACTGTAGTTAAAAACACGCTTCCCGGCTGAGAAAGGGGGCCCAGACAATGGAGCCTTGTCCCCGGCAGCAAATCTGACGGCCACCTTCTTTGATTCCTTAACCTTGCTGCAGGCTTGTATGAAATTGGCCCCATTCTCCGGGGTCCATCAAACATGCATTTCAGCTCCTTCATTAGCATCATCCTCTGATCCATAACCGCTCGGCAAATCCAACAGTCATTTCGGTGTGGGCAGCGGCGGTTTCTATCTGGTGAACATCTAAAACTCCTTGACAAAGTTCCTTTTAAAATTTACTTCCTTTGTCCTGTCTTCGTCTTCTGTTGAGATCTTTAGTGGCCAATGTACTCCGAGATGACTTGGGGACAAAACTCCCGTCTGGCCCAGACAGTAAATCTAGCCTCCATTCAGACGGGTTAAATGCGTGCTTTATGCCTATTGTCACAAGCTCTCCAAAGCTCCTGCGCCTTTAAGGGTTTCCTACAATAAATTAAACCCATCACACCGTGGTCGTGGTCGAGGGAGGGGTCCAGCTTGGCTGCTCTGCGGTGCGGAGGGCCCTCGTTCGTGTTCGCCGGGTTTGAATGGGTTGGGCCAGGATCACCAGGCCCAGGGCACCAATCCCTCCGGCCCTCTGGCCTCGGGATACTTTGGAGTCTTGCTTGCAAGAGGCCAAAACCTGACCCCAAGTGGATGTGGCCAAAATGCAGTGGCTGGCACAGGAAGACCTGGGGTGGAGGAGTGGCTTGCTCCAGGCTCCACCACCCCAGGAGCCTGGCTGCATTCTCATCCCATCTCCCGGTGACATCCCTAGGCTCCCTCCTGTTTTATCACAGCAGGCTCCGGAAGGTTCCAAGGCAGCAAGAGTTCTTTCCCAGCATTCCCTAGCAAGAATCTCATTGGCTGAGATTGGGTCACATGACCCTCTCTGACCACTCCCAGCATTCCCTAGGAAAGAGCCTCATTGGCTGGGAGACACTTTAATATAAAGACACAGATTGAGAGTAGAGGGATGGAAAAATGATAAACCAGGCAAGTGATAAATATAAGGAGGCTGAAGTAGTTGTATTAGTGAAATAAAACAGGTTGAAGACAAAGTGTAATGCTGAGATAAAGGGGAACATTTTGTAATAATAATACTAAGTACAGATATTTAATATATTTAGTAAGTGGTGAAGAAGCCTTCGTAAGGAAGATTTATGGCTTGAGTGCTCTCATGACGCGACAGCTGATTTCCCCCAGAGTTAGTGGTCCAAGAGAGGATAAATCATAAACCACAAAGTCTTTTAGGACTTTGCCTCCGAAGTCACACAGCATCATTCCTGCAGTATGTGATTGGTTATACAAATCAGCCTGATTCAGGGTGGGAGGAAGATGCCAGGGGCAGGGATCCCAAGGGATGCAGAGCATTGCGGACCGTGGAGGGTGACTACTACACTCTTCGCTCTCTCTGCTTGGCCCTTGGGTCTCCACTTATTCATACAACAGGCCACTGGATATTGTCCTGAAGTCATTGACTCTGTTTTTTCAATCTTTTTTTCCCCCTCCTTGTGCTTCATTTTGGATAGTTTCCACCGCTGTGTCTTTAAGTTCCCCAATCTCTTCTTCTAGAGTGTCTAATTAGTTGTTCATTCCATCCAGGTAATACCTGATTTCAGATATTTATTTTTCATCCTTAGAAGTTTAATCTGGTCAGGTTGGTTGATAGTATGGTGTAAGTCACCTGTATTCTCTTGATTGTCTGTTTACTTGATCCACCGATTAATGAGAGAGGAGTGTTGAAATCTTCAACTATCACTGTCGGTGTACCCATTTGTTTGCAATTCTGTCCATTTTTGTTTGGTGTATTTTGACCTTCTGTTACTTAGCGCACACGTTTAGCATTGCCACATCTTGGTTAGGTGACTTTTTTATAGCACTGTGAAATTTCACTCTTTGTATCTTTTTCTCCATCTCTCTACTTTAAACCTATTTGTGTATTTAAATTTAGTGTGGTTTCTGTATATAGCCTGGAATTGGGTCTTCATCTTTCATCCAGCCTGACAGTTTACAAACAGAATTCTGAGTGTGACTAAATACTTTCCTGTGACTCAAAATTGCCACCACATGTCCTATGTCACATTTTTTTAGAGCCCCGGAATATGTCTCACTCTCATTCCTCATCTTAATTCGGTCCTCCCTAGTCAGCAGGGAGAATGATTCCATTTCACTGATGTGCGTGCTGAGACTCCAGAAGGGGTGTGACGTGCTAGAGCCCCTCCCATCAGATTTTCCAGCTCTCCTGTCCACACTGCAGCTGCAGTGATGGGGTGGGGGAGCGGGTGACCTTGAAGTGACACTGTGGGCTGAGAAGGAGACTCCAGCTTCTCACAAGGAGCTCCTCCTTCTTTGCACAAATAAGTGGATCGATAAAGGCTGTTTCGTATTCACATTGGACTGATCAGGAACTCCGCCCTTAACCAACCACATCAGAGGATACATTTTCCCTTTCAACACTGAGGTGAATTTTCCAGAAACTACAGGAGGTAGGTTTGCCCTAGAATTAGTTGGCAGCTTGTACCTATTGTTTAAAAAGAAAAAGAAAAGGTCTTGTAAACCTCTGCCCGCATCTTCAATGCTGGGAGAATGAGTATAATTGAGAGATTTAGGAATATTTTTAAAAAGAAAACCTCACAGCCTTCTGTTTGGGGTATGGCTGAGATGGGGCAAAAAGGGAAACTGAGCTTGCCTGAGCTAGGGGATTGAATATCAAAGGCAGTGGTCTGCCTGAGTGTGGTGTTGCTCAGGCCCCATCTGGAACCCTGCCCCCTGCCACAGTCAGGAGGTGGTGGATGGGGAGGGTCTCCTCTCTCGGGTCACTTGATCTGTTCCCGCCTACCTCTCCCACCCACCTTCTGTGGGCTCAGATTAGCCCTGGAAACCATCCACATGTCTGCAAGTGACATTCTTCATCTGTTTGGATAAATCAGATGCCTCTGTTGGGTTTTCCAAACCTCGAAGGGCATTTAAATATGCAACCTTGTGACCAGCATGGGGAACCTCTGCGAGGACCCGTGGGAGGCAGCAGGGAGCCAGACTCAAGCTTGGTCCTGGCGACCGGGTGTTCAATGATGGAGACACGATGACGGTTAACACCTGAGGCTCAGACACGAGGAACATGTCCATGGGACTCCAGCACAGCCTCAATTGTTGAGTGACAGCGGGACAGCCAAGGCTCTGGGGTCAGAGAAGGGATTCAGAGGCAGGTCTGATGAACGCTGATGAACGAGCACCTCCCAAGTGCTCCCACGGGAGGCAGGTTTTCCCAGGATGAGTTAGCAGCTTGTATCCATTGTTCCAAGGGGATAAAGAGCTTGTGAACATCTTGCCCCTCTTATTTGTGGGATGATGTGAGCCTGGTTGTTTTGCACAATCTCTTTGGCTTGTCTTGGGCCAACCCATCAGGATCTCATTACCCTACGTCTCAGTGAGGAAACTGAGGCTGGGGGAGCCTTTAGGCACAGTTGTGAAGACTAGCCTCTCAGAGGAGGGGGCCTGTGTGTCCAAGGCCAGGTGGGGATGGGGTGAGGCTGAGGGCTTTTTTCTTGCACAGGAAGCAATGAACCTATATTTGGAAGCAGGCTAGCCCAAGACCTGTCCAGACCCAGCAAGTGCCACAGCATAAACAGACCAAAGGGTCTGGGCAGTTACTGGATGAGGCTGAGGCTGTACCAGGAGCCTGGAATCCCTGACAAGGTATAGCCTGAGTCCAGCATGGCTGTCCTCCTACTAAGATCACCTCTGTCATAGCTCCTTGGGTCTGGATGGGATGGGATGGGACAGGACCCAGGGATGTTGTTTTATTTTACAGATGAAGAGATCGAGGCACGGGGGGAATGGGGAAATTTCTGGAAGTACCAGATGAGCAAACGGTCAAGCAAAGATGAGACCAGCTTCTCTCCCCTTCCTGATGGTCTCTCCATTCCTGGTTCACATGCTCCCTTTGAGGGTAGGGTTTCTTTGGGGCTGGCTTCTCCCCTGTGGTCGCTGGGGATGTGAGTGATGCCAAAAGGCTAGAGTTCCTGAGCCAGATACCACCCCCACCCCCCAAGAAACTGCCAAGTTTCTTTCATCCTTTCTTTGGGGAGTAGGGTTGCATCTGGGTCCAGCCCAGGCATCTGACCTCTACCTATAGAGTTTGTGAGGTCAGTGTGTGTGGTGGGGGTGGAAGGGGCTGATGTAGAGGGTTAAGGCTGGGCAGTTTCTCCCAAGCCCATGAAACTGAGACTTTTACTGGTTCTCCCACTTGGTGACAATCCCCTCCCTTGTCCTCAGTGAAGGCTTTTGGGGTTGGGGGCTGTGAGTTCTTTCTCCAGTTGTGAGTTCCCTTGGAGACCCAGGAGAGACATTTGCAGGACAATGCCTAGGTCTCCAACCATAGGACTGAGCGCCTCCAGGTGGAAGTGTCTGGAATTGCAGGTTTTAGAAGCTTGGATTGAGGCAATAATTGAGAGTTCTCCAGGTCCCAGTGCCTGTGGGGAAGGCCACAACCCTCATCTGATGCCTTTTGCTCTGTCTCCTCTCTGCCCCCCTCCAAGAGCACAGGCAGGCTGCTTCCTTGCTGTGAGGAGTTGGTCTGACTCTCTCACCACACTGTCAGTGAAGATACTGAAATTTAAACACTTACCCTTTGCTTACCAGGGTCCCTCCCAAGGGCTTCTCTGCCCCAGCCTACAAGTCACCCCTGACCCTGGGTCTTGTTTCTGGGTTGGGGGCTGGCTTTCAGGACAACTTGCTCCAGGTGGACCTCCTGGAGTTTACTGCTCAGGGACCCAGTGATCAGGACTCAAGGCCTCCTGTTCCTTCTGGGACCAGAGGTGGCAGGACCTACCTGAGCTGCTGGTTTCTCCCCTGTGGTTGCTGGGGGCATGAGTGACGCCAAAGGGCTAGAGGCCCCCCAGCCAGATACCACCCCCTCCCCCCTCCCAAGAAACTGCAAAGGACTTTTCCAGTGTGGCCTTGGTGCTCAGTTGCTCAGTCATGTCCAACTCTTTGCGGCCCCATGGACTGTAGCCTGCCAGGCTCCTCTGTCCACAGAATTTTCCAGCCAAGAATACTGGAGTGCATTCCCATTTCCCACTCCAGAGGATCTTCCCAACCCAAGGATTGAACCCAGGTCTCTTATGTCTCCTGAACTGGCAGGCAGATTTGGTGGTGCCCGCCTTTTGGCTAAGGTCAAGTGGTGGCTTAGATGGAAAGTGTCTGTCTACAATGTGGGAGACCTGGGTTCGATCCCTCGGTCGGAAAGTTCCCGGAGAAGGAAACGGCAACCCACTCCAGTACTCTTGCCTGGAAAATCCCATGGACGGAGGAGCCTGGTGTCCATGGGGTCACAAAGAGTTGGACACGACTGAGCGACTTCACTTTCTAGTACCACCTGGGAAGCCCGATTTGGCCTTAAAAATAAACAAATCTCAGTCAAACGTACTAAGGTTGGGTCTTTCAGCTCTGAAGTAGGAAATCACATTATAAAATCGCCATCATGCAGAGAGAAGCCAAGAAGGATGAAACCCTGAAAACACAGAGGAAAACGGCGTCATGGGGAAGGTCAGGCAGTCAGTTAATCATGCCACTGTGTGCAATTTTTCAGCATTTAGTGACGTTTAAAATGTGTCACTTGTTGTGATTCCTCTTTCATTAAATTGACTGTTGTGTACTTAATCTGTCTTTGAAATGTGGGTGCTTTTTCTTAAATGGGCCTCCAGATTGCATGAGCTTCAGGCCCCAGAAGTCTGGATCCACCTAGCCTTTTCTTTGCTCAGAGACTCAGGCCCCGGGTGGGGTTCCAGGCTTTGTATTATTGCTTTGCCCACAAGGAGACCCACTTAGAAGAGTCTCTCCCATCCTAAAAGGAACAAAAGCTGCCACTGGTATTCAATTCCCCGATCCCAGTGTTTGTGGGCATCTTGGGTCCCCATGGAGGCCTCTGGTGAAAGAGGAAGTGAGGGAGGCAGACGGGATGGGGGCCGGGCTCTGAGATCTGTGTCAGAGCAGATGGCAGGAGCACGTGAACAGGTGAGTGTAGGTGAGCAGGGCTCCAGGATACCCTCCCCCTCCGCCCCTCCCCCAGGGTCTCCAGGCCCCACCTTTGCCCGGCCCAGGACTAGGTGCCAGAGGAAGCTGGCTCTGTGTGGAGCTGCTACCCCCAGTGAAAGACGGCCCCCCCGCTGAGCCGACGCTGAGTAGGCTGCTCCATGACTGCACAAGCCTGGCTGTCTGGGGCTTGTGTGTGCATCTCTGTGGGTGGGTCCCCACCTGCACCTCCTGAGAAGGAGAGGCTTCACTCCTGGGAGGCAGAGTACACCAAGAGTAAGGAACTCGCCTCACCAGCACTTGATCCAGACCTGTTCAGTGTGGCTCTTCGGCCTTGCTGACTCTGAGCATATGTCTGTATGTGATCTTCATGGTCTCTCTCGGCTTGGGCTTTCAAGGAGTCCCAAGCAGTTACTTTGTAGAAGATATATAGGAAGTTATATACAGCCATTTACCCACCATATATCCATTTGTGTACCATCCAGGCATCCATATATTCACCCGTTCACTCACACAGTCATCCACTCATCCACCCATCCATCCACTCATCCACCCATCTGTCTACTAATTCACCCATCCATCTACTCATCCACCCATCCATCTATTCATCCACCCATCCATTCACTCATCCACCCATCCACCCACTCATCCACCCATCTGTCACTAATTCACCCATCTGTCCACTAATTCACCCATTCATTAATCCATCGATCCATTTGATTCATCCTTCCATCCACCCACCCATCTATCCACCATCTACCCATCTGTCCATCAGTCCATAAATACACTCATCCACCCACCCATCCATCCATTCATCCACCCATCCATCCATCCACCCACCCATCTATCCACCATCTATGCATCTGTCCATCAGTCCATAAATACACTCATCCACCTATCCATCTATCCATTCAGTCACCCCTCCATCAATCCATCGATCCATTTGGTTCATCCATACATCCACCCACCCATCCATCCATCCATCCACTCATCCATTGACCCATCCATCCACCCATCTATCTGATCAGTGCTCAATGAACCACATGTTATTCTGGGACCAGCTTTGGCTGTTGGGGACACAGGGGAATCAGATGTGGTCCTTTCCCTGAGTTGTTCTCAGCTCCATTCTGAAGAAAGATCAAAGTGAACTTTAGTCCCTCAGTCGTGTGTCTAACTCTTTGTGACGCCACGGTCTACAGTCCACCAGGCTCCTGTGACCATGGAATTCTCCAGGCAAGAATACTGGGGTGGGTGGCCATTCCCTTCTCCAGGGGATCTTCCTGACCCAGGGACTGAACCCGGGCCTCCTGCATTGGAAGCAGACTCTTCACCATCGGAGACCGGAGAGACCGGGGAGAAACAGTTGCAGCATGTCAGGATCCATGCTGTTGCTGAAGCCAGTGCGGTGAGCACCCCAGGAGGATGCGCTCAGCCGGAAGTAGGCCAGGGGAGACTTTCCGGGGGAGGAGACCTTGACTCTGGGTCCTGAGCAGCACTCGGGATTCAGGAGGAGGGAGATGGAGGACACTCCAGACCGCGAGACAGACCCCTTCCTCAGCCTCTCGGGATGGGTTCCGGAGTGTGGGAGCCAGTCTACGCGGCGGTGCTCATCCCTTACCCCCCGGATTCCACACCCTTGTATGGCGCCCTCCACCCGAATCAGGGTTGGTCTGGATGACGGATTGTCGCTGTTGTGGAGAGTGAGGATGTACAGCCACTCGGTCGTGTCCAGCTCTTTGTGACCACATGGACTGT
This sequence comes from Budorcas taxicolor, assembly GCF_023091745.1. Taxonomy (NCBI): domain Eukaryota; kingdom Metazoa; phylum Chordata; class Mammalia; order Artiodactyla; family Bovidae; genus Budorcas; species Budorcas taxicolor. The sequence continues at coordinate 47,245,649 of NC_068934.1, forward strand.
AGCCCACCGGGCCCCTCTGTCTGTCGAATTCTCCAAGCAAGAATACCGGAGTGGGTAGTCATTCCCTTCTCCAGGGGATCTTCTGGGCCCAAGGACTGAACTCGGGTATCCTGTATTGCAGACAGATTCTTTACTGTCTGAGCCATCAGGCAAGCCCCTAGGGTTGCAAAGAGTCAGACACACCTGAACGGATAACACTTATTTTCTTTTTTCAGACATTCATTAAATTATCAAATATTTATTGAGCACCTACTGTGTACAAGGCTCTTGCTGTGTGCTTTGACTGCAGCAAGGATGATGTCAGCCCGGGACCCTGGCCTGCTGTTACAGCCCTTCTTCAATAAGGGTCCCAGGAGATAGCTTTGTGTGTTAAAACTCAGCCTGGGGTGGGCCCTGCCCAAGGGATACTCAGCTCTGAAATGGGCCTCGGGAGGTTTTGTTCTGTTTTTTATTATTTAAATATCTTTTTTTTTCCAAAATGAGGACTTTAAAAAAATTATGTATAGTTGATTTACAATGACGTGTTAGTTTCTGGTGTACTGCAAAGTGATTCAGTTGCTTATATGTATTCTTTTTCCAGAATCGTTTCCACTATAGTTTCTTATAAGATATTGAATACAGTTTCCTGTGCTACACAGTAGGTCCTTGCCGGTTATATATTTTATATATAGCAGTTAGTCCCAAACTCCTAATTTACCCCTCCTGCCCCCTTCCTCCCCTTTGGTAATGCTAAGTTTGTTTTCTGTGCTCATGAGTATTTCTGCTTTGTAAATAAGTCCATTTGTATTATTTTTAAGATTCCACAGCTAAGTGGCATCAAGTGATACTTGTCTTTCTCTGACTTGCTCGCCTCGTATGATAATCTCTAGGTCCATCCGTGTTGCTGCCAATGGCATTCGCTCATTCTTTCTTATGGCTGAGGAGTATTCTGAACTCATATATATATGATTTTAAGAGAAATGCAGGGCTGAATGAGTTACAAGTTGGAATCAAGATAGGCGGGAGCAACACCAACAACCTCATATATGTGGATGATTCCAGTCTAATGGCAGAAAGTGAAAAGGAGCCTCTTGAGGAGGGTGAAGGATGAGAGTGAAAGGGCTGGCTTAACATTAAGTATTACAAAAATTAAGATCACGGCATCCAACCCCATTCCTGCGTGGCAAATAGAAGGGGAAATGGAGGGAGTAGTGACAGAGTTCCTCTTTTGGGGCCAAAGTCACTGCGGATGGTGACTGCAGCCATGAAATCAGAAGACAGTTGCTTCTTGGCAGGAAAACGATGACAAGCCTGGACAGCGTGTTGAAAAGCAGAGACGTTGCTCTGCTGACAAAGGTCCGTAGAGTCAAGGCTATGGTCTCCCAGTGGTCACGTACGGTTGCGAGAGCTGGACTGTAAAAGAGGCAGAACGCCCAAGAATGGATGCCTTTGAACTGTGGTGCTGGAGAAGACTCCTGAGAGTCCTTTGGACAGCAAGGAGATCCAACCAGTCAATCTTAAGGGAGATCAACTCTGAACAGTCACTGCAAGGACGGATGCTGAAGCTGAAGCTCCAGTATCTTGGCCATCGGATGCAAACAGATGACTCATTGGAAAAGTCCCTGATGCTGGGAAAGATTGAAGGCAGAAGGAAAAGAGGGCGTCAGAGGATGAGACGGCTGGACAGCATCACTGATGCAATGACCATGAACTTGGGCAAAGTCCGGGAGATGGCAAGGGACAGGGAGGCCTGGTGTGCTACAGTCCATGGGGTTGCAAAGAGTCTGACATGACTGAACAACAATATATATATACGTATGTAAGTTGCTTCAATGTCTTGGCCATCGTAAGCAGTGCTGCTATGAACATTGGGGTACACATATCTTTTCAAATTAGAGTTTTTGTCTTTTCTGGATATATGCACAGGGGTGAGATTGCTGGATTATATGGCATCTCAACTGTAGTTCTTAAATGCACCGTTATACTGTTCTGCAGAGTGTCTACACCATTAATTTCAGCACTTTTAAGTTGCAGGGTAATTGAGCAGATTTAGTGATCCGAATGCTTCCTGCCCTCCCCGCTGCCCAGTTCCCTCTGTTATCGCACCCTGCGTTGGAGAACAGTCTTGATCCGTTATTACTTGTTACAACGGACAAGGCGATCTTGACAGATTATGAGTGACTAAAACCTACAGTTACCATCAGGGCTCACACTTCGTGTTGTACATTCTGTGGGTTTTGGAAAATGCGTAATGTCGTGTATCCACGGTTATAACGTCCAGAATAGTGTCTTCTGTGAGCGGGCTGATTAGTCGTGTCCGACTCTTCCGTGACTCCGCGGACTGCAGCCCGCCAGGCTCCTCTGTTCATGGGATTCTCCAGGCAAGAATTCTGGAGTGGGGTGCCATTCCTCCTCCCGTGTCACTGCCCTGAAAATCCTCTGTGCCCCACCTGTCTGTCCCTCCTTCCCCTAATCTTTTCCCTGTCTCCATAGTGTTGCCTTTCTCTCGGATGTCATGTGGTTGAATCAGACAGTATAGCCTTTTCAGACTGGCTCCTCCCACTCCTCATTTTTATGTTTCTTCTGTGTCTTTTGTGGCTTGACAGCTCATTTCGTCTTCTTTTTTTGCTCTTAAAAATGAAGAAAGTTTTTGACTGCCATCCATTCATATGGTTCCAAACTCAAAAGGAACCCAAGTCCCCCTCTTACTCCCATCCTCCAGCTACCGGCTTCCCTTCCTTGGAGGCAACTGGTGTTAACACTTTCTTGACAGAACATCCTTCTGAAGATTATTTTATATGTGGAGAAGCATTTTTCTTGCCCTCTTTTTTCACTGTGTTAGAATACCCATAACACAGAACTTACCATCTTAGCCTTTTTAAGGATGTATTTCAGCAGTTTTAGATGCAAGGAAGTATCTTGTGCACCCATCACCATCAGGCATCCTGTAACTCTTTTCATCTTGTGAATTGGGAATCCTCCTCACGAAATATTAACTCCCTATCCTCCCCTCTGCCAGCCCCCGGCATCCACCGTTCCACCCCCTGTCTTTATAATGTTGACTATTCAAAATGCCTTGCTCATTTTTTTACATCATCAAATAATATTGCTTTTGTTCAGTCGCTCACTGTCCGACTCTTTGCGACTCCATGGATTGCAGCTCGCCAGTCCTCCCTGTCCTTCACTATCTCCCGGAGCTTGCTCAAACTCACGTCCACTGAGTCGGTGATGGCATCCAACCATCTCACCCTCTATCTTCCCCTTCTTCTCCTGTGGGAATCCTCTCACAGAGCCTCCGGTGACTCGACAGGGGAGCTGGTTTGAATCCTGGGGATCTTCAAAAGGTCCCCAGCCTGGTGAGCTTGGAAGCTCCTTCCTTCAACCTATGAAGAGCCCACTGGGTTCCCTTTCCTTCCCTTTATATTTTGATGCAGCTGGTTGCTCTTTTTCAGTCCATGGGGTTGCAAAGAGTTGGACACAACTGAGCGACTAACACTAATGCATTTTTTTAAAAAAAGTATTTAAGTGGAGGATAATTGCCTTACAATACTGTGTTGATTTCTGCCATACAGGAACATGAATCAGCCATAGGTGTACACATGTCCCCTCCGTCTCAAACCTCCCTCCCACCTCCCACCCCATCCCTCTCCTCTAGGTTGTCACAGAGCCCCAGGCTGAACTCCCTGCATCACAAGCGGTTTCCACTGCTGATCTGCTTCACATGTGGGTGCGTGTGCTTCCATGCTCCTGACTCAGTTTGTCCCACCCTCTCCTCCCCACACCGTGTCCAAAGGTCTGTTCTCCACGTCCGCATCTCCACCACCACCCTGCAAATAGCTTCATCAGTATCATCTTTCTAGATTCCGTATAGATGCATTACGATATGGTATTTGTTTTTCTCTTTCTGACTCACTTCCCTCTGTATAACAGGCTCTAGGTTCATGTACTTCGTTCGAACTGACTCATATGCGTTCCTTTTTATGGCTGAGTGATATTCCATTGTATGTATGTACCACAACTTTCTTATTCATTCGTCTCTTGATGGACCTCTAGGTTGCTTTTATGTCTTAGCTATTGTAAAAGTGCTGCCACGAACAGTGGGGTACATGTGTCTTTTTCAGTTATGGTCTCCTCAAGGCATAAGCCCAGTAGTGAGATTGTTGGGTCATATGGTAGTTTTATTCCTAGTTTTTTTTCTTTTTTTAAATGAATCTCCAAACTGCTCTCCATAGTGGCTGTATAAATTTACATTCCCATCGGCAGTCCAGGAAAGTTCCCTTTCCTCCACACTCTGTCCAGCAGCTGGTCAATCCTTTGTTCTCTTCTTTGCTGGTCTCAGCACGTCAGCCGCCCTTCCAGCCCGGGCCGTGTCCCCATCTGTTCGGTGAGCTGCCCTGCACGTGTCCTGCAGGCTTGGTCATCTCTGCTCTGCTCCTTGCTGGCCCTGGGGCTGTGTGTTCCTCAGTGTGCCCGTCTGCACAGTGGGTGTTAGACCTACAAAACAGACATCTGGGGGCTCCCCGGGACTCAGGGTATAAGCCTCCTCCCTGTGGGGGGCGGGGTGCATTCCCACCGTGTTTTCTCTGGCTCCTGTGTGGGGTCCCTCGCGGGTGGTTTGTGCCTTCTCGGGGCAGCAGGGAGCCAGGGGTCTGGGTCTGCCCGTGGGGAGTGTGTGAATCAAAGGAGCCGGCCGCAGCTGAAGCAACCTCGCCTGGATTCTTAATGTGGCCTCTTGACAGACCGATTGTGTAACGGCATTCCTCCCAAGGAAACACGTCTGCCCCCTCGGAGAAGGTGCGAGAGCTTCCCAGACACTGAAAGGGCCCTGCTGGGTAAATTAATTCTTCATTATTCCGTTCCCGGGGCTCTCGTGTTGGCCCAGCGCCCGGCACACAGACGCCCGCCTGCACCGGGTCGCCCAGACGCCCGCCTGCACTGGGTCGCCCAGACGCGGGGGTGGCGAGTGCCAGGTAGGCTTGGCCATCCACAGAATCGGAAGATGTGCTCAGAAGTGCAGATTCCCGTCCTTCCTTGTCTCCTCCGCCGGGACAAAGGGTCTGTTGTTGACATGTGAACTTGCTGTCTGGTATCTAAGTATTTTACCGCTGGGGACGCGCAGGGTCATGTCTGTCTGCACACGACAGCTTTGAGTAGGGTTGGGGGTTCTGGCAAGATGCTTGCCATTTCTCCTTCTCCGTGGGTCCTGGTTTACCCACTCTGGACCTCGGCAAACACTCCTGGGACCAGAAAATGCCACTCGCTGTTACGATTTCCGAGTGGGGTCCTCAGACCCCCAAACTATTCAGACCCAGGGCATGGAGAGTGCAGTGCAGGCCTTGATGCCCCAGATGTGGGGGTCCCAGAGGTATGGCTGCTGTGGGTCATCACAGGCGGGGACGGGGAGATGACTTTACTGGATTGAGCACATGCTGGAGACGATGCCTGTGAGTGAGCCAGCGTCCTTTCTCCCATCTTTGATGTGCCCCTTCCCCTGGTCTACCTTCATCCAAACTAGACGTGAAAGTCCATCACCACCACTGATGAGCTGGGCGGACCTCAGTCAGCTACCTAATCACTCTCACCCTCAGTTTTCTCATCTGTAAAATGGGGATGGTGATCCTGCCTCCACAGGTTGGGATGTTGGGAGAGGAAGCTGAGGTCCTGCATGGAAGCACTTGGGACGCGCCCGGCCTGGGGAGAAGCTCAAGAAATGGTGCCTGTTTCACCCAGTTGCCTTCTTACTGATTTGACAGCCACCTGAGCCGGGATCGAGGGTCCCTGCCCCAGAGGGTGGGCGGGCGTTGGGAAGGGCACGAACAGGGAAGCGTGTTCAGGGAATCCCCCTGTCACCAAGGGGACCTGTGTGGACGAGGATATCAGATGCCCAGGTTCACAGCCAAGGTGGTTTGTTACCAGCTGGGGCCTCAGTTTCCCCAGATGTGAAGCAGGCGATGCTGGTGGCAGCGGCTCCTGGGGATTAAATGAGTGAGTGCTCTGTGACACACAGCACAGCGCAGCATCCAGCAAACGCGTCTCGGGCTTGTTAATACGCAGCTATGTGTACGCAGTCACGGGGCTGATGCCACCGCTCTCAGAGGCCAAGACGGAGGATACAGAGGTTGATGGAGATTTCGTCTGCAGCGGGCCCGAGGTCAGCAACCCACGCTCCCAGCGGTCCGGAGGCCAGAGCAGGAAGCACTCAGGCGGTCTCCTCCCTCCAGCCGCTATCTCTCCGGGCTCCGGGCACCTCTTGCCGCTTCCTTCCCGGGGGAGCGGGCGGGAAACCAGAGCCGCTGGCGGGCCTTTCATCCACCCCGGGACGGGAGCGAGTTACAGGTGAGGCCATTGTTCCTGAGCACAGGTGGAGATAATGCATCCTGACAGCCCGGAGGACGGGCCCCTGGCAGCCCCACCGGCCTGGCCCGAGCCCCAGGGCAGCCCTCGTGGGCACCCGAGTTACAACACGTCCTGTGAACGCTCCCCACGGCGCGGCCTCTTCATGTGTTTCCAGCGCCGGCGGCTGGGGCTGCACCTGGGAGCGACGCGGCGCATTCATCGAGGGCTTTGGCGAAGGTCACCGCCAGCTGGGGGACAGAACGTGTATTGTCGAGGGTGCCAGCCCAGTCTCCGCGGCCGGCCGGCTGCCCTGACCACAGGCATTCCTCGCGCTCACCCTCGTCCACACCAGGCAGGCACCCGCTCCCGTGGGGGCTGGCCTTGCCCCCGCCCTCCGACGCCACCTTCGGGCCGCGGGCTGGAGCCTCACCCACCATCTTCCAAAACCTAATTGCCTCGCGCTGTGTCTGTGACGGGCACGGACCCAGGGCCCCGGGCCTGCCAAGAATTTCCCCGTGTGAATACCTGCGCAGGGCATCTCCTGTGGGAACCGGGAGGCACCCGGGGCCTGGCATTTGTCCCCGGCTGTCTTGTGACATTAGGCAGATCAAAGCCCCATTGTCAACAGTCGCGTTCGCTCTGTTCCTCTGCTCGGAGCCCGTGTCCTGGGACTGCCCTTCCCTCGTCTCAGACTCAGGGTGGGGGGCTGACCCCCGGGACCCGGCTCCCAGTCCAGCCCCGGCGCTCCTCCTGGCAGGGCCCCCACCGAAAGCGAACGGTCTCTCCCGGGTCTGAGGCCGGGCACACCCTGACGAAGAATGAGAAAGTGGGGCAGCCCGGCTCCTCCCTGTGTCTTCAGAGCCGCAAGCTCCGACCTGGCTCTGCATGCAGCAGCTCGGACTGCGAGAAGAAAGTCACCGAGGCTGGAATTGCTCCCGGAGCTGGTGGAGGGGGAAGGGCAGCGGAAAGTAGCGGGGTGATGGCCCTGCTCAGCACCCCTCGGAGAACACCCGGGAGAAGGGACACCCCGAGAAGCATGAACATGGACCGTCAGGAAGGTGTCAGATCCTCCCAAGTCCACCACTGGTGTCCAACGAGGGGGCCAATCAAATGATTCAACCACACAAGTGGCAACGCTTGAGCTCAAAGGAGCTCACTGCATCTTAGACCCACTGGCCCAGGCTGCCTATGCATGTGCTAAGCTGGGGGAGGAAAGAGCGCCCGGATGGATTAATTATGTCCGTCCAGGTGTCAGTCTCTCCCAAGACCAGGGAGCTGTACTCACATTTCGTATCTCTATTGGACAGGAGTCTTTCTGAGTGTAGGTGGCGTATGCATGTGTTGAGAAGCCCAGGGATTTCAGCTTCAGGAATGGCTGGATCCAGAGGCTCAAATGCTATCATCAGACCTCCATCTCACTTTCTCCATTTCTCATTTCTGCCTTCCTCTGAGAAGGCTGTAATTCCTGGATGGGCTTACGTGGATTTGATTGGGGTCACATGCCCATTTCTGATTCAGCCACAATAGCCAGGGGGCTAAGAAATGCTGACTGACCACTCTGGGTCTGGGGAACACCTTTTGCATCTCTTGAATCTCACGGACTGAGAGAGGTTTGCACTGGGAGGGGCCTCGATGCACAAGACGCCATGGACCACGATGCTCCTTTTATTAACAGCGGCGCATGTGCCAGGGTCTTCCATGCTGGAGAAGTTGGAGAACATTCTATATCCAGGGCAGAGATGGGCATGATTGCCCAAAGGGCTGGTTAGGCAGAATTGAGGTCTGGCCAAGTGTGATATTATGATTTTTAATAAGAAATATAAATTTGGTCTTAGTCCCCATTCCTGGCACAGAGACCCTAAACGCCTTGGAGTTTCCTGTGACGAGAGCACAAAGGTGTCTTTTGTTATGTTGACAATGTGATTTTTGGAAACTACCTAGGATGGAGGCTGGCTGCCGGGAGAGCCAACCACACGCATCAGAGACAGAAATTCAGCCCCACCACAGGGAGGGTGAACCCAACACAAATCACCAATGATTTGACCAATCGTGCCCGTGTAATAAATTCTCCAAAACCCCCAAAAGGACAGGGTTCTGGGAGCTTCCAGGTTGGTGAACATGTGCAGATTTGAGGAGAGCAGTGCTCAGAGATCATGGGAGCTCTGAACCTCCCCCTCATACCTTACCCTGTGTGTCTCCTCCATCTGTGTGTTCTTGAGTTATGTTCTTTTGTAATAAACCTGAGGGCTCAGGCAATAAAGAATCTGTCTGCTATGCGAGAGACCTGGGTTTGATCCTTGGGTCAAGAAGATCCCCTGGAGAATGGAATGGCAACCCACTTCGATATTCTTGCCTGGAGAATCCCATGGACAGAGGAGCCTGGTGGGCTACAGTTCATGAGCTCAAAAAGAGTCGGACACGACTGAGTGACTCTGTGTGTGTGTGTGTGTGTGTGTGTGTGTGTGTGTGTGTGTGAACTAGTAGGCAAAATGTTTCTCTGAGTCCTGTGAAGTGCTATACAAAATAATTGAACCCAAGGAGAGAGTCGCTGGAACCCCTAAACTGTAGCTAGTGGGTCAGAAGCACAGATGGTGACCTGGATTTGATACTGGCATCCAAGTGGGATTGGGACTCTTGTGGGTGAGGCTGTGATTGTACAGTCTGTACTCTCTCCAGGCTGGTAGTGTTAGAATTGAGTGGAATTGTAGGATTCTCAGCTCATGTCCAAGAATTGTTTGCTGTGGGAAACAACCCACAGACTGGAACTGCTGTCAGTATCTTAGTTGGAAGCAGAGTCAAACAATGAAAAACCTTGCGAGTTAGCCTAAGGAGTTGAAGTGTATCCACCAAGCAGCAGGAACCGCTGAAGGGTCTCAAGCACATGGGTTTGATCTGATTTATGCTGTGGACTTCCCTTGTGGCTCAGCTGGTGAAGAATCTGCCTGCAATGTGGGAAACTTGGGTTCGGTCCCTAGGTTGGGAAGATCCCCTGGAGAAGGGAAAGGCTACCCACTCCAGTATTCTGGCCTGGAGAATTCATGGACTCTATAGTCCATGGTGTCGCAAAGAGTCAGACATGACTGAGCGATTTTCACTCACTCACTCATGCTGTGGACAGAATACAGTGGCTTCTCTGGTGTGTAGTGTGGGCTGGACAAGAGGTAAGAAGGTTGTTGTAATAGCTGAATTGTGGCTGATCAAGTCCTCATTAAGCTCAGAATTTGGAGTGAAGGTTAGCTTAGCTAGGAGCTGGGCCAAGCGGGAGATAAAGGGAGACAGAGCAGTTAGGAGAATCACGAAGCCCTAGGTCTGAGAACGACAGCTTTCCAGACAAGAAGGAAGCAGACGGAGCATGAGGTCTTCCCAAAAGGCTCAGTGTTGATACATCCACTCTCGGTAGGCCCTCAGTCATAGCCCGGTGACTCTTACTTTACAAACAGTAATAATGAATTTTCAGACTTCTGTTTCTACTCAATAGGAAACCAGGGATTCATAAATTGGATGTGTGTGTGTCTGTGTGAAGGAGAGAGAGAGAGAGAAATTGAGAGAGAGACATGGAGAGTGAGATTTAGTGGGAGGGTAGCAGTGGAACAGCAGGGGAAAAAGTGGAAACAGTGACAGATTTTATTTCTTGGGCTCCAAAATAACCGAAGATGGTGACTGCAACCATGAAATTATAAGACACTTGTCCCTTGGAAGGAAAACTATGACAAATCTAGATAGTACGTTAAAAAGCAAGAGACATCACTTTGCCAACAAAGGTCCATAAAAAGCGATAGATAGTAAAGCTATAGTTTTTCCAGTAGTCATATACGGATGTGATCGTTGGACCATCAAGAAGGCTGAGTGCCAAAGAACTGATACTTTTGAATTGTGGTGCTGGAGAAGACTCTTGAGAGTCCTTTGGACTGCAAGGAGATCAAACCAGTCAATCCTAAAGGAAATCAACTCAGAATATTCATTAGAAGGACTGATACTGAAGCTCCACTACTTTGACCACTTGATGCAAAGAGCTGACTCATTGGAAGGGAATCTAATGCTGGGAAAGATTGAGGGCAGGAGGAGAAGAGGACGACAGAGGATGAGATGGTTGGATGGCATCACCAACTCAATGGACATGAATTTGGGCAAACTCTGGGAGATAGTGGAGGACAGAGGATCCTGGCCTGCTGCAGTCCATGAGGTCACAAAGTGTCAGATACGACTTAATGGCTGAACAAGAACACAACAAAGCAGTGAAAATGGAGATAAAGAAACCCTGTGAGCACAAATTGGGTCCACATGGTGCACAGGCAAATAGTTTTACAGAAATCAATAAACGCTGAGAAGCACATACCGTTCGAGGATGGGAAGTGGTCATTGGTAGGTGTTGGCAGTTGCTGCCTTTGGCCACTTGAGGGCAAGACGATGAATGGTGGTGGAGACACAGCTGGTTCTCTGTCTGGGTCTCCTGTGACCCGCCTCACTCCTGAGAGCTGCACCATCACACAGCTCCCCTCTGCCCATGGATGCCAGACCTTGCCAGCCAGATGTCGGGCTGCCCAGAGGAATCCATAGACTCCATGGGATGGATGCAGGGGGTCCCACCCAGAAAGCATGGGTAGCATCACCCATGGGTGCACCTTGGCTGGGATCCTGGCCTCACTGGCTGCAAACCCGGCTGGGCAGGCCTCCAGCCCCCATAGGGGATGTTATACAACCAGAAACACTGGGCATCCAACCCCAAGGCTTCCTGGGAACACCAGACTTTGCTTTCTTGAGAAAAGAGGAAGGGAAGGAGCAAAGCCCACTGGTCCAGCTACAGTGAGTAGGGGCAAGCGGGCACTGGGCCTCCTCTCCCATTACACACGTGCCATTCACAGGCTCCTGAAGACAGATGCTGCTGTGGGCTGTTGTAGCCTCCCAAACCCTATATTGAGGTCCTGACTCCCAACAGATCAGTATGTGACCGTATTTGGAGAACAGGTCTTTAAAGGTGTAATTAAGGTAAAATGAGGTCACTAGTGTGGTCTGAATCCCACGGGACTGGTGTCCTTATAGAAAAGGAGGTCAGGACAGACACACGGAGGGATGACCCTGTGAGGACGCGGGGAGGAGACGGCCGTCTGCACGCCCAGGAGGGAGGCCTCAGGAGGACCAGCCCCGCCCGCACCTGGGCCTGGGAGTCCAGCCTCCAGGCTTGGAGAGAGTAAGTTTCTGTCATTCAAGCTGCCTGGTCCATGGGACCTTTTGAAAGGCAGCCTGAGCAGACCACCCAGATGCCTGTTTGCAGGGTAGTGGGTCTACGGAGAGGACTCCAGGCCCAGGTCGGGGGACGCGGGTGCTGTGGACACAGGGGCAGAGCAGGCAGGACACTTGGCCGCAAGCGTCCACCCCTGCTGATGCTGGTGAGCAGCCTGTGTGCTGGGGCCTGGGGCGGCCCTGCCTGTTCTCGGGCCAGATCACAGAGAGGCCAAAGCCACACTGAGGTCCCCGCTTCAAGGGCCAGCGGTGGCTGCGGGCTTGCACGGCTTTGGAAAAGCTGAGCCAGGCCTCTCGAACTTCCCGAGCACACGCTCTGTGATGCTCCCCAGCTGGGTGCCCATGGTTCCCGAACGGAACTGGCAGTGACAGGATCCCGGGCTCACTCGCTCCAGGCCTTGCCCCGACGCAGGCGCGTGGCTCTGCAAGCCCTGTGACCTTTGCTGCAGCTCGGGGCACAGGTCCTCATCCCGATTTCCGGAAAATGGAAAGGCCCCGGGAAGCCCAGGGCCACACGGCTGTTGGGTGGCATGGCTAGCATTTGAACCCATGTGCACTTGAAGCCCAGGTCCCTGGCCTCTTGATTCCTGGCTGCGGGTGGACATTTAGGGCAGTTCTTGCCCGTTTACAGACTCCATGGGGGTGCTGACGAGGGGCCCTCGGCAGCCCCAGACCGGGCCACGTGCCTCTCCCCGGTCCTCCCTACTCCCAGCGTCGGGATCTGGGACCAGAGGTGCTGCTGGACTTTGGGGCACCGGAGCCCCGATGCTGGGAGAAGGTGTGGGGTTAGGGGCCTAGGGTCTCCAGGATGGCCCATCTGCTGGCTGCAAGGGCTAGCCTGTGGTCTCTGGGGGCACACAGGGTTGGGTCTAGGGTCCATGGAAACAGCTCTGGCGCTCGGTGTGCCCTGATCAGACACCCCAATCCCAACAACAATCCCAGTGGCCGTGTTCCTGCATTCTGAAGCCACGGCCACCCACCCCTCCCTCTTGGGGGCCCCTGCTCCTCTAGAGCAGGCTCTTGGCTGGCCCCATGAGGACTCAGCCTCTGCAGACTCTGGGAAGCAGAGAGAACTGTCAGAATGCCCACGGGGCCTGAAGCCAACCTTCCACGCCTTCTCATCCTCCCAGCCAGGGAGATGAGCCAAAGCTAGCTCCCTGTGGCTCCCACTCACGTTGCGGAGCGTTCCTGGCGGAGGTTCTGCGTGGCTGGCACCAGCGAGGGGGCACCTGGGAGGGTCGGCCCAGGAGGAGGGGAAGGGGCAGGGCTGAGTGAGCACCAGGAGTTGGAGTCACAGGCAGGAGGGCGGCCACCGAGAGTCACTTGCCTGATCCAGTGAAGGCCTCGTGTCAGCCTCTGCGCCCCACCCAGGCTGTTCCTTCCTCGCGGGAGGCCGGGCCCTTCCCCAGGCTGGCCTTCATCTCCTCTAGGAAGGGAAGTGGGGTGTCCTGTGTGCCCGCCTCTGCTCACAGGGTCACCTTCTGTCCTCCAATGATCCTGTGACTGCTCAGTCCCACCCAGCTGGACTCACCTGGGGTCAGCCAGAGGCCACCTCCACGCCCTGCTAGTTTTAGACCTTGAGTTGATTTTCTGAGATTTCCTGAGAGGTATTTACTGGGGGAGGGGAGAGTCCCACAAGGCAAGAAATTCACCCAGGAAATTGAGGAACTGGATACTTAGAGAAAAAGCCATTTCCCCCAGGTGGCAGTGTCTCCTTGAACCTCCACACCTGTGAATTCCTGGCACCCACTGTTTATCTGATGGAGATTTAAAATCTGAAAGAGTCAGCTGTTAGCATGCAAATTCCAGCAGAACCAGCCTGCTATGATTTGCATGGGAACCAAAGTTCCCTCTGCGACCCCGGGGCCCAGCCCAGAAGGTTCCCAGTCTTTAGAATGGCTCCGACTCCCAAGCCAGGCAGGGGTCTAAGAGAGCAGTTCTCAACGTGGGGGTCCCCTGGGCATGAGGCAGAAATATACAAAGCCTCAGGTCCCCAGACTGGTGAATGAGAAACTCAGGCTGCATGGTTGATGGAGGAAGCATTCCATGTTTATGGATTGGAAGACCCAATATTGTCAAGATGTCAGTTCCTCTTAGTTTGATCTGTAGATTCAACATGTGAGCATGCACGCCTGTGTGCTCAGCCGTGTCTGACTCTTTGTGACCCCTTGGACTGTAGCCTGCCCGGCTCCTCTGTCCTTGGGATTTCCCAGGCAAGAGCACCAGAGTGGGTTGCCATTTCTTCCTCCAGGGGATCTTCCCGACCCAGGGATGGAACCCACGTCTCCTGCATTGGGAGGTAGATTCTGTACTGCTGAGCCAGCAGGGAAACCAGGTATCAAGAAACCAACTATGAAAGCTAGACAGAAAGACATGGTAAGAGAGTAGCCAAAAGAATCCTAAAAAACTATGAAACTTTAGGAGCAGGCTCAACCTTTTTTTTTTTTTTGACCTACAGATTTCACTTTATTCCAATCTGAATCAGGAAGAGTTTAAAGGCAAACTAAAGTCATCCTTATTTTATCCACTCAACAGTTGTTTTAGACAAAACTAGTCCTTCAAATCCTGAAAGGAAAGCATATATTCTAATATGTGTGTGTGTGTGTATTCAGGGGCTTAGTTGTGTCCGACTGTTTGCGACCTCATGGACTTCAAAGGCTATGCCAGGCTCCTCTGTCCATGGGATTTTCCCAGCAAGAACATGAGCAGATCGGCATTTCTCCTCCAGGGAGGATCCCAGTCCAGGGGTTGAACCCGCATCTCCCGAGATTTTGGCATTCCAGGCCGATTGTTTCCCTCTGAGCCATGGTGCCGTGCTGCGCTTAGTCCCTCAGCTGTGTCCAGCTCTTTGCGACTGGGAAAGTCCATATTCTAATATAACTGATGTTATTTACTTAAAAAATCAAATCTATTAGCCTATACATTAAATTCATCTGTGAAAAACTAATGTTTCTACAATTTTTTTAAATTTTGAAAGATTAGTGATGAAATAAATGGACAAACTTGTCGAAATTGATTAAACGATACTGGGTTTTTAATATTATCTAAGAAATGGAAAAAATAGACAGAACAACTACACAAAAAAGATCTTAATGACCCAGATAACCACGATGGTGTGATCACTCACCTAGAGCCAGACATCGTGGAGTGCATAGCCAAGCGGGCCTTGTGAAGCATCACTATGAATAAAGCTAGTGGAGGGGATGGAATTCCAGTTGAGTTATTTCAAATCCTAAAAGATGATGCTGTGAAAGTGTTGCACTCAATACGCCAGCATATTTGGAAAATTCAGCACTGGCCACAGGACTGAAAAAGGTCAGCTTTCATTCCAGTCCCAAAGAAAGAACAATGCCAAAAAATGTTCAAACTACCTCACAATTGCTCGCTAAGAGTCGGACATGACTGAGTGACTTCACTTTCACATTTCAGTTTTCACTTTTCATGCATTGGAGAAGGAAATGGCAACCCACTCCAGCGTTCTTGCCTGAAGAATCCCAGGGACGGGGGAGCCTGGAGGGCTGCCGTCTATGGGGTCACACAGAGTTGGACATGACTGAAGTGACTTAGCAGCAGCAGCAGCACATGCTAGCAAAGTAATGCTCAAAATTCTTCAAGGAAGGCTTCAACAATAAGTGATCCAAAAACTTCCAGATGTTCAAGCTGGATTTAGAAAAGGCAGAGGAACCAGAGATCAAATTTTCAACATCTGTTGGATCATCAAAAAAGCAAGAGAGTTCCAGAAAAACATCTACTTCTGCTTTATTGACTATGCCAAACCCTTTGACTGTGTGGATCACAACAAACTGTGGAAAATTCTTTAAGAGATGGGAATACCAGACCACCTTACCTGCCTCCTGAGAAATCTGTATGCAGGTCAAGAAACAACAGTTAGAACCAGACATGGAACAATGGACTGGTTCAAAATTGGGAAAGGAGTACGTCAAGGCTGTATACTGTCATCTTGCTTATTTAATTTATATGCAGAGTACATCATGAGAAATGCTGGGCTGGATGAAGCGCAAGCTGGGATTGATGGGAAAAATATCAATAACCTCAGATATGCAGATGACACCACCTTTGTGGCAGAAAATGAAGAAGAACTAAAGAGCCTCTTGATGAAAGTGAAAGAGAAGAGTGAAATAGGTGGCTTAAAACTCAATATTCAAAAAATGAAGATCATGGCATCGGGTCCCATCACTTCATGGCAAATAGATGGGGAAACAATGGAAACAGTGACAGACTTTATTTTCTTGGGCTCCAAAATCACTGCAGATGGTGACTGCAGCCATGAAATTAAAAGACACTTACTCCTTGGAAGAAATGTTATGACCAACCTAGACAGCATATTAAAAAGCAGAGACATTACTTTACCAACAAAGGTCCGTCTAGTCAAAGCTACGGTTTTTCCAGTAATCATGTATGGGTGTGAGAGTTGGACCATAAAGAAAGTTGAGAGCTGAAGAATTGATGCTTTTGAACTGTGGTGTTGGAGAAGACTCTTGAGAGTCCCTTGGACTGCAAGGAGATCAAACCAGTCAATCCTAAAGGAAATCAACCCTGAATATTCATTGGAAGGACTAATGCTTAAGCTGAAGTTCCAATACTTTGGCCACCTGATGCGAAGAACTGAGTCATTGGAAAAGACCCTGATGCTGGGAAAGATTGAAGGCAGGAAGAGAAAGGGACGACAGAGGATGAGAGGTTTGGATGGCATCACCGACTCGATGGACATGAGTTTGAGCAAACACCAGAGATAGTGAAAGACAGGGAAGCCTAGTGCTGCAGGCCATGGGGTTGCAAAGAGTTGGATGGGACTGAACTGAACTGAAGATGTGGACAAGCCGGTCAAATTTACTAATCTATGTTATTTTAAAAATAATCTATGTAGAAAAGCTATCAAATTGAATACATGGTATTAATATTTTAATGCTATAGAATGCTGTAGTTACACACTTTTAAACAATGTCTTACTCAGGAATCTTTGCTAGCACTTTTGGTGGTTCTTTTTTTCACTGGAGGATATTTGCTTTAGAATGTTGTCTTAGTTTCCAGCATACAACATGAATCAGTCATACGCATACATATATCCCCTCTCTCTGAACCTCCTTTCTACCCCTCACCCCATCCCACCCCTTTGGGCTGTCACAGAGCACCGGGGTGAGCCCCTCTGTTAGACAGCGATTTCCCACGGGCTATCTATTTTGCATGTGACTTTCACTTTTCACTTTCATGCATTGGAGAAGGAAATGGCACCCCACTCCAGTGTTCTTGCCTGGAGAATCCCAGGGACGGGGGAGCCTGGTGGGCTGCCGTCTATGGGGTCGCACAGAGTCGGACACGACTGAAGCGACTTAGCAGCAGCAGCAGCAGCACATATGTTCTAATGCTACTCTCTACATTTGTTCCACTCTTTTCCTTCCCACTGTGTCCACGCGTCTGCTCTCTCTGTTTGTGTCTCTATTCCTGTCTTGCAAATAAGTTCATCAGTAACATTGTTCTAGATTCCATATATATACGTTAACATATTTGTTTTTCTCTTTCTTACTTCTTTCACTCTGTGTAGCAGGATCTAGGCTCATCCACCTCATTAGAACTGACTCAAATTTGTTCCTTTTTATGGCTGAGTAATATTCCATTGTTTTACCAGTGGTCATGTACGGATGTGAGAGTTGGACTGTGAAGAAGGCTGAGCACCGTAGAATTGATGCTTTTGAACTGTGGTGTTGGAGAAGACTCTTGAGAGTCCCTTGGACTGCAAGGAGATCCAGCCAGTCCATCCTAAAGGAGATCAGTCTGGGGTGTTCATTGGAAGGACTGATGCTGAAGCTGCAACTCCAGTACTTTGGCCACCTCATGTGAAGAGTTGACTCATTAGAAAAGACCCTGATGCTGGGAGGGATTGGGGGCAGGAGGAGAAGGGGATGACAGAGGATGAGATGGCTGGATGGCATCACCGACTCGATGGACATGAGTTTGGGTGAACTCCGGGAGTTGATGATGGACCGGGAGGCCTGGCGTGCTCTGATTCATGGGGTCGCAAAGAGTGAGACATGAGTGAGCGACTGAACTGAACTGAATAGTCCATTGTATGTATATGCACCAAACTCCTTTATCCATTCATCTGTCAATGGACATCTAGGTTGCTTCCATGTCCTAGCTGTTGTAAACAGTGCTGCGCTGAACACTGGGGTACATCGAGGTACTCAGCTGTCTGTTTGAACGAGTCCTCAAGGTGAGTCTCGGGCACTGTCTGACAACTGTTGCAGGAGCAAGGCAGCTAGATGGGGGTGCAGAGGGAGCCATCCAGAGGCCGCCTCGCTCCTTGAGCCCCTGCATATCTGGTCCCAGCAGCCCCCGCAGACCTCTTCTGGTGGCAGTGGTCTGCAGTGTCTTTGATCCCTGGCCTGTCCCTCTCCCTGTTGTTTATCCATCATCCTACCTGGGCTGAAGCCTCAAGGGCTCCACTTAGTCTGACTCACCTGATAGCTAACATCTCCATTCTCCATCAAACACACACCATGGTCCCTTCTGGAGCGAATCTGATTGGGTGGAGATGAAGCTCTCTTTAGCATCATTGATGCCTAGGGAAAGGCAAGCTATGTTTACACATGAGTAAAGTTTGTTTCTATCATACGTGTTTTATTTTATTATTATTATGTTTTAAAATATAAATTTATTCATTTTAATTGGAGGCTAATTACTTTACAATATTGTATTGGTTTTGCCATACATCAACATGAATCCGCCACAGGTGTACACGTATTCCCCATCCTGAACCCCCCTCCCTCCTCCCTCCCTGTACCATCCCTCTGGGTCGTATGTATTTTAAACTCTAATGTAATGCTGGCATCTTTCTTGCACCTCTGCTGGCCCCAGCTCTGGTTCATTCTGATAGCTCCTTGTAGGGCCAAGTGTACTTCCTCCCCGTGGGTTCCTCATAACCTTCTGTCCAGCACCTTCTGCCAATGCTTCTCCCATACCAGCCACCAGAGTGGCTTCCTAGAGCACAACCTTCTAAGATTTTACATGTGTTGTGTACTCAATTTTTATTGTTAATTTTTTTTTTCTTAGTGGCTTATGGTTTCCAGTCTTGCTTAGGAAGACTTCCTGCACAGTGGGACTGTAAGAATATTTGCTTATATGATCTTCCATATGTTTATAGCTTAAAAAAAAACAACATTCCTATCTTTGGATTCACTTGGAAATCACTCTCATATGTGGAGTGGAATAGGGATTTAACCTTGAGTTTTTCCAAATGGATGGTTGATCGTCCCAACTCTTTCATATAAAAAACCCTGTCCTTTGTCATATTTTAAGCTCCTGTATATACTTGGAGGGGCTTCTGGACTCTGTTTCTTCTCTTGCTCCGTCTGTTCCTATTGTAAGAACAGTTTAACGACCACAGCTGCAGAGTGAGGTTTAAAATCTAGTTGATCACAACCCCTGCAAGGTCTTTTTCCAAAGTTGTTTTGACAATTTTTGCAGATTGATTTTTCCACTTGAACATCAGATTCAGACATGCGGAATCTTA
Organism: Budorcas taxicolor; assembly: GCF_023091745.1. Lineage (NCBI taxonomy): Eukaryota > Metazoa > Chordata > Mammalia > Artiodactyla > Bovidae > Budorcas > Budorcas taxicolor. Next base: position 47,264,736 of record NC_068934.1, read on the forward strand.
TTTCCCTGACCAGGAATCGAACCCATGCCAGTGCAGTGAGAGCGTGGAGTCTTAACCACTGCACCACCAGGGGAGTTACTCACATGGTCCAATTTTTACAAAATGAAGATTTAGTCTAGTTTTTAAAGAAATGACTCAGACTCAAATTCAGAATCTTGCTGGGATCCAGGATGAATTAGAATAAACATGTCAATCCTTGGAAATCTGGCCAATTGTGACAGTAATGTCTTTTTCTTGGAGAACATTTCTCCCCATTGACACAGGTCTTTAGTTCTTCAATGGCGTTTTGTCATTTTCACCATGGAGATCTTACCCTTTTTGTGTTAAACTGATTTTGAAGTATTTCATAGCTCACTCACTGAGGTTAGAGAATTAGGATGTGGCAGGCCTGGGGAAAGCAGGGCAAAACCAATCATGCGTGGCGATGAAGGAAGTATCTAGAAAGTTCTTACTCTGTGGGGTCTGTGGCTACACCAGCTTGTAACCCCAGCTCGGGGAGATTTCAGAGTCAGGTTCAGATTTGAGCAAGATGTTTCCTTAGAGCTCACACTTGTGATATCAACATTCATCTGGAAATTTCCAGGTGGATGGTGAGATTAAGGGATGGGTCCTTCTCCTGTGCCTTCAATGTGCATGTTTAAAACTTCTGGGGCCCTTTAAGACCTAAAGGGCCAGACATTAGCATTGGCAAAGTCACTTGAAGTGCTGGAAGAGCTGCGTCTTCATGATCAGAGCCTGCTTGGCTGTGCTGATTTTCCACCAGACTGTCCTGGGTGGGACCTGGCATGAACCACTGGCCAGGGCAGGCACCCTTCAGCTGAGCTCCTGTCTGGGTGACTCTCCAAGGAGTCCCCATGGGGCCCCAGGTGGTGGTCTCAGCTTCTTGGGCAGGACCCTTTCAAGATGACCCACTCTTGCCTTCCTTCCCTTGTCAACAACAGACAAGTGTCCACGAGGATGTGGAGAAATTGGAACCTTCTTATGCTACTGGTGGGAACGTAAATGGTGCAGCCATAGTGGAAAAGAGCCTGGCAGCTCCTCAGAAGGTTAAAAGCAGAGTTACTGTATGATCCAGCGTTTCCACTCCTAGGTGGATGCCCAAGAGCTATGAACAAACACTTTGACGTGAGTGTTCACAGCAGCACTAAGGCTGGAAACAACACAAGCGCCCGTCAGCTGATGGATGGATGAATAAACTGTGGCAGAGGCAATAGAATATTATTTAGGCATAAAAAGGAATGAAGCGCTGATATCGACATGCGCTACAACCTGGATGAACCTAGAAAACAGTATGCGGAGTGAACATGCAGAGCACACCATGAGAAACGCTGGCTGGAGGAGGCGCAGGCTGGAGTCGAGACTGCTGCAGAAATACCGATAGCCTCAGATGTGCAGATGACACCACGCTTCTGGCAGAAAGTGAAGAGGAGCTAAAAACTCTCTTGATGAAAGTGAAAGAGGAGAGTGAAAAAGTTGGCTTAAAGCTCAACATTCAGAAAACCATGGCATCTGGTCCCATCACTTCATGGGAAATAGATGGGGAAACAGTGGAAACAGTGTCAGACTTTATTTTTTGGGGCTCCAAAATCACTGCAGATGGTGACTGCAGCCATGAAATTAAAAGACACTTACTCCTTGGAAGGAAAGTTCAGACCAACCTAGATAGCATATTCAAAAGCAGAGACATTACTTTGCCAACAAAGGTCTGTCTAGTCAAGGCTATGATTTTTCTGGTGGTCATGTATGGATGTGAGAGTTGGACTGAGAAGAGGGCTGAGCGCCGAAAAATTGATGCTTTTGAACTGTGGTGTTGGAGAAGACTCTTGAGAGTCCCTTGGACTGCAAGGAGATCCAACCAGTCCATTCTAAAGGAGATCAGCCCTGGGTGTTCTTTGGAAGGAATGATGCTAAAGCTGAAACTCCAGTACTTTGGTCACCTCATGCAAAGAGTTGACTCATCGGAAAAGACTCTGATGCTGGGAGGGATTGGGGGCAGGAGGAGAAGGGGACGACAGAGGATGAGATGGCTGGACGGCATCACCAACTCGATGCACATGAGTTTGGGTGAACTCTGAAAGTTGGTGATGGACAGGGAGGCCTGGCACGTTGCGATTCATGGGGTGGCAAAGAGCTGGACACGACTGAGCAACTGAACTGAACTGAGTGAATATAGCCAGTCACAAAAAAATACTTACAGTATGATTTTACTTAGATGAAATGTCCAAAATAGGTGAATCTATAGAGACAGAGAGTATATTAGTGGTTTCCTGGGGCTGGTGACTAATGGTGCAGAGTTTCTTTTTGGAGTGATTTGAATGTTCGAAGAAAGATTGTAGTGGTGAGTACACAGCTCTGGGAATTCACTAAAAACACTTTAAATAGATGAATTGTACAAAACATAAGTTATGTCTCAATAAGCCTGTCATTAGAAAGAAGAGCCCAGCCATGGCTTGTCTTTCTGGAATAAGGTGACCTACCTAGGTCTTAGGGGTAGGAAGAGTGCTCCTGAGAATCTTAGCTGCTCCTTTCTCCTCCCCACCTGCCAGCCTGTGGTCCCTTCTACTCCTTGTTTCCCACAACACCCCATCCCCAGACTAGCAGAGAGGGTATGCCCTCACTACACTGTGGGGCCCTTTAACCCCTGCTCCCTGGAAGCACCAGGTCCCCAGCTGCAGTGGGCTCTCCTTCCACTATGTGGTCCCTGCCACCACAACAGTGCATTTATGCCAATGAGATCATGCCTGTCCACACTCACCCATCCATCCATCCACCCACTCATCCATCCATCCACCCACCCACCCATCCATCCATCCATCCATCCACCCACCCATCCATCCATCCATCCATCCATTCATTCATCCATCCATCCACCCATCCATCCACCCATCCGCCATCCATCCATCCACCCACCCATCCATCCACCCATCCACTCATCCATCCACCCATCCATCCATCCATCCACCCACTCATCCATCCATCCATCCGCCATCCATCCATCACCCATCCATCCATCCACCCACCCATCCATCCACCCATCCACTCATCCATCCATCCATCCACCCACCCATCCATCCATCCATCCATCCATCCATCCATCCATCCATCCACCCATCCATCCATCCATCCATCCACCCACCCACCCATCCATCCACCCACCCATCCATCCATCCATCCATCCACCCACCCATCCATCCACCCATCCACTCATCCATCCACCCACCCATCCATCCATCCATCCATCCATCCATCCACTCATCCATCCATCCATCCACCCATCCATCCATCCACCCATCCATCCATCCACCCACCCATCCATCCACCCATCCGCCATCCATCCATCCACCCACCCATCCATCCACCCATCCACTCATCCATCCACCCACTCATCCATCCATCCATCCGCCATCCATCCATCACCCATCCATCCATCCACCCACCCATCCATCCAGCCATCCACTCATCCATCCATCCATCCACCCACCCATCCATCCATCTATCCGTCCATCCATCCACCCATCTATCCATCCATCCACCCACCCATCCATCCATCCACCCACCCATCCATCCACCCATCCACTCATCCATCCATCCATCCACCCACCCATCCATCCATCTATCCGTCCATCCACCCACCCATCCATCCATCCATCCGCCATCCATCCGTCACCCATCCATCCATCCACCCATCCATCCATCCATCCATCCACCCATCCATCCATCCACCCATCCATCCATCCATCCATCCACCCACCCACCCATCCATCCATCCATCCATCCATCCGTCACCCATCCACCCACCCATCCATCCATCCACTCATCCATCCATCCATCCACCCACCCACCCATCCATCCATCCATCCACCCATCCATCTATCCATCCATCCACCCACTCATCCATCCATCTGTCACCCATCCATCCATCCATCTGTCACCCATCCATCCACCCACCCATCCATCCATCCATCCATCCATCCATCCGTCACCCATCCATCCATCTACCCACCCATCTATCCATCCACCCATCCATCCATTCATCCATTCATCCATCCATCCATCCACCCATCTATCCATCCACCCATCCATCCGTTTATCCATCCATCCGTTTTAGTCCATTTGGCCTGTTATAACAAACACCATAGACTTGGGTAGCTTGTAAAGAACACAAATTTATTCTCTGCAGTTCTGGAGGCTGGAAAAGGTAAAAGTGTCGGCAGATTTGGTATCTGGTGAGGACCCCTTTCTGAATCATAGATGGCTAACTTCTTTCTGTGTCCTCACATGGCAGAAGCGGGGAAGGAACCCTCCAGGGTCTCTTTTATAAAGACCCTAATCCCATCCATGAAGCCTCACCCTCAGGACTTCATCACCCCACAGCCCCCACCTCCTCATACCATCACTTCAGGGGATTAAGATTTCAGCATGTGAGCTTTGGAGGGGATACATTCAGTCTATAGTACCATCCAACCCTCTCTCTGCCATCTCATTCCAACTGTCTGCTCACCCACCCACCACTCACCTACCACCCTACTTTCCATCCTCCTGGCAAAGACTCGCTGAACCCCTGCTGTGTCAGCCTCAGTCTGGTGGGAAGACAGCTGAGTAAACAGTGACCACTGGGTATCCAGGGCCAAGAGCAAGAACATTTCCCGCTTTGGTTCTGAAAACATGAGTCTCACACCCCCTCCCTGCATGGGGCTGCTTCTCAAGGTAGCTGACATGGCCTGATTATTTTACCCTCTAGAACAGTGGTCCCTAACCTCAGTTTAGTTCAGTTCAGTCACTCAGCAGTGTCTGACTCTTTGCAACCCCATGGACTGCAGCACGCCAGGCCTCCCTGTCCATCACCAACTCCCCGAGTTTGCTCAAACTCATGTCCATTGAGTCGGTGACGCTGTCCAACCATCTCATCCTCTGTTGTCCCCTACTTACCGGAAGACAATTTTCCCCTGGATCCTGAGGGCAGGGGATGCGGGGGAAGACGGTTCAGGTGGCAATTTGAGCAGTGGGGAGCGGCAGGTGAAACTGCTTGCTCCCCTGCTGTGTGGCATCTTTCCTAACAGGCACCCAGACTGGCACTGGCCTGAGACCCGGGGGTTGGGGACCCCTGCTCTAGATGCAAATTGCTGCTTTTGGATTCCAACGAGGCAGAAGGTGCTGGTTTGGGCTGACACCAAATAGGTCTCAGCTCTCCCCCTGAGTGGCCATGTGACCTCAGGCAGGTTGCTGCCCCTGACTTGGTCATCCCTTCTGGCACTGCGAAGGGACCAGCTGGCCACTTGCCAAGGCCCCCACTGGGACTGGGCCCCTCGTGCCATGTGCAAAGCAAGCCCCCCGCCCCCTACTACACCCTGTTAACCCATTACAGCCACACGGGCGGGAGGCGCACTCCACGTGAAACATTAGGCTCTGATGCTCCCTCGGAGAGAAGACTTCAGGGGTCCCCTGGGCCTCTGCGGCACCTTCTCCCCCACCTGGACTGGGGCTGCGCATCAGCTCAGCCTTCCCTTAAATGCCACGCACTTTCCTGCGCGTCTTGACCTGGAGCCTGTCGAGCACCCACTGCCGGGCCAGCTTCAGGGCGAGCGATGGTGTAATTGGGCCCCCGGCCCGCAGGGCACGCACTTCACTCTGCTCCGCAGTAGCTACCTGGAAGTGCCTCATGAGTTTCTGAACGAGAGCCCCTATTTGGCCCCTGTGAGTCCTCCCCAGGGTCCTGTGGCCCAAAGGCCCAAGCCTGGGGAGCCCCAGCTCAGGCCCTGCCCCTGTGCTCCTGTGAGGGAGGCGGGTTGGGGGTGGCGAGGGGCCCCCCGCCCTCTCTGCGGGGCAGGGATGGAAGCGTGCCAGGTGCTTCCTTTCCAGTGCCCGCCCACGTTGCAGACCATCAGAAATTAGGAGCAGAATCCAATGTCCACGGGAGCATCAAAGCCTGATGTTTCACGTGGGGGAGCCTCCTGCCCAGGGCATCTGCAGCGGGTGAACAGAGGGGGCCCAGCAGCGAGGGGCTCCCTGGTGGCTCAGACGGTAAAGTGTCTGCTTGCAATGCAAGAGACTCGAGTTCGATCCCTGGGTTGGGAAGATCCCCTGGAGAAGGGAATGGCAACCCACTCCAGTATTCTTGCCTGGAAAATTCCATGGATGGAGGAACCTGGTAGGCTGTAGTCCATGGGGGTCGCAAGAATCGGACTCGACTGAGCAGCTTCACTTTCACTTTCAGCAGCAAGGGGGCCCTGGGCTTTTCAAGCCAGGACAGTGTCGGAGCCTGGGTCACATTCAGTGACGTTTGGCTTCCCTGGGGCCCAAGGCTCAGAGCTATTACAGGGCCACCTGTCATAGGTCAGTGTGAGTATCAGGCTATGAAATGCCAACCAGAACAGGCTTCTAGAATTTAGTCCAGAGTTTAGTCCTGACTCTCCTCCCTGGGCTTCCCTTGTAGCTCAGTTGGGAAAGAATCTGCCTGCAATGCAGGAGACCTGGGCTTGATTCCTGGGTTGGGAAGATCCCCTGGAGAAGCGAATGGCAACCCACTCCAGTATTCTTGCCTGGAAAATCTCATGGACAGAGGAGCCCAGCGGGCTACAGTCCATGGGGTCACAAGAGCTGGACACGACTTAGTGACTAGACCACCACCACTCCTACCTGTGTGAATGGAGCAACTGAGAGCAACTTCCGGCCTCAGTTTGCTCATCTGCACAGTGGGCATAAACTCATCATCCGCAGGGGTGGGGGCCGAGGGAATGCTATAACTGCTCCAGAAGGCCTGTGAGAGCCCCCAGTGATGTGCTGTGTCTGAAGAGGACTATGGAGGCGAGCCCTGTGCTGGCACAGAGGAGCACTCAGGGAAAGCCGGCCACATGGAAGGAAGGCAGGGAAGGACAGACGCTGTGAGCGCCAGCAATGCACCCGGACTCAAGGTTGCCAGGCTCAGACCCTGCGGTGAGGCAGGGCCATGGCTGGGAGGGCGGGCGGGGGACGATGAGGCAGGAATGTCAAGGGGAAGGAGGCCCTGGCTGGAGATCAGGAAGGAGCGGTAAGTAAGCAGTGCCCGGAGGATTAGGAAACGCAGGAGGAAAGGACAGGCGTGGAGGGCCCTTCGCAAGTCAGATGGGAAGCCAGATTAGATGCTGAATCAATAGAAGAGGCTCCAGTGGGGTCAAAGGTGCTGCTGGGGAATGCGGTGACTTCAGGGTCAGGATGGAGGACCGGGGTGCGGGGCAACCACCCAGGGGGCTGGGGAGCGGGGCCAGCTGGTATCTGCCTGGTGCCTACTCACGCATGCTCCAGACCCCTCAAACTAAGTTCCACACTTCCCAGCTCTGTGGCCAGACCTCCCAGATCCTGGGGTCCTGCCTGCTGGAGGCTCCTGGCGAGGGGAAAGTATAGCGGGTAAGGAGAGGTCTTGGAGGGACAGAAGCAGGCCCCCATGCTCACCCCGCTGTATTCCTCCCCAGGGAACCCAGCCACCTGTCCCAGCCTTCCCGATGCCCCCTGAAGCTTTGTCCCAGGCTGCAGGCTCCTCTGGACCACGGGGGACTGTGCTGTGTCTCCAGGGACCCAGGAAGGCAGCCGTTTGTCTCCCATATCCTTGGCGGTGGTGTTGTGGGCTTTGAGTCCACACGACTGAGCGACTGAACTGAACTGAACTGAACTGAACTCCCCAGAGCCAGGAGACAGTGGCAGTCCTCAGTCACTGAGTGCGGGTAGAGGGGGCCAGGAGCCCACACCTGCTACCTGGAGCTTTCTAAGCATCTTCCTCCAACTCCAGCTCCACACTAGGTTGGGCCCGAGCCACGAACCCAGCACTTTGGGTCTTCGTGGGCACCTTGGGTAGTGTTTCTCAAAGAGGGTTCCGAGGAACACTGGCTCCATACGATGCTACAGGTAAAGAATTTCTGAGGTCAGACTAGCTTGAGAAACTGCTCACTCTCTCCGGCTGGAGGCACGTAGGAAAGGCTCTGGCCCAGTCCTCAGGAAGGACTTTGCCTCATTTTGTGACCCCCCTAATCTCTGATCCTACTGACATCTCGTGGAACTGGAATTGGCTTCAGGAAGCGGAGACCGTGTGTATCTGTGTTCTCTCCACGCTCAGTGAGTGTCTGCAGAGCAGTGCGCTTCATTTCCTCGGGGGGATTGTGTCTGGGGGGTGGGTCAGGTGCCGCCCTTGCCCCCTGCCCAGGTGGTGCTTCCTTCCCCTGTGGGGTTGGGGGCGGGGGTGGGGTGGGTGGAAGGGACCCTCCAGAACCCTCCATGCTGGGGGGGGGGGGGCAGGGAGAGTATGAAAGTCTGCTCCCGTGGCCGGGCGGGGACCCCTTCCTGCCTCCATGGATGGAGGGAAAATGGCCAGGCCTCCGAGAGTAGTGAACTTGGTCCTGATCAGGTGCTGCAGTCCCATGCAGTCACAGAAAAACATCAGTGGAGTCTCTCCTTGGGCTGCTGGCCCCTGGGGAGGCTGGCGACAGGGGTCCCCCCATCCTGCCCAGGAATGGACAAAAGACAGGAGGGTAGAGAGGACCCCGGGGCCCAACAGTGCGGGCTCTATGCAGAGGAGGCCTGGAAACGCGATGCCGGGGCAGAGAGGGGCTTCCCAGGCCTCAGGCTCAAAGCTGGACCACCCGGGCTGAGCAGAGGCCAGCGTGGAACCAGTGATTGCGGAGGGTCAGTGCACGGGGCAGGGGGAGACTTGGAGAGATCAGAGCCAGGGGACCAGTCGGCTGCAAGGGGACTGGGAAGGGCTGGGGTCAAGGGAGCTTCAGGCCCGCCGTCAGACCAAGGGGGGTGCCCTGAGGGCACAGAGGGCCAGTGTGGGCACGAAGAAGGACCCCCCAACCCCCCATCTGCCCCCTGCCCCGGCCAGGCTCACCTCCAGTCCCAGCGTTTGAACTTCCAGCGGAGCCGCCGGCAGAGGCTCTGCTTTCCGGCCTTGGTGGGCTGGCAGCCCCTCCCCACACCCACGGGGGGGCCAGCGCGGAGCCCAGCAAACACCTCACATGCTCTGTGGCTGGGCGGTTGCTAGGGTCATGGGTGGGCTCCTTGCGCCAAGCACCGCGATGGCAGATGCCAGGCCTCAGGAGGAGCCGGGACCCCAGGCCTGGGCCGGGGGGGTGGTGGACCCTGCCGCTGGGGCCTGGGAACTCTGGGGCTCAGGCTGCGAATGGCCCCAAAGATTGACAAGGTGCAGGGCCTGCCCTCTGCCTCCCGGAGGACGGGATTGATGGCTGATCAGTGGCGGGCAGGTGGCGCCGGGCTGGGTGTGCTGGGAACAGTGAGCCCCTGGCTCCCACCTCACCCCTCCTGCTCCTCCCAGGTCTGGCCGATCAGTTTGGAGGGAAGGGCTGGGGCACCCCAGTAACCCCGAGAAGGTGGCTGCATTGAGGCAGGAGGTCAGCCCCAGGCATCCACCTGCCGAGGCTGGGACGAACACAAAAGGGGACGGGGCAGCCTCGGAACAGACCGTGTCTCCCTCAGGCTTCCCAGGGCCTCCGGCTCCCACTGCTGGACTTTCCACTGCCCACCCCCCACCCTGCTCTGGGGCACGTGTGGCTCATGGTGGCCCAGTCCTCCCACAGGCCCCTCCCTGCCAGGCCCAGGACACCCCAGACTCCAGTCCCAGAAAAATTCCCATGTTCCTGACCCATGCTCTTCCATACAGGCTCAAGACAGAGATGGGAAAGTGGTCCCAGAGGAGGGGTTGATCTTGGCCCAGCACACGTCCGAGGGGACACCTTTGGCCAGGTGAGAGTGCTGTTGTTCAGTCGCCCAGTCGGTCCGATTGTTTGAGACCCCACGGACTGCAGCACACCAGGCCTCCCTGTCCATCACCATCTCCCGGAGTTTGCTCAAACTCATGTCCATCATGTCGGTGATGCCATCCAGCCATCTCATCCTCTGTCATCCCCTTCTCCTGCCTTCAATCTTCTAGCATCAGGGTCTTTTCTTTGCATCAAATGGCCAAAGTATTGGAGCTTCAGCTTCAGCATCAGTCCTTCCAATGAGTATTCAGGGTTGGTTTCCTTTAGGATGGACTGATTGGATCTCCTTTCAGTCCAAGGGACTCTCCACAGTCTTCTCCAACACCATAGTTGGAGCATCAATTCTTCAGTGCTCAGCCTTCTTTATGGTCCAACTCTCACATCTGTACATGACTCTGGGAAAATCATAGCTTTGACTAGACAGAGCTTTGTTGGCAAAGCAACGTCTCTGCTTTTTAATGTGCTCTCTAGGTTGGTCATGATTTTTCTTCCAAGGAGTAAGCGTCTTTTATTTTCATGGCTGCAGTCACCATCTGCCGTGATTTTGGAGCCCAGGAAAATAAAGTCTAACTCAGTGAAACCATGGGGCGAGATTAGGAGCCCAGATAAACCAAGGGTCTTTTCTCCTCCAGCTGCCTTTTCAGTGTGAGCTCCCGGGACTTGAATTCTTGGCTGGAATCTCAACTTGCTGAAGCTGGACGAGGCCTGGAGATGGTCCTGGCCAGTGTGTCTGGAGACCCCTCACCCGTGTGCAGTAGCAGCGGGAAATACAAGGGGGCCTCACCTGCCTGGGTTCTCACTCCTGTCCTGTTGCCCACTGTGATAGAATCCCCCAGACGCACAGGGCCTTCCAGGACACGTCAGGTGAGTGTACAGGCTGACGATGTGTCTCCAGCCCAGGACTCTCCCTCCAGCTTCTCCAGTTGGGAGGGAAAGTGGCTGGTGGCTCGCCTCTGCCTGCAACAGCGCTGTTGGCACAGTAGAGGGGCACTGACTCCATCAGGTGACACTGAAAGCACCTGGACCCCAGAGCTGAGCCTCAGCTTGGGCTGGGTGCTGGGTGTTTGAGAAAGTCTCTTGTGCAGCTAGAGTTCCGCCAGCAGGGACCCATCCATCGCCTCACTCACCTAACTTTAAACCCATCTCTCTGTCCAGACTTCTGTCCTTCATTCCAGGCATCCAGACACACATCCACCATCCATTGGCTCATCCATCCTTTCGTTGCTCATCTACCCATCTATTCATCCATCTCCTGGCCCACTCATTCACAGGTTTATCCATCCATCCATCCATCCATTCAACCATCTATACATCCCTCTGTCTTCCCGTCCTACTTATGAATGTGGCAGCCATTCATCAACCATGTATCCATCTATCTAGCTGTCCCACTGTCCACCCACCTGACCCATTGATCCAGCCGAATATCCATGAACAGATAATGCCACACAAAGTCTCCATATTGGTCACAAAGCACAGGGTGATGTCATTTCTTGGACTGTATGACTCTCCCTACTCAGGTGAAAACACTGAGGCGCCAGGGTCACATACATATCAGAAACTGTTCTCAGTCAGATAGACGTTGGTTCAAATCCTAAGTCCATCGTCTCATTAGTCATGTGCTCTTGGGTCAGTCACGCGTCTCTCCGAGCCTCAGTTTCTTCCTGTGTAAAACAAGAATATGAACTTTAAGGTTGCTCTGGAAATTAAAGAAAAACATGCCAGGTATTCTGTGCATAGTAGGTTTTTTCTTGAATGTTGTTGTTCAGTTGCTCAGTCGTTTCAGACTCTTTGCTACCCCGTGGACTGCAGTATCCTAAGCTTCCCTGTCCTTCACTATCTCCCGGAGGTTGCTCAAACTCACGTCCATTGAGTCGGTGATACCCTCCAACCATCTCATCCTCTGTCGCCCCCCAGTCTTTCCCAGCATCAAGGTCTTTTCCAATGAGTTGGCTCTTCACATCAGGTGGCCAAAGTATTGGAGCTTCAGCTTTAGCAACAGTCCTTCCAATGAGTATTCAGAGTTGACTTCTAAACGTTCATTTCTCAGAGTTCTGGAGGCTGGCAAGTCCAGGATCACGGTGCTGGCGTCCAGCGTCTGGTGAGGCCCTCCTGGACTTGTAGGCCGTCATCCTATCGTGTCCTCACACAGTGGATAACAGAGGGTGCGGTGCATCGTAGGCTCTTAATAAAAGTTTGTGTCCTGAAGGAGTGACCGTCGCATCCAAGGCTGTGCCCAGGCCTTGTTCCTCTAGTCTCCCAACTCTTTGCCATCCTATTCAGATGGCCACCTATCTACCCAGTGCAGCTGAGCGGTGCCAACAGCAGGCAGGACTTTGGCGCCGTCGGGGCCATCAGATGACTGCCGCCTCAGTGTGACCTGGGCCTGTCCTGCAGCTGCCTGCCAGGGGAACTCTGCCTCTCCTGGCTCAGGCTGACCGCTGCAACCCCAGCAGGCAACCCGAAGCTGTGTGGCCTGTACTCCGAGGATGTAGTTTCCCGCTGCCGCCTGCCGACGTGCTCCACTCCAGTCCAGCGGCCAGGCACGGGTGTGCAGCAGCAATCAAGGCAAAGGCCTCTGAGCTCATCTCTGCCCACCCTACCAGGCAGGCCCGTCCCTTCCCCATGGAAGGTAAATACAGGAATCTAGTTACGCGCTAACACGGCTGGTCTGTGTGGTGGTGTAGGCGGCGTACGTAATGGCAGCGTGGTGCTTGGCAGCCCCCGGGACTGCAGGAGAGGGAGGCCTCCTGCATGACGAGACTTGTACCCTGGGGCCCGCTCTTGGGGTTGCTGGTTTGGCCCAGGAGCCCGGGATGGCCCCAGCGGCAGGGGTGGCACGCCCAAGGCCTCGCCTGCCTTCAGGCTCCCTCCTCCCTGCATAGCTCCTCCAGAGGCACACACACACGCCTACGGGCTCGCCAGTGTCCAGCGGGCATTGCCACGGGCTCTCATGGGTCCTCCCCTGTCCCCACTCTATGGACGGGGCTGATGACCCTCAGAGAGGTGAGATGCTTGTTCAAGAGAAGGGTTGGTCTGACTCAGCCATGCTCTAGCACTGAGGCCCCTGCTCTGGGCTGCCTGTGCTCGGCCTGGCCAGGCTCGGCTTGCTTGTCCCTGGGGTTTTCTCCAGCTCCCACCCTGGGAGCTCTGAGGCCGGCAGCCTCTGAGTCGAATGAGGCAACCAGGCTATGAGGGACCCCATCTTTCCACCACCTCCCCTTGATATCACGGCTCTGTGCCAGAGGTGCACCCACTCTTTCCTCTTTTGCTTGAGGACCCCCTGGGTGCCCTGCTGAAGCCCACTCAGGCTGCCCTTCTGAGAACCCAGGTGTCCATGCTAAGTCTCCTGAGGCTCTGTGGACCTCAGACTCTTCTTCTGCCAAAGGGGAGAGCGATCCCAGAAATCGCTTGGCAGGTTAGGCAAGAAAACACTACAAATCTCCTTCCATGTCCCTCACGCACAGAGAGGGTCCCGCACATAGAAGTGATAAGGTCATACTGCAGATGGACCCGATGCATCTCAGAAGCTTCTGTCTGGCTCCTCTCCTGATGCAGGCCTAGTCCTGAGGGACAGAAAAACCTCCGGGGACTGAGGGGTGGCTGGCTGGCTGGAAAATGGAAAGAGCAAATGGACACAAGACTCAATGGGAGGGAGGGAGAGGAGAGCTGTAGAGAAAGCAGAGGCGGGAGCTGACTCCGCAGGCCCTGGAGTCAAACGGCGCAGAGCCCAGCTCTGTGACGGGCTGCAGCCGGCACCTGTACGCGTCTCATTTCTATCTTTTTCACCTAGAAAAGGGCCTGTAACCATGCCCACCCCGGAGCGCTGTTGCAAAGATGAGACAAAACGATCAGATCGTGCAGGGACCTATCTTAGTGTGAGAATGCCCCTGGAAAGGGACGCTTCCTCCTGGACACCACGGCTCCAGTTCCCAGCGGGGCCAGGTACCTGCACAGCCGTTCCTGTGCTGGGTGTGACCCGCCTTCTCCCACCTCTGATAAAAATCCCCTGGATCAGCGCCTCTCCCAGGTATGTCCCGGTTATGTAATCTCCGCGGGGCAGCTACGCACTGGCGGCTCTTCCCTGACTCCTGTTTACTCTTTGGCTCAGGGAAGAGCTTCATTCAGAAGAAATTGCTATTGTTTCTCAGCCTTCCCATGGGAAAGTGGTGCTGGGGAGGAGCTCAGCGAGCTGGCAGGGGAGGAGGGGGTGGTGGCAGGGGAGGAGGAGAGAAGGAAGCAGGCCCTGGCACAGCCCGGGGCTTTCTTGGTACGCACACAGGGCTTACCGTTTACTTTGTCTCTTTAAAAACAAACGTCTCAAAGGATTTTTTGCATGACCTGGTTTTCTGATAAACCTGGAAAACGGTTAAGAAAGAGGCAGACCTTTATCTCACCCACATCCCTAGCCATGACCTTTTACTTCACTTCTTACCATGTTTTGTGGACTTTTCATTCATTCATGGTACATGCACGCATCCATCCGCACTTCCACCCACCCATACATCATTCATCTATGCATTAGCCTCTCATCCATCATCCATCCGTCATCCATCACCCATCGACACATCCATCCATCCATCCTTGCATCCATCCATCCATCTGTCATCCACATCCATCCATCTATCATTCATCTACCCATTCATCCATCCATCCCTTCTTTCACCTAACAGGTTTGAATTAGTGGAAGAAATACTGGGCTTGAGTCTTGTGACCTGGTTTCCAATCTCAGCACAGTCATAGTGTTGAAGCAGAGTGCTCTGTGCAGAAAGCCAAGTTGGAGCATGATGCCTACCCAGGGCTGGGTCTCACGTCTGTCATTTCTACTCCTGTCCTTGGCCAAACCCTTCCCCTCTGTGAGCTTCAGCTTCCTCATCTATGAAACAGAGCAATAATGGTACTTGTCTTCCTATTTTGCAGGCACAATAAGAAAGTGTGCATCGGTGTTCCTGGAATCACGTGAGCCTTCCGCAGGAGGTACTCACGTCCTGTGATTTGGGCAGGGGCTGCCAAGATGCGGCAAGAGCTGGCCCTGGTCCTTGGGCCTTCCTGGGCAGTGGAGTAGAAAGGGACCCAGCCAGCATTAGTGGGGCAGAAATGGAGAAGAATGGAAGAGGCCAGGACAAGACAGGCGTGGTGACTAAGGAAGGGTTTTGAGCAGGGTGGAACACGATTGGATTAGTATTTTGGAAGGACGCTTTTGGCTGCTGCATGGAGAATGGATTAGAAATGGTCCCACAGGGACAGAAACCAGCCCAGGAGACTGGCAGCTGCCTGGAGTAAAGTCTGAGAGACTAAAGGATGGGCGCGGGGAGGGATGTGGTCAGAAAACTTCACAGGTGTTTTTTCTTCTAAACGTGGGGAGACTTCCTTAGTGGTCCAATGGTGAAGAACCTACCTTCCAATGCAGAAGACATGGGTTCGATTCCTGCTCAGGGAACTAAGATCTCACATGCTGCAGGGCCACTAAGCGCCCACACCACAACAGAGACGCCAGCGTGCTGCAGCAGCTGAGCCCGGGCCCCGCAACCACAGAGGCCCAAGCGTCACCACGACAAGCCCGTGTGCCGGCCGCAACAAAGACCCGGCGCAGCCAATCATAAAACCGTCAATGTGAAAACTACGCAGGCGCCAGAATCGACGACTTGGACCCCAGGTGGCATAGGTCACACCAGTTCCCTTGGTCATTCGGTGACACGGCACTCGTATCTTACCTCCTGATCCCGTGTCCCTGCCAGACACTGCTAATCAATTACAGCTCTCCTTCTCTTAGAGCTTAACACCACGCTGCCCAAAATAGTAGCCACCAGCCACCGTTTACATATGGCTATCATCACGTGCGTATGTGCCTATTTGTGTCCGTGACTCTGTGACCTCATGGACTGCAGCCCGCCAGGCTTCTCTGTCTGTGAGATTTCCCAGGCAAGAATACTGGAGTGGGGTGCCATTTCCTTCTCCAGGGGATCTTCCCGACCCAGGGATCGAACCCGCATCTCCCACAGTGCAAGTGGATTGGTTTTTGACCACTGAGCCACCTGGGAAGTCCTGGTAGACATTGCTAATCAGCTACAGCTCTCCTCCTCCTAGGCCCCAAACCATGCTGCCCCAAATGGTAGCCACCAGCCACCATTTAAACATGGCTATTTAAATCGAAATCCAATCAAGCGAAATCAAATGAATGATTCTACTGCTGAAAGGCAGTAGTCACATCTCAAGGGCTCAATGCCTCCACAGGGCTAGCAACTCCCTGTTGGCCGGAGCAGACACAGAATATTTCTGTCATCACAGACATCCTCTTGGACTCTGCTGGCCTCAGTCAGGCTACCGTAGCCTGTCCCTCATCGCTGGGAAGGACAACAAATACTGTAACTTCTTGGGCCAAGAAGGCGTGAGTTCTGCCAAACCCCACACTTGCCTGGGGTCACATCTTGCTGCAGCTTCTGTTTCCATCTGCATTTTACATACAGCAAGGTCATACACGAAAAAGCAAGGTCCTTCTGGCCTGACCCTTCTCAAGTTCACTTTCTGGTTGTCTCTTAAGGAAAAACAAAACAAAACAAAACAAAACCCAGTAAAACCCTTGCATGCAGCCACACACGTAATCAGTGAGTGTCGTTTCTGCCCTGAGTTCACCTCATTCTCCAGCCTCCGGAGACCTGGTGCTTCTGTATTGCGTCTATTTTTAGTGCCTCTGGGTGAATGTCATTGCCGCCAGGGGCTGACATTTCATACTCTGGGAACCTTGACCCGCTGCTTTTCCGGTTGTGAGCTGAACCTACTTTTTCATGCCCCAGAAGGAAAGAACAATGATCATTAATAATCAGCATCTTCTGGAAAATCGGAAACGGGGCCTCTGTGATCCGAGACTGCCCTTAACCCCAGCTGTGCTGCTGGCTGCAGCCACCGCAGGGCTGACCTACCTACGGCCCCAGGGCTGCCAGGGTTACGCCCTGGGGCCACCAGCCGCGCCAGAGCAGGGACAGTGGGCTGGCCACATCACCGGGGGGGAGGAGGAGGCTGAGGCCGAGTGATACAGACTTGGTGGAGGACCAACCGGTGGCCCACCCGCAGAGACCAGCATGGGGAACGCCCGCTCAGGGCAAGGCGGGGCGGGGGCAGGCATCTCGCTCGAGGTGGGTGGGGGTGTCTCTTTGGGCTGGGGAGCTTGATTGATCCAGAATGCCAGAGCCTCTGACCCTGGGCTGGGTCCTATGCTGCGTCCTGGAGGCACAGAGGAATGGGGACCAGGTAAGTGGTGGAGTGATACTGGGGTAAGAAATGGGCGCTGGCTGGCTGCTGGCTCAGGGGTGGGGATAGAGGGGCACAGGGTCTCACACTTGCCAGCAAGGGATGAGGCTGCAGGTTCCCCTCGACGTCCCAGGTAGTTCCTTCTGCCCCTGTGGCAGCGGGAACCGAGGCTGGCCTGGTCTTTAGGGAAGGGTGGGGGGCGGTACTTGCCGAAAGCACCTTTGACAAGGAAAGCAAAGGTCGCGGGAACAATTCCTCCCTTTCACGCTGGGCGACCTGGCAGGAGTGCGCTGGAGCTGACGGAGGGTGGCAGCCCTTCCCAAGCAGCCCAAGACAAACAGGGTGGCAGGAAGTTCCCACGCTCCCAGGGCTAGCGCCCTGGAGCCTCCGCAGTCACCTGCCGGGGACTGGGGCCGGGAGGAGGGCGGGGCCTCAGCCACCCACAGGTGAGCCCGGGCCTGACGGCTTGGGGCGGGGCCAGCTGTGGGGGCGGGGCCAGCTGTCCCTTGCCGTTTGCAAACGCCATCTCCCTGAGTCCTTAGAGAAATCCTACTAAATTAACGTTGTTGTTGTTCAGTCACTCTGTTGTGTCCAGCTCTTTGCGACCCCTTGGACTGCAGCACGCCAGGCTTCCCTGTCCATCACCAACTCCCTGAGTTTACTCAAACTCCTGTCCATCAAGTCGGTGATGCCATCCAACCATCTCATCCTCTGTCGCCCCCTTCTCCGCCTGCCCTCTATCTTTCCCAGAATCAGGGTCTTTTCCAGTGAGTCAGTTTGTTGCATCAGGTGGCCAGAACATTGGAGCTTCAGCTTCAGTGTCAGTCCTTCTGATGAATATTCAGGGTTGATTTCCTTTAGGATGAACTGGTTTGAACTCCTTGCAGTCCAAGGAATGGGGAGTCAGGTTGGCAGTCAGGGGTCTGTCCTGCCCACTCACGTGTTCCACGACCCATCCACCCATCCTCCCTCCTGACCCACACTTAACATCACCTGCCCAGTGTGAGCAGCCACCTCATCAGGTCACCCACCAGCCAGCCACGCACGCAGGTGTCCATCCTGTCATCCCTCCACTGGTCCAGCCGTTCAACAGCCAGCATCCTCCACCGACTGTCCATCTGCCCATGCAGCCTTCACCCACCCGGAGCTGTCACTCTGTCCACCCTGCACATCCACGCCCTCCTGTGAATCCCTCGAGCCAGGCCTGAAGCTGTCAGCTCATAGCAAGGCTGGCCGCCATAAATTCTGGGTGATGTGGTCAAAACCAGGTTGGTTCAAATCGAACCAGCTTTCAGACACTTTCAGTGACTAGCAGTTTCCCTGCCAGCCACACCTGCCCTTCCTCTTCTGGGAGGTCAAATGGAGTGGGGCTAGGGAAGCTCGGGCTTTGGGTCTGCGTGACGTTGGACACGGTAACTTGCATGGTGTGAAGAGTCACACCAGCATGTTGTTGCTGAGCGATGTAACGACAAAACGCTCAGAGTAAGTAATCTGTGTTGTTGCCATAATTAACTGTCACTGACAGAGGCTGGACTGTCCAATTGCACCTGATGTTTTTAGAAGCAGAGGTTGCTGTGACCGGAATGCCCGGTTAGTGAAAAACCATCTCTTTCTGCAGTTTCTCCTTCGCGCAGACCTCCCTTTTTCCTAGCTGGCCGTGCCTCGTTTTCTAGTGCACATTTCTTCTTTATTGATATTTAAGCAGCACTGATAACACCTCTTTGATAAAAGGAAAACAAAACTTCCAGCGGAGATAAAGGAATGTCCGTGTTCTTTGTCCGCGGTCCTGGGAAGGAGCATTCCACGGCCCATGTTATTTTCTCACTGGAATGTGACAAAGGAGGTGTGAAATATTTGTCCAGCTCGTTTCTCATCAATGGGACATTCCGATAACCGCCCGCCGTGCTGGCCCTTTCTCCCCGGCACAGCCCAGAGGGAACCACTACTCTGGCTAATCCAGATTTGTGGGGGGAAAGGTCCTGGCTCACTGGCTGAACGGTGGGGAAGTGGGGGCCCTTGTGTGTCTGTCCCTAAAAGCTGCGGGCCTGCTGCTGCGTCTGGTCTGTGTGAGGCCGACCCTGAGGCTCCGGTAGGTGCCAGAGCCCTGGGCCTGTGGAACTTGATTCTCTCTCTTGCCTGGGAGAAACGGCTAATCATCCCATTTTGGAGGAGGAGACTGAGGGTCAGAGTGGATCTGGGAGACTCACTCAGGGTCGCACAGCTCTCGCCTCCAGCTCCGAGGGCCACGGCAGGAGGGGCGGCCCTTCTCCTGGCCATTCGCTCCCTGAGTCCCCTTGGCACTGCCCGGCAGGCCGTGTGCTTGAGAACAGTGCCTCCTGGGCCTGATCACCCGCTGTGGTGTGACGATAGCCAGGTGTGAGCGTCTCCCCTCAGCTGAGACACAGCTCCCAGCTGCCGCTATGGTTCAGGTCCCTCTCCATCAGTGTGGTGCCCCTAGCTGATATGCCCCCCTCCTCCAGGCCACCCCACTCCCAGTTGTCTCTGACACCAGACGCCACTGTACCACTGGCCACTGGCCTCCAGGAGAACTTGGGTGCCTGGTGGGAGAGTCAGACAGGCCTGGGGTGACAGCCAGCTCGAGACGGCCTCTGATGATGCTGGCCTGTTGGCATTCACCCCTGTGTAGCCCCCTCCCCACCTTGAATGGGGCTCGCCTGGTAACCAATCGGATGTGGTAGGGAGCTGGAACACGATCCCCAAGGTCAAGTCATGAGAGGCATTACGGCTTCTGCCCTGTTCTCGTCAACTGCTCCCTCCGGGGTAAGCCGCACCTTGTGTTGGGAGGACACTCAAGCATCCCCATGGAGAGGCCGGTGGCAAGGTCCTGAGGCCTCCTGCCCACAGCCAGGGAAAGAAACCGTCCTGGAGGTGAACCCTCCAGCCCTGCTCAAACCTTTGATAACTGCAGCCCCGGCTGCTATCTTGCCACCAGTCTCCCAAAAGATCCTGACCCAGAACCACCCAGTCTAGTGGCTCCCAGATCCTTGACCCATAGAAATGGTGGGAGGTAATAACAATTTGGTGTTTCCAGCCACCTTGTTTTGGGCTAATTTGTTACCCGGCCAGAGATAACTAATACGTGATCTTTGAACTGTGTGCTTCTCCTTATGAATTGAGTCACCTGGTTCCCTCCTTTACAAGACAAGCTTAACCATAACCCCCTTAGAGGACCGTGCTGAGAACCAAGTGGGATGAAGCCTGCACTGTGCCCAGCATCCTCAGGGGCCATGGAGATGTTGTGACTGTTCCCTCTGAGGGGTTATGCCCTCCCTGCCTGGGGTGTCAGCACCACTTTCTTATATCCCTCTTATGTCCCGCCACACACACATGCTCACACACACACTCACACACACACACACTCACACACACACCCCCTCACACACACACACAAGCACACACATAGACCCTCACACACACACACTCACATAAGCACATGATCACTTGGCCCAGTGCCTGGCCCAGAACTGAAGTAGACTCTGCAGAACCAATGAATGTATAAATGTTTCCTTCTATTTTTTAATCTCTAAAATCGTTTATTTACTTGGCTAGGCTGGCTCTTATTTGTGGCACGCAGGACCTTTGATCTTTGTTGAGGCGTGCAAACTCTTAGTTGCGGCGTATGGGATCTGGTTCCTCGATCAGGAATCGAACCCAGGCCCCTTGCTTTGGGAGTACAGAGTCTTAGCCCCTGGACCATCAGGGAAGTCCCTGAAATGTTTTCTTGTAATTAAAATATTTTAACGGTGGTCAAATAAAGGTAAGAAAAATTTCACCCTGTTAATCACTTTCGCATCCAGTTCAGTAGTGTTTAAGTACGTTCACGCTGTTGAGCAGCCAGACTTCGGAATTTTTTCCTCTTTCTAAACAGACACTCTGTCCCCATTAAACAGCAAGTCCTCATCCCCCTCCTCCAGCCCCCAGTACTACCATTCTACTCTCTGCCTCTGGGACCCTGACTCCTTGAGGGACCACACGTAAGTGGACGCAGGTTTCATGGCACACAGTGCTCTCTGAATCCACCCACGTTGGAGAATATGTCAGAATGTGCCCTTCCTCTTGGAGGCTGAGTAATACTCCACAGTGAAGGTTTTCTCCATTCGTGTTCCCTTTCCCCCCTAACCATGAGACTGTCGGGGTCAGGCATGAAGTCTTACTTATCTGCTTGTTCCCAGCCCATATCTTGGAACTTGGCCCTGAACCAGCCTGACTCAAGATGTATTTACGGAAGAAATGACCGAGGCCCAAATGTCTGCCACTTGCTGGCGGGGTGGCCTCTGCAGGCGGCTTGCCCTCTCTGAGCCTCTGTTTCCTCCTCTGTGGAATGGGGATGGTGACTCAGAGGGCAGCTGGGGTCGAAGGTGATGACTGTACTGTTGGGTATGCGGGCAGTGTAGAAGCTTCCTGATTCTACCCCCGAGGTCAGAAATGGTGATGCTGCTTTGCCTGATCCTGGCCTGACCCAATGACCACTGAGCAGGGGGCTGGGCTTGGAGGCCAGTTTGTAGTTTCAACATGGCAACGCAGGATGCTGTAATTACCACCTGTCTTCTGAGATAAAGCTGGTAGGTCCCACATTCCAGACTCGATAATTCCATCAATAAGACCCCAGGGCCGAGCGGAGATGTCTTATGCCCAGGAATGCCGCTGAAAACGGTAGCAGGGGAGGAACTAGGCCCGAATTTGCTTCGAGCAAGGTATAATTTCAGGTACAGGCTGATAACTTCTCTGGGGTGGGGTGGGGCTAAAGGCTCTGGCCTTCCAGCTGAACCTGGATGCGAGGGCAAAGGGTCGGGAGAGCAGGCTACCTGTAGTGAGAACATGAGCTATGACCTCGGGGGGCCTGAATTAAATCTCAGGTCAGCTGCTGGCTTCTTAGGTGACCCTGGGGACCTTGCTGAACTGCTCTGAGCCTCAGAGCAGTTTCTCCACCTGTAAAACGGGGCTATTAACGGTTCCCACCATTGCAGGGGACAGGGGTGTGGATGGAACACACCGAGGCTCCGTAGCCTCCTGGCTGCGTTCTCCTCTCTGAGCCTCGGTGACTTGGTCTGTAAAATGGGGAGGCCCTCCTCCTGCCCCATAAAACGCCTTGTTGATCCCTTTTCTCCCACTCCCACCACTTAGATGTGGTGAATTGGCCAACTCGTCTTTCCAGAATGAGGGAGCTTTTCAAATGTGCCTCTTCCAAACTTGGGTCAGCCCCCTGCCCTGAGCTCTGTGCATCCGGGCCTCTACCAGCGTCCCCACTGGGGTGGCTCAGGGCACCGCTTGCTGGCGTGTCCCCAGGGCTCTGGCCCCCTGCCCCCTGCTCCTGTCCTTATCTTTCCTGCTCGCCAAGCCCACCCCTGTCTACCCAGGGCTCAAGAACAGAACCTTTGCCTCAGCTCCTCCAGCCCGCATGGCCCGTACCCAGCCCCTCACCCAAGCCCTTTCATCCTGCACCCTTGCTGGAGGAGACTCATCACAAAGACCCTAGCTGGATACGAAGGGAATACCGAACAGATCTGAGGTTTGGTGTGATGGCAGCCCAGTCTGGCACGTCCAGACAGAACTGCCCTGGGCAGCTTGTGCCCTGCACTGGCCAGGAGGGTTCATCGCCTCCCCTGGGCTCCCTGCACTTGGCCTTTCCTGCCATGTCCCACCTTGCTGGAGTCATGAGCTCACAGGACCCCCTCCCGGTCTGATACCCCGAGGCAGGTGCATGGCACCCTGCCCACGCCTCCGTTCACTGGCCGTGCCGAGTCCCTCCTCCCTGGGGCTCTGGCTCTGCCGGCCGAGCCTGTTGGGTGACTGGCCTTGGCGGGGACCCAGCTGTCCTCCGCGTGTGCATTCTTCTTTCCCGAGGAATGTCCTGGATCCAGGTTCCCACAGAGGTGCCTGAACTGAGGGGAGTGACTCTGAACTCTGGCTGTTGTTTTGCTGCAGAAAAAGCCATTCTTTTGAACTTGGATAAGCCGGCCCACGAACAGGGCATAACTGAGACGCAGGAATTCCAGGGTCAATGGGCACTCACTCGGGCGGGGCCGCCCTCCCCCTGCAGGTCAGCAGGAACGTCAAGTGAAACCCATTCTAATTAAAGGGAACATTAAACAGGGGCCTTTAAAACACAGCCATTTCCGAAAATCCTCTCTTGATACCAATTAATTTCCCTGAGAAAGGAGCAGGGATGTGGCCGGGGGAGGCGGAGACCCCTCGGAAAGCCTGGTTTTTCCACCCTCATCACTCACTCGGCATTTATCTAGAACTTCATCTCAATGGTAATTTAAAGGCCCCGGGAAGACTTCTCTACACCCTAATTCATCAACCGTTTAATGAGAAGGCTGTCCCTCGGTCAAAACCACTTCCTGGGGGAAGAGATGACCATCAGGGCACCGGGACAAAGAGGCTGAGACACTGACGCAGCCAGGAGATCATGCTGGGGAAGCCAGGGCTGGTCTGAAGACAGCTTTGGAGGCATAGGGGTTCCTTCACTCAAGAGGCATTAATTGAGCGCCTTCTGTGTACCAGGAACTGTCCTAGACGCTGGGACAGAGCCTGAGGCGGGCCTGACAGGTGCCTTCCACGTGGCTTCCATTTCACTCTGCTTCACGTGATTTGTGATGCAAGTGGCCTGGCTCTGCCTGCGTTCCTCTGCGCGTGAGAGAGAGGAGGGGGCAGGGAGAAAGAGGCTGTCTCATTCTCCCATTATGTTGTTGCTGTTGTCCAGTGGCTAAGTCCTGTCTGACTCTGTAAGCCCATGGACTGCAGCTCACCAGGCCTCCCTGTCCTCCATTATCTTCCAGACTTTGCTCAAATTCATGTCTCTTGAGTCAGTGATGCCATCCAACCATCTCATCCTCTGCTGCGCTCTTCTCCTTTTGCCTTCAACCTTTCCCAGCATCAGAATCTTTTCCAGTGAGTCAGCTCTTCTCATCAGGTGGCCAAAGTATTGGAGCTTCAGCTACAGCATCAGTCTTTCCAATGACTATTCAGGGTTGATTTTCTTTAGGATTGACTGGTTTGATCTCCTTGCTGTTCAAGGGACTCTCAAGAGTCCAGCACCACTATTCAAAAGCATCAGTTCTTTGATGCTCAGCCATTTTTATGGCCCAGTTCTCACACCTGTACATGAGTACTGGAAAAACCACAGCCTTGACTATACAGATCTTTGTTAAAAAGTGATGTCTCTGCTTTTTAATATTCTGTCTAGGTTTGCCATAGCTTTTCTTCCAAGGAGCAAGTATCTTCTGATTTCATGGCTGCAGTCACCATCTGCAGGGACTCCTGTGATACTGATTTCTATAATCTTCCAATTGTCTTGGCCAAAACTGGCCAGAGCGTGGAGAGTCAGACCCTAGTGGGCTTCATGACAAAGCTAGGTGTCCGTCTCATTGAGCACAATGGCTCAAACCCCAGATACCCCCAAGGATCGGTTGCTTGAGTAACTAGATTGAGAATTCTACCACTGATTAGTTCCGTCTGCTGTGATTGCAATAATGGAGAGCGATTCCATGCATGCTTTGCAAGTGCTGGCCCTGCTCTAAGATCTAAACTGAAGTAGCTTTTGAGGAAAACTCATGAATGTTCCTGAACAAAGCCATTGAACTTTATCTCAAGGGCCTGGAGTACCCTGTGACACGTCCTGAGATTGAAAACCCCATTGGCCTCACCCACTGCCCAGGGTCACCCGACGGCCTCAGGCACCAGGTGAGGCTAAACCTCTGCCTGCTGAGCTCAGCATCACCAGATGTCTGCCCTCTGCTCTCACCCTCTGGGGTCTCTCCTGGGCCCTGTTTGGTGGCTGGCTCAGTCTGCAAAACTTGAGGGGAAAGTGGCTCATTTGATTAATTAATCATCTGAGTCAGTCTGGGAAGGAATAGAAGCAAAGGCATTCCCTTCCAGAAGTGGGGCCCAGGGCTCCTTCCCAGAGGAGACAGCCCACCTTGTGCCCAGTAGCACGTGGTTCACCAACAAGCCTCTGTACATTTTTCCAGGCTGTTTCTTCTGCCCACTATGCTTTTCCTCACCTGGTCTGCCTGGAAAGACTCTCCTGGCTCCACGAGGCTTAGATAAAGCTTCCTGCTCTTTTCGGCCCACTGTCTCCAAGCTCCACAGCCTCTCCATGGATCACACCACATGATAAACAGCCTATGCGCTGGGTCTCTGTCCTCTGCTCGATTCCAGGGCCCAGAACACAGCCCAGCCCTGGGTGTGGTGCAGGCGGGTGCCCTCCAAGTGGCACAGGACAGTTGCCTCTCCCCCTGGGCCTTGTGTCAGCTGTCATTCCCGAGTCTGCTTCTGCCAGGGCTCATGGAAGCCGCGACTGGGTTCATTTTGCTCCTAACGGTACCAGCAGAGGACCTGTGTCCAGTTCATTCAGAGTCCAGAATAAAGGCCCTTGTAGGTTTTTAAGATTTACTTTTTATCATTGCTTGATAAGTGTGTGTGTGTGTGTGTGTGTGTGTGTGTGTGTGTGTGTGTGAGTTGCTCAGTTGTATCTGACTCTTTGCAGTTCCATAGACTGTAGCCCTCCAGACTCCTCTGTCCATGGGATTCTCCAGGCAAAAATATTGGAGAGGGTTGCTAGTCCCTTCTCCAGGGGATTTTCCTGACCCAAAGATTGAGCCCAGGTATCCTGCATTGTGGGCAGATTCTTTACCACTGAACCACCAGAGAAGCCCTGTTTGACAAATGTTGTGCCATGCTTAGCTGCTCAGTCGTGTCCAACTCTTTGTGACCCCATGGACTGTAGCCCACAAGGCTCCTCTGTCCATGGGATTCTCCAGGCAAAAATACTGGAGTGGGTTGCCATGCCCTCCTCCAGGGGATCTTCCCAACCCAGGGATGGAACCACATTGCAGGCAGATTTTTTACCATCTGAGCTATCCGGGTGTTTGATAAATACTTAAAAAAAAAAAAAAAAAAAAAAAAAAAAACTCCTCTGAAAGGTTCCTGAGGGCATGAGTATGTGGGTTTTTCTACTGGAGGGCAGGGTTCCTGTCTGCCCCAAGAACTGGGGGCGGGGAGGCACAAACTGGCCTCTTTGTTGCTCCTTGGGTGTGAGATTCTCACCTGGGGCTCTAATCAGGGAGGCAGGGATGCCAAAGTCTGTTCTCCTCCCCCAGAACTTGGCTGGGCACCTCTTCCATCTGCATGGAAATCATAAAACAGTTATTGCTGTTCTGTCACTCAGTCATGTCCAACTCTTTGTGACCACATGGACTGCAGCACGCCAGGCTTCCCGGTCCTTCACTACCTCCCAGAGTCTGCTCAATTATTGTCGATATTAGCGCACTATCAGCCAGGCTGCGTTCCTCCCGGAGCCTCCGGGAAGAATCCTCTTCTGCATTGTTCAGGTTGAATTGAATTCACCAGATTCAGTTCCTTGAGGCTGTAGGACTGATGTCCCCATTTCTTCGCTGAAGAAAACCCCCTGCTTCTAAAGGGCTCCGTGGTGCGGTCAGCCCCCAACCTAACTGATGTCCCTTTCGTAGAGTGAGCCAGGTGTGTGTCGTAACCCTGCTTGTCACAGCAGTGGAATCCATCATATTCACAGCAGCAGGGGGTACAGAGTCACGTACCGGGTTGATAGGATTAGAATTCTGCCCACCGCAATGAAGCAGCACACTCAGCATGTGACCACCTTGGTCCCAGGTGCTTGTTTCCATGGAGGCAGCAGATGCTGGGCTGGGCCGGCTCCCCTCACATGGCAGCAGCAGGTGGACTGGTGGGCTGGGTGGGCTCGAATCAAGGCTCCCTCCCCAGTGATTTGGCTTCCATTGTGGCTCAGATGGTAAAGAGTCCGCCTACAATTCAGTAGACACAGGTTTGATTCCTGGACCAGGAAGATCCCCTGGAGAAGGGAATGGCACCCACTCCAGGAGTCTTGTCTGGAAAACTCCATGGACAGAGGAGCCTGGCAGGCTACAGTCCCAGGGTCACAAAGAGTTGGACACAACTGAGTGTCCCTAACCCTAGCACTTTCACTTTTTCCCAATGATTGAGAACTTCAAGGAGGCAACTTGAATGTTCCAGGCTTCCATTTGCTCATCTGTAAAATGGAATGAGAGCCACTGGTGGGACAGCAAGACAGCCAAATGAATGAAGCAGACAAGGGTTTTGGTGGACCGTGTAATGAACAAGGCTGCTGTATCATGGTTTTTAAAAACAACCCAGCTTTCCATTTCATTTCACGCAGGATGGGATGGATATAAAGCATGTTTTCAGGCTCAAGACATCCAACTACACTTTAGGCATTGTTCCAGGCAAGTGTGGTCAGGGAAGGGCATGATTACCAGATGGGGGTCCTTGAGAGACATGCCGTGTGCTGACTGGTGCCTGTCCTGGCTGGAGGTTGCAGTCTGGGCCTGCCACTGGCCAGTTGCTATGAGGGGAAGAATGTCAGGGCCATGCCTGACCCATCAGAGCAGGAACCTTGGCTGGGGAGTGGCGGCAGGGGAGGCGGTCGTGTGCCTACAGCAACAGAATGCTGTTGGCAGTGCCCTACAGGGCACCCATGACCCTGTGCGCCCCCATCAGCGACCTCAGCTTCCTCCTTGGGTCTTATAGGGAAAGAGCAACCAGAAGGGTATCGATGGGGACGGTATTTTCCTTTGGAGGCAAACAATGAGCATCATAGGAGGGGCACACCTGGCAAGCTGTTTCATGACAAAGGCAGGGTCGGGAGCGCTCAGTGAGCAGACTCTGCTACAACCGCTTATGTGAGCCTCTCACCTCGACTGCTAACTAGTCATGTGACTGAACCACCCCAAAATCAGCCTCATCTTCCTCTTGTAAAATGGAGATAAGTAGGGGACTGTGCTCAAAATGTTGTCATGAGGATTAAATGAATTCGTGTGGGAATGCAACTGGCAGGTAGTGAGTGTTCCATAAAGTTATCCTCTCCATTATCATCCTCATCCCACCCTCACCATCATCACCGTCATCATCATTACTGTTATCCAGTCACCACTGCCACCATCACCAATGCCATCACTATTTTCATTGCCATCTCCAGCATCATTATTACCATCACCAGTGTTATCATGCCCAGCACCGTCACCAGCATCACCAATACCGTCACTATCTTCATCATCATTACCATCATCATTATTACCATCATCACTCTCATTATCAACGTTATCATGTCCATCACCGTCACCAGCATCACCAATACTGTCACTATCTTCATCACCGTCTCCATCGTCATTATTACCATCATCATTATCATCATCGTTATCATGTCCACCACTGTCACCAGCATCACCAGTACCGTCACTATCTTCATCACCATTATTACCATAATCACTATCATCATCAGTGTTATCATGCCCATCACCGTGACCAGCATCACCAGTATCGTCACTATCTTCATCACCATGATTACCATCATCATTGTCACCATCATCACTCTCATCATCAGTGTTCTCGTGTCCATCACCATCACCATCATCATCACTATCTTCATCACCATCTCCATCATCATTTATCACCATCATCATTATCATCAACGTTATCATGTCCATCACCGTCACCAGCATCACCAGTACCATCACTATCTTCATCGCCATCTCCGTCATCATTATCACCATCATCATTATCACCATCATCACTCTCATCATCAACGTTATCATGTCCATCACCGTCACCAGCATCACCAATACCGCCACTATCTTCATCACCGTCTCCATCGTCATTATTACCGTGATCATTATCATCATCATTATCATGTCCATCACTGTCACCAGCATCACCAGTACCGTCACTATCTTCACCACCATTATTACCATAATCACTATCATCATCAGCGTTATCATGTCCATCACCGTCACCAGCATCACCAGTACCGTCACTATCTTCATCACCATCTCCATCATCATTATCACCATCCTCACTCTCATCATCAGTGTTATCGTGTCCATCACTGTCACCAGCATCACCATCATCATCACCACCGGCACTGTCATCATCAGCAGCATCACCATATCATCTCATTGGTTTAGCAGGTGGACTTGCACCCTGAGTATTGCAGGCAGAGGGAGAGATTTCAGCCCAAACCAGTCACAATTCTGTAGTACTCATCACCTCCCAGCAGGGCCCAGCAGGGCTGCGGTGGTGGGGCTGTCACAGAAGCAGACATTGGCTCAAGCCCACACTGGGCTCTAGTGGGACTGAGTCTGGGGTCAGCATGGGAGTGCTGGAAGTATCTAGGGTTGCGGGGCTGTTGACAGCAGACAGCAGTGGGATGAGGCGTCTCCTGGCACCCAGCTCTGTCCATCTGCTCCTCAGAAGCAGCTCTTTGGAGAGGGGCTGCTTGGCAGGACCCCAGAGGTCTCTAGCCACCTCTGCCTCTCCCTTGCTGGATGGTCTCAGACAGGCCTCTTTGGCCTCAGCTCCCCCTTCTCTAAAGTGGGGACGCATCAGGACACCACCGAGGGCCTGCCCTGGGCCTCCAGTAGGTGGTGCTGGTGGGCACGAAAGCGACCTGGGGTGGGTGAGGGGGCCCTGGGTATGGAGGAGCTGCAGAATGTTCTCTGTCTGTGGGCCTGTTATTATCGCCTGGGACAGGGATGGTGAAAGGAATGAAATAAGTGGAAAGTGAATGAATGAAGGAAGGAAGGAAGGAGTAAGGGGCACCCTGGCTGCACCGTCCCCTGGTCCCCGGGGTGCCTCCAGCCTCCCTGAAGGAGGTGGCTGTGTAGATCCCCCATGGGGTGACCCAAGCCAAGCGGGGTGCCCTGACACCCAGGGGAGGTCTTGCGGTGGGTGTCGCTCTACCCTGGCCTTAACCCCAGGGGAAGGAAGGGTGATGGGAGGAAAGCCCCGCCCACCCGGATGCCCTGCCCACCCCGCTGACCCCGCCCACCTCACTTCTGAGGTCTTGGTTCTGCTTTTTCTGTGCTGGCTTGGTCCACACGCCCCGCTCTCTTACTAAAGAAGGAAGGTGAGTCTGGGAGAGGGCAGGTGACTTGGGAGTCGGGGCTGGAGCTGGACTAGTAGCCGGTGGCTGGGGTGCCCATGACTGTCTCCCACACTCTGCTCCTCCATGTGGGAGACAGGGAGGGCACTGCTGGTGTTATCACTTTTGGATCGGGTGAATCCACCAGCTGTCTCAGCCCCCAGTACCCATGTCGACAGTCCCAGCTTTCATACCTCTGGGGCCAGGGAGCTCACCATCTCAGAAACAGCCTGGGCAGCTGATGGGCACCTTGTATCAGAGAGTTCTGCCAGCCTCTGAGCCACAAGCTTTCTGGACCTTGCTGCTCTTTACCGGGGGGCCCTGTCTTCTGGGGTGGGGGGGGGGCAAGGATGGCATAGCTCAACTCAGGCCCTGCCTCATGGAGATCTGGGGGTGATGGTGGGTGTCGCCTGGACAGAGGGAACTGGGGCCTCTCTTGGTCTCGTACTTTTTGG
Organism: Budorcas taxicolor; assembly: GCF_023091745.1. Lineage (NCBI taxonomy): Eukaryota > Metazoa > Chordata > Mammalia > Artiodactyla > Bovidae > Budorcas > Budorcas taxicolor. Next base: position 47,295,140 of record NC_068934.1, read on the forward strand.
TGGAGCAGATGTTGGGCCATCCGCTGGCCAGGGAGCCCCCCGCCACCCCAAGAGGACAGACAACTGGCGGCAATTACATGACCCTTTCAGCCTGGTGGAGAGTCTGGGTTTTATCCAGAGTGAGGTGGCTGGGCCCTGGTGGGCCTGAGCGGGGAAAGTGGTGTTTATTGTGTTTTAAGGAAAGCCCTTTGGCTGGAGTGTGGAGAGCTGGCTGGCGGGGGCAGAGGGCAGCTTGCCCGAGGCAGTGCCAAGGCTGGGCCATTATATGACACAAGGCCTCCGACTGCTGCCCCCTCCAAGACAGCCCAGTGGCTTCTGCTTGGTCATTGTCTCGAGCGGAGGACAGGAGGGTCCCAAAGACCCCTGATCTGGGGTCGAGGACCTTAGCTGAGAAGGCTGCTTGTCTCTTCCTCCAGGACAGTGGGAGGGGCTCCTGGGCTGGGCCGCCCCAGGGGTCTGTGCAGGTCTCTCCATCTTCCAGGTTCTGGGCTGGTGAGTAAAGATGTGGAGGGACCCGGAGCCCGTGGGACCCAGGTGTGGAGTGGTCGCTGGCCCTCGCCCTGATAGAAGTCGTGTGAGAGCCCAGCCTGAGGAGAGGACGTGTGGGTGGGGGGCTCCTGCAGGGGGTCAGCTCCTGCATGCCTCCTGGAGTCAGGATCTGCTTAGGAGCAACCAGGTAGTAAATCAAGTGGGTCATGCTGTGATCACCGCCTCCAGCGACGTCCCGGGCATTCAGAACAATGGCCACAGATGTCTGCTCCACGTGCCCTGGACGGCTGGCCCGCCACGTGTCTGCTCACACCCTGTCCCCCCCACACTCTCCCCACCCGGGCCTTTGCACACTCTGGTCCCTGCAGCGGGAGCAGCCTCTTCCTTGCCTTTGGCCCTCAGTTTCAGGTTACCTCCTTGGCCGGCCTTGCTGACCATTCTGAGCAGCAGCGGCACCCACTGCTTGCTTCCCTGACTCGGCAGTGTCTGCCTCCTTGGGCAACGGGCCTGGCCTGCCAATGGTCGGCCTGCTCCTGTCTGTCCTCTTGTTCACTGCAGTCCCCCTTGAGCGCAGGGCGGCATGCTCCCTGCGTGTGTGCTAAGTCATTCCATTGTGTCCGACTCTTTGCCACCCCATGGATTGTAGCCCTCCAGGCTCCTCCGTCCATGGGAGTCTCCAGGCAGGAATACTGGAGAGAGTTGCCATTTCCTTCTCCAGGGGATCTTCCCAACCCAGAGATCAAACCCGGGTCTCCTGTATCACCTGCATTGGCAGGCTAATTGTTTACCTCTGAGCCACCGCGTCCACTCTGTGCAGGCACCAGCCAGGGGCTGGGAATACCGAGATGACCCAGGCCCTCCTGGGCCTCTCCTCAGCTGCTTACAGGCTGGACAACAAGCAGGTTGGTCCCCAGGCTGATTCTGGCACATTGGTGTGTCCTCCCTGGTGGCTCAGATGGTAAAGCTTCTGCCTGCAATGCGGGAGACCTGGGTTCGATCCCTGGGTAGGGAAGAGAATGGCTACCCACTACTGTATTCTTGCCTGGAAAATTCCATGGACGGAGAAGCCTGTTAGGCTATCTTCCATGGGATTGCAAAGGGTCGGACGCGACTGAGCAAGTTCACTCCCCTGGAGAACTGTGTTGCGAGGGGCTTGGGAGGCAGAATCTGGCTCGGGGGAAGTGTGCTGCAATCTGTTAGTGATGTCTGCCATGCACAGAGGTGCGGGAGCTTGGGAAGCTGTGTTTCCACCTGTAGACTCCAGGCCAACAGAGCCTCTAATCTGCGTTCAAGTAGTGTTGGGTGCCTGGCCTGGTCCTCCAAACCAACTCTGCATTCTCTCCCTTTCCGGGTGAGAAAGAAGCTCCTGAGATCTTACAGCTTCTGTGTGGCAGAGCTGGGATCTGAAGCCCGGTTTCCCAGATCCCAGTTTCCTATAGTGTCACACTGTCCCATTCCTCTCTTTGCTCCGGCTGCTAGGGAGCTCAGCCTGGAGCTTTGGGCTGGCTCTCAGGGGCCATATCAGCCTAGGCTTCGGGTCATATTTGTGTCAGCCCCGTCCTCATGCTTTCATCCTCCCTGCCGGGCCTCCCGTGGAGCAGGCCGGACATAAGTTATCAACTATAAATAAAACCAAGACTTCCGTTCTGGCTCTCACTTTAGTTTCCTGGTGCATTTTTTTTTTTTTTAAGTCCTTCATTGAGGGAGGTGGGGGAAGACTCCTAACGGAAGGTGACATCATCATCAGCTGGCCCTGGGGGGCAGGTCCCCAGCTCCACAGGCCCGCGTGGGCCCTGAATGCCCCCTTTATGAGGGGTAACCTCATTACACAAGCCACGCCACATGGTGGAATTTCAAATGGGGTTTTGTGGTTTCTGCCCTTCTCAGCAGAGCGCACACAGGCAGCTGCGGTCGCCCGGCTTCCTCTGCCGCCGCAGCCCTGGCGCCCGGCCAGCCCAGTGACCACCCGTCCATCCATCGTGAGTCAGTTTCATTCTTAATTCTCTGAATCAGGCCCCTTTAAAGGGACGGCAGGACTGATTCCTCAGGGCAGGCAGGCAAGGAAGGGGAAGCGGCGGTCGGAGGTCAGGAAGGAGCTTGGGGACTTCTGGCAGGCAGCATGCCTCCATCCGCCCTCCCTCAGGATGGAGGGGGTTTCCTGCCCACTGCCAGGGAGAGGAGCTTGTGATTGCCCCCCACCCCCTCCAGAGCTGACCGTCTGCAGGGCGGGAAGCCCCGGGCCCTCGGCGACCTTGCTTCTTGCCTGGCAAGAAACCCCACCCAAGCTCAGAGGCCATCGGAACTCTGCAGCCACCCTCTTGGTCCTGCCTTCTTCCCATCGCAGGTGCTAGGATGTCCGAGCTGCCTCTCGGGCAGCCCCTCCGGCCACCTGGTATGCATGGCCCTGATGTTCGCTGTCCTGTCTCCTCTCCCGAGGTCCCCCGGCCAGGCCTGCCCCAGAGCCCCCTCAGGTCTACCAGCATGAGGGACAGCTCTCATCCTGCTCGGTGTGTGTTCACGGGCTTCCCCACGCCCTCCAGACCTCAGCCCCATGAAGGCAGGGATATTGTGTGTCTTGTTTGCAGCACAAGGCCCAGCCAATTCACAGAATGGACAGATGGAAGGCCGAGTGGCTGCAGGGCATTCGTGGCCGTCCTCGGTTAAGAGCATGGGCTGGCTCCTCCCTGAGGCTGGGGGCCAGGGGACAGGCCTGATGGATGATGCTGAGCCCGGGGGGCTCCTGTGGGTGGCGGGCCTGGAACTCCGACCCCAGGGCAGGTCTCAGTGTGCCTTAGTGAGGCTGAAGAAGAATTTCCCTCTTTTCCTCCTCTGTCTGACTCACACTTAGGTTTTGAAGTTCCCCTTTTTGTCAGCGTTTCTGGCGAGGTTATGGAGTGGTCAGGCGAGGCCGGCAGGATCTGGCAGAAGCAGGGACCAAGGCCATGGTTCCATTCACAAAAACAGGACTTGCCTGCCTCCTGGGTCCTGCCGGCTCGTGGTGTTTGCAGGTTTGCAGGGAATGAGATGCTCGGGGGCGGGGTTAAGAGTTCGTGAATCCACGTGGCTGGTGACCATCTAGGCATCTCCTTCCAGCCTCTTGGCTCATCTTCCCTGGAGGTTGGGGCAGGGACGGGGTGAAGTCGGGGGCAGGCATGGGAGGTGGGGACTCGTTATGGAGGCCTTGCTCCTCCCCCGGGGGTCCAGGCAGTTTGGAGACCAGGCAGGCTGCCTCCTGCCCTGTGGGTGCCTTCCCCTCTGTGGTTCCCACCTCAGGACGGAGTGGATCGAAGAGGGAGGGAAGACAGAGTGGTGAGAAGAGCAGGGCGCCTTCGGGGCACACGCTCCCCAACCCAGCCACTCGCTGCTCCCTCCGGCGGGGGGCCCTGGGGTCTCACCAGCGTCACGCATCGACAGCTCATCAGCTGGTCCTGGAGCCCCTCCGGGCCAGGGCGCTGCGGGTCCATCAGTGACTTGATGCGATCTCTTCCCTCTGGAGCTGCCAGTCTGAGGGTGGAGACTGCTGGACAGCCAGACGGTGAGAATACAGGGTGGGCAGTGCCTCAGCAGGAGACAGGCAGAGAAGAGACCCAGCCCAGCCGGGGGGTCAGAGAAGCCTTCCAGGAGGAGCGGGGCTGGGGCCGAGCCCTGAAGGGTGAGGAGACATTAGCCGGGGCGAGGGTGGAGGGGAGGCATCAGGAAGGGCCCCAGGAGGAGGGGACAGTTCATGCAGAGGCTGGAGACAGAGACCCGTCAGGGCAGCTGAGCAGAGTGTCCTCTGTGGGGGGTGGGGGGGGACATGAAGGCAGAGGCTAGTGGGGAGGGAGGTCCTGACGAACCAGGGGGCAGAACTGAGCAGGTCAGATGTTCCCCAGAGATGCTGAGGAGCTGTTGTGGGCTTGGTTTGCTTAGGGAACTGACTCCTCTCTGCCTCCGTGGGCAGGGTGGGTAGGGATGGCTTACCTACACTCAACACCAAGGCCGTGCCCCAGCCATGGGACTGCCCCCAGAACGGTGCCAGAAACCGCACCCCCCCTCAGGCCCGGTAGGCAGAAGAAGGTCTAAGACCCGGCGCCTTGGCTGGTTCGGGGAAAGCTGAGACAGGATGGAGGCGGGGAGGGCCTCAGCCCTGAGCTTGAAATGGAAGAGGGAGTCCTATGAGAGAGCCACAGCCAGCCCTGCGCCCCCCACGCGGGGCCTGGGCCCTCTCTCCGGGGCAGAGCCGTGTCCCCGGCACTCTCCTGGGACGCGGCTCAGCGTCAACCTTGTCCGCAGGCTCCAGGGGCTCTGGGACCCTGAGGAGGGGCGAGATGGGGAAGCAGGGGTGGCCCAAAGCCGCCACCCGCTGGCCCCAGGTGCAGGCTGGGCCCCCCTCCAGGCTTAGCCACATGGGTTCCTGTGTGCGCTGTCCCATCTGCCATCTGTGGCCGTTTCTTACCTGTAGAGACTAGCTCAGTTACCTTGCTGGCATCTCACAGTTAATAATGGAGCGTGACAAAGCAGCAGGGAAAATGAGAGAGGTGGCTGAAGGCTTAGAAGGGGCCCGCCAGGGTGTGGCCAGAGGAGGAAGTTTGCTGGAGGTTGCCACGGAGCTTCATGTTTGTGGTACCTCTGGACCACTCGAGAGGATGAGGATTTTCAGCGGCAGGTGGGAGAACCTCTCCCCACTCTGCCACCCTTGCCCGACTGGCCACAGCCTCTTGTAACGAACCCACAGGATACACTGTGCTGGGCTCTCCTGTAGAGGATTCATTCTGATCTTGTGCCTCCCTGGCCGAGCGGGAGCAGACTGAGGTTCCAGGGGATGTTTCAGTCCGGGCTCACACAAGGCCGTGTGGTCCAGTGGTCTCTCAACTGACCTTCTAATTCCCCTGCGCTGTTGCTGCAGGCGCTGAATCCAATCACAGGAGAGAAACACTTTGAGACGCAAAAGCCTGAAGAGATCATTACAATTATTCAAAACACAGCCAGTTAAGGTTTTATGAGGCTGAGCTGTCCCTCTGGAATTCCCTCTTATCCAGTGATCTCAAAGCGCCCGGATCCAGAATTAATTAGGCCCTGCAGCCAAGGACAGCAGACGGCACCTAGGAGCCTGGGAGCGGCAGGCTGGGGCCAGACAGGAAGCCCCAAGCATTGCTCATACTCAGTGCTGCCCCGGAGTTCAGGGGCCCTTGCCTCCTCCTGGAGGCACCACCCCAGCTGTCCTTGACCAAGCCGGTAGGAGGATGGGGAGTTTGGGGGCCCTGTTTCCCCAACCACGTGAATGCTGAAGATCAGCAGCGGTAGGAGCAAGACCAAGTTCTAGGACCAACCAGGATGGAAGGAGGGGGTGGTTTCACCTGGTCGAGGGCTTTCCACGTCCAGATCTCAGAACACTGGCAACCGAAAGCTCCTGAAGGCATGGGCTGCGGCCTCAGTCACAGAGGCTGCCGGGATGGATAGAGTTCTTTCGATGTCTGGAGAGGAGGAAGTGGGCTGTGGAAGAGTGGGGGTAGAGGAAAGCCACAGAGCCGGGTGTCTGGTCAAAGCTTACTAAGCTTGGTTCGATGACTAAATAACTGATGGATAGATGGATGGCCAGATGGATATGTGGAAGGATAAATGGACTGACCAACATCTGGATAGTCTGAGGGAGGGTTGATGAGCGGGCCTGTGAATGGATGGATGGGTGACAATGTGGGTAGGTAGAGGGGTGGACGGGTAGATTGACAGGTGATGGATGAATGTGTGAGAGCACAGAAGGCTGAATGTGTGGGTGGTGGATAGGCGATGGAGGGATGGACAGATGTGGAGAATGGGGCATGAGAGAACACAGGATACGTGTGTGTATGTTCCAAAGGGATGCTGAGGATAAGAGGCTACAAGGGGTCACATTGGATGGATGATGGATGCACGGAGAGATGGATGGATGGATGGATTGGTGGGTTGGAGACAGTGGAGCAAGTGTATGGATCCATCTCAAAGAGGGAACATGGGCCATGAGAGATGGTGCTAGCAGAGACCTTGGTGGGGCCGGCAGGACCTCCTGGAGAGGGTTTCAGTGTGCCTAGCCCCAGGACCATGTCCTCCACCAGCTGGGCACCAGCCTGGGGATCAATGAGCCAAGCTAGAACCTCGGCCTGGATCCTCGGTGCTCCAGCTTTCTTGGCTCCTTGACTTCGGCTGGTGGCCCCTCTCCAAGCCTTGGTTTCCCTGTCTGTCTGTAACGTGAAGATGCTGGACGGGATGGGCTTCTGAGGAAGGTGGGGGCGGCGCCGGGCCCCCGGGGGAGGGGCCACAGCTCAGCCCTCCCCTCCCGCTCGCGGGCTCTCCCTCGCGTCTTTCCCGGACTCAGCTCCAGGCACCAGCCGTGCTCCCTCGCCCTGGTGCCCTCCAGGTGTCTGGGCACAAAGCCGGTGGAGAGCTGGGCCCAGGGAAAGGAGACCTGGCCCCTGCCCTGAGTGGGGAGGGCGAGGAGCTGCTGTGATCACAGACAGGGTGCAGCAGGCCCCTGGCAGGCTTCAGGCTGAGTAACCCTGAGTCACCACTGTCACTTCCTACCGCACATTCTCTCATTCATTCGGTTTCATCCCAAAGAGCACCTCCCTGGACTCCTCCCTGGGGAAGTTGCCAAGGGTGTGGGGGGCACTCAGCCTGCTCTGACTGGAGGGACCAAGGGGCTTGGCCCCTTAACCCTGGTGGGGAGAGAGGATCAGACCGTGCAACTTCTCAGGGAGGGGGTGCACTCTTCCTGAGCCCCATTCTGGCCCAGGAACGCTCTGAGCCTCACTGGCCAGGTTCCTGCCTCCATAAGGTCCTGAGATCTACAGGCCTGGGGGACGCGTGGCCTCCCCAGCTCACTGAATTTCAGTGGACCAAGAAGAGAGAGCTGGCCCAGCTGCTCTCTCGCCTCACCTGCCTCTTGCTGCTGCTGCTGCTGCTGAGTCGCTTCAGTCGTGTCCGACTCTGTGCGACCCCAGAGACGGCAGCCCACCAGGCTCCCCTGTCCCTGGGATTCTCCAGGCAAGAACGCTGGAGTGGGTTGCCATTTCCTTCTCCAGTGCATGAAAGTGAGAAGTGAAAGTGAAGTCGCTCAGTCATGTCCGACTCTTAGCGACCCCATGGACTGCAGCCCACCAGGCTCCTCCGTCTCCGCTAATTCATTCATTCATCTTCTACACATTTCTTGCGTGCATTCAATCTCCCCAGCATTGTGCCAGCCCTGGAGAAATGCCGTCCAGCCCAAGGAGGGGCAAGGCAGCCAGAACACCATCCTGGTTTTAACGACCTTGCCAGCAGCCCTCCCCCTGCTAAACTCTGTTTCCCAACAAGGCTACAATTGTTTTGCATTCGAAATTCCACTAATTTTTTTGTGTCTTTGCACTCATGATTCCTCTTTACACATCAAAGGGACCTGGAGGACATTTTTACTCCGAACCGTTTTGTACGCGAGGTGGCTGGTCATTATCCACGGCTCCAATGATAGGCTGCACGCTGTTCAGATTCCCAAGATTACAAAAGGAAATTCAGCTAATTATAGTTTGATAGAAATTACAGTCCTGCCGATTCCTGATTGACTCGGTGGGTTGGCGTGAATCATTGTGTTCTTGGATAAGATTTTATTAATCTTGCTCAGGAATCTCAGGAGGCACCTTCTTCAAGGAGACATTTCTTTTGTGTTTCTCTCCTGCAAAAAAACCTGCCCAGATTACCCCCGGAAGATATGAATTAGGGGTGTAGGAGCAGGAACAGAGGCCTGGAATTCCTGGTCCAAGAATCCTGGGTTGATGTGCAAGCGGCAGCCCGCTGGGTAAGCTTCTTCAGGCCTCCTGCCTCTCTGGACGGTCTCTGCTTCATCGGAAGGGAGGCCTAGCGGTGCAATGGTTAAGAACAGGGCCTCTGGGCTCGGGCTGCCCTCTTCTACCTGTGTATCTTCGGGCAACCTCTTGGAGCCTCTGTTTCTTTATCTGTAAAATGGGGGTGATGGTGGTAACAATTTCCTTGCAGTGTTGCTTTAAGAATTAAATGGGCTGGGAGGCTGGGATTGACATACATACATGGTTGTTGCTGTTGAATGGCTAAGTCGTGTCCGACTCTTTGGGACTCCGTGTACTGAAGCCAGACAGCCTCCTCTCTCCATGCGATTTCCCAGGCAAGAAGACTGGAGTAATAAAGAATAAAATGGGTTAATCTATGTAGGCTGATGTCAAGATGTGTTATTTGGAAAGTGGCTGGCCCCAGATGAGAGCTCCAAAAAGAGGAGGTGCTTTCCTATTGAAGCGACCCCTTGTAGGGGGCAGAGCTGAGGTCAAGGGCCAACGTTGCAGATGACTTTCACTGCTCCATCCTGAGCAGAGATCTGCATGGTCAGAGCTGTGAGGGAGGTGGGGTCCCATCTCACAGATGGGAAGACTGAGACAGGGAGACTCGGGGATGAGTTCACAGTCATATGGGAAGCAGAAGGCCCGCTGCCAGAGGTCCTGGACATCCCCATTCCCAATGGTGCACCTGGAGGCCTCTGGACAAGGAGCTTCCCCAGGAGGATCTTTGAAATGGGGTTGGCCTGGCAGAACGCTGGGCACACGACAACAGGGTTCACCAAGGCCTCGCTTCCCATGTGGGTAAGGAACAGGGACCCCGATGGGCATCTTCTTGAGGGCAACTGGGATTGGAGGGTGGGGCTTAGGCAAAAAAAGACCCCAGCCAGTGGGAGAGCCATTTCTGGGGAAGCTGATGAGCGGTAGGAAGGGCCTCCAGGGGCACTGGCCAGTTCCGGAATGCACTCACTGAGCTGGGAGTGTGCATGGTCAGGAAGGACACTGACATAAACAGATGGTGAGCTGGCGCTGGTGGTGTAGACAGAGGTGGAGAGAGGGGGCTTGAGGCCAGGCGCCCCAGGACTGGAAATCTTCCAATCAGTGGAGGCCATTACATCTCACAGATGTTAGTTCCCATGAACCCTCTCCTTTCAGGAGTGCACCCAACAACACAAGCATGGGACCCGGAGGCCCAGACAGGGACCCAGTTACTGGGTGGTCCCCAGGAGCCCTGGTCTCCTCTGCTGTTGACACCTGGTGAACTCAGGACTAGGGTCACCCTGAGACTTCTGGGACAGAGGAACATGCCAGAATGAAACAGCTGACCAGCAGAACTGCTCTCCACCCACCCCCTGTGTGCTCAACTCCAGAATGTTCTTCCTTCCCCTCCAAGGAGCATTTGCATTATTGCCACTTCCTTTTGCCACCAGGAAGTTAGCCACAGGGCCAGAGGTCATGAGCAGCTAGCTGAGTTAGAAGGTGCTGGCTTGGGAACCAGGAGACACCCAGCGCCCCTGCAGCCAGACCGCTGGGTACGGTCTATGTCTCCCAGACAACCTAGGGTCCTGGTGGTTCCTCTCACTCCAAGACCCTGGTGGAGCCAGGTCCTGCCCAGCAGACCCAAAGGATTAGAGTTGGGATTGGACAAGGGGAAGCAGGAGTCGGTAGCTTCCTCCAGCTTCTCCCATCAGGACCATGTGACCCCTAACCGCACCTTCCCAGGTCAGAAAAGCAGCCTTCCCCTCCATCGGACTCCTGTGCCCTGGCCTTGCTCATGGGCATCGTCCCCTGCATGTTTGTGTTATTTACTGGCCAAAGAATCGATGCTTTCAAACTGTGGTGCTGGAGAAGATTCTTGAGAGTCCCTTGGACAGCAAGGAGATCCAACCAGTCAATCCTGAAGGAAATCAACCCTGAATATTCACTGGAAGGGCTGATGCTGAAGCTGAAGCTCCAGTCCTTTGGCCATCTGATGCAAAGAGCTGACTCTGATGCTGGGAAAGATTGAGGACAGGAGGAGAAGGAGGTGGCAGAGGATGAGATGGTCGGATGGCATCACTGACTTAACGGACATGAGTCTGAGCAAACTCCAGGAGATAGTGAAGTACAGGGAAGCCTGGCCTGCTGCAGTCCACGGGGTCACAAAGAGCTGGACATGATTTACTGACAAAACAACAACTGGCCGAAACAAACTCCGCTCGGCCCCTGAGTGTGTAACTCACGCCAGACGCACTCTGAAGTGCCTGCCACGCCTGGTTCTGCCCGTCCGTCCGCACGGCATTCAGGCCCAGTGGGTCCCACCACCACCCCCTCTTTGTGTCTCCAGCCTCCCTGGCCTCCCCGGAGCTCTTCCCTGGCCCCCAGGCAGTGATCTTGTTAGAATCCGAGTCTTGGCACGCCTGTCCTGCGCTCACCTCCCCCTGCTCCATTTCAGAGGGAACAGCAGAGTCTTCCAGACCAGCAGCCATACATCGCTGCCGGCCCCTTCCGGTCCCTTCTCTGTTCTCCTCCTTGCCCCTTGCTCATCTCCAGCCGCAGGGGCCACCCTGACACTCCTCTGACCTGGCGGTGGGCTTCCTACCCTGGGGACTCTGCACTTGCGGCGACATTTTCTGACACTGCAGTGTCTGCGCACATGAAGGCCTGCTGGGCTAGCCTCTCTGGGGCCTCTGTTTGCATCCCCTCCACCCCGCAGCCGTGGCACTCGCAGCCTACACACCGGCTGGCGTCCGTGCTGGCCACGCTGCCGCCGCCTCTGTCTGCCTGCGGCCTGGCAGCCGAGACTCTGCTCTTTGGTCCCCTGCTCTGCCCCCTTCACCTGCAGCCAGGCTTGGCACGCTCGAGACGCTGCGTAGGATTCGCTGAGCCAATGAGGGGAGGCCCCTACCGGGCAGGTCCCGCCGTTGCCTACACTTCCTCCGTGGAGACGCTGCCTATCTCAGGAACGGATGGCCTGCCGGCCACGGCCCTGTTCTTGTGTGGATCTGAACCTGGCTCTGTCTGACTGCAAGACCCGGGTTTTCACCAAGATCCTTGCGACCTCCTCTCGCAGAGAGCCCCTCCTGGCAAGGGAGGAGGCCGCTAGGCAGCCCCCAGGATGGAAGCTACTCCTGGGGGTGCACCCCCAGAGTAGAAGCCCCTGGGCTGAGCTAGAGAAGGTGATGGGGAGGAGGGATCCAGCTTAGCCGCAGATGTGGGAAGGGCATTCTGGGAGAGGGAATAGCGTGTGCGAAGGCAATGAACCAGAAGGTCGGGCAGGTTGGTGGTTGCCCTGCTGGGTCTTACGGAGGAGGCAGTGGTGGGGACCTCAGGACGGGACCTGGAGGAGGGCTGAGGGGTGGCCAGGCGCCAGAGGGCCTCAGAAGTCCACCTGGAGCCCCGCGGAGCAGGAGGCGACAATAGCAGGGTCCCCGCTCGAAGGACTCCTGAGACAGGGGCAGGGCGCATCAGGAGGGGAGCCAGGAAGGCAGAAAGCTGGGGGAGATGCCTTACAGAAGCCTGAATGCCTAGAAGAGTGGCTTGGTGGGGCTCTGTGGACGTGTCCCCAGGCTGGTGGCTGGGTGACTGGATGCCCGCAGGAGGAGAAACTCAGGGGACAGGATGTGAAGGGGTGGGTTTGGCGTGGGGGGATGCCGAGGTTCTGCTGGTCACAGATCTCTCAAGGGCAAAGGGGAGCCTTGTGTAGCTGGATTAGCAGTTCTAGACCCAGGGAGAGGTCTTGGCCAGAGAAAACGATCTGAGGGTCCTGGGGTCCCCTGGAGACTTCAGATGACGATGAGGTTCCTCCAGGAGGGGGTGCCTGGAGGAGACAGGGCGTTTATTTGCATCCACTCCAGGCCCACGAGCTGCGTCAGGCCCTTCCGCCCACAGCACCTGTTCCTTGCGGGCACAGAGCTGCTGGCGCCTGGCTCTCTCTGAAGCAGCAGGCCACCGGGGCTGGGAATGCTCCGAGGGTCCCCTGTCTGCTGCCTCTGATTTCACGGTGTGAGTGACCAGGGCAGGTTTGCCATTCTTTTTCACCAGAAAAAAATGTATAGATTTTGGGTCCTCGCCAATGATTCAAGAGAAAACAGCTGAAAGGATTTGTGTTTTCAAGGGAACATTCCTCTTTGGGCTTTGTCCACCCTGCCTCTTCTTGGAAAAGCCACAAGGAGGGCTGGACAGTCTCCAGACTGGACCTGAGGGTAGAGGGACCCAGATCCTGGGCCCAGCTCTGCTCACAGCTTTGTGTGATTCTGGGGCAAAACCATGGCCAGTAATGGCTGGGCATCTCACAGCTGCAATCTCTCCTCCAAGCCCCAGGTCCTCTCTTCCACACACCAGAATGTCACCCTTGGGTGCTCAAGCGCACCCCAGACCTGTCTTCAACCACCTACTCGTTGTCATCATCAAGTGTGCAAAGGCACCTCCAGATCTATCTCCCAACCACCAGTTAGGTTGTTCAAAGGCTCCCTCAACTCAACACACCCCAGACCAAACTGGTGACCACCTCACCAGCCCCAATCTGGATCTCCACGGTGCTCCCCAGCTCAGGGAATGGTGCCAAGCCTCACACACAGCCATCACTCCCGACATGTCTTTTCAAAGCCCATCCAGTCCATTGTCTCTCGGACGCAGCTCTCAGATCCTCCACTTCATTTCAGTGTTCCAGCTCCTTCCACGAGTCTCAGCCCATCTCATTTTCTGCATCTTCACTGTACCCCCTGTATCCCCCTCAGCCATCCTGCCTAACAACAGGTCCCTCTGTCCGTCTCCATGGTGACCTCTGATGCCCCGCCCACACGAGTGAAAGCATCTTGGTCCAGGTCTCACCCCAGCCTCCTGGGGTTTCCCACGGCACCCAGCGGGGAAGAGCAGCAGAGAGACAGGCGGAGATAAGCCAGCAGTCCCTGCCTTCAGGAATCAAGCCCAACAGAACCTTAGTACATGTTTAACGCGCCGGGAGCGAAGACGTGCCGAGAGGAGGGTCTGGGGAGAATGGAGTCCAGCCCCGGAGCCTGAGCCTGTGGAAAGCCTGAGAGAGGAGACTGATAATGAGCAGGGCCTCTGGACACGGGAGTCCAGCTGTTGGGGGTGGCGGGGAGAGGAGCTCCAGGCAGAGAAAATGTATCCTGACCTCTGCCGAGGATGATACTCAGGGAGACGGCTAGGTCTCCATCAGCTCCGGGACCACCCAGGCCCGGCACTTTGCTTGAGGAGAATAAATAGCAGTCTTGGAAGACCCCTTGGAGAAGAGAATGGCTATCCACTCCAGAATTCTTGCCTGGAGAATTCCATAGACAAAGGAGGCTGGTGGGCTGCAGTCCATGGGGTCGCAAATAACTGGGCACGACTGAGTGACACACACATCAATCTCTGGGGCTTCCCTGGCAGCTCAGGTGGTGAAGAATCTGTCTGCAGTGTGGGAGACCGGGTTCAATCCCTGGGTCGAGAAGATTCCCTGGAGGAGGGAATAGCAACCCACTCCAGTATTCTTGCCTGGGGAGTTCCTTGGACAGAGGAGCCTGGCGGGGTACAGTCTATGGGGTCACAAAGAGTCGAACACGACTGAATGACTTTTAATACATGGATGTTATGCTAACATTTATCGAGCACCTACTGTGTGCCAGGCACTGGGAAACACTTGACAGCCTTCCCTCACCAATTGTCCCAGCAACCCAGCTATTGCTCCTAGTTTGCAGATGTAGAGATGGAGGCTCAGAGAGGTTCCATAACTGACTCAAGTCCGCGCAGTAAGCCAGGGCTGAAGCCGCTCGGCTCCAGGGCCTGGCTATGGATGGAGAGAGGCTGGGTCTTGGGCACGGTGAGACGGGGAGGCTCAGCCCCAACAGAAGGTCTCTCCTGACTGTGTGGCCTCTCCCCTCCCCCATCACCCCTGAGACTGAGGTCCCCTGGGACCCCCAGTCTAGGGACAGGAGTCCTGTCTCTCTCTGCCCAGGTCTTCATGCCTATCGTCTGCCTCAAACCTTGCAAACAGCCCCGTGTGTTATCACATCCGTTTCACAGCAGGGATGTGGATGATCCAGGAAATCAGGTCCCTGAACAGCAGGGACTGGAACCCAAGTCGGTCTGATGCCAGAGCCCACTGGCCATCCCCAGACTGACCCCTGGGGGTCGTTGTCAATGTTAGCTCTCTGCACCCGCCCTGCGTCAGGCCCTTCATGACAGTCAAGTCGCACAATCCTCAGGATGACTAGTGATGTTGACACTGCCAGGCCCCCTCTTAACAGAACTGGAAACTGAGTCACAGAGGAAATAAGACGCTTCCCCGGGCCTCATTGCTCTGCCATTAAAAGGCCAAGCTGGAGTGTGACCCCAGGCAGCCTGCTCTTAACCTCTGTCTACGCTACATGCATGGAGCAGGGCATGACAGCCCACTCCAGGACTCTTGCCTGGAGAATCCCAGGGACAGGGGAGCCTGGCGGGCTGCGGTCCATGGGGTCGCAAAGAGTCAGACAGGACTGAAGCCGCTTAGCGCGCGCGCACACACACACACATATACTATGCACATAGAGAGGACGGCTGGAAGAATCCCGTCTTAATGCGCTGCGTTTCCTCCAAGAAGCTGGAGGAGTCTCACCCTTATCAGCACCTACTATGTGCCCGATGATTTCCTACCATCACCTGGCAAATCAATATTCTTAATTGTGTCTTACAGAAGAGGAAATGACACTGAGCTTATTTGTCCCCCTGGGTTAGCCGGAGACGGTTCACAGCACGGAGGCAGGGAAGCAAGATTCATTGCCTGGGACCCCCAGGGTCCCCACCAAGACGCCCAAGCATCCCGGTCCCCGAGGCCGGCCCCTTAGTGGGGTGGGGGAGGGAGCCCCACTGCAGCAGGCTCAGCCCTTCTCCCCCTTCCCGCCTGGGGAGAATTAAGTGCTGAGTGTTTTCAAAGTCGACTGTCAAAAGAAAAGGGTTGGAGGAAGGAAATGTGCAATTAGGAGCTTCAGAGGAATTTCCATCGTGTGGTTTGAGCTCCACTGTAAACACTCACGATGAAGAGGACGCCGCTTTCCCCCTGGCTGGGGCTCCTGCCAGCTCCTCTGGGCCCCAGAACCGGGTGGGCCCAGATAAGGGGCCGGTGGGTGGCCAGCCTCGAACCGGGGAGGCGCTGGGGAGTGCGGGGAGCCCCCATTCCCAAGAGAGGCTTTTTCCAGCAGAAGGTGTCGACATTACAGAAAGGAAATATTAACATTATAATTATAATTCTGTTTATTTAATTAAGTTATTAAACAGGTCCGGCTTGGAGGAGAGACAAAAAAACCCCCTTAGTTTCGTTCTAATTGTTTCTCCCAGGATATAATTAGAGAGTTTGAGGAGGAATCAGAGCCAGAAAAGACGCAGGCTCTGACGGTCTTGAGGTCTAGGCCTGGGGTCTGGGCCTGCGGTCCTGGCAGCGCGGCCCCAGGTTGGTGGGGGCATACCCAGGGAACACGGGCTCCATGAGGGCAGGGATTTCTGGCCTGTGCCTGTGGTGTTCCCACGCCCAGCACACAGTAGGTGCTCAACCAACAGGAGTCAGGTTGAAGGGCTGTGGAGTGACTATTTCAGTTGCCCCAAAGACCCTTCGCTGATGGTTGTCCAGAAAAAATGCCCCAGCTCCTTGCTTGGGCTAGACTCAGCCAGAACTCACTACCCTGGCCCACGTGCTGGTCAAGAGCAGTGTTCATCCCGGCCGCGGGGGCCATCCTGAGGGCCATGCCTGGTGGGTATACTGACCTTCACCTCTTCCTGCAGCCTCTGCCCCGGTCACTAGTGGCTGGTGACCAAGAAGGATAGCGTCACTTTGGGGAGGGGACCAGCAGATCCTGCCAGCCCCCAGACTCCAGGGCAGCTCCTGACCCCTGAGTCTCTGAAAGGGGAAGGTTTCCTAAGGCCCCGGACATGAGGTCTCTGAAGGTTCTAGCGACTGCAGCCTATTCCCCTAGCTCCCGACTCCCACTCCAGCCCTCCACTCTGTGGAGCCAATTTGGGGACCTGAAGCCAGGCCTGGAGGAGTCTCTGCTGAGGCCCCGGAGGGTGCCGGCCCCCAGGAGGCCCCAGATCCGGTCCTGTGCCCCCCGAGCTGACAGCTGCCCCCAGGCTCCGTGCAGAACCTCTTGTCGAACGGGAAGTGTCTTGTTCCAGCTGGCACAGCCTTATCGAACAGTCAGGCTTTGTAAGTGTGGACAGCTGCGGCACGGGGGACAGCTCTGGGCTGGGGGTGGGGGCCAGTGGAGGGGCTGGATTTGGGACGCTGAGAAGAGGGAGGCCAAAGCCAGCAGCGCCTGCAGCGGGTGGTTCATGGAAAGGATCGCGGTGATTTGATTCTGGTGGAGCTTCCTGGAGAGCTGAGTCCCCCGAAGGGGTGTCATATGTGAGGTCTCATTGAGGGGGGACCGTGAGGAGAAGGGGAACGTGTGTGGGGAAGGTAGAGGGGGGCCTGGGCCTCCCCTCCAGGCCTCCCAGGCCTGCCCCTGCCCTGTAAAGAGCCATCCTTCAATGGACAACACCCAGGCAGCCACAAAACTAATGACTATGGAGGAAAGGGAGGGTGTGGGGACTCTTTCTATACACAACCTTCCATCTACCCAACCATCTACACATCTGTTTATTTACCCACCCATCCATCTACCCATCCACACATCCATCCATCTATTTACCCACCCATCCATCTATCCACCCATCTCTCTATCCATCAACTCTCATCGATCCATCCACCCGTCCACACATCCATCCATCCACCTACCCATCCATCCATCCATCTACCCACCCATCCATCCATCCATCTACCCACCCATCCATCTATTTTCCCACCCATCCATCAATCCACCCATCTATCTATCCATCAATTCACCTATCCACCCATCCATCTATCCACCCATCTGTCTATCCATCAATTCACCTATCCACCCATCCATCAATCCACCCATCTATCTATCCATCAATTCACCTATCCACCCATCCATCTATCCACCCATCTACCCACTCATCCACACATCCATCCACACATCCACACATCTATTCACCCACTTACTCATCTCTCATCCATCCACCCACCCACCCATCCAGCCAGCCAGTCAACATCCATAAAAATCAATACCCAGCTACCTCCTCTGTTGGCCTCCAGAGACCTAGGAAATGATCAGATTTTTCCTCTCCTGATAGCATCCCTAGTGTGTGTGAGGGGGATGGTGGTGAGGTCAAGGGAAGCAGACAGAAGACATAAATCCCTGTGTTGACTCAGGGGAGTTCTGTAGCTAAGAAGGTATACTCTAGCTGTCAGGAAAATGTTCGATATTTGAGGAAGATCTGAAGAAGGCACAGCCACAGACCTGCCAGGGTCCTGAAACAGAAGCAAAGTTAGGTCTGTCAAGAATGTTTTACAAGCCGGTATAATTGGAGCAGACTAAGAATAATGGGGCTTATGACCTGAAATGAGGGTGTGAAGCTAGGAGGGTCCGGTCGTGCAGTCCTGTAGGTGAGAACTGTGGATTTTGTTCTGAGCAGTATGTGAAACAAGGGAGGGCGTTAAGAGGAGGACTGGTCTGAGTGAGTCTTTTGAAAGACATCTTTGGCTCCCAGGTGGAGTATTCAGAGTGATATGGGAGGAGAAACAAGGACAGGGGTGAGCAGATCACCGTAGATGAGGCTACTCTGGAGACGGACAGACGAGGGCGGTGGAGATAGAGCTGGGAAGGCAGGGCAGGTTCAGGATGTACTTTGTAGGTACAGACAATAGATGTGGTTTGTGAATTGTCAGGAGGGAGAAGGCAAGTGGGGTGATTCCCAGGTGTTCGGCCTGAGAACCTGAGAGGATGACGAATTATTTTCAGAGACCAGGATGACTCTAAGAAACAGGGTTGAAGAACAGGAAGGCAGACACCACTTTAAACACACAGGCTCTGGAGTCAGACAGCCCTGGGTTCATGACCTAGCCCTACTACTGTCTATGTGCCAGTCACTAAACTTCTTTAAGCCTTTGTGTCCTCACCTGGAAAAGAGGGATGCTATGCCAGTTAATGTAAGGTGCTTAGCTCAGTGCTGGTACAAGGTGAGCGTTCAGGTAAAGACTACTTCGAATCATTACTGGGCTGGGAGGTAGTTCTTCACCCCCATCTCAGCAGCCCTGTTCCTATTTTTTTTGTTTGTTTCAACAAAAGAGCAGGTCCTGACAACTGTCCCCCACCCCTCATGTTCTGGAACCTATGGGGATGGGGTGTCTATGGGGAGACTGCTGGTTCCCAAGATCAAGCAAGGTCACAGAGCACGTTAAGCAAGAGCGGGAAGAAGAAGGAGAACTGGTCTGCTTGGCACCCAGCGAGGAACCCCACTCGTAGCAGTTTTCCCAAAGCAACTCTCATCAGCAGAGCAGGATCCCCAAGGCCTCTCTCTGCTTCATAAGGAACTTGCAATTAATGGTTGGGCTTCAAAAGGTGCAAGGTTGGCTGAGGCTCTGCTTGAGCGGGGCAGGGTCCTCTGAGTTGTAGGGTTGAAAGGGTGGGTGTTATCTGCAGTTACTTAAGCTCTCTAGGGGGCTTCCCTGGTAGCTCATCTGGTAGAGAATCCACCTGCAATGCAGGAAACCTTGGTTCAATTCCTGGGTTGGGAAGATCCCCTGGAGAAGGGATAGGCTATCAATCAATAGGGATTGATTTCTATTGATCCTTGTTTTCTGTTCTTGGCTATGAGTCACACAGTTCTGCTTCTTTGTATATTTGGTAATTGTTGACTATATACTGGACATTGTGAACGATGTGTTGTAGAAATGCTGTTCAAGTATCTCCCTCTGAAAAGGGTTGATTCTTGTTCTGTCAGTCAGTTTAGTTACCAGTTGATCACTTGAATATGTGTGGTCTTGGTTTATTATTTGTTATGGTCAATGAAAGTGGAAGGTATCTCCCAAACTTCCCTAACATGGTGAGAATCAAACTCCAAATTGCAAATTTTACTGAAGTTGGTTTTAAGCTTTGTTATGGAAGGTCTACAATTGGCTTTACCCCAATGTGTGGTCTTTATTACTAAGACGAAGCCTTTGTTGTGTTACATCTGGATGCCCTCGTGTGAATGAGGTTGTTCCACTTTGGTTGAGCAAAAACCCCAAAGTTCCCTAGCATTGCTTGACATCTAGTATTTCTGTTTCACTCTCAAAACTTTAGGGGTTGAGACCACCTGTTAAGCCTCAGGTGGTCTCACCAGAACCCAGGGACCCTCATTTGGACTTTCTCCCTTTCCCGCATGCAGCTTCCAGCCCTGAAGATCCTAGCTGCTTCAGTGATCCTGAAGTCCCATCTCTGTGCCCTCTGTTCAGTGGGCCCTCTGAGTTCTGCGTGGACGCTCACAGGCTGCACTGTGGTCCAGGGGGTACCCACGTGCAGATCCAAGGAGCTCTTGGGCTCACTGCATGTTTTTTTCTTCTCTTGGAGATCGCAGTCTTGCCCTGCCTCATGTATTCTGTGTGGTTTTATTGTTGCTTATAACAGAGGGGCTGATCCAGTTCCAGTTAACTGTGCTGTGACCGGAAATAAGGAACGCACCATCTTACCCCAAGCCTTCTTCCCTTACGTTGTCCATCTGAGGCCTCACTGCAGCCCACCCATTCCTCCAAAACAGAACCCTGGGAGTCATCTTGGCTGCTACCCACTTTATCACGCTCTTTGGGGGACCTATCAACTCACACTGGCCTCTTTGACAGTCACAGGAGCTCTTGGGTCAGACAAAATTTCCTTCTCTGATCCCACAGTCTGTCCTTTCCGGCAGCACGCTGAGAGCTGAGAGCCTCCTCGTCAGCCTTCTGACCTCCAGTCTTGCTCTGTTCTGATCTGTTCCCCACTGGGCAGCCAGCGGGGTCCCTCTCAACCTGAACATCGGGCCTCGGCACTGCCTTATTAAAATCCTGCTGCTGCCGCCTCGGGGGACAACTCTTGAGATCTCTCTGTGCCCATCTCCACACCCCCTCTTATTGCCAGCTCCCCATATTCCCGCACGTGGGCCTATTTGCAGCTCCCAGGTGCCGTCACCTCTTGTCTCAGTGCCCTCATGCAGTGGGTGAGCGGGATGCCATGCCCTGGGTATTTTGTGTGGCAACTGTTCTGACCTTATCTCATCACCTCCTCAGGGTGACCTTCCCTAGTCTTCCAAGCCTGAAGGAAAGAAAAGTGAAAGTGTTAGTCACTCAGTTGCATCTGACTCTTTGCCACCCCACGGGCTACTTGTAGCCCGCCAGGCTCCCCTGTTCGTGGGATTTTCCAGGCAAGAACACTGGGGTGGGTCGTCGCCATTCTCCAAGAATGAGTTGGATGCTTTTTCTACATATAAACACCACGCCTGCGTTTCCTCCATCAGAGCAGGCTCTCAGATCCTTAGGAGCTGGAGGAATGGCAGGTTCACAGTCTCCCCAGAGCCTGGTTGCGGGACCTGCCCGTCTCCATGTGATGAGGGAGTCAGTGCCCGGGGCTGCGGAGGGACCAGTGGGTGAAGGTGTTGGTGTGTCGCAATGCTCGAGGTGGAATCTGGGTTTTCCCCAGAGGGAGGCAAACCCCAGAGAGGGGAAAGATGCACCCACAGGCTGACCGTCCCTGGTGATGATTCTGGGGGTTCTGGCCGCTGATGGTCTCACAAGGAAAGAGACAGTGAGAGCCCCCTGCAGGGGTAGTGGATGCACCAGAATGAGAAGGTGTTGCAGACAGAGCTGTGTGCACACTTGGCTCCAGATGGGGCCTCCAGGGCCGCCTGCCACCCCTGGAGGACCCCCAGGCACACTGGAGGACCCAGCACGGAACGGATGTCCTGCCTGCTTCACAGAGGGGGCACTCCGCTTGGCCACCTATCTCCCTTTCCCAGCCTGCCCCCAACTTTTTGTAGGGAAACTCCAAGAGACGCTTCTATTTCCTGTGACATTTCAATCTCTGGTCTCACACACATCCCAAGAGTCCCCAAACCTAGGACATTTTCTCCGGATTATAGGAGACACCATGGGTCCACAGGATCATATGCTGACTTTGTCCCAGGGGCCCAGCCCAATGGACCCTTTTCCTGGGCTCTCATAGCCTCTGGCTTCCTACTGGCTTTGGCCCTGGGCAAACTCTGGTTGTAGGTCGGAGGGGGAGGAGAGTGAAGTCTGCATGTCCACGTCCAGCATCTCCCCTGGGGTCACCTCGGGCAGGCCTTGAAGGGCTTGTCTCCGTCTTCAGCTCTCTCTCCAGGGTTTCCTTACAGGCCCTGGCAATGGTCCTTTCCCCTCACCCCTTCAGCCTAAAGCTTCCCAGGGGGTGCAGTGGTAAAGAATCTGCCTGCCAATGCAGGAGACAGACACAGGAGACCTGGGTTTGATCCCTGGGTCAAGAAGATCCCCTGGAGGAGGGTGTGGCAACTTATCCCATTATTCTTGCCTGGAAAATCCCATGGACAGAAGAGCCTGGTGGGCTACAGTCCACGGGGTCGTAGAAGAGTTGGACATGACTGAGCGTGCAGCCCTTCAGTCTAAGGGTGACAGTGGCCTGGGATGCAGTACGCTGCCGGCCTCGCGTGGGTCCCCTCCATCCTGCAGGATTCTCAGCTCGAGTCCTCTCTTTCCTGGTAGGACCTGGACTGACACTCACTCCAACCCAGGCGGCCCAGGGTCTTCTCAGTGAGGGCGACATGGAGCATCCCTTGCACCACCCATCCAGCCATCCTCCCCCCCGAAGTCGGGCAAGAGCCACTGAGAGCCCATCTCAGAGCAGGTGGCAGAGCCAAAGGGCCAGCCTGGTGACAGCGCAGGGCACTGACATCTGTGGGCTCTGTGGCCACAGATTGGGGGCTGAGTCCTGCCTCTTGCTGTTACCATGGAAACTTGGGATGCACTGCCTCTTCTCTCTGAACCTCAGTTCCATCCCGAATTCCACACAGGAGTCATCTGGAGCCCGAAAGCACAGCCCCTAGGATCCAGCCCAGCCTCCAGAGGCCCCAGCATGGCTGATGAAGAGGGGCGTGCTCCCAGCTTTACTGCCCGCTTGCTGGTGAACCGCTGCTGAGTCAATGAAGCAGGTTCCCAAAGTAGAAACCTTGTCAGATTCCAAAGAATGTCAGCCCTAGTGACTCACGTGTGTTGCTTCCTAAACATGCTCCCAGGGGGTTGGGATCAGCCCAGCCATCTCCGGAGAAGCATCCCAAGGCTCTGAGAGGAAAGCTGGGTTCCAGCCACGAAGGAGCCGGGCCCAGGCCTAGCTGCCAAGAAAGGAGCTCCTGCTAGGAAACTCTGAGTCAATCAACTTCTCCTTTTGGATTTAGCTTCACAGCTTCTTGGCTGTGCCTACAGCTGAGAACTATGGCTCTGGGAGGCATTGCCTGGTGGATGGTGTCTGGGAGGTTTTCATTTCTTGTGGTGATGGTGTTGTTGATGGCAGGGGTGGCAGTCCTGGTGGTAGTAGTGGGTCATTTGTAATGGTGGTGGTGGGTGGAGTACGGGCTGAGGCTGAGAGCAGAGAAACACAGGGGCCTAGCTCTTGGTACCAGTCCTGGTACTTACTACCTAGTGAGCTGGACCACTTACCTGATCTCCTTGAACCTCAGTTTCCCCATCAGTAAAAGGAGAATGGTCCTGTCTGCCTTTCTGAACTGTTTGGGAATCAGCGTGACCAAGGCCTCTGAATGCTCATGGTCACGTGGAAATCTTGGAAGACATGTGGTTGTAAAGCTCTGAGCGTGTGCCCGCTGTGTAGATAAGCACTAGAATCTGTTGAATGTGGCTACAGTGCAATTTTTTTTTCTCCCTGTGGAGCCAGATTCCCCTCCTTCTTTGGGCAGCATCACCCTTTTTCCTCTGGAGAATCTTGCACAATTTCTCTCCCTCATTGTGGCTTCGGGGGACTGGGCAGTTTCAGTACCCCACGTCCCCTGGTCACAGGGGTGGGCCTGCGGCCCAGGCTGGGCAAATCGAGTTCTTCTTGGGGCTTGCTAAGTGCAGCAGAGATGAGAGCTGACAGTAGAAGATAGGGAGAACGGGAGGAGGAGAGAACCTCAGGAGCTTTGTTCAAGCGCCTGGATCCAGCTGCACCTGAAGAGAGCCTCATCTAGCCCTGAAATTCCGAGTTATATGAATCATGTAACAACCCCCAGGAGTCTGTGCTGGGCATCTGTACTTTGCAAACCAAAGTGTCCTTCCCTATACCTCTAACCTCCCCAGACTCCTAGAATCCAGAACCTTTCCAAGAAAGCAAAATTTATGACAGCCTGCCTTGCAAGTTTGACTCTCGTCTTGCCAGACCCAAATCTAGCTCCTTTTCTTCCTCTTTTCAGGGAACAGATTGGAACTGACCCAGCTTCCAAATATCAGGGGGCAGAGGTTGAGACCTGTTGCCTCACCCCAGGGGCTACCTTTGTAGGGTAACTGTGTTATAAACTGTAAAATGTCATGACTACTTTTGCTGATTATATAAACAAAGTGTCTCACCTAAACCGTTCAAATAATATAGCAATGCACAAGTGGAAAAAGTTAAAAAAAAAAACCCACCTGATAGATGCCTCTGCCTCCAGAGATAACCCTGGGACGCCTGCAGACCTCTCCCCAGGGATGAACATTCCATTGCCTGCTGGTGGGTCAAATACTTGAAGTTCTGGAACTTTCTCCAGGTACCAGCACATCATGACAACTTCTGGACACTGAACAGCAGCTCCCGAACTGCTCAGCAGAATCGCACGGATGTGCTGTTCAATCTCCAGGGATGTATATTTGGGTCATTGCCAGTTTTTACTGCTTTATCACTGCAGTGAACCGATGTAGGTACTCAGCTTTCTCACATGTTTCAGCATTTCGTTGGGGGGATTTCCTAGAAAGGGAGCTGCTGAGTCAAAGAATATGAATAAATGAAAGGCATTTGGTATGTTCAGCCCAAAGGGTCCCAAGGAGTCCAGGGTCCATGGTGGAGGAAGGCGCTGAGCTGAATGCTGAGGAAGGACTGATGCGGAAGCTGGAGCTCCAATCCTTTGGCCGCCTGATGTGAAGAGCCGACTCATCGGAAAAGACCCTGATGCTGGGAAAGATTGAGGGCAGAAGGAGAAGCGGGCAACAGAGGATGAGATGGTTAGATAGCATCACTGCCTCAATGGGCATGAATTTGAGCAAACTCCAGGAGATGGTGGAGGACAGAGGAGCCTGGCGTGCTGCAGCCCGTGGGACAGCAAAGACGTGACATGACCCAGGGAACGAAAAACAGCATCAGTAGAAAATTGTTCTTGAGGTAGGAGAGAGAAGTTGGTGAGAAGGTGCCACTTTTAAGAGCAGTGGCTTCCTCTGTGCTTAGTATAGGCTACTGTGCTGTTAGGGAAGAGCAGGAGGCTGGAGGAGGCCTTGGAGGTGGCACTGTGGGTGGCGGCTCTGTGTGAATTTCCTGGTCGGCTTTACCGTGGGAAGCCCCCAGTCCTGGAAGCCCTCTCCTTCCCAAGCAGGCCAGGCTGGTTGGTCACCTGCTCCCAGCTTCTGGGACCTGCTTCCCGAGCCCTGGAGGCTCCGCTGGGACGCTCTGTTGCCTGTCTCTGGGACAACGGGTCGTGCGGGTCCTCCCATGCTGGCCTCTGGGAAAGTGAGTGCTGAGAAGCTGCCAGGCCAAGTGTCCAGGCAGCCTTGGCCCCTGGCTACCAGGGGCTGGCAGCACAGACCGGCCCTGGGTCCTCTGAATCCAGGAACCTGGGGGACTCTGTGCCTGGTCCCATGCAGAAGGCTCTTTGCTTTAGTCCAGACCCGGTGAGAGTACTAACCGGCTGGAGGCTCACCAGTTCTCACCTCTCCCAATCCCACCCTGCACAGAAAAGGAAAGGGCACAGAGGAGGGAAGTGACCCCACAAAAGGCACCTGGCGCCGAGGGGCCAAGCAGGGACTGGAACCTAGAGCTCCCCACCGCGATGGGTTGTTTCGTCTGCCCTGGGTACTCCAGCCTCAGACACCGCAGTGCTGGTCAACATCGTGACTGCAGCCTCGAAGACGTCCTGACCCAGGACCACCCAGCAAAGCCCTTCCCGGATTCCTGACCCTCAGAGCGCTAGTCCCTCCCTCATGTCCAACTCTTTGTGACCCCATGGACTGTAGCCCACCAGGCTCCTCTGATTGAGCTGCTTGGACCTGTAGGTTTATAGTTTTCCTCAAAGTTAGAAACCTTGTATCCATTATTTCTTCAAATACCTTTATCTGCCTCACCTCCCTCTTCCAGGGATTCCAGTGAATTTGCCAGTCTTTTTGGCTCCGTTTCACTTTGAATAATTTCTGCTTTTCTGAGCTCGTTATTTCTCCCCCTTCTGCAATGATGTTTAACCTGCTATGATCCCATTCACTGTATTTGATCTGATGCATTATCATTTTCACCAGAAATTCAGATTGGATCTTTTTATATCTTTTACGTTTCTACTTAACATGTTCAACTTTTCCTCTATCTTTTAAGAAAATAAACATTTAATTTGGGAATAATCTTAGATTTGCAGAATACATGCAAAGATATCACAGGTGTACCAAGGTACACCTCTTGGGATTTCCCTGGTGGTCCAGCGGTTGAGACTCCATGCTTTCAATGAAGACAGTGCATGTTGGATTCCTGGTCAGGGAACTAAGATTCCACATGCCACCATGTGCAGCCAAAAAAAGAAATACACCTCTCACCCAGCTTTTGATTCCTGCTAATCTTCTCATGTGGCATTACCATGGTGTTGGAATATAGTTTTAATATCTGTCTTAATGTTCTGGTTATTAATCCTATCATCGTCATTTCTGGATCGGTTGGGTGGATAGATTTTTCTCCTCAGTTTTGCTTGTATTTTCCTCTTGATTCACATGCTGATAATGTGGTTTTGTTGTTGTTGTCTTTTTTTCCTTCTAACTTTATTGGGTTATAATTGACATACAGCACTGTGAAACTTCAAGATATTCAGCATAATGATTCAACTTACATACATGTTGAAATGATTGTCACAATAAGTTTAGCTTCCCAGATGGAGCTAGTGATAAAGCACCCTGCTGCTGATGTAGGGGACAGAAAATGTGAGTTCATCCCCTGGGTTGGGAAGATCCCCTGGAGGAGGGCACGACAACCCACTGCAGTATTCTTACCTGGAGAATCCCATGGACAGAGGAGCCTGGCAGGCTGCAGTCTTAGGGTCACAAAGAGTCGGACTCACTGAAGCGACTTAGTAGGCATGCACGCAGCACATAATGAAATGATTATCACAATGAGTTTAGTGAACATCCATCATCTTACGTAGGTACTAAGTTAAAGAAATAGAAACACGTTCTCCCTTGTGATGAGAACTTGGGATTTACCATCTTAAAACTTTCATACAGTGGCGTTAGTTTTATTTATCATATAAAATATCCTGTGTCTATAGTTATCACATTGTACATTACACGTCTAGTGCTTATTTATAACTTATATTTTACAACCACCTTCATCTAATTCCCCTGACCCCACCCCTGCCTCTGGTAACTACCAGTCTGATCTGTTTTTCTAAGAGGTCGTTTGTTTCTGAAGTATAACTGCCCTATATAACACTATGTTAGCTGGGGCTTCCCTGTTAGCTCCGTGGTAAAGAATCCACCTGCTAAGGCAGATGATGCGGGTTCGGTGCCTGAGTTGGGAAGATGCCCTGGAGAAGGAAATAGCAACCCATTGCAGTATTCTTACCTGGAGAATCCCATGGACAGAAGAGCCTGGGGGGCTACAGTCCATGGGGTCGCAAGAGAGTCGGACCTGACTTAGTGACTGCACAACAGCGACAGCTACTCTAGTTCCTGTTACACGGCTTAGTGATCCGTTTTGCTATACATCGCAAAACGATTGCCATGGTAAGTCTGGTTGCTGTCTGAGATAGAGCGTAGCTATTAGCCGTGTTCCCTGCATGGCCCGTTCCACACCCATGACTCATTTATTTTGCAACTGGAAGTCTGTCCCTCTGGGTCTCGATCCCCTGTTTCTTCCCTCCCCCACATCCTTCCCTCTGGCAACCTCCTGTTTGCTCTCTGCATCTATAGCTCTTTTTCCGTTCCGTATGCTTGTTCATCTGTCTTGTTGTTTAGCTTGCACGTATAAATGAAATCATCCAGTATTTGTCTTTCTCTGCCTGGCTTATTTCACTTAGCATAATACCCTCTGGGTCCATACATGTTGTTACAAATGATGAGATTTCATTAGGTTTTATGGCTCAGTAATAGTCCATTATGTATACATATATAATATATATCATATCTTATATACATATATACATACATAACTCATCCTTATTTACTCATCTCTTGATGAGACTTCGGTTGCTGCAGCATCTTGGCTGTTGTAAATGCTGCTGGAATGAGCATTGGAACGCACGTATCTCTTCAAATCAGCGTTTTTGTTTTCTCTGCGTAAATACCCAGGAGCGCAATTGCTGGATCATATGATAATTCTTCCAGGGGTCTCCGGCTGCAGGGCCACGGGGATCCTGGAGCTGAGGCTGGCCTGCTGGGGAGTGGGGCCCAGATGGTCCTGGAGCTGGTGACAGCCCGCTGTCCTAACCCGGCAGGTTATGGTACCCCAGGGGCTGTTGTCTGCCAGCTGGTGGGTGAGGCCAAGGTCCAGGGGATCCCAGGTCTGGTGCCGGCCCACCGGTGGGCGGAGTGCTGTCCCTAGGTCTCTGGCAGTGGGGCCCCTGGAATCCTGGCTCTGGTGCCGGCCCACTGGTGTGCTGGAGGACAGGGCCAGGCCCCTGGGAGTGGCTGTGGGCTCAGGGTTTCTCAAGGCAGCTGGGCTGCTGGTGGGTGGGGCCGGGCCCTGCCTGACTAGCTGTTTGGCCTGAGGGGTCCCAGTCCTGGTGCCAACAGACTGGTAGGTGGGACGATCCCTTGCCAGCATCAGCGTCCACGTGGTAGAAAGAGCTCCCCAGACGGCTGCCTCCAGTGCCTGTGTTCCCAGGGGGAGCAGCAGTTGCCTCCGGCCTTCCTGGGAGGCCACGTAAAGTGCGCTGAACACACCCCTTTGCTACTGCAGGCCTTTCAGATGGAGGGACTGGGGTGGCTCGTTACTATGACGAAGGTTCTGGGAAACATGGCTTTCATGGGCTGGGCGACCACTGCGGTTAATGCTTGTTCCTTCTACCCACTCCCAGGAACCTAGCCCTGGCCAAGCCCACCGACAGAGCATCTGGGTCTGGACACACCTGCCAGTTATACTAACTAGTCTGGGGCCCAGAGGGAAGACAAACACCAGTGCCTCCGACTTTTAAAAATCATCAGCTTCGTGTGTGTGCTAAGTTGCTTTAGTTGTGTCTGACTCTTTGCGACCCCACAGACTGTAGCCTGCCAGGGTCCTCTGTCCATGGGATTCTCTGGGCAAGAATACTGGAGTGGGTTGCCATGCCCTCCTCCAGGGCGTCTTCCCCACCCAGGGATCGAACCAGCATCTCTTAAATCTCTTGCATTGGCAGGCGTGTTCTAGTGCTGGCTGGGAAGTCCCATAATCAGCTTTATGGAGGTATAATTCACACACAATGAAACAGGCCAGCTCAGTTCAATGAATGAGTGGATACATGCACACAGCTGGGGAATTGTCACCTTTACCAGAATACTGAGTGCTTCTAGAAAGTTCTCTCGTGCCTCTTTGCAATCAGTTGGCCCTTCCCGTCTACAGGTGACAACTCATCTACCATCTGGTGCTACAGTTTTTATCTGCCAGGTCTGAATCCACCCCAGGAGAACCGTGTGTGGCAGGCACTCTTCTGGGTCCATCTTTCTTTTGCTCAGCAGGGCAGCAGTGAGGTTTTAGGAGCCTGTGTGCATCTGAGCTTCATTCCTTTCACTGCAAACATGCCCTGGATCGCTTATCATTCACGTGGTCATGAGCGGTGGGCTGCCCCACTTTCTGCCGCTGTGAACTCGGTGTCTGAGGCTTTCAAGGATGTAGGTTGTCTTTCCCCCTGGGTGAATCTCTGGGAGTGGGGTGACTGTGTTGTATAGTAACAGGGTATTTAATTTGCAAGAAACTGCCAAATTTCCAGACATTTGCAGCTTCCACCAGAAAGGCTTTTCCTTCTGTTGGCCAGTTCTTCCTTGGATGTCTGAGTGAGCATCTTCATATGAAAGAAAAGGAAAGAAACTGCCAAATTCTTCAAGCGGAAGGGCACCTGGACTTGCTCCCCCCGCCCCCCCATCCGTGTATGAGGATCCCAGATGTCCTGTATCCTGGCTGGCGCGCGGTGACGCCCATCTTTAGCACAAACCATCCTAGTGACTGTGGTGTTACCTCACTGTGGTTTCAATTCGCATTCCCATGATTACTAACGGTGGTGAGCAGCATTTCACATATTTATTGGCCAGTTAGATGTCTCCTTTGGGGAGTGTAAGTTCGTATCCTGTGCTCACATTTTTATTGGGTTGTTTATTTTATGATTGAGTTTAAGAGTCCTGTATGTCTTCTGAATAAATCTCCTTTTGTCAACAGATGCCATGTGAGTCTTCTTTCTTCGTCTGTGATCTGCCTTTCAGATTTCTTTACCATCTTTCTTTTTTTTGAAGTCCAGAATATTTTACCTTTGATGAAATCAATTCATCAAGTTTCTGTTTTCATAGTTAGTGCCTTAGTGCCCTTGTGATGATTTTATTGGCCCATGAGTCATCAAGTGGTTCATTTTAATTGACTGCTTTCTTCTTGACTATGGGTCACATTTTCCTGTTTTTTTTTTTTTTTTGTATCTTCTAATTTTTTTATTGCGCGCTAGACTTTATGAGGGGTATATCCTGCGGACAGTCTCTCCTCTTTCATCCCTCTGAGGATGTTGCATTTATTTATGTGAGGAATGTTGGCATTTATTCTGGTGAGCAGCTCTATTTCCTTCTGGTCCCCTGAACTTGTACCTCCTTGGCATCACACAGTGTTAGTGGGTATTAGGGAACCCAAGTGTTCCCACACCCCACTAACTCGGGAAGGTTCCCTTCCCATACCGTCTCAGCTGGATCCTGTGTGGGCTTAAGTCTGTTTGGGGGACTCTAAAGTGGGTCTTGCCTCAAGATGGCATCCTTACTCCTAAGGCAAGTCTTTCTGGTACCCAGCTGGGTGTCTGGGGAAAAGTGATACTGTGTACCTTGGCTGGATCACATATTCCAGCAATGCTCAACCTCTGGAATCACATCCTGGCCCCAATTTGGGGACCTCCCTTGGGTGCCTGGCCCACAGCTTCCAGAAGCATCAGCGTCCTGGGCTCTGATCTCTGCTCAGTGGGCCCAGCATGCTCCGAGGACCCCCACCTACTTGCTGCTGACCCAGCAGACCTTCCTTGTGGCTCCTTCTGAGCCTCCTTCTCTGAGGACTGTGGTGACACGTGGCTGCCTATCCAGCATTGGTCAAGAGCCGCCTTAACTGTACTGTCCAAATGTAATGGCTATCCCTGGGAGGGGGAGGGTCAGCCCAGGACCAAGAACACCAACAGAGCTGGAAGCAGAATTTGCCTCAAGATTTTTTTCTACTATTTATTTATTTGGTTGCCCAGGTCTTAGTTGTGGCGTACGGGATCTGCGGCATGGGAGCTTAGTTTCAGCATATCAGACTCCCTGACCAGGGATTGAACCTGGAGCCCTGCAATGGGAGTACAGTCTAAGCCCCTGGACCACCAGGGAAGTTCATGCCTCGAGTTTCTTCCATAGACTCACTAGGCGTTATCCGGAAACCCCGAGCCAAAGGCAGACATCCCTGGACAGGCAACAGGCAAGAGCGTGGGTCCCCCATGTTGGGGAAGAGCCAGACCAGGTGCTGGCACCAGGTGGGAGTATCACGACAGGCGAGAGACCATGGGGGGAGGGCTTCACCGTATGAATCAGACCTCCCTCTGGGCAGAATTGTGCCTCCCGACTTCATACAGTGGAGCCCTAACCTTCAGTATTTCAAGTAAAAAGTGGAAGTGTTAATTGCTCAGTTGTGTCCGACTCTTGGTGACCCTGTGTAGCCCGCCAGGCTCCTCTGTCCATGGGATTCTCCAGGCACGAATACTGGAGTGGGTTGCCGTCTCCTGTGGCGCACACTCAGACCCAGTTTCACAGAAGGGAGGCTGGTGCCCGGTCCTCTGGGGCCACCGTGCCGGAGAGCCACAGGGCTGGGCCTCGTGCTGGGGCCGGGGGGTGGGGGGTGGAGTGGGGAGCTGAGCCCTGGGGAGGCCAGGGCTGTGGGCCCTGCTGTGGGGCTGGGTGGAGATCCGCAGGCCCCTTTGAAGATGCCGCCCTCATTCTGGGCTAAGCTTAACAGGGAAAATTCCACCTAACGACCAGCTCCACCTGACACATTGCATTTGGGTTTAATAAGAACTGTTTCTCTCTTGGAGGTGGGATGAAACGTGGCCAGCCAAAGAATTTTAATCACTCACATAAACGGCACACAGTCTGCATTTTTGCCTCGGCCACCTTTATGTATTTATTTGATGTTCACCTTGGACGAGGCAAGGAGGTCTGGTGTGTGGACACAGCTCCCCGGCCCTCAGGTCTCTGCAGGTTGGCCAAGAACGAGGGCCGGAGGCACCCGCTGATGACCCAGAGCCGAGTGGCCCCTGGGGCCTTGTGTGGACCAGCCTTGCACCTGAGAGTGGAGGGGGCCTGGTGCCAGACTTGGTGCTGGCTGGCCTACTCCATCTTCAGACCTCATGGCAGCCCTGGGCTTTGGGGCCACGATCATCCTAGTTACAGGTGGGGAAACTGAAGCTTTGGGAGGCTGAGTACCCTGCTGAATTCACGCAATTTCTATGCTGGGCCCACCCCAAGGCCTGGGCCATCTCCAAACTCTGGGGTTATTTCTCGGGCAACTCCACGTCTATCCCATGGGAAAAGGCAGAGGGCCAGCCAGCTGTGATCAGGGGCCCAGCCCTGCAGTGGGTTCATCAGCCCTCAGACCTGGGCAAGCGGGCCCCACCCCATACCCTGTACTGGGGGCTCTGGGCCTTCTGGGCATGTCCTAAGTCTCCTCCGGCGGGTTGCCTGGGCTGAACCACACGACCCCCAGCCCCTCCTTCTCCCCTCCAGGGATTTGCTATTCTCCCTGTACCTCCTCACACCTGTAGTGTAGACACTTGAATGGTGACCTCCAAAATGCCACGTCCAGGGATGTCCCTAGTGGTCCAGGAGGGGTTAGGACTTAGCCTTCCAGGGCAGAGGGTGAGAGTAGGGGAGTTAAGATTCCCACATGCCTCCTGGACAGAAATCCGAAACATAAAACAGAAACACAATATTGTAACAAATTCAATAAAGACTTTAAAAATGGTCCACCTTTAGAAGTAGGTCAGAGAAGGAGAAATATCGTATGACATCCCTTATATGCAGAATCTGAAAAGAAAGGATACAGATGAACTTGCAAACAGAAAGTGTTAGTTGCTGAGTTGTGTCTGACTCTTTGTGACCCCATGGACTGCAGCCCGCCAGGATCCTCTGTCCATGGGATTCTTCAGGCAAGAATACTGGAGTGGGTAGTCATTCTCTGCTCCAGGGATTGAACCCAAATCTCCCGCAGAGCAGGTGGATTCTTTACTGTTGGAGCTACCAGGGAAGGCCTACAAAACAAAAAGAAACTCAAAGACTTAGGAAACAAACTTATGGTTGCTGGGGGGAAGGGATAGTTAGGGAGTGGGAGAGGTCATGTACATACTGCTAAATTTAAAATGGATAACCAACAAGGACCTATTGTATAGCACATGGAACTCTACTCAATATTATGTGCTGGCCTGGATAGGAGGAGGGCTTTGGGGAGAATGGATGTGTGTATATATGTGGCTGAGTCCCTTCACTCTTCAGCTGAGACGACCATCATCAGTCAGGTCAGTTCAGTCGCTCAGTGGTGTCTGACTCTTTGAGACTCCCTGGACTGCAGCACAACAGGCTTCCTTGTCCATCACCAACTCCCACAGCATGCTCAAACTCATGTCCATCACGTCCGTTGGTGATGCCATCCTACCATCTCATCCTCTGTCTTCCCCTTCTCCTCCTGCCTTCAATCTTTCCCAGCATCAGGGTCTTTGCAAATGAGTTAATTCTTCGCATCAGGTGGCCTAGGTATTGGAGTTTCAGCTTCAGCATCAGTCCTTCCAGTGAACACCCAGGACTGATCTCCTTTAGGATGGACTGGTTGGATCTCCTTGCAGTCCAAGGGACTCTCAAGAGTCTTCTCCAGCACCACAGTTGAAAATATCAATTCTTTGGCACTCAGCTTTCTTTACAGTCCAACTCTCATATCCATACATGACTACTGGAAAAACCATAACTTTGACTAGATGGACCTTTGTTGGCAAAGTAATGCCTCTGCCTTTCAATATGCTGTCTAGGTTGGTGATAGCTTCTCTTCCAAGGAGCAAGCATCTTTAACATTCATGGCTGCAGTCACCAACTGCAGTGACTACCATAGCATTGTTAATTGACTATACTCCAATAGAAAATAACAAGTTTTAAAAATGCTTGAGATGCAATTACTAACAAAAATAAGGAACTGGGATACAAAAAATAACACCAAAAAATAAATTAAAACATAAAGCTGTGCCTACATCTATATCCGCATACCTGTGAGTATGACCTTATTGGGGAAAGGGCTTTTGGGGATGTGATTAAGTGAAGGGTCTTGAGATAAGGTCACCCTGAATTAGCCTAAGTCCAGACAAGGGTCTTTCTAAGAGGGAGGCAGAGAGAGACTGTAGAGACAGAGAGGAGGAGGCCATGTGGTAACGAAGGCAGAGGCTGGAGGGATGCGGCCACAGCCCAGGGAAGCCTGGAACCCCAGAAGCTGGAAGAGACAGGAAGCACTCTCCCCCAGAGCCCTAGGAGGAAGCCAGGTCCCACCCACACCTTGATTCTGGACTTCTGGCCTCCAGATTGTGAGAGAAGACATTTCTATTGTTAAAAATCACCCAGTCTGTGGTCATTTGTTATGGAAAGTGACGTGGAAGTGTTAGTCACTCAGTCGTGTCTGACTCTTAGCCACTTCATGGACTATATGTAGCCCACCAGGCTCCTCTGTCCATGGGATTCTCCAGGCAAGTACACTGGAGTCGGTTGCCATTTCCTTCTCCAGGGGATCTTCCTGACCCAGGGATCGAACGCAGGTCTCCTGCATTGGAGGCAGATTCCTATGTGGGGTCAATTGGGTGCTGTGACGACATATGGGGTCTTCAGGTGGGGTCACCCAGAGCCCTGGGTCCTGGGGATAGGGGGTCAGCTTGAAAAGCCAGTGGCTCCAGCTGGCTGGCCTGGGGTTTCTCTTGTGGGATGAGCAGTCCTGGATCAGAGCAATTCTGCCATGCTAATTTGAGGTGACTCAGTCTGTCGCCCTGCAAAAATGTTCATTCCCTTAAGGTCCTGCCCATCGTGGGGGCAACCCTGTGCCAGGCCCTTCAATACTCTCTTAGTGAAGGTACATTTTGCTCCATGAACGTTTAGCATCTCATTGTACCAGCCAGGTAATGTGGTGCAGGGGGGACGTGAGGCCAGGGTCCTGGTCACATATGCGTCTCCCTCGAGATGGCTTGGACACAGAGAAAGGCCTTATATCAAGCTGCCCCCTGCTCCCCTCAGCTGGGGGAGGGGCGAGGCTTGAGCAGGAGGGTGCAGGGCTGCCTGGCTCCCACTCTGCAGACAGTAGGGACCCCTCATACCCCCGCCAGCTCACATCGGGACAAGACATCATCTCCAGAACCCCACCATCCATGCACCCTCTTCCATACTGGCCTGCTTGATTGCCCCAAACCTTACCAGTCACCCTTCCCAGGAAGTGTTCTCCAAACAGACCCTGAGAGGGGGGTCCTGTGGGAGGGATTTATTAGGAAGTGATCCTGGGCAGCAGGGCAGAGGGGAAGGGAGCCTGGAAGGGGAGATTTTATGCAGAGTCTTGAAAGAGGTCTGAGACGTAGGGGTCACACCTATCAAGGGCAAGGGGCTGGCGCACCTGTACCCTTCCTGGACTGTCTGTCACTCTTCCCACTCTGACAATTCCCAGGGGAGCCCCCTGAGTGGGCACTGGTCCCAGCAGCTGGAGTGTGGTCCCCTACCAGAGAACGCAGGAGCTGCCATGGGGCACAGGGGTCAGAGAAGGACAGAGGCCATGTGGCCACTCTGCCCTCCCTGCAGGCCTTCATGCCCACCAGTCTGCCCGACCCCAGGGGGCAAGGACCTCAGACCTCAGGCCACGCTGTGCTCACCTCACTTATGGCAGCACCCAAGCTGGAGGAGGGTATGGGGAGGAAATGGAGGCTTAGTAAAGTCCAGGGGGCTGCCCAGGGCTCCCCGCCAGCATGGGTTGCAGCAGGACTCAAGCCCAGCTCTCTAGGGCTCCTTCCCACCATGGCAGGCGGTACCTGTCCACCTCGGGAAGCACCTACAGGACCTGGAAAATTGAGGGTTGCCTCTCCACTTTACAGCCAACTTCTGTCCAGGGCTCGAGAGTCAGGGCTCAGCACCCTGCCCGCATAGCACAGCACTCAGCCCCTAGGCTCCACGGCCCTCCCGCCCACCCAGGGAGCCTGGCAGGGGAAAGTGGGTCAGGGCAGCCACAGGGAGAGCTGGGGAAGCCTGAGGGCTCATCTCCAGGAACCCAGAACCCAGGCCTGTCTATCTGGCAGTGGCCTCGAGCCAGCCTCACTGCTAAACATAGATCTGTATGATCACCTTCCAGCCCCAGAAGGTAAAATAACAGCCACTTCAGGTTTCTCAAGACCTCCCTGGGGGCACAGGATAAACTTGCTAAAATCCGCAGGCTACAGACCTCCCAGCACCCTCCAGGTCTGGGCAGGGAGGCACGGAGGAGCAGCGTGGCCAGGTCCATCCACTCATTCATTCATTCAATCACTCATTCATCCATCCATCCATCCTTCAGGCACTCACACAACAAATACTCACTGAGTATAGATGGGTCCTGGCTCTTCACGCAAATCTGGATTAGCTCAGACACTAAGGTGGGTGGGTGGGGAGTTTTCCAGAGGTGAGAACCAGACTTGCGTCCTTTACTGGGGGCTTATCTGGCCTGGGGTTCCTGGAAATGCCTCCTGATGAAAGAGTAAGGTGAGAAGTACAGTGGGAAAGGAGAAGAAAGATGTAGAAAGAGTGACTGTGATGAGCCAAATTGTATCCCCCTCCTAAATTCCCCCACTCCTCACTCAGAATGGGACCTTATTTGGAGACAGGGTCTTTGTAGATGTTGGTTAGTCACTAAACTGTGTCCGGCTCTTTGTGACCCCAAGGACTATAGGACACCAGACTTCCCTGTCTTTCACTATCTCCTGGAGTTTGCTCAAATTCATGTCTATCAAGTCATTGCTGCTGTCTAACCATCTCATCCTCTGCCACATCCTTCTCCTCCTGCCCTCAGTCTTTCCC
Organism: Budorcas taxicolor; assembly: GCF_023091745.1. Taxonomy (NCBI): domain Eukaryota; kingdom Metazoa; phylum Chordata; class Mammalia; order Artiodactyla; family Bovidae; genus Budorcas; species Budorcas taxicolor. The sequence continues at coordinate 47,331,725 of NC_068934.1, forward strand.
AGCATCAGGGTCTTTTCCAGTGAGTTGGTTCTTTGCATCAGGTGGCCAAAGTATTGGAGCTTCAGCTTCAGTATCTGTCTTTCCAGTGGATATTCAGGATTAATTACCTTTAGGATTGACTGATTTAATCTCTTTGCAGTCCAAGGGACTCTCAAGAGTCTTTCCCAACACCACAATTTGAACGCATCAATTCTGCAGCTCTCAGCCTTCTCTATGGTCCAACTCTCACATTCGTACATGACTACTGGAAAAACCTAGCTTTAACTAGATGGACCAGATGTAATCTGGTTAAAATGAGGTTCTTAGGTTTGGCTCTGACCCAACAGGTGTGTGTGCTCAGCTGTTCAGTTGTGTCCAACTCTTTTAACCCCGTGAGATTATCCAGGCAAGAGTACTGGAGTGGGCTGCCATTTCCTCCTCTAGAGTATATTCCTGACCGAGGGATCAAACCTGCATCTCCTGCATTGACAGGCAGATTCCTTAACACTGAGCCACCTAGGAGGCAGTTAGACACAGAGACGTCCAGAGGGAAGGCTCTGTGAAGATATCCGAGGATGGAGGTCTGAGAAAGAAGAGGCCCTGCTGACTCCTGGATCTGGGACTTCCAGCCTCCAGAACCAAGACAGCACATCTCTGTGGTTTTAGCTACATCATCTGTGAGACTTGTTATGATGGAAGCCCTACCATGCTAATACCCTAGATGTTCCATGTGTTCTAATGAGAAGGGCCTGGAGAGGGGAAAGGGCACAGCCCTTTGAGGAAATTGAAGTCCTCCACCCCCAGTGAGACCAGTGGGCTTCCTGGGTGGTGCAGTGGTAAAGAACCTGCCTGCCAATGCAGGAGATACAAGAGACATGGGGTCAGTCCCTGGGTAGGGCAGATCCCCTGGAGTAGGAAATGGCAGCCCTCTCCAGTATTCTTGCCTGGAGAATCTCATGGAAAGAGGAGCCTGGGGCTACAGTCCATGGAGTCATGGAGAGTTAGACATGCCTGAGAGACTGAGCACAGAGGCACAAGAATGAAGTGTGGATTTCATCCCAAATGGAATAGTAGGCCTCTCTTAGTTTGCTGAAATTGTTTCACTAAGAATGGGTGTCAAATCTGATGCAATATTTTCTCTGTATTTATTTTAAAGTTCATGAAGTTAAACTCTATTTAGTTAATATTTCAAGTTATATTGATTGATTTTCAAATGTTTAGCCAATCTTACACCCTACTTAGTCCTAATATGTTATTATTTTTATGTATTGTGAGATTTGACTAGGTAATATTTTTAAAGGATTTTTGTGTCTATGTTTATGAAGGATGTTGGGCCACAATTTTCTTTTAATTGAAGATCTTTTTCAGATTTTTTAATATATCTTTTTCATTTTTTTAAATATTAGGATTCTGCTGGCCTTAAAATGAGTTAGCAATGTTTCCTTCATTCCCCCGCCTCCCAAAAAAGAAAATTGTAATAAATAACCTAACTCTACCCCTAAAGCAACTAGAAAAGCAAAACACAAAGAACCCCAGGGTTAGTAGATGGAAAGAAATCTTAAAAATTAGGGCAGAAACAAATGCAAAAGAAACAAAAGAGACTATCACAAAAAATTAACAGAGCCAAAAGCTGGTTCTTTGCGAAGATAAATAAAATTGACAAACCATTAGCCAGACTCATCAAGAAACAGAGGGAGAAAAATCAAATCAACAAAATTAGAAATGAAAATGGAGAGATCACAACAGACAACACAGAAATACAAAGGATCATAAGAGACTACTATCAGCAACTATATGCCAATAAAATGGACAATGTGGAAGGAATGGACAAATTCTTAGAAATGTACAACTTTCCAAAACTGAACCACGAAGAAATAGAAAAGCTTAACAGACTCATCACAAGCATGGAAATTGAGACTGTAATCAGAAATCTTCCAGCAAACGAAAGCCCAGGACCAGACAGCTTCACAGCTGAATTCTACCAAAAATTTAGAGAAGAGCTAACACCTATCCTACTCAAACTCTTCCAGAAAATTGCATAGGAAGGTAAGTTTCCAAACTCATTCTATGAGGCCACTATCACCCTAATACCAAAGCCAGACAAAGATGCCATAAAAAAGAAAACTACAGGCCAATATCACTGATGAACATAGATGCAAAAATCCTTAACAAAATTCTAGCAAACAGAATCCAACAAAATATTAAAAACATCATACATCATGACCAAGTGGGTTTTATCCCAGGGATGTAAGGATTCTTCAATATCCGCAAATCAATCAATGTAATACACCACATTAACAAATTGAAAAATAAAACCCATGTGATTATCTCAATAGATCCAGAGAAAGCCTTTGAAAAAATTCAATATCCATTTATGATAAAAACCCTCCAGAAAGCAGGAATAGAAGGAACGTACCTCAACATAATAAAACTATATATGACAAACCCACAGCAAACATAATCCTCAATGAAAGCATTTCCCCTAAAGTCAGAAACAAGACAGTAACAAGAGTCTCACCACTACTATTCAACATAGTTTTGGAAGTTCTGGCCACAGCAATCAGAGCAAAAAAAGAAATAAAAGGAATCCAGATTGGAAAAGAAGAAGTAAAACTCTCACTGTCTGCAGATGACATGATCCTCTACATAAAAAACCCTAAAGACTCCACCAGAAAATTACTAGAGCTAATCAATAAATATAGTAAAGTTGCAGGGTATAAAATTCAACACAGAGAAATCCCTTGCATTTCTATACACTAACAATGAGAAAGATAAATTAAGGAAACAATTCCACTCACCATTGCAACAAAAAGAATAAAATACTTAGGAATATATTTACCTAAAGAGACAAAAGACCTATATATAGAAAACTATAAAACATTGGTGAAAGAAATCAGGGAGGACACAAATAGATGGAGAAATATACCGTGTTCATGGATCAGAAGAATCAATATAGTGAAAATGAGTATACTGCCCAAAGCAGTCTATAGATTCAATGCAATCCCTATCAAGCTACCAACGGTATTTTTCACAGAGCTAGAACAAATAATTTCACAGTTTGTATGGAAATACAAAAAACCTCGAATAGCCAAAGCAATCTTGAGAAAGAAGAATGGAACTGGAGGAATCAACCTGCCTGACTTCAGTCTCTACTACAAAGCCGCAGTCATCAAGACTGTATGGTACTAGCACAAAGACAGAAATATAGATCAATGGAACAAAATAGAAAGCCCAGAGATAAATCCATGCACCTATGAACACCTTATCTTCGACAAAGCAGGCAAGAATACACAATGGAGAAAAGACAATCTCTTTAACAAGTGGCGCTGGGAAAACTGGTCAACCACTTGTAAAAGAATGAAACTAGATCACTTTTTAACACCATACACAAAGATAAACTTAAAATGGATTAAAGATCTAAATGTAAGACCAGAAACTATAAAACTCTTAGAGGAAAACATAGGCAAAACACTCTCCGACATAAACCACAGCAGGATCCTCTATGACCCACCTCCCAGAATATTGGAAATAAAAGCAAAAATAAACAAATGGGACCTAATTAAAATTAAAAGCTTCTGCACAACAAAGGAAACTATAAGCAAGGTGAAAAGACAGCCTTCAGAATGGGAGAAAATAATAGCAAAAGAAGCAAAGGACAAAGAATTAATCTCAAAAAGATACAAGCAACACCTGTAGCTCAATTCCAGAAAAATAAACGACCCAATCAAAAAGTGGGCTAAAGAATTAAACAGACATTTCTCCAAAGAAGACATATGGATGGCTAACAAACACATGAAAAGATGCTCAACATCACTATCAGAGAAATACAAATCAAAACCACAATGAGGTATCACTTCACGCCAGTCAGAATGGCTGCTATCCAAAAGTCTACAAGCAATAAATGCTGGAGAGGGTGTGGAGAAAAGGGAACCCTCTTACACTGTTGGTGGGAATGCAAACTAGTACAGCCACTATAGAGAACAGTGTGGAGAGTCCTTAAAAAACTGGAAATAGAACTGCCATTCAGCTCAGTTCAGTTGCTCAGTCGTGTCTGACTCTGCGACCCCATGAACCGCAGCACTTCAGGCCTCCCTGTCCATCAACAACTCCCAGAGTTCACTCAAACTCATGTCCATCGAGTCGGTGATGCCATCCAGCCATCTCATCCTCTGTCGTCCCCTTCTCCTCTTGCCCGCAATCCCTCCCAGCATCAGAGTCTTTTCCAATGAGTCAACTCTTTGCATGAGGTGGCCAAAGTACTGGAGTTTCAGCTTTAGCATCAGTCCTTCCAATGAACACCCAGGGCTGATCTCCTTTGGGATGGACTGGTTGGCTCTCTTTACAGTCCAAGGGACTCTCAAGAGTCTTCTCCAACACCACAGTTCAAAAGCATCAATTCTTCAGTGCTTAGCTTTCTTCACAGTTCAACTCTCACATCCATACATGACTACTGGAAAAACCATAGCCTTAACTAGACAGACCTTTTTGGCAAAGTAATGTCTCTGCTTTTGAATATGCTATCTAGGTTGGTCATAACTTTCCTTCCAAGGAGTGTCTTTCAATTTCATGGCTGCAGTCACCATCTGCAGTGATTTTGGAGCCCAAAAGAATAAAGTCTGACACTATTTCCACTGTTTCCCCATCTATTTTCCATGAAGTGATGGGATCAGATGGCAAGATCTTTGTTTTCTGAATGTTGAGCTTTAAGCCAACTTTTTCACTCTCCTCTTTCACTTTCATCAAGAGGCTTTTTAGTTCCTCTTCACTTTCTGCCATAAGGGTGGTGTCATCTGCATATCTGAGGTTATTGACACTTCTCCCAGCAATCTTGATTCCAGCTTGTGCTTCTTCCAGCCCAGCGTTTCTCATGATGTACTATGCGTAGAAGTTAAATAAGCAGGGTGACAATCTACAGCCTTGACGTACTCCTTTTCCTATTTGGAACCAGTCTGTTGTTCCATGTCCAGTTCTAACTGTTGCTTCTTGACCTGCATATAGGTTTCTCAAGAGGCAGATCAGGTGATCTGTTATTCCCATCTCTTTCAGAATTTTCCACAGTTTGTTGTGATCCACACAGTCAAAGGCTTTGGCATAGTCAATAAAGCAGAAATAGATGTTTTTCTGGAACTCTCTTGCTTTTTCAATGATCCTGTGGATGTTGGCAATTTGGTCTCTGGTTCTTCTGCCTTTTCTAAAACCAGCTTGAACATCTGGAAGTTCACGGTTCACGTATTGCTGAAGCCTGGCTTGGAGAATTTTGAGCATTACTTTACTAGCCATACGACCCAGCAATCCCGCTGCTGGGCATACACACAGAGGAAACCAGAATTGAAAGAGACATATGTATCCCAGTGTTCATCACAGTACTGTTTATAATAGCCAGGACATGAAGCAACCTAGATGTCCATCAGCAGATGAATGGATGAGAAAGCTGCGGTACATATACACAATGGAATATTACTCAGCCATTAAAAAGAATAAATTTGACTCAGTTCTAACGAGGTGGATGAAACTGGATCCTATTATACAGAGTGAAGAAAGCCAGAAAGAAAAACACCAATACAGTATACTAACACATATATATGGAATTTAGAAAGATGGTAATGATAACCCTGTATGTGAGACAGCAAAAGAGACACAGATGTATTGAACAGACTTTTGGACTCTGTGGGAGAGGGCGAGGGTGGGATGATTTGGGAGAATGGCATTGAAACATGTAAATTATCGTATGTGAAATGAATCGCCAGTCTAGGTTCGATGCATGATACAGGGTGCTCAGGGCTGGTGCACTGGGATGACCCAGAGGGATGGGATGGGGAGGGAGGTGGGAGAGGGGTTCAGGATGGGGAACACATGTACACCCATGGCTGATTCATGTCAATGTATGGCAAAACCGATGCAATATTGGAAAGTAAAAAAAAATTTTTTTAATTGTGTATAATTAATTTATCTCTTCCTTGAATGTTTGATAAAATTAACCAGTGAAACCATCTAACTCTGGATATTCTTTTTTGGAAGATTTTTAAAAATATAATCAATAAAATTTTGTTTACAGATGTACAGCTATCAGATTTTCTGTTTCTTCTTGTATCAATTTTTTGTTTGAGTTTTCCTCGAATTTGTCTGTTTCATTGAAATTTTTGAACTTGTTGATATAGAAAGGTTCCTTTCTGTAGATATCCTTTATCTGTAGGATTTGTGATAATGATATTGTGCCACTTTCTGATACTGGTACTGACGCTCATCTGTCCCTGTCTCCTTCTTTCGCTTCAACAGTCTAGCTAGGCGTTTGTCCGTTTTGTTGATCTTCTCAAGAATCAGGCTTTGACTTTGTTTTTTTCTCTGTTGTCTGTTCTTTATTTCATTGGTCTCTGTTCTTTTTATTTCCTTCTTTTTTCTTCATTTGGCTTTACTTTGCTCTTCTTTTTCTAGCTTCCCAAGGTGAATCAGTGTGTAATTCATTTTCGATTGTTTTTGTTTTCCAGCGTATTTAAAGTTCTGAGCTCGCCCTTGAATCAGCGCTTTTATTGCACCCCACAGATTTTGATACGGTAGATTTCCATTATCATTCAATTTGCATTACTTTCTAATTTCCCTTGTGATTTCATCTTGAATTCATGAATTGTTTGTAGATTCATGAATCATTTATAGATATTTGGGGTTTCCCTAGATGCCTTGTTATTAATTCCTAATTAGATTCAGTTGTGGTCAGAGATGACAATCTGCATGCTTTCCATCCCTTAAGAGTTACTGAGACATGTTTTATGACCAAGCATGTGGTCTATCTTGGTGAATGTGCATTTGAAAGGAGCGTGTTCCCTGCAGTTGCTGGGTGTACTATTTCATAAATACCAATTAGATCAAAGTGACTAATAGTGTTGTTTCTACCTTTCATATCTTTACTGTTTTTTTTTTTTGTATATTTATTAATTGCTGAGAGAGGAGTTAAAATCTCCCTTTATGATTGTGAACTTGTCTAATTCTTCCATTTACCCTGTCAATTTCATTTCATGTGTTTTGAGGCTCTATTACTAGGTACATAAAAATGTATAATTGTTTTATCTTTCTGATTTATCATCTCTGCTATTATAGTAAAATGTCTCTATCTCTGGTAGCACTCTTTTTCTTAAAGTTTACTGTTTAGTATAAACCTTAATTAATATGAATATGTCACTAGCCACCTTATGATTATAATTTTTAGTTGATTTCCTTTCAACGTTTTTGTGTCATTATATTTAAAATCAGGGAATTCCCTGGTGGTCCAGTGGTTTGGATTCCATGTTTTCACTGTGGACAGCATGAGTTCAATCCTTGGTGGGAGACCTAAGATCCTGCGAGCCCCACTGCAAGGCAAACAAACAAACAAACAAAAATCCTTTTTAAAAAACCTGTTTGAAAAATGAATCTCTTGTTGGTAGCACATAATTGGGTCTTAATTTTTTTTTAATCCATTTGATCAATTTCCTATTTTTATGTAATTAGAGTGTTTAGAATTAACACTATTGGTCCTTCCTAATTTTTGTTCCTCTGTTCTGACTTCTCTGCATGCTTATGGATTATTTGAATACTTTCAGTATTCACTTTCAATTTATCTATGGGTTTTCTGGCTATGATTCTTGTGTGTGTGTGTGTGTGTGTGTGTGTGTGGTTACTTCTGGAATTGCAGTGTGCATATCTAAACTTTCTTAGCCTAATTAGAATTAATTTTGTTCTGAAGTGAAGTCGCTCAGTTGTGTCCGACTCTTTGCAACCCCATGGACTGTATCCCACCAGGCTTCTCATCCATGGGATTTTCCAGGCAAGAATACTGGAGTGGGTTGCCATTTCCTTCTCCAGGGGATCTTCCCGACCCAGGGATCAAACCTGGATCTCCTGCATTGCAGGCAGACTCTTTACCCTCTGAGCTACCAGGGAAACCCAATTTTTGTGTGTGTGTGTGTGTGACGTATAGAAAGGTCTCAACCATGTAGGTCCCTTTCTACAGGTCTCCCCATTTAAAAATTTTTATGTCATACAAAAGAAACCCCACCAGTGTTTTGAAATTTGCTTCAGATGCTCCTCTGTATTTTAAGGAACTTAAAAGTATCTTCAAGAGTTAGAGAATCCTGTATTTACAGATCTCCCCTCCCACTTTTAGCACTCCAGCGGGGTCTTCTGGCCCCCATGATTTATAATAAGAAACCTGAGGTCATTGAAATTGTTCACCCCTGTACAAAATGTGCCATTTTTCTCTAGCTCCATTCAGGAGTTTTTCTTCCTCTTTGCTTTTATCACTCTGCTTATGATGTGTCTACATATGATTTCTTTGGATTTATTGTGTGTGGGGTTCTCTGAGCTCTTGAGTCCACATATGTTGATCTTTTACTAAATATGGGAAATTTTAGGATACATGTCTTCAAAGATTTCTCTACTCCACCTCTTCCCCTTTTCTTCTGGAGTATAGTTAAAATGTGTTCACTCTCTTGATGTTGTCTTCCGATTCCTCATAATCTGTCCATTTTCTTTCTTGGTCTTTTTTCTCCATTTTCTTCAGATTGGGTAATTTTGACTGGTCTGAAGACTTACTGCCTTTGTCACATTCATTCTAGTGAGTCTATCCGCTGATTTTCTAAAATTTCACATGTTTTATTCATTAGGTCTAAAACTTCAATATCCTCTCTCAATACCTTTTCTGCCAAGATTTCCTATCTTCTCATTCATTTCAGATGTGTTTTTCTTTACTTCACTGAGTAGAGTTGTAGTAGCTGCTTTGAATTCTTTGTCCAACCATCCCAATGCTTGAATCATCTTGGTGTTTCCATCTGTTGATTGTTTCATCCTTTGAGCATGGGCTTAAATTTCCTGTTCCCTCACATGTGAAATAATTTTTGGATCACAACATGGGTGTGATTGCATCATGAATGCTATGTTGTACAGACTCTGGGTTTTGTTAAAATCCTTTGAGGAATGCCAATGTGTTTGTTTTAGCTGCAATGAGCCCAGTGGGCTTCAGACCGTGAGATTAGTCTTGCCTTCTATGGGAGGAGAGGGTCACGTCTCATTTCAGTGCTCAGCTGGCTGCTCACCTTGGCTGTTTTGGGTTCATCCTGCATGTATAGCTCAGGGTGAGACTGGGACTCATAGGGGTTCCTGCACGTGGTTGGATGAGCCTATTCTTGGCTCTCTCCCTCAGCATTTCTCCCTCACACTCCAGCCAGCCTGGGTTCTTTTCCTCCAACCAGGAAGATGGCAAGGTTTTGATCACAGTTTTAGCTTCGCACACAACACTGATTTGGGACTAGGGTCCATGCTTGGGGCATAGTTCCAGACAGTATAAAAGGAAGAAAACTCACCCTTAATGCAGATCTCTGCTCTAAGTTTTGAGCCCCTTCACAATGTGTATTTTGTCTGGAGTAAGTAATTATAATCCACAAGGGGCTGAGCTACAGGGGAATTACACCGCTGCAGCAGACCAGGGTCCTTGAGATTTTACCTATGTGTGCACCACATAATCATTATCTGATCTACACGAAAAGCATTTCTAATTCCTCCAGAAGTCTCACACCACAGCAGTGCCTACTCCCACAAGGTGAACATTATTCTGACTTATTTAACCATGGGTGGTGGTTGTTATTCAGTTGCTAAGTCATGTCTGACTCTTTGCGACCCCATGAACTGCAACACACCTGGCTTCCCTTTCTTCACTGTCTCCCTGTGTTTGCTCAAACTCAGGTCCATTGAGTCAGAGAGGTCATTCAACCGTCTCATCCTCTGTTGCCCCCTTCTCCTCTTGCCCTCAATCTTTCCCAGCATCAGGGTCTTTTCCAATGAGTTGGCTGTTTGCATTAGGTGGCCAAAGGATTGGAGCTTCAGCTTCAGCATCAGTCCTTCCCACGAATATTCAGGGTTGACTTCCTTTAGGATCAACTGGTTTGATTTCCTGACTGTCCAAGAGACTCAAGAGTCTTCAGCACCATAGTTTGAAAGCATCAGTTCTTTGGGACTCAACCTTTTTTGTGGTCCAGCTCTCACATCTGTACATGACTACTGGAAAAACCGCAGCTTTGACTCTATGGATCTTTGTTGGTAAAGTATGCCTCTGCTTTTTAATACGCTGTCTAGGTTTGTCATAGCTTTTTATCATATAAGATGTAACATAAGGGGAGGTTGGAACTCTACTATTTTTCCAATTCTTGAGAATCTAAAACAATCTCCAAACAAATACTTAAAAAGAAAGACTTTATTTCCCATACCACGCTTTTTTGATATTAAAATATAAAGCTTCACTACTGGAAAAGTCATAGAGTAAAGGAATGAAATGATTATTGAGAGGAAATGTTTTGTCGCCATTAACTATAGAATTCTCTCTGTTCTGTAATCAAAGTTTAAGTTTGTAGAATTCATACATTGTGAGTTTCAGAATATTTAAACATTAATATGTTTGAGAATTTTAATATGTGGTCAATAATTTGAGCATTTCTTTACCAGACAGAGTCTTTAGGAGACAGAGTGGCTGCAAGCATGTCTTCCAGAGATGCACAGGCCTGGCTCAAATCCTGGTTCTGCCACAAACCAGCTGTGTGACTTTGGGGAGGTCACTTGCCCTCTCTGAGCTGTGGTTTCCTCATCTGTGAAGTGGGGATCACGTTAACACTACTCACTTATAGGGCTGTTGTGACGATCAGACAAGATAAAGCACGTAAACCACCTTGCCCACTGCCTGCCAGAGGCTGATCAATAGATGGCAGCCGATCAATCAATGGCAGCTGCTGAAGTATTATTGGTGGAAGGGACAGCAGTCACAAAGACTCTGGAATCTGATCTGGATTCAAATTTCAGTGTGAATGAGGCAATTGTGTTCAAACACTGCATCTAAGGCAAAGCAAATAGTCAGCTCACAGTTTGTTATCATGATTAGTATCTGATGCTTTAAATGCTAATGACCTCTATAACATTCCCCTCGGGAGGTTTGCCGTGTCATAGAGAAGAGACCTGTTTCTCAAAGATGCAAGGGGGAGTCTCCAGGCCTCACAGTGGAACGAGGGGCAGCTGGGATTGGGTCAGAGCCCTGCCGGGTCCGCACTGCATTCTGGATGGGGGATCCAACTCTGCCGGGGTTGAGGGCACTGTCCCAGCCACCCACAGCCTCACCTGCATATCAGAGAAGGTTGCAGTAGAGGTTACCTCCCCACTGGCCTGCGCCCACCTGGCTCCCATCTCTTGGCTAGCCCGATGCAGGTGTGACAGGGTCCCCCGGCCATCTGCCCTCAGCTCTGCCTGAGTCTGCTCCAGGCCACTGTATGGGCATGCAGGTTTGCGCACTGCACAACTCCCAGAGCAAAATGGTTCTTACAACCTCGAGGCCTGTGCTGCCCTCGTCCTCTGTGCTTGGACCTCTAGCTTACCCTGCCATTTGCCCAGCACAGGGCAGTGCCAGAGCACCAGCCGCAGGCACTGCCCAGATGCCTGGGTGCTGGCTGGGCTCTGTGGGGCTCCTCTGCCCTCCTTCCCCCTGCCCAAGGCATCCGGGGCTGTCTAGGGGGCGTTGGGGTGATCAGTTGATCTCCAGGTGCCCAGAACCTTATGGCGGGCTTCCCCCGGCTGGGGGTCCCCCAGGGTGCCTGGGAAGCTGATTCCAGGAGGTGCTCTGAGTGGTGAAGTCCTGTCTGGGGTCTCTGAGTGGGCAAAGCATCTGGTCCTGGGTTTGGCTCCTCCCACAGGGACCTGGGGAGGATTTCTGCCCTCCCTGTACCTCAGTGTGCTCATCTGCAAAGTGGGGACGAGATTGTACCTGCCTCTTGGGGTCCAGATCAAAGCGGAGCCGCCCAGGTGATGCCGCTGGGTCAGTGCCGGCCACGCTTACCCCCACAGTGGCCGGGTCAGGGCAGGGCCACCAGGAGCATCCGGGGGCCAGGCGGGCCTTTGAGAGGTGCCAAAGGCCTTGGGCCCACATACCAACCACCACCCACACAGGCCGACGTCCCTTCCAACGTCGCAGCGGGGCTAAGTTCACTTGGAATCGCAGAGAAGTTGGTGCGTGGGGGGTGGAGGCAGGACAGAGTCCCTGATGACCGAGGCTTGGGGGCCCCCTCGAAGAGCACCCCAGGACCCGTGACTGCTCCAGGCCAGGACCAGCCTCCGTCACTGGCGTGGGGGAGAGCAGAGGGCTTCGTGGACTAAAGAGCAGTTGACCAGGGGCCCGAGGGTGAGGCTTGGGGCTGGGATGGGAGAGGCAGGGGCTGGTGGGCAGAGCTGTGCATCCCCCAGGCCAGGCCCAGAGGGGTCAGGAGACAAGTTTCAGGGTAGCGTGGTAGGGGTGGGGTCAGGATCGGGGTGGGGTCAGGATCTTTCTGTCCTCTGCCCTGCTCTTTCTCAGCCTACAGCCAAGGATGGGTGTTCAGCCAGCACCCGTGAGTCCCAAACCCAGGCCCGGATGCTTTGCCCACTCAAGGACCCCAGACTGGCCTTCACCACTCAGAGCACCTCCTGGGACAAGCCCCCCAGGCACCCTGGGGGACCCCCAGTAGGGGTGAGCCCCACCACAAGGGGTGTTGTCACACCCCTGTGTGCAGGTAATAACCACAGAGCCCACCCCAAAATGGCAGATGTCACCCCACTCCCCAATCCCCTGTTCCTGATGATTGAGGTTCAAGGTCAAGTCTACAGTCACCCAGGCTGCGAACGGTAGAGACAAACCAAAGCTCGGTCGTCTGACCCTCTCTGCCTTCACCATCTTGGCTAACCAAATTGGCTAAACACAGAGTTGCCTGCAATTCTACTCCTAGGTATAGACCCAAGAGAAAGGAAAACACCAGTCCATGCAAAAACGTGAACATGCGTGTACAGAGCAGCATCGTTCACAACAGGCAGAAGATAGGGATAACCTAAACGTCCAGCACTGGTAAATAAAACATGGTCTATTCATACACTGGAGTAGTGTTCAGCCCTACAAAGGAATTGGGTATGGACTCGTGCGACAATGTGGATGAACTTCAAGGACAATTGTCCTCAGAGAAATTCAGGGCCAGGCACAAACGCCCACGTAACGGGATGGGTCCTCTGATACGGCTACAGAGGAAATCTGTAGAGATGGAAGGTGTGATAGTGGTGGCCAGGGGGTGGAAGTGGTGGGTAGTTGTGGGGAGCAGATTTGGGGCATGAAAATGTACTAACAGTGATTACGATGATGGACACACAACCCCGAATATATTAAAAACCACTGAATTGCACACTTTCAAAGGGGTAAGTTGCACGGCTCGATGGCATCACGGACTCGATGGACATGAATCTGAGTGAACTCCGGGAGATGGTGATGGACAGGGAGGCCTGGCGTGCTGCGATTCACGGGGTCGCCAAGAGTCGGACACGACTGAGCGACTGAACTGAACTGAACTGAATTTGCACGGTATGTGAATTATGTCTCAACAGAGTTGTTTAAAAAGAAAGGAACCTGGATTCATGTGGAAACTGCCTAGCCCAGTGTCCTACCCCTTGTAGGCAAAAAAAGAAGTGAATCAATAAAAGAGAATAAATAATAGTAGTAAATGAATCAGGGCCACACGGAGAAGGACTGGACCAGCATGTTGCCGCTGTCAGCACCCAGTAAACATGGGTCTTTTTTTCCTCATTCTGTGCCTCTCAAAGCAGCCTGCCAGGTGCAGGCCCTGGGCCCACAGGCCACACTAGCCACTTTCGGGGCCAGGTCCTAGGTTGGGTACCCAGAGTCCAGAGCCACCCACGTCACACTGTGTGGTCACCTGCACCCCACTCACTTGGCTGTTTAGACAGTTCAGGCTCCATCTGCCAGAGCAATACATCCAGAGGTGGCCTGCTCAGTGATGAATCTTGTATCAGTCAGTAGACCACTGCGTAAGAAAAAGACCTAAAGACACAGTGGCTCTGCCTTGAAATTAACTTCCCAGAGAAAGGTCAGGTAGGGAGCCCAGGGCTGCCAAGCCTCCTTCCACATTATCAATCAGCTGTCCTCTGTGAGTAGCTTCCATCTCAGGTCCCACGTGGGGAAGGAGGAGGGGAGACACACCTCTTCACCTTGCCTTGGCCAGGGCTCGCTGCAAGGGAGTCTGGGAAACGTAGTGTTTAGCCTGGAGGCCATGTGCCCAGCTCGACATCTGGCAGCAGAACGGGAGGAAAGGCAGGACTGTCAGGTGGCAGGAATGTAGCCAATGAGCATTGGGAACCTCAGTTTCCTCATCTGTCAAGTGAGGGTAAGAGCAGCGAGGATTTTTTAGAAGAGAAAATGCCTGGAGCTCAGTGCACACCTTCAAGTACTGGGAACCACCTGACTGTTCTCTCTGCCCCCAGGGCCCCCATGCCAGGGGCTGGAGGGACGGAGTGAGTCATTGCTGCTCCCATAGCAATGGGCCCATGGGGCGTGGAACCCACTGGGAGGCCAGTACACTTGGCCTCTGCTGCCCTCGGCTGGGAGTGGACCAGGCCTGGGAGAATCAGAAGCGCCTGCTGCTCGTGATCCGGCCAAGCTCCTGCGGGCACTGCCCCATCCACGCTGTCAACTCAGCACACCCAGTGGTCACAGCTCTTCCCTCGGCTCTGGCTTCAGACCCACTGGTCAGCCGGACGCTCGATACGTTCTGTTTTGAAAGAAAACAAACTCTTTTGAAACTGCCTCTGGGAGCGCAGACTGAGAGGCTCTTCCCTTCCCTTGGGGGCTGGTGGCCGTTGGGGTTTCGGGGAAACCTGACGGGAGAGGCTGCTTGTGGGGGGATCGCCCGCACCAGACCTCCGGGGTGGCAGAGGCCTCGGAGTACAGACTGAGGGTAATAAGGAGTCACAGAAGGATGGGGAGGGAGGGTCGCCAGGTCAGAGGAGCATTTCAGGAAGCTGGGCAGCACCTTGGAGAGACGCTGCAAAGGGTGCCGCAGATGAATTAGGGGCAGGTGGGGTGACAGCTGCAGCTTTTCAAAACGGAATTCATAGACCAAGCGGCGCACTTAGGCCCAAAGGGGTCCAGGTCGTCCCCAAAGCCCTGAGAGTGGGTTCAGCATGGGGTTTTGAAGTCAGGAATCAGGCCCCCCAGCAGGAGGCTCTGGGGACCCCAGCAGACAGAGGGCTTGGGGCAGGGCCCTCACCACAGGGGCGGTGGCCCCGGGGGAGGGCAGAGTGCGGAGTCGGAAGCAGGCAGTCAGGAGCCTCTGTGGCTGGTTTTCTCACCTTCAGGGGCGCTGAGCCCCGGGCGGGCAATTCTTGCTCGCAGAAGCACCCTCCCTTCCGCACCGGCGAGGACGCACTTTCCCTGGAGCTCTGACGCCGTCTTGTCCTGCAGCCCGAAGGATGCAGGTGTCCGGGAAACCGAGCCTGCGTGGTCCCCTCGCTGAGCTTGGTCAGTCTCCAGGGGGACCAGGAACTGGGAGTGCGGGGAGCCTGTCCCCCAGCTTGGAGAAGCTACCCCCAGCCTGCTTCCTCTGGAGGGTCCAGGGCAGCTGGGCACAGTGACCCCCGACAGCCTTGGAGGAGCCAGGCCAAGGCCGCCAGGCAGGGTGACAGCCATGTTGACCTCCTCCTGGGCTGTCCCTGGACCGGGGGCTCTGCTCCAGCAACTCCTCTTGAGTCGCCTGTGTCCTTCTTAGAGAACCCCGAGAGTGGGGGGACCACTGGGGCACCGTGCTGCAGATGAGGAACCTGGGGTCCCGGGGAGGGGGTGCTGGCTGGCAGGGATACAGTGCGAGAGGCACAGGACTAGGATTCAGCCCCCCAGAGCGACTGCTCATAGCCCCGCGCCAGCCAGGTGGCTGTAGGGGCACCGCCATGCACTCTGCGTGTCTCTGTGCATCTGTGTGCCTATATGGTGCCTCTGTGTGTATATATTTGTGTGCCTGTGTCTCTAAGTGTTTGTGTACATATGTGTGTGTGTGTGTATATGCGTCTGTGTAAATCTGTGTATAAGTCTATATGTGTCTATGTGTGTATCTATCTGTGTGTCTGTGGATGTGGGTGTGTATCTCTGTGCATCTGTGTATATGTGTCTATGTGTCTCTGTCTGTGTATCTGTGTGTGTCTGTGTATATGTCTCTATGTTTCTGTGTGTGTCTATGTATATGTCTCTATGTGTTTCTATGCGTCTGTGTGTGTATCTGTGTCTGTGTGTATCTCTGTGTGTGTTTGTGTATGTGTATGTGTGTGTCTGTGTGTATCTCTGTGTGTGTCTGCATATATGTCTCTATGTGTGTGTGTGTATCTGTGTATGTGTGTCTATGTATATGTCTCTATGTCTGTGTGTGTGTGTGTCTCTGTGTGTGTCTGTGTGTATCTCTGTGTGTGTCTGCGTATATGTCTCTATGTGTGTGTGTGTGTGTCTCTGTGTGTGTGTGTCTGCGTATATGTCTCTATGTGTCTGTGTGTGTGTGTCTGTGTGTGTCTGTGTGTGTGTGTGTCTCTGTGTGTGTGTCTGTGTATATGTCTCTATGTCTCTGTGTGTGTGTGTCTCTGTGTGTGTATGTCTGTGTGTGTCTGTGTGTGTGTCTGTGCGTGTGTCTCTGTGTCTGTGTGTCTGTGTGTGTATCTCTGTGTGTCTCTGTGTGTGTGTGAGTGTGTCTGTGTGTTTGTCTCTGTGTGTCTGTGTGTGTGTCTCTGTGTCTGTGTGTGTCTGTGTGTGCCTGTGTGTGTGTCTGTGTGTGTCTCTGTGTCTGTGTGTATCTCCGTGTGTGTGTATATGTCTCTATGTGTCCGTGTGTGTTTCTGTGTATGTGTATCTGTGTGTGTGTGTCTGTGTCTCT